>NW_027460892.1:0-600000 GCF_037038515.1 Microtus pennsylvanicus | reverse complement strand
TGCTGCAATTCATTGCAAATTTCATGTGGATCACAAATCCTGCTCAAGTTACAGCTGTTAGTGTCAGTGTGAACCTTGACACCATCTCTACTGGATTCCTGTCAGCTGGGCTCCGGTCTGCTAGAAAAGCAGAAGAACTAAGGTACCGTAATTAACCTCTTCTGTGCCCCACCTGCAAGAACACTCTGTAAGCTACAGTTCTGAAAACAGCCTGGTCCTGGCATAAGAACAGACAGGAGGACCAATGGAACCGAATAGAAGACCCGGATATCGATCCACACATCTTCGAACACCTGATCTTTGATAAAGAAGTCAAAAATATCCAATAGAAAAAAAAAGAAAGCATGTGAGTTCAAGACCAGCCTGGTCTACAAGAGCTAGTTCCAGGACAGGCTCCAAAAAAAAAAAACTACAGAACAACCCTGTCTCGAAAAAAAAAAAGAAAGAAAGAAAGAAAGAAAGAAAGAAGAAAAAGAAAACAGTGCTGTCCTCGAAAATGCCCTCTCCCTTTGAACAGGGCCCCTCCTTTGGGCTGAGTTTCCCACACAGCTCTGATGATGCAGGAGGATGCCGAGGGCCCAGTTGGTGCCTGTATCTGTGCCTTGGCAGCAGCTATTCATGTCTTGCCACTCAGAGTCAAATTCCCTTAAGTTTAGCCTTCCCTAAGTGCTTGTTCACTTCAGAAGACTCAACCCTCATCTTCCATGTCCTCCTGGCCTAATTTCTCATATTACTGTTTTACTGAGTATGAATCAGTAATATGAGATGTTCAGGAGAGGGAGGAAGGGTCATTCATGAAAAAAGTGAGTGTTCAACTAACTAACTCCCCATGGGTTCAGGAAGTAGTGAGAAGATATTAATGAAGCAGAGAGAAATTTCTGGTTTTGGAAGGAGGAAATCCTGAATGGCTCCCTCTGTGTCGGAGGAGAGACTCCTGGAAAGGAAACCTCAGGTTCCGGTTGGTCGGTCGGTCGGTCGGTCGGTCAGTTCGGGGAGAAATATCAGCAAGGAGGTAAAGGCCGTGCCTCACGACATCAGCAGTCCCTTCTCTGGAAATTCCACGGTATCCCAGAGAGCTCTCGGAATTTTGTGATGTCACTCGTGTCCTAGAAACGCCAACTGCCCTCAAGACACACTCTCTCGGTGCCTATAAGACTCGGTTCTAGACATGTTGTCTAGAGAATGGAGATCGTTCGTGGAGAGGCCAGAGGGAGGAAGAAGAAAGCTGGCCTCAGATCTCACAGGAAAACATGGAGAAATAATTAGTGGTCCTGGGGAAGACGAAGTGAGTTCACCACTAGCAGGGACTAGAGAGATTTCTGGATGTGATGGCTTTGAGACTTCCAGGGCTAGGGCTCAGGAACTGGGAGGTTTCTGGGATGAAACAGGTCTGTCTGTCTTGTTTCTCTGAGTTCCTAAAGGGCCAACCCACATCAAAGATTCACGATAGTTGATTTGACAAAGTCGGGAATTGACAAGGAGTGCGGAAGGAGTCAGTGAGATTTCAATACCAGCACTGACTGCACATCATCACCCCCCCCCCGGTCCTTTTCGTTGTGTAGCAATAATAATAGAGAAAGGGGAGTAGTGCTCTGCCAAAGCCCGTATTTTACCATGCCTTATATCACAGCCATTAGCAGGGTTGAGGCATCAAGTGCTGCAGTCAGTCCGACTCCTGTGACCCCCCTAAGGTTTCTGGCTTCCCAGTTTTGAGTGACACCATGGTCTCCAGTTCAGCTTGAGAGCTCTTTAAGAGCCAATGGAGGAGAGAGTGGAAAGAGACTGCCATTTTTTTCTTTTTCCTTGTCTTTCTTTCTTTTGCTGTTTTGCTTTGTTTTTCAAGAAAGGGTTTCTTTTTGTATCTTGGGCTGTCCTAAAACTCACTCTGTAAATCAGGCCATCTTTGAATTCACAGAGATCTGTGTGTGTGCTGTGATTAAAGCCCGGCTGAGACTGCAATTTCTTGTTAGCTCTGGGTGTCCTGAGCTGTTAGTAAGTGACAATGGCTCTGTGTTGTGAATCTCTGTGAATCCAGACTATGTTATGTCCTTCAATGACATGAGTCTGAAGCATCAAGCACCCACCCACCCCTATACTCCCTGAGGTCTCTGAAGTCACACACAGCGCAGCCTCTATGGGTCTGAATAAGGCTTAGAAAGCTTTTCCCTGGTTCACCTGGTGCAGAGGAAACCAGGTAAGTTCTGAGAGACATGCACCACCTTCCTACAGAAAGAAGGGAGGACTGATTAGCTAATACCCACAGAGGGGGAAACTCAAGTCTGGTATTTCAGACAGAACCTGCTTGGACAAAGTCTCATCTGTCAGTCACTTCCTGAGGGAGGGAGGGAGGGAGGGAGGGAGGGAGGGAGGGAGGGAGGGAGGGAGGAAGGAAGGACCACAATTATCTCTCCTCTGTGTCCTTTTTACGCTCTTTCCATGCTCTGATGAATATTGTGATTCAAGTTGGCCATGTCCCCTTTTCCACAGCATGTGCACTGTGGCTCTAGATCAAGGAATCAGTTTGTTTGTGTGTTTTGCTCTATCTAGGAGAAGCACCATAGCAGTTGCATACTGACTGAGAAATTTGATTTTTAGGAAATGATTTTTCTTATCTGTGAGTGGTCTCTCCATAGATAGCCACTCATCTTTCTTTAAACTTGAGTATAGGAATGAATGATCCCTCCCTCCCTCCCTCCCTCTCTCCCTCTTCATGGGAATGAGTGTCTGCTCTTGCATTGAGGGCTCCCCAGTTCTCAGCATCTCCAGCCCAACCTGTCACAAGCTGATCACACATTTGCAAACTTGGGATATATTCTGCTGAAGTTTTGGGATAATGAATTTCATCAACTATGGGACTAACTTTGTTCTGACAGGACACTCACTCACAATCTCTCCTCATCACACCCACATAGTGTAACAACTTTGTGTTTCCTCCACAATGTGCTCATTTCTGTCAGGGAACTGAAAGCCGGCCAGCCAGCCAACACTATTTTTCCTTGTTTCTCATTTTGTTCTTATATTCTGTCTCTCCCCCCCCCCCCCGCCTGGAAAACTTTCAGAGTTCACTCTGCCCCCTGAGTAAAGGTGTTATGCTTCCTTTTATTGTATATTTAGTGTGTGTGTGTGTGTGTGTGAGAGAGAGAGAGAGAGAGATTCATTATGAAATCAAAAGTCAGTCAACAACAGCAAACTTTGTATTTATTTGTCCATCCACGTATTTGCTTGTTTACTTACTTACTTACTTACTCACTCACTCACTCACTCACCCACTTCATTTATTATTTATTTATTTATTTATTTGCAGTGGAAGACTTAATTCAGTAAGAATGATCAGAAGGGTAGGTAGGGTATCCTTGGGAAAAGAGTAAGATATCACGATGACTTTCCCTTCCAAGAGGGAGCTTTCTAGTAAGACGTGAAACCACAGTTTCAAGGGCCCGCTTTCCACAAGTCCTTTTCCAAGGTCAGGCATTTCTTAGGTAAGCAAGGGTCTCCATTCATTCCCTTTGAGGAACTCTCAGGCCCTGCCCTGACATTAACCTCTGACTCCTGCCTATTGTCAAGGCCAATGGGACACTCCTCAGCCCCTCCCTGACCTGAGGTGACCTGAGAAGCCACAGCCCACCCCAGTTCACAGGCCTCTCTTTATCTATCTATCTAACTAAGTAACTGTACAGCATAAAATGTGGAATCTCTTCTCAATGAAATGCTGTTGGCAGCCATTCGATGAATTTATTCTCATCTCAGATCCTGTCCAGCAGGGATGTCTTCTTTCCGTGTTTCTTCTTCTTTTGTATGTTGCAGTCAGTTCAGATGTGCTGGTATATGGTGAGAAAGAGAGAGAGAGAGAAATGGAATTGCTTTTTATTTATTTGAAGAGTTTTAATGATTTAATATTCAGCTATTTCCAGCCTTATTTACCAGCACATTTATTATTACCAGCGAGCACCTTCCTCTGAAAACATTGGAATCGCCCCCCATCTGTACATGTCATGTACGTGCGTGCATATGTGTGTGTGTGTGTGTGTGTGTGTGTGTGAGCGTGTGCGCATCCCATCTATCTATCTATCTATCTGTCTATCTATCTATCTATCTATCTATCTATCTATCTATCTATCCCTTCATCAAATTCCATTTTAGGAGCTGCTATGCTGACCAGTGACATGGAGGCCACCATTTTCTTAGCCAGTGACAGTCAGGAGACAGAAAGAAGGAAAGAAAGGAAGAAAGGAAGAAAGAATCTACATTCCCAAAGAAAGAAAAAAATTAAGTAAATTTTAAAAAGTAAAAAAAAAATTAAGAAAGTAAGTAAATACATACATAAAAATAGACATAAAGAATGAATAAATGAATAAAACTAAATAATAATTGAAACATTCAATAAGTAAATGAGTCACGCTAAATCAGCAGATAAATAAACAGATATATGAAAGAAGATAAGGAAGTGAAGGAATGAATGAACAAGTAAGTAAGTAAGTAAGTAAGTAAATAACTAGGTGGGTCATTTTTTTTAAAGAAGTAAGTAAATGAGATGGGCTGAACAGATAGTAAGTAAGTAAGTAAGTAAGCAAGCAAGCAAGCAAGCAATCGTGAAAAAAATAAAATGAGAGCCGGGCGATGGTGGCGCACGCCTTTAATCCCAGTACTCGGGAGGCAGAGGTAGGCGGATCTCAGTGAGTTCGAGACCAGCCTGGTCTACAGTGCTAGTTCCAGGACAGGCTCCAAAGCCACAGAGAAACCCTGTCTCGAAAAACCAAAAAAAAAAAAAAAAGAGAGAGAGACACATCCATTCAATCCATAAAAGACAAAACGTGGAAATAAACATGTAAACTGGTCGACCCACCCAAAGCAGGAGGGAGGTCTCTGTCCAGCAGGGCCGTCTTCTTTCCAAGTTGCAGTCAGTCAGATCTCTGGGCAAACAGAAAAAGAAAGCAATTGTTTTCTACTTGAACAGTTTTAATATTACTCAAATGAATTAATATTCAGCTATTTATTCCCAGCCTTATTTACAACTGGATGCCCACCGAGCACCTTCCTCTCATAGCTAGCCCCTTCTACCCCTGCCCCATCTGGACAGATAGACAGGATGTATGTATGTATGTATTAATAAATAAATAAATAATAAAAAAGTAAAATAAAAATAAGTAAATAAATAAATTAAAAAAAAAGTGTTTGGTGAGTGGGGCGTGTTGGCATAGAGAACAAAAGAGATAAACTAACCACCAACACATTGAAGAATGACATCATTCAATCAAGACATGGAAAAAGACAACTGGTCGACCCAAGTTCACAAGGCCAACTGGTCGACCCCGGTACTTAGCATTTTAAGGCCAAATATTTAATTGGACAACTGGTCGACACGCTTCCAGTCCGTCAAAAAAAAAGGAAGTGCACAGAGACAACTGGTCGACCCGTCAGGTCTAGGAAGATATAATATATATTATACATTAAAAAAAAAAAAAAAAAAAGAGTCCAGCGGGACATCTGGTCGACCCGCCGCATCCCCGGGGGAAAAAAATGGCCTTCCGCCCGGTGGGAGGGACTACTGGTCTACCCCGGTCCTTTGGAGAAGGAGGTGGAGAGGGGGGAAAAAAAAGTGCGCCCAACCTCCGCCGCCTCCCCGACAGGCGCGCCGCGGCGCCACGGCGCGCGAGCGGAGGTCGGCGGCGAGAGGGGGCCCGGGGCGCCGCCAGACCCTCGCCCATCCTCCCCCGCGAAGAGGGATGGAGAGGGAAAGGCGCGCCCGGGAAAGAGGGGACACACCCGCGGGCCGCTGCGCTGCGGTGAGGCAAGCAGCGGGAGTGGACGGAGGAGAGCGACAGCGGGAAGAGAGCCGCCGTCCGCCGTGAGCCGCCAGTGGCAGAGCCAGACACGGGTCCTAGGACGGGGCGAGGAGGGCGGGCGAGCCGGCGCCCGTCCCCCTTCCCCCTCTCTCGACCTCTCTCTCACGACCGCCACGAGCGCCCGTGCGCACGCACACTTCCGTGCGCACAACACACGTGCGACCCGGGGTGCGCGCCTCCCGGCGAGAACTCGGGCGAGGCAGGCGAGCGGGCGGGCAGAGCCGCCGCCGCTGCTCTCTCACGTTAATGATCCTTCCGCAGGTTCACCTATGGAAACCTTGTTACGACTTTTACTTCCTCTAGATAGTCAAGTTGGTGAACAACCACAAATAAGCAAACAAATAGAGAGATAATAACAATAAAAATATTTGAGAGTTCAAATAATTGACTTCATCCACAATAAAAGAATATAAAAATAAAAATATCAAATGCACTTGAACACATTGGCACAGGAGAACGCTTGCTAAATAGAACCCCAGTAGCACAGACACTGAGAGAAAAAGAAAAAAAAGAAAAAAGAAAAAAAAAGAAAAACAAAACAAAAAAAAAGAACAAAGAAAAAAACTAAAGAGAGAAAAAAAAGAAAAAAAAAGAAAAGAAGAAGAAGAAAAAAAAGAAAAAAAGAAAAAAAGAAAAAAAAGAAAAAAAAAGAAAGAAAAAAGAAAAAAAAACAGACACTGAGAGAAACAATTAATAAGTGAGACCTCCTGAAACTGAAAAGCTTCTGTAAAGCAAAGAACATGGCCAACAAGACAAAACGACGGCCTTACAGAATGGGAAAAGATCTTCACTAATCTCCAAAATACACAAAGAAGTCGAGAAATTGGTCATCCAAAGAACAAATAATCCAATTTTAAAAAATGGAGTACAGACCTAAACAGAGAACTCTCAACAGAGGGATCTAAAATGGTTGAAAGACACTTAAATGTATTTAGTGATTATATTTCTTTTCCCTTAGGGATAAAGAAATGGAGAAGTTCTTTGAAGCAGTAAGTCACAAAAACACCAGGCCGTTAAACTTCAGCTACAGGGAAACCCTGTCTCGTGGAAAAACAAAACAACAACAACAACAACAAAAAAAAAATCCTGAAGCCAGTGATCATTGCAAACATCTGTATGTTCAGATACTGAGCCTGAGCAAGTTAGAGTGTCACAGATTTGCTGCAATTCATTGCAAATTTCATGTGGATCACAAATCCTGCTCAAGTTACAGCTGTTAGTGTCAGTGTGAACCTTGACACCATCTCTACTGGATTCCTGTCAGCTGGGCTCCGGTCTGCTAGAAAAGCAGAAGAACTAAGGTACCGTAATTAACCTCTTCTGTGCCCCACCTGCAAGAACACTCTGTAAGCTACAGTTCTGAAAACAGCCTGGTCCTGGCATAAGAACAGACAGGAGGACCAATGGAACCGAATAGAAGACCCGGATATCGATCCACACATCTTCGAACACCTGATCTTTGATAAAGAAGTCAAAAATATCCAATAGAAAAAAAAAGAAAGCATGTGAGTTCAAGACCAGCCTGGTCTACAAGAGCTAGTTCCAGGACAGGCTCCAAAAAAAAAAAAACTACAGAACAACCCTGTCTCGAAAAAAAAAAGAAAGAAAGAAAGAAAGAAAGAAAGAAAGAAAGAAAGAAAGAAGAAAAAGAAAACAGTGCTGTCCTCGAAAATGCCCTCTCCCTTTGAACACGGCCCCTCCTTTGGGCTGAGTTTCCCACACAGCTCTGATGATGCAGGAGGATGCCGAGGGCCCAGTTGGTGCCTGTATCTGTGCCTTGGCAGCAGCTATTCATGTCTTGCCACTCAGAGTCAAATTCCCTTAAGTTTAGCCTTCCCTAAGTGCTTGTTCACTTCAGAAGACTCAACCCTCATCTTCCATGTCCTCCTGGCCTAATTTCTCATATTACTGTTTTACTGAGTATGAATCAGTAATATGAGATGTTCAGGAGAGGGAGGAAGGGTCATTCATGAAAAAAGTGAGTGTTCAACTAACTAACTCCCCATGGGTTCAGGAAGTAGTGAGAAGATATTAATGAAGCAGAGAGAAATTTCTGGTTTTGGAAGGAGGAAATCCTGAATGGCTCCCTCTGTGTCGGAGGAGAGACTCCTGGAAAGGAAACCTCAGGTTCCGGTTGGTCGGTCGGTCGGTCGGTCGGTCAGTTCGGGGAGAAATATCAGCAAGGAGGTAAAGGCCGTGCCTCACGACATCAGCAGTCCCTTCTCTGGAAATTCCACGGTATCCCAGAGAGCTCTCGGAATTTTGTGATGTCACTCGTGTCCTAGAAACGCCAACTGCCCTCAAGACACACTCTCTCGGTGCCTATAAGACTCGGTTCTAGACATGTT
Source organism: Microtus pennsylvanicus (assembly GCF_037038515.1). Taxonomy (NCBI): domain Eukaryota; kingdom Metazoa; phylum Chordata; class Mammalia; order Rodentia; family Cricetidae; genus Microtus; species Microtus pennsylvanicus. The sequence goes on along the minus strand of NW_027460892.1, from coordinate 591,809 downwards.
GTCTAGAGAATGGAGATCGTTCGTGGAGAGGCCAGAGGGAGGAAGAAGAAAGCTGGCCTCAGATCTCACAGGAAAACATGGAGAAATAATTAGTGGTCCTGGGGAAGACGAAGTGAGTTCACCACTAGCAGGGACTAGAGAGATTTCTGGATGTGATGGCTTTGAGACTTCCAGGGCTAGGGCTCAGGAACTGGGAGGTTTCTGGGATGAAACAGGTCTGTCTGTCTTGTTTCTCTGAGTTCCTAAAGGGCCAACCCACATCAAAGATTCACGATAGTTGATTTGACAAAGTCGGGAATTGACAAGGAGTGCGGAAGGAGTCAGTGAGATTTCAATACCAGCACTGACTGCACATCATCACCCCCCCCGGTCCTTTTCGTTGTGTAGCAATAATAATAGAGAAAGGGGAGTAGTGCTCTGCCAAAGCCCGTATTTTACCATGCCTTATATCACAGCCATTAGCAGGGTTGAGGCATCAAGTGCTGCAGTCAGTCCGACTCCTGTGACCCCCCTAAGGTTTCTGGCTTCCCAGTTTTGAGTGACACCATGGTCTCCAGTTCAGCTTGAGAGCTCTTTAAGAGCCAATGGAGGAGAGAGTGGAAAGAGACTGCCATTTTTTTCTTTTTCCTTGTCTTTCTTTCTTTTGCTGTTTTGCTTTGTTTTTCAAGAAAGGGTTTCTTTTTGTATCTTGGGCTGTCCTAAAACTCACTCTGTAAATCAGGCCATCTTTGAATTCACAGAGATCTGTGTGTGTGCTGTGATTAAAGCCCGGCTGAGACTGCAATTTCTTGTTAGCTCTGGGTGTCCTGAGCTGTTAGTAAGTGACAATGGCTCTGTGTTGTGAATCTCTGTGAATCCAGACTATGTTATGTCCTTCAATGACATGAGTCTGAAGCATCAAGCACCCACCCACCCCTATACTCCCTGAGGTCTCTGAAGTCACACACAGCGCAGCCTCTATGGGTCTGAATAAGGCTTAGAAAGCTTTTCCCTGGTTCACCTGGTGCAGAGGAAACCAGGTAAGTTCTGAGAGACATGCACCACCTTCCTACAGAAAGAAGGGAGGACTGATTAGCTAATACCCACAGAGGGGGAAACTCAAGTCTGGTATTTCAGACAGAACCTGCTTGGACAAAGTCTCATCTGTCAGTCACTTCCTGAGGGAAGGAGGGAGGGAGGGAGGGAGGGAGGGAGGGAGGGAGGGAGGGAGGAAGGAAGGAAGGACCACAATTATCTCTCCTCTGTGTCCTTTTTACGCTCTTTCCATGCTCTGATGAATATTGTGATTCAAGTTGGCCATGTCCCCTTTTCCACAGCATGTGCACTGTGGCTCTAGATCAATGAATCAGTTTGTTTGTGTGTTTTGCTCTATCTAGGAGAAGCACCATAGCAGTTGCATACTGACTGAGAAATTTGATTTTTAGGAAATGATTTTTCATATCTGTGAGTGGTCTCTCCATAGATAGCCACTCATCTTTCTTTAAACTTGAGTATAGGAATGAATGATCCCTCCCTCCCTCCCTCCCTCTCTCCCTCTTCATGGGAATGAGTGTCTGCTCTTGCATTGAGGGCTCCCCAGTTCTCAGCATCTCCAGCCCAACCTGTCACAAGCTGATCACACATTTGCAAACTTGGGATATATTCTGCTGAAGTTTTGGGATAATGAATTTCATCAACTATGGGACTAACTTTGTTCTGACAGGACACTCACTCACAATCTCTCCTCATCACACCCACATAGTGTAACAACTTTGTGTTTCCTCCACAATGTGCTCATTTCTGTCAGGGAACTGAAAGCCGGCCAGCCAGCCAACACTATTTTTCCTTGTTTCTCATTTTGTTCTTATATTCTGTCTCTCCCCCCCCCCCCCCGCCTGGAAAACTTTCAGAGTTCACTCTGCCCCCTGAGTAAAGGTGTTATGCTTCCTTTTATTGTATATTTAGTGTGTGTGTGTGTGTGTGTGTGAGAGAGAGAGAGAGAGAGAGAGAGAGAGAGAGAGAGAGAGAGAGATTCATTATGAAATCAAAAGTCAGTCAACAACAGCAAACTTTGTATTTATTTGTCCATCCACGTATTTGCTTGTTTACTTACTTACTTACTTACTTACTCACTCACTCACTCACTCACCCACTTCATTTATTATTTATTTATTTGCAGTGGAAGACTTAATTCAGTAAGAATGATCAGAAGGGTAGGTAGGGTATCCTTGGGAAAAGAGTAAGATATCACGATGACTTTCCCTTCCAAGAGGGAGCTTTCTAGTAAGACGTGAAACCACAGTTTCAAGGGCCCGCTTTCCACAAGTCCTTTTCCAAGGTCAGGCATTTCTTAGGTAAGCAAGGGTCTCCATTCATTCCCTTTGAGGAACTCTCAGGCCCTGCCCTGACATTAACCTCTGACTCCTGCCTATTGTCAAGGCCAATGGGACACTCCTCAGCCCCTCCCTGACCTGAGGTGACCTGAGAAGCCACAGCCCACCCCAGTTCACAGGCCTCTCTTTATCTATCTATCTAACTAAGTAACTGTACAGCATAAAATGTGGAATCTCTTCTCAATGAAATGCTGTTGGCAGCCATTCGATGAATTTATTCTCATCTCAGATCCTGTCCAGCAGGGATGTCTTCTTTCCGTGTTTCTTCTTCTTTTGTATGTTGCAGTCAGTTCAGATGTGCTGGTATATGGTGAGAAAGAGAGAGAGAGAGAAATGGAATTGCTTTTTATTTATTTGAAGAGTTTTAATGATTTAATATTCAGCTATTTCCAGCCTTATTTACCAGCACATTTATTATTACCAGCGAGCACCTTCCTCTGAAAACATTGGAATCGCCCCCCATCTGTACATGTCATGCACGTGCGTGCATATGTGTGTGTGTGTGTGTGTGTGTGTGTGAGCGTGTGCGCATCCCATCTATCTATCTATCTGTCTATCTATCTATCTATCTATCTATCTATCTATCTATCTATCTATCTATCTATGTATCCCTTCATCAAATTCCATTTTAGGAGCTGCTATGCTGACCAGTGACATGGAGGCCACCATTTTCTTAGCCAGTGACAGTCAGGAGACAGAAAGAAGGAAAGAAAGGAAGAAAGGAAGAAAGAATCTACATTCCCAAAGAAAGAAAAAAATTAAGTAAATTTTAAAAAGTAAAAAAAAAATTAAGAAAGTAAGTAAATACATACATAAAAATAGACATAAAGAATGAATAAATGAATAAAACTAAATAATAATTGAAACATTCAATAAGTAAATGAGTCACGCTAAATCAGCAGATAAATAAACAGATATATGAAAGAAGATAAGGAAGTGAAGGAATGAATGAACAAGTAAGTAAGTAAGTAAGTAAGTAAATAACTAGGTGGGTCATTTTTTTTAAAGAAGTAAGTAAATGAGATGGGCTGAACAGATAGTAAGTAAGTAAGTAAGTAAGCAAGCAAGCAAGCAAGCAATCGTGAAAAAAAAATGAGAGCCGGGCGATGGTGGCGCACGCCTTTAATCCCAGTACTCGGGAGGCAGAGGTAGGCGGATCTCTGTGAGTTCGAGACCAGCCTGGTCTACAGTGCTAGTTCCAGGACAGGCTCCAAAGCCACAGAGAAACCCTGTCTCGAAAAACCAAAAAAAAAAAAAAGAGAGAGAGAGACACATCCATTCAATCCATAAAAGACAAAACGTGGAAATAAACATGTAAACTGGTCGACCCACCCAAAGCAGGAGGGAGGTCTCTGTCCAGCAGGGCCGTCTTCTTTCCAAGTTGCAGTCAGTCAGATCTCTGGGCAAACAGAAAAAGAAAGCAATTGTTTTCTACTTGAACAGTTTTAATATTACTCAAATGAATTAATATTCAGCTATTTATTCCCAGCCTTATTTACAACTGGATGCCCACCGAGCACCTTCCTCTCATAGCTAGCCCCTTCTACCCCTGCCCCATCTGGACAGATAGACAGGATGTATGTATGTATGTATGTATAAATAAATAAATAATAAAAAAGTAAAATAAAAATAAGTAAATAAATAAATTTAAAAAAAAGTGTTTGGTGAGTGGGGCGTGTTGGCATAGAGAACAAAAGAGATAAACTAACCACCAACACATTGAAGAATGACATCAGTCAATCAAGACATGGAAAAAGACAACTGGTCGACCCAAGTTCACAAGGCCAACTGGTCGACCCCGGTACTTAGCATTTTAAGGCCAAATATTTAATCGGACAACTGGTCGACCCGCTTCCAGTCCGTCAAAAAAAAGGAAGTGCACAGAGACAACTGGTCGACCCGTCAGGTCTAGGAAGATATAATATATATTATACATTAAAAAAAAAAAAAAAAAAAAAGAGTCCAGCGGGACATCTGGTCGACCCGCCGCATCCCCGGGGGAAAAAAATGGCCTCCCGCCCGGTGGGAGGGACTACTGGTCTACCCCGGTCCTTTGGAGAAGGAGGTGGAGAGGGGGGAAAAAAAGTGCGCCCAACCTCCGCCGCCTCCCCGACAGGCGCGCCGCGGCGCCACGGCGCGCGAGCGGAGGTCGGCGGCGAGAGGGGGCCCGGGGCGCCGCCAGACCCTCGCCCATCCTCCCCCGCGAAGAGGGATGGAGAGGGAAAGGCGCGCGCCCGGGAAAGAGGGGACACGCCCGCGGGCCGCTGCGGTGCGGTGAGGCAAGCAGCGGGAGTGGACGGAGGAGAGCGAGAGCGGGAAGAGAGCCGCCGTCCGCCGTGAGCCGCCAGTGGCAGAGCCAGACACGGGTCCTCGGACGGGGCGAGGAGGGCGGGCGAGCCGGCGCCCGTCCCCCTTCCCCCTCTCTCGACCTCTCTCTCACGACCGCCACGAGCGCCCGTGCGCACGCACACTTCCGTGCGCACAACACACGTGCGACCCGGGGAGCGCGCCTCCCGGCGAGAACTCGGGCGAGGCAGGCGAGCGGGCGGGCAGAGCCGCCGCCGCTGCTCTCTCACGTTAATGATCCTTCCGCAGGTTCACCTACGGAAACCTTGTTACGACTTTTACTTCCTCTAGATAGTCAAGTTGGTGAACAACCACAAATAAGCAAACAAATAGAGAGATAATAACAATAAAAATATTTGAGAGTTCAAATAATTGACTTCATCCACAATAAAAGAATATAAAAATAAAAATATCAAATGCACTTGAACACATTGGCACAGGAGAACGCTTGCTAAATAGAACCCCAGTAGCACAGACACTGAGAGAAAAAGAAAAAAAAGAAAAAAGAAAAAAAAAAGAAAAACAAAACAAAAAAAAAGAACAAAGAAAAAAACTAAAGAGAGAAAAAAAAGAAAAAAAAAGAAAAGAAGAAGAAGAAAAAAAAGAAAAAAAGAAAAAAAGAAAAAAAAGAAAAAAAAAGAAAGAAAAAAGAAAAAAAAAGAAAAAAAAACAGACACTGAGAGAAACAATTAATAAGTGAGACCTCCTGAAACTGAAAAGCTTCTGTAAAGCAAAGAACATGGCCAACAAGACATAACGACGGCCTTACAGAATGGGAAAAGATCTTCACTAATCTCCAAAATACACAAAGAAGTCGAGAAATTGGTCATCCAAAGAACAAATAATCCAATTTTAAAAAATGGAGTACAGACCTAAACAGAGAACTCTCAACAGAGGGATCTAAAATGGTTGAAAGACACTTAAATGTATTTAGTGATTATATTTCTTTTCCCTTAGGGATAAAGAAATGGAGAAGTTCTTTGAAGCAGTAAGTCACAAAAACACCAGGCCGTTAAACTTCAGCTACAGGGAAACCCTGTCTCGTGGAAAAACAAAACAACAACAACAAAAAAAAAAAAAATCCTGAAGCCAGTGATCATTGCAAACATCTGTATGTTCAGATACTGAGCCTGAGCAAGTTAGAGTGTCACAGATTTGCTGCAATTCATTGCAAATTTCATGTGGATCACAAATCCTGCTCAAGTTACAGCTGTTAGTGTCAGTGTGAACCTTGACACCATCTCTACTGGATTCCTGTCAGCTGGGCTCCGGTCTGCTAGAAAAGCAGAAGAACTAAGGTACCGTAATTAACCTCTTCTGTGCCCCACCTGCAAGAACACTCTGTAAGCTACAGTTCTGAAAACAGCCTGGTCCTGGCATAAGAACAGACAGGAGGACCAATGGAACCGAATAGAAGACCCGGATATCGATCCACACATCTTCGAACACCTGATCTTTGATAAAGAAGTCAAAAATATCCAATAGAAAAAAAAAGAAAGCATGTGAGTTCAAGACCAGCCTGGTCTACAAGAGCTAGTTCCAGGACAGGCTCCAAAAAAAAAAAAAACTACAGAACAACCCTGTCTCGAAAAAAAAAAAGAAAGAAAGAAAGAAAGAAAGAAGAAAAAGAAAACAGTGCTGTCCTCGAAAATGCCCTCTCCCTTTGAACACGGCCCCTCCTTTGGGCTGAGTTTCCCACACAGCTCTGATGATGCAGGAGGATGCCGAGGGCCCAGTTGGTGCCTGTATCTGTGCCTTGGCAGCAGCTATTCATGTCTTGCCACTCAGAGTCAAATTCCCTTAAGTTTAGCCTTCCCTAAGTGCTTGTTCACTTCAGAAGACTCAACCCTCATCTTCCATGTCCTCCTGGCCTAATTTCTCATATTACTGTTTTACTGAGTATGAATCAGTAATATGAGATGTTCAGGAGAGGGAGGAAGGGTCATTCATGAAAAAAGTGAGTGTTCAACTAACTAACTCCCCATGGGTTCAGGAAGTAGTGAGAAGATATTAATGAAGCAGAGAGAAATTTCTGGTTTTGGAAGGAGGAAATCCTGAATGGCTCCCTCTGTGTCGGAGGAGAGACTCCTGGAAAGGAAACCTCAGGTTCCGGTTGGTCGGTCGGTCGGTCGGTCGGTCAGTTCGGGGAGAAATATCAGCAAGGAGGTAAAGGCCGTGCCTCACGACATCAGCAGTCCCTTCTCTGGAAATTCCACGGTATCCCAGAGAGCTCTCGGAATTTTGTGATGTCACTCGTGTCCTAGAAACGCCAACTGCCCTCAAGACACACTCTCTCGGTGCCTATAAGACTCGGTTCTAGACATGTTGTCTAGAGAATGGAGATCGTTCGTGGAGAGGCCAGAGGGAGGAAGAAGAAAGCTGGCCTCAGATCTCACAGGAAAACATGGAGAAATAATTAGTGGTCCTGGGGAAGACGAAGTGAGTTCACCACTAGCAGGGACTAGAGAGATTTCTGGATGTGATGGCTTTGAGACTTCCAGGGCTAGGGCTCAGGAACTGGGAGGTTTCTGGGATGAAACAGGTCTGTCTGTCTTGTTTCTCTGAGTTCCTAAAGGGCCAACCCACATCAAAGATTCACGATAGTTGATTTGACAAAGTCGGGAATTGACAAGGAGTGCGGAAGGAGTCAGTGAGATTTCAATACCAGCACTGACTGCACATCATCACCCCCCCCCGGTCCTTTTCGTTGTGTAGCAATAATAATAGAGAAAGGGGAGTAGTGCTCGGCCAAAGCCCGTATTTTACCATGCCTTATATCACAGCCATTAGCAGGGTTGAGGCATCAAGTGCTGCAGTCAGTCCGACTCCTGTGACCCCCCTAAGGTTTCTGGCTTCCCAGTTTTGAGTGACACCATGGTCTCCAGTTCAGCTTGAGAGCTCTTTAAGAGCCAATGGAGGAGAGAGTGGAAAGAGACTGCCATTTTTTTCTTTTTCCTTGTCTTTCTTTCTTTTGCTGTTTTGCTTTGTTTTTCAAGAAAGGGTTTCTTTGTGTATCTTGGGCTGTCCTAAAACTCACTCTGTAAATCAGGCCATCTTTGAATTCACAGAGATCTGTGTGTGTGCTGTGATTAAAGCCCGGCTGAGACTGCAATTTCTTGTTAGCTCTGGGTGTCCTGAGCTGTTAGTAAGTGACAATGGCTCTGTGTTGTGAATCTCTGTGAATCCAGACTATGTTATGTCCTTCAATGACATGAGTCTGAAGCATCAAGCACCCACCCACCCCTATACTCCCTGAGGTCTCTGAAGTCACACACAGCGCAGCCTCTATGGGTCTGAATAAGGCTTAGAAAGCTTTTCCCTGGTTCACCTGGTGCAGAGGAAACCAGGTAAGTTCTGAGAGACATGCACCACCTTCCTACAGAAAGAAGGGAGGACTGATTAGCTAATACCCACAGAGGGGGAAACTCAAGTCTGGTATTTCAGACAGAACCTGCTTGGACAAAGTCTCATCTGTCAGTCACTTCCTGAGGGAAGGAGGGAGGGAGGGAGGGAGGGAGGGAGGGAGGGAGGGAGGAAGGAAGGACCACAATTATCTCTCCTCTGTGTCCTTTTTACGCTCTTTCCATGCTCTGATGAATATTGTGATTCAAGTTGGCCATGTCCCCTTTTCCACAGCATGTGCACTGTGGCTCTAGATCAAGGAATCAGTTTGTTTGTGTGTTTTGCTCTATCTAGGAGAAGCACCATAGCAGTTGCATACTGACTGAGAAATTTGATTTTTAGGAAATGATTTTTCATATCTGTGAGTGGTCTCTCCATAGATAGCCACTCATCTTTCTTTAAACTTGAGTATAGGAATGAACGATCCCTCCCTCCCTCCCTCCCTCTCTCCCTCTTCATGGGAATGAGTGTCTGCTCTTGCATTGAGGGCTCCCCAGTTCTCAGCATCTCCAGCCCAACCTGTCACAAGCTGATCACACATTTGCAAACTTGGGATATATTCTGCTGAAGTTTTGGGATAATGAATTTCATCAACTATGGGACTAACTTTGTTCTGACAGGACACTCACTCACAATCTCTCCTCATCACACCCACATAGTGTAACAACTTTGTGTTTCCTCCACAATGTGCTCATTTCTGTCAGGGAACTGAAAGCCGGCCAGCCAGCCAACACTATTTTTCCTTGTTTCTCATTTTGTTCTTATATTCTGTCTCTCCCCCCCCCCCCCGCCTGGAAAACTTTCAGAGTTCACTCTGCCCCCTGAGTAAAGGTGTTATGCTTCCTTTTATTGTATATTTAGTGTGTGTGTGTGTGTGTGTGTGTGTGTGAGAGAGAGAGAGAGAGAGAGAGAGAGAGAGATTCATTATGAAATCAAAAGTCAGTCAACAACAGCAAACTTTGTATTTATTTGTCCATCCACGTATTTGCTTGTTTACTTACTTACTTACTTACTTACTCACTCACTCACTCACTCACCCACTTCATTTATTATTTATTTATTTATTTATTTATTTGCAGTGGAAGACTTAATTCAGTAAGAATGATCAGAAGGGTAGGTAGGGTATCCTTGGGAAAAGAGTAAGATATCACGATGACTTTCCCTTCCAAGAGGGAGCTTTCTAGTAAGACGTGAAACCACAGTTTCAAGGGCCCGCTTTCCACAAGTCCTTTTCCAAGGTCAGGCATTTCTTAGGTAAGCAAGGGTCTCCATTCATTCCCTTTGAGGAACTCTCAGGCCCTGCCCTGACATTAACCTCTGACTCCTGCCTATTGTCAAGGCCAATGGGACACTCCTCAGCCCCTCCCTGACCTGAGGTGACCTGAGAAGCCACAGCCCACCCCAGTTCACAGGCCTCTCTTTATCTATCTATCTAACTAAGTAACTGTACAGCATAAAATGTGGAATCTCTTCTCAATGAAATGCTGTTGGCAGCCATTCGATGAATTTATTCTCATCTCAGATCCTGTCCAGCAGGGATGTCTTCTTTCCGTGTTTCTTCTTCTTTTGTATGTTGCAGTCAGTTCAGATGTGCTGGTATATGGTGAGAAAGAGAGAGAGAGAGAAATGGAATTGCTTTTTATTTATTTGAAGAGTTTTAATGATTTAATATTCAGCTATTTCCAGCCTTATTTACCAGCACATTTATTATTACCAGCGAGCACCTTCCTCTGAAAACATTGGAATCGCCCCCCCATCTGTACATGTCATGCACGTGCGTGCATATGTGTGTGTGTGTGTGTGTGTGTGTGTGTGAGCGTGTGCGCATCCCATCTATCTATCTATCTATCTATCTATCTATCTATCTATCTATCTATCTATCTATGTATCCCTTCATCAAATTCCATTTTAGGAGCTGCTATGCTGACCAGTGACATGGAGGCCACCATTTTCTTAGCCAGTGACAGTCAGGAGACAGAAAGAAGGAAAGAAAGGAAGAAAGGAAGAAAGAATCTACATTCCCAAAGAAAGAAAAAAATTAAGTAAATTTTAAAAAGTAAAAAAAAAATTAAGAAAGTAAGTAAATACATACATAAAAATAGACATAAAGAATGAATAAATGAATAAAACTAAATAATAATTGAAACATTCAATACGTAAATGAGTCACGCTAAATCAGCAGATAAATAAACAGATATATGAAAGAAGATAAGGAAGTGAAGGAATGAATGAACAAGTAAGTAAGTAAGTAAGTAAGTAAATAACTAGGTGGGTCATTTTTTTTAAAGAAGTAAGTAAATGAGATGGGCTGAACAGATAGTAAGTAAGTAAGTAAGTAAGCAAGCAAGCAAGCAAGCAATCGTGAAAAAAAAATGAGAGCCGGGCGATGGTGGCGCACGCCTTTAATCCCAGTACTCGGGAGGCAGAGGTAGGCGGATCTCTGTGAGTTCGAGACCAGCCTGGTCTACAGTGCTAGTTCCAGGACAGGCTCCAAAGCCACAGAGAAACCCTGTCTCGAAAAACCAAAAAAAAAAAAAAGAGAGAGAGAGACACATCCATTCAATCCATAAAAGACAAAACGTGGAAATAAACATGTAAACTGGTCGACCCACCCAAAGCAGGAGGGAGGTCTCTGTCCAGCAGGGCCGTCTTCTTTCCAAGTTGCAGTCAGTCAGATCTCTGGGCAAACAGAAAAAGAAAGCAATTGTTTTCTACTTGAACAGTTTTAATATTACTCAAATGAATTAATATTCAGCTATTTATTCCCAGCCTTATTTACAACTGGATGCCCACCGAGCACCTTCCTCTCATAGCTAGCCCCTTCTACCCCTGCCCCATCTGGACAGATAGACAGGATGTATGTATGTATGTATGTATAAATAAATAAATAATAAAAAAGTAAAATAAAAATAAGTAAATAAATAAATTTAAAAAAAAGTGTTTGGTGAGTGGGGCGTGTTGGCATAGAGAACAAAAGAGATAAACTAACCACCAACACATTGAAGAATGACATCAGTCAATCAAGACATGGAAAAAGACAACTGGTCGACCCAAGTTCACAAGGCCAACTGGTCGACCCCGGTACTTAGCATTTTAAGGCCAAATATTTAATCGGACAACTGGTCGACCCGCTTCCAGTCCGTCAAAAAAAAGGAAGTGCACAGAGACAACTGGTCGACCCGTCAGGTCTAGGAAGATATAATATATATTATACATTAAAAAAAAAAAAAAAAAAAAAGAGTCCAGCGGGACATCTGGTCGACCCGCCGCATCCCCGGGGGAAAAAAATGGCCTCCCGCCCGGTGGGAGGGACTACTGGTCTACCCCGGTCCTTTGGAGAAGGAGGTGGAGAGGGGGGAAAAAAAGTGCGCCCAACCTCCGCCGCCTCCCCGACAGGCGCGCCGCGGCGCCACGGCGCGCGAGCGGAGGTCGGCGGCGAGAGGGGGCCCGGGGCGCCGCCAGACCCTCGCCCATCCTCCCCCGCGAAGAGGGATGGAGAGGGAAAGGCGCGCGCCCGGGAAAGAGGGGACACGCCCGCGGGCCGCTGCGGTGCGGTGAGGCAAGCAGCGGGAGTGGACGGAGGAGAGCGAGAGCGGGAAGAGAGCCGCCGTCCGCCGTGAGCCGCCAGTGGCAGAGCCAGACACGGGTCCTCGGACGGGGCGAGGAGGGCGGGCGAGCCGGCGCCCGTCCCCCTTCCCCCTCTCTCGACCTCTCTCTCACGACCGCCACGAGCGCCCGTGCGCACGCACACTTCCGTGCGCACAACACACGTGCGACCCGGGGAGCGCGCCTCCCGGCGAGAACTCGGGCGAGGCAGGCGAGCGGGCGGGCAGAGCCGCCGCCGCTGCTCTCTCACGTTAATGATCCTTCCGCAGGTTCACCTACGGAAACCTTGTTACGACTTTTACTTCCTCTAGATAGTCAAGTTGGTGAACAACCACAAATAAGCAAACAAATAGAGAGATAATAACAATAAAAATATTTGAGAGTTCAAATAATTGACTTCATCCACAATAAAAGAATATAAAAATAAAAATATCAAATGCACTTGAACACATTGGCACAGGAGAACGCTTGCTAAATAGAACCCCAGTAGCACAGACACTGAGAGAAAAAGAAAAAAAAGAAAAAAGAAAAAAAAAAGAAAAACAAAACAAAAAAAAAGAACAAAGAAAAAAACTAAAGAGAGAAAAAAAAGAAAAAAAAAGAAAAGAAGAAGAAGAAAAAAAAGAAAAAAAGAAAAAAAGAAAAAAAAGAAAAAAAAAGAAAGAAAAAAGAAAAAAAAAGAAAAAAAAACAGACACTGAGAGAAACAATTAATAAGTGAGACCTCCTGAAACTGAAAAGCTTCTGTAAAGCAAAGAACATGGCCAACAAGACAAAACGACGGCCTTACAGAATGGGAAAAGATCTTCACTAATCTCCAAAATACACAAAGAAGTCGAGAAATTGGTCATCCAAAGAACAAATAATCCAATTTTAAAAAATGGAGTACAGACCTAAACAGAGAACTCTCAACAGAGGGATCTAAAATGGTTGAAAGACACTTAAATGTATTTAGTGATTATATTTATTTTCCCTTAGGGATAAAGAAATGGAGAAGTTCTTTGAAGCAGTAAGTCACAAAAACACCAGGCCGTTAAACTTCAGCTACAGGGAAACCCTGTCTCGTGGAAAAACAAAACAACAACAACAAAAAAAAAAAATCCTGAAGCCAGTGATCATTGCAAACATCTGTATGTTCAGATACTGAGCCTGAGCAAGTTAGAGTGTCACAGATTTGCTGCAATTCATTGCAAATTTCATGTGGATCACAAATCCTGCTCAAGTTACAGCTGTTAGTGTCAGTGTGAACCTTGACACCATCTCTACTGGATTCCTGTCAGCTGGGCTCCGGTCTGCTAGAAAAGCAGAAGAACTAAGGTACCGTAATTAACCTCTTCTGTGCCCCACCTGCAAGAACACTCTGTAAGCTACAGTTCTGAAAACAGCCTGGTCCTGGCATAAGAACAGACAGGAGGACCAATGGAACCGAATAGAAGACCCGGATATCGATCCACACATCTTCGAACACCTGATCTTTGATAAAGAAGTCAAAAATATCCAATAGAAAAAAAAAGAAAGCATGTGAGTTCAAGACCAGCCTGGTCTACAAGAGCTAGTTCCAGGACAGGCTCCAAAAAAAAAAAACTACAGAACAACCCTGTCTCGAAAAAAAAAAAGAAAGAAAGAAAGAAAGAAAGAAAGAAAGAAAGAAAGAAAGAAGAAAAAGAAAACAGTGCTGTCCTCGAAAATGCCCTCTCCCTTTGAACACGGCCCCTCCTTTGGGCTGAGTTTCCCACACAGCTCTGATGATGCAGGAGGATGCCGAGGGCCCAGTTGGTGCCTGTATCTGTGCCTTGGCAGCAGCTATTCATGTCTTGCCACTCAGAGTCAAATTCCCTTAAGTTTAGCCTTCCCTAAGTGCTTGTTCACTTCAGAAGACTCAACCCTCATCTTCCATGTCCTCCTGGCCTAATTTCTCATATTACTGTTTTACTGAGTATGAATCAGTAATATGAGATGTTCAGGAGAGGGAGGAAGGGTCATTCATGAAAAAAGTGAGTGTTCAACTAACTAACTCCCCATGGGTTCAGGAAGTAGTGAGAAGATATTAATGAAGCAGAGAGAAATTTCTGGTTTTGGAAGGAGGAAATCCTGAATGGCTCCCTCTGTGTCGGAGGAGAGACTCCTGGAAAGGAAACCTCAGGTTCCGGTTGGTCGGTCGGTCGGTCGGTCGGTCAGTTCGGGGAGAAATATCAGCAAGGAGGTAAAGGCCGTGCCTCACGACATCAGCAGTCCCTTCTCTGGAAATTCCACGGTATCGCAGAGAGCTCTCGGAATTTTGTGATGTCACTCGTGTCCTAGAAACGCCAACTGCCCTTAAGACACACTCTCTAGGTGCCTATAAGACTCGGTTCTAGACATGTTGTCTAGAGAATGGAGATCGTTCGTGGAGAGGCCAGAGGGAGGAAGAAGAAAGCTGGCCTCAGATCTCACAGGAAAACATGGAGAAATAATTAGTGGTCCTGGGGAAGACGAAGTGAGTTCACCACTAGCAGGGACTAGAGAGATTTCTGGATGTGATGGCTTTGAGACTTCCAGGGCTAGGGCTCAGGAACTGGGAGGTTTCTGGGATGAAACAGGTCTGTCTGTCTTGTTTCTCTGAGTTCCTAAAGGGCCAACCCACATCAAAGATTCACGATAGTTGATTTGACAAAGTCGGGAATTGACAAGGAGTGCGGAAGGAGTCAGTGAGATTTCAATACCAGCACTGACTGCACATCATAACCCCCCCCCCGGTCCTTTTCGTTGTGTAGCAATAATAATAGAGAAAGGGGAGTAGTGCTCTGCCAAAGCCCGTATTTTACCATGCCTTATATCACAGCCATTAGCAGGGTTGAGGCATCAAGTGCTGCAGTCAGTCCGACTCCTGTGACCCCCCTAAGGTTTCTGGCTTCCCAGTTTTGAGTGACACCATGGTCTCCAGTTCAGCTTGAGAGCTCTTTAAGAGCCAATGGAGGAGAGAGTGGAAAGAGACTGCCATTTTTTTCTTTTTCCTTGTCTTTCTTTCTTTTGCTGTTTTGCTTTGTTTTTCAAGAAAGGGTTTCTTTGTGTATCTTGGGCTGTCCTAAAACTCACTCTGTAAATCAGGCCATCTTTGAATTCACAGAGATCTGTGTGTGTGCTGTGATTAAAGCCCGGCTGAGACTGCAATTTCTTGTTAGCTCTGGGTGTCCTGAGCTGTTAGTAAGTGACAATGGCTCTGTGTTGTGAATCTCTGTGAATCCAGACTATGTTATGTCCTTCAATGACATGAGTCTGAAGCATCAAGCACCCACCCACCCCTATACTCCCTGAGGTCTCTGAAGTCACACACAGCGCAGCCTCTATGGGTCTGAATAAGGCTTAGAAAGCTTTTCCCTGGTTCACCTGGTGCAGAGGAAACCAGGTAAGTTCTGAGAGACATGCACCACCTTCCTACAGAAAGAAGGGAGGACTGATTAGCTAATACCCACAGAGGGGGAAACTCAAGTCTGGTATTTCAGACAGAACCTGCTTGGACAAAGTCTCATCTGTCAGTCACTTCCTGAGGGAAGGAGGGAGGGAGGGAGGGAGGGAGGGAGGGAGGGAGGGAGGGAGGAAGGAAGGACCACAATTATCTCTCCTCTGTGTCCTTTTTACGCTCTTTCCATGCTCTGATGAATATTGTGATTCAAGTTGGCCATGTCCCCTTTTCCACAGCATGTGCACTGTGGCTCTAGATCAAGGAATCAGTTTGTTTGTGTGTTTTGCTCTATCTAGGAGAAGCACCATAGCAGTTGCATACTGACTGAGAAATTTGATTTTTAGGAAATGATTTTTCATATCTGTGAGTGGTCTCTCCATAGATAGCCACTCATCTTTCTTTAAACTTGAGTATAGGAATGAATGATCCCTCCCTCCCTCCCTCTCTCCCTCTTCATGGGAATGAGTGTCTGCTCTTGCATTGAGGGCTCCCCAGTTCTCAGCATCTCCAGCCCAACCTGTCACAAGCTGATCACACATTTGCAAACTTGGGATATATTCTGCTGAAGTTTTGGGATAATGAATTTCATCAACTATGGGACTAACTTTGTTCTGACAGGACACTCACTCACAATCTCTCCTCATCACACCCACATAGTGTAACAACTTTGTGTTTCCTCCACAATGTGCTCATTTCTGTCAGGGAACTGAAAGCCGGCCAGCCAGCCAACACTATTTTTCCTTGTTTCTCATTTTGTTCTTATATTCTGTCTCTCCCCCCCCCCGCCTGGAAAACTTTCAGAGTTCACTCTGCCCCCTGAGTAAAGGTGTTATGCTTCCTTTTATTGTATATTTAGTGTGTGTGTGTGTGTGTGTGTGTGAGAGAGAGAGAGAGAGAGAGAGAGAGAGATTCATTATGAAATCAAAAGTCAGTCAACAACAGCAAACTTTGTATTTATTTGTCCATCCACGTATTTGCTTGTTTACTTACTTACTTACTTACTCACTCACTCACTCACTCACCCACTTCATTTATTATTTATTTATTTGCAGTGGAAGACTTAATTCAGTAAGAATGATCAGAAGGGTAGGTAGGGTATCCTTGGGAAAAGAGTAAGATATCACGATGACTTTCCCTTCCAAGAGGGAGCTTTCTAGTAAGACGTGAAACCACAGTTTCAAGGGCCCGCTTTCCACAAGTCCTTTTCCAAGGTCAGGCATTTCTTAGGTAAGCAAGGGTCTCCATTCATTCCCTTTGAGGAACTCTCAGGCCCTGCCCTGACATTAACCTCTGACTCCTGCCTATTGTCAAGGCCAATGGGACACTCCTCAGCCCCTCCCTGACCTGAGGTGACCTGAGAAGCCACAGCCCACCCCAGTTCACAGGCCTCTCTTTATCTATCTATCTAACTAAGTAACTGTACAGCATAAAATGTGGAATCTCTTCTCAATGAAATGCTGTTGGCAGCCATTCGATGAATTTATTCTCATCTCAGATCCTGTCCAGCAGGGATGTCTTCTTTCCGTGTTTCTTCTTCTTTTGTATGTTGCAGTCAGTTCAGATGTGCTGGTATATGGTGAGAAAGAGAGAGAGAGAGAAATGGAATTGCTTTTTATTTATTTGAAGAGTTTTAATGATTTAATATTCAGCTATTTCCAGCCTTATTTACCAGCACATTTATTATTACCAGCGAGCACCTTCCTCTGAAAACATTGGAATCGCCCCCCATCTGTACATGTCATGCACGTGCGTGCATATGTGTGTGTGTGTGTGTGTGTGTGTGTGTGTGTGTGAGCGTGTGCGCATCCCATCTATCTATCTATCTATCTATCTATCTATCTATCTATCTATCTATCTATCTATCTATGTATCCCTTCATCAAATTCCATTTTAGGAGCTGCTATGCTGACCAGTGACATGGAGGCCACCATTTTCTTAGCCAGTGACAGTCAGGAGACAGAAAGAAGGAAAGAAAGGAAGAAAGGAAGAAAGAATCTACATTCCCAAAGAAAGAAAAAAATTAAGTAAATTTTAAAAAGTAAAAAAAAAATTAAGAAAGTAAGTAAATACATACATAAAAATAGACATAAAGAATGAATAAATGAATAAAACTAAATAATAATTGAAACATTCAATAAGTAAATGAGTCACGCTAAATCAGCAGATAAATAAACAGATATATGAAAGAAGATAAGGAAGTGAAGGAATGAATGAACAAGTAAGTAAGTAAGTAAGTAAGTAAATAACTAGGTGGGTCATTTTTTTTAAAGAAGTAAGTAAATGAGATGGGCTGAACAGATAGTAAGTAAGTAAGTAAGTAAGCAAGCAAGCAAGCAAGCAATCATGAAAAAAAAATGAGAGCCGGGCGATGGTGGCGCACGCCTTTAATCCCAGTACTCGGGAGGCAGAGGTAGGCGGATCTCTGTGAGTTCGAGACCAGCCTGGTCTACAGTGCTAGTTCCAGGACAGGCTCCAAAGCCACAGAGAAACCCTGTCTCAAAAAACCAAAAAAAAAAAAAAAAAGAGAGAGAGAGAGACAAATCCATTCAATCCATAAAAGACAAAACGTGGAAATAAACATGTAAACTGGTCGACCCACCCAAAGCAGGAGGGAGGTCTCTGTCCAGCAGGGCCGTCTTCTTTCCAAGTTGCAGTCAGTCAGATCTCTGGGCAAACAGAAAAAGAAAGCAATTGTTTTCTACTTGAACAGTTTTAATATTACTCAAATGAATTAATATTCAGCTATTTATTCCCAGCCTTATTTACAACTGGATGCCCACCGAGCACCTTCCTCTCATAGCTAGCCCCTTCTACCCCTGCCCCATCTGGACAGATAGACAGGATGTATGTATGTATGTATGTATAAATAAATAAATAATAAAAAAGTAAAATAAAAATAAGTAAATAAATAAATTTAAAAAAAAGTGTTTGGTGAGTGGGGCGTGTTGGCATAGAGAACAAAAGAGATAAACTAACCACCAACACATTGAAGAATGACATCAGTCAATCAAGACATGGAAAAAGACAACTGGTCGACCCAAGTTCACAAGGCCAACTGGTCGACCCCGGTACTTAGCATTTTAAGGCCAAATATTTAATCGGACAACTGGTCGACCCGCTTCCAGTCCGTCAAAAAAAAGGAAGTGCACAGAGACAACTGGTCGACCCGTCAGGTCTAGGAAGATATAATATATATTATACATTAAAAAAAAAAAAAAGAGTCCAGCGGGACATCTGGTCGACCCGCCGCATCCCCGGGGGAAAAAAATGGCCTCCCGCCCGGTGGGAGGGACTACTGGTCTACCCCGGTCCTTTGGAGAAGGAGGTGGAGAGGGGGGAAAAAAAGTGCGCCCAACCTCCGCCGCCTCCCCGACACGCGCGCCGCGGCGCCACGGCGCGCGAGCGGAGGTCGGCGGCGAGAGGGGGCCCGGGGCGCCGCCAGACCCTCGCCCATCCTCCCCCGCGAAGAGGGATGGAGAGGGAAAGGCGCGCGCCCGGGAAAGAGGGGACACACCCGCGGGCCGCTGCGGTGCGGTGAGGCAAGCAGCGGGAGTGGACGGAGGAGAGCGAGAGCGGGAAGAGAGCCGCCGTCCGCCGTGAGCCGCCAGTGGCAGAGCCAGACACGGGTCCTCGGACGGGGCGAGGAGGGCGGGCGAGCCGGCGCCCGTCCCCCTTCCCCCTCTCTCGACCTCTCTCTCACGACCGCCACGAGCGCCCGTGCGCACGCACACTTCCGTGCGCACAACATACGTGCGACCCGGGGAGCGCGCCTCCCGGCGAGAACTCGGGCGAGGCAGGCGAGCGGGCGGGCAGAGCCGCCGCCGCTGCTCTCTCACGTTAATGATCCTTCCGCAGGTTCACCTACGGAAACCTTGTTACGACTTTTACTTCCTCTAGATAGTCAAGTTGGTGAATAACCACAAATAAGCAAACAAATAGAGAGATAATAACAATAAAAATATTTGAGAGTTCAAATAATTGACTTCATCCACAATAAAAGAATATAAAAATAAAAATATCAAATGCACTTGAACACATTGGCACAGGAGAACGCTTGCTAAATAGAACCCCAGTAGCACAGACACTGAGAGAAAAAGAAAAAAAAGAAAAAAGAAAAAAAAAAGAAAAACAAAACAAAAAAAAAGAACAAAGAAAAAAACTAAAGAGAGAAAAAAAAGAAAAAAAAAGAAAAGAAGAAGAAGAAAAAAAAGAAAAAAAGAAAAAAAGAAAAAAAAGAAAAAAAAAAGAAAGAAAAAAGAAAAAAAAAGAAAAAAAAACAGACACTGAGTGAAACAATTAATAAGTGAGACCTCCTGAAACTGAAAAGCTTCTGTAAAGCAAAGAACATGGCCAACAAGACAAAACGACGGCCTTACAGAATGGGAAAAGATCTTCACTAATCTCCAAAATACACAAAGAAGTCGAGAAATTGGTCATCCAAAGAACAAATAATCCAATTTTAAAAAATGGAGTACAGACCTAAACAGAGAACTCTCAACAGAGGGATCTAAAATGGTTGAAAGACACTTAAATGTATTTAGTGATTATATTTCTTTTCCCTTAGGGATAAAGAAATGGAGAAGTTCTTTGAAGCAGTAAGTCACAAAAACACCAGGCCGTTAAACTTCAGCTACAGGGAAACCCTGTCTCGTGGAAAAACAAAACAACAACAACAACAAAAAAAAAATCCTGAAGCCAGTGATCATTGCAAACATCTGTATGTTCAGATACTGAGCCTGAGCAAGTTAGAGTGTCACAGATTTGCTGCAATTCATTGCAAATTTCATGTGGATCACAAATCCTGCTCAAGTTACAGCTGTTAGTGTCAGTGTGAACCTTGACACCATCTCTACTGGATTCCTGTCAGCTGGGCTCCGGTCTGCTAGAAAAGCAGAAGAACTAAGGTACCGTAATTAACCTCTTCTGTGCCCCACCTGCAAGAACACTCTGTAAGCTACAGTTCTGAAAACAGCCTGGTCCTGGCATAAGAACAGACAGGAGGACCAATGGAACCGAATAGAAGACCCGGATATCGATCCACACATCTTCGAACACCTGATCTTTGATAAAGAAGTCAAAAATATCCAATAGAAAAAAAAAAGAAAGCATGTGAGTTCAAGACCAGCCTGGTCTACAAGAGCTAGTTCCAGGACAGGCTCCAAAAAAAAAAAAAAAAACTACAGAACAACCCTGTCTCGAAAAAAAAAAAGAAAGAAAGAAAGAAAGAAAGAAAGAAAGAAAGAAAGAAAGAAGAAAAAGAAAACAGTGCTGTCCTCGAAAATGCCCTCTCCCTTTGAACACGGCCCCTCCTTTGGGCTGAGTTTCCCACACAGCTCTGATGATGCAGGAGGATGCCGAGGGCCCAGTTGGTGCCTGTATCTGTGCCTTGGCAGCAGCTATTCATGTCTTGCCACTCAGAGTCAAATTCCCTTAAGTTTAGCCTTCCCTAAGTGCTTGTTCACTTCAGAAGACTCAACCCTCATCTTCCATGTCCTCCTGGCCTAATTTCTCATATTACTGTTTTACTGAGTATGAATCAGTAATATGAGATGTTCAGGAGAGGGAGGAAGGGTCATTCATGAAAAAAGTGAGTGTTCAACTAACTAACTCCCCATGGGTTCAGGAAGTAGTGAGAAGATATTAATGAAGCAGAGAGAAATTTCTGGTTTTGGAAGGAGGAAATCCTGAATGGCTCCCTCTGTGTCGGAGGAGAGACTCCTGGAAAGGAAACCTCAGGTTCCGGTTGGTCGGTCGGTCGGTCGGTCGGTCAGTTCGGGGAGAAATATCAGCAAGGAGGTAAAGGCCGTGCCTCACGACATCAGCAGTCCCTTCTCTGGAAATTCCACGGTATCCCAGAGAGCTCTCGGAATTTTGTGATGTCACTCGTGTCCTAGAAACGCCAACTGCCCTCAAGACACACTCTCTCGGTGCCTATAAGACTCGGTTCTAGACATGTTGTCTAGAGAATGGAGATCGTTCGTGGAGAGGCCAGAGGGAGGAAGAAGAAAGCTGGCCTCAGATCTCACAGGAAAACATGGAGAAATAATTAGTGGTCCTGGGGAAGACGAAGTGAGTTCACCACTAGCAGGGACTAGAGAGATTTCTGGATGTGATGGCTTTGAGACTTCCAGGGCTAGGGCTCAGGAACTGGGAGGTTTCTGGGATGAAACAGGTCTGTCTGTCTTGTTTCTCTGAGTTCCTAAAGGGCCAACCCACATCAAAGATTCACGATAGTTGATTTGACAAAGTCGGGAATTGACAAGGAGTGCGGAAGGAGTCAGTGAGATTTCAATACCAGCACTGACTGCACATCATCACCCCCCCCCGGTCCTTTTCGTTGTGTAGCAATAATAATAGAGAAAGGGGAGTAGTGCTCTGCCAAAGCCCGTATTTTACCATGCCTTATATCACAGCCATTAGCAGGGTTGAGGCATCAAGTGCTGCAGTCAGTCCGACTCCTGTGACCCCCCTAAGGTTTCTGGCTTCCCAGTTTTGAGTGACACCATGGTCTCCAGTTCAGCTTGAGAGCTCTTTAAGAGCCAATGGAGGAGAGAGTGGAAAGAGACTGCCATTTTTTTCTTTTTCCTTGTCTTTCTTTCTTTTGCTGTTTTGCTTTGTTTTTCAAGAAAGGGTTTCTTTGTGTATCTTGGGCTGTCCTAAAACTCACTCTGTAAATCAGGCCATCTTTGAATTCACAGAGATCTGTGTGTGTGCTGTGATTAAAGCCCGGCTGAGACTGCAATTTCTTGTTAGCTCTGGGTGTCCTGAGCTGTTAGTAAGTGACAATGGCTCTGTGTTGTGAATCTCTGTGAATCCAGACTATGTTATGTCCTTCAATGACATGAGTCTGAAGCATCAAGCACCCACCCACCCCTATACTCCCTGAGGTCTCTGAAGTCACACACAGCGCAGCCTCTATGGGTCTGAATAAGGCTTAGAAAGCTTTTCCCTGGTTCACCTGGTGCAGAGGAAACCAGGTAAGTTCTGAGAGACATGCACCACCTTCCTACAGAAAGAAGGGAGGACTGATTAGCTAATACCCACAGAGGGGGAAACTCAAGTCTGGTATTTCAGACAGAACCTGCTTGGACAAAGTCTCATCTGTCAGTCACTTCCTGAGGGAAGGAGGGAGGGAGGGAGGGAGGGAGGGAGGAAGGAAGGACCACAATTATCTCTCCTCTGTGTCCTTTTTACGCTCTTTCCATGCTCTGATGAATATTGTGATTCAAGTTGGCCATGTCCCCTTTTCCACAGCATGTGCACTGTGGCTCTAGATCAAGGAATCAGTTTGTTTGTGTGTTTTGCTCTATCTAGGAGAAGCACCATAGCAGTTGCATACTGACTGAGAAATTTGATTTTTAGGAAATGATTTTTCATATCTGTGAGTGGTCTCTCCATAGATAGCCACTCATCTTTCTTTAAACTTGAGTATAGGAATGAATGATCCCTCCCTCCCTCCCTCCCTCTCTCCCTCTTCATGGGAATGAGTGTCTGCTCTTGCATTGAGGGCTCCCCAGTTCTCAGCATCTCCAGCCCAACCTGTCACAAGCTGATCACACATTTGCAAACTTGGGATATATTCTGCTGAAGTTTTGGGATAATGAATTTCATCAACTATGGGACTAACTTTGTTCTGACAGGACACTCACTCACAATCTCTCCTCATCACACCCACATAGTGTAACAACTTTGTGTTTCCTCCACAATGTGCTCATTTCTGTCAGGGAACTGAAAGCCGGCCAGCCAGCCAACACTATTTTTCCTTGTTTCTCATTTTGTTCTTATATTCTGTCTCTCCCCCCCCCCCCCCGCCTGGAAAACTTTCAGAGTTCACTCTGCCCCCTGAGTAAAGGTGTTATGCTTCCTTTTATTGTATATTTAGTGTGTGTGTGTGTGTGTGAGAGAGAGAGAGAGAGAGAGAGAGAGATTCATTATGAAATCAAAAGTCAGTCAACAACAGCAAACTTTGTATTTATTTGTCCATCCACGTATTTGCTTGTTTACTTACTTACTTACTTACTTACTCACTCACTCACTCACTCACCCACTTCATTTATTATTTATTTATTTATTTATTTGCAGTGGAAGACTTAATTCAGTAAGAATGATCAGAAGGGTAGGTAGGGTATCCTTGGGAAAAGAGTAAGATATCACGATGACTTTCCCTTCCAAGAGGGAGCTTTCTAGTAAGACGTGAAACCACAGTTTCAAGGGCCCGCTTTCCACAAGTCCTTTTCCAAGGTCAGGCATTTCTTAGGTAAGCAAGGGTCTCCATTCATTCCCTTTGAGGAACTCTCAGGCCCTGCCCTGACATTAACCTCTGACTCCTGCCTAATGTCAAGGCCAATGGGACACTCCTCAGCCCCTCCCTGACCTGAGGTGACCTGAGAAGCCACAGCCCACCCCAGTTCACAGGCCTCTCTTTATCTATCTATCTAACTAAGTAACTGTACAGCATAAAATGTGGAATCTCTTCTCAATGAAATGCTGTTGGCAGCCATTCGATGAATTTATTCTCATCTCAGATCCTGTCCAGCAGGGATGTCTTCTTTCCGTGTTTCTTCTTCTTTTGTATGTTGCAGTCAGTTCAGATGTGCTGGTATATGGTGAGAAAGAGAGAGAGAGAGAAATGGAATTGCTTTTTATTTATTTGAAGAGTTTTAATGATTTAATATTCAGCTATTTCCAGCCTTATTTACCAGCACATTTATTATTACCAGCGAGCACCTTCCTCTGAAAACATTGGAATCGCCCCCCATCTGTACATGTCATGCACGTGCGTGCATATGTGTGTGTGTGTGTGTGTGTGTGTGTGTGTGAGCGTGTGCGCATCCCATCTATCTATCTATCTATCTATCTATCTATCTATCTATCTATCTATCTATCTATGTATCCCCTTCATCAAATTCCATTTTAGGAGCTGCTATGCTGACCAGTGACATGGAGGCCACCATTTTCTTAGCCAGTGACAGTCAGGAGACAGAAAGAAGGAAAGAAAGGAAGAAAGGAAGAAAGAATCTACATTCCCAAAGAAAGAAAAAAATTAAGTAAATTTTAAAAAGTAAAAAAAAAATTAAGAAAGTAAGTAAATACATACATAAAAATAGACATAAAGAATGAATAAATGAATAAAACTAAATAATAATTGAAACATTCAATACGTAAATGAGTCACGCTAAATCAGCAGATAAATAAACAGATATATGAAAGAAGATAAGGAAGTGAAGGAATGAATGAACAAGTAAGTAAGTAAGTAAGTAAGTAAGTAAATAACTAGGTGGGTCATTTTTTTTAAAGAAGTAAGTAAATGAGATGGGCTGAACAGATAGTAAGTAAGTAAGTAAGTAAGCAAGCAAGCAAGCAAGCAATCGTGAAAAAAAAATGAGAGCCGGGTGATGGTGGCGCACGCCTTTAATCCCAGTACTCGGGAGGCAGAGGTAGGCGGATCTCTGTGAGTTTGAGACCAGCCTGGTCTACAGTGCTAGTTCCAGGACAGGCTCCAAAGCCACAGAGAAACCCTGTCTCGAAAAACCAAAAAAAAAAAAAAAAAGAGAGAGAGAGACACATCCATTCAATCCATAAAAGACAAAACGTGGAAATAAACATGTAAACTGGTCGACCCACCCAAAGCAGGAGGGAGGTCTCTGTCCAGCAGGGCCGTCTTCTTTCCAAGTTGCAGTCAGTCAGATCTCTGGGCAAACAGAAAAAGAAAGCAATTGTTTTCTACTTGAACAGTTTTAATATTACTCAAATGAATTAATATTCAGCTATTTATTCCCAGCCTTATTTACAACTGGATGCCCACCGAGCACCTTCCTCTCATAGCTAGCCCCTTCTACCCCTGCCCCATCTGGACAGATAGACAGGATGTATGTATGTATGTATAAATAAATAAATAATAAAAAAGTAAAATAAAAATAAGTAAATAAATAAATTTAAAAAAAAGTGTTTGGTGAGTGGGGCGTGTTGGCATAGAGAACAAAAGAGATAAACTAACCACCAACACATTGAAGAATGACATCAGTCAATCAAGACATGGAAAAAGACAACTGGTCGACCCAAGTTCACAAGGCCAACTGGTCGACCCCGGTACTTAGCATTTTAAGGCCAAATATTTAATCGGACAACTGGTCGACCCGCTTCCAGTCCGTCAAAAAAAAGGAAGTGCACAGAGACAACTGGTCGACCCGTCAGGTCTAGGAAGATATAATATATATTATACCTTAAAAAAAAAAAAAAAAAGAGTCCAGCGGGACATCTGGTCGACCCGCCGCATCCCCGGGGGAAAAAAATGGCCTCCCGCCCGGTGGGAGGGACTACTGGTCTACCCCGGTCCTTTGGAGAAGGAGGTGGAGAGGGGGGAAAAAAAAGTGCGCCCAACCTCCGCCGCCTCCCCGACAGGCGCGCCGCGGCGCCACGGCGCGCGAGCGGAGGTCGGCGGCGAGAGGGGGCCCGGGGCGCCACCAGACCCTCGCCCATCCTCCCCCGCGAAGAGGGATGGGGAGGGAAAGGCGCGCACCCGGGAAAGAGGGGACACACCCGCGGGCCGCTGCGGTGCGGTGAGGCAAGCAGCGGGAGTGGACGGAGGAGAGCGAGAGCGGGAAGAGAGCCGCCGTCCGCCGTGAGCCGCCAGTGGCAGAGCCAGACACGGGTCCTCGGACGGGGCGAGGAGGGCGGGCGAGCCGGCGCCCGTCCCCCTTCCCCCTCTCTCGACCTCTCTCTCACGACCGCCACGAGCGCCCGTGCGCACGCACACTTCCGTGCGCACAACACACGTGCGACCCGGGGAGCGCGCCTCCCGGCGAGAACTCGGGCGAGGCAGGCGAGCGGGCGGGCAGAGCCGCCGCCGCTGCTCTCTCACGTTAATGATCCTTCCGCAGGTTCACCTACGGAAACCTTGTTACGACTTTTACTTCCTCTAGATAGTCAAGTTGGTGAACAACCACAAATAAGCAAACAAATAGAGAGATAATAACAATAAAAATATTTGAGAGTTCAAATAATTGACTTCATCCACAATAAAAGAATATAAAAATAAAAATATCAAATGCACTTGAACACATTGGCACAGGAGAACGCTTGCTAAATAGAACCCCAGTAGCACAGACACTGAGAGAAAAAGAAAAAAAAGAAAAAAGAAAAAAAAAAGAAAAACAAAACAAAAAAAAAGAACAAAGAAAAAAACTAAAGAGAGAAAAAAAAGAAAAAAAAAGAAAAGAAGAAGAAGAAAAAAAAGAAAAAAAGAAAAAAAGAAAAAAAAGAAAAAAAAAGAAAGAAAAAAGAAAAAAAAAGAAAAAAAAAACAGACACTGAGAGAAACAATTAATAAGTGAGACCTCCTGAAACTGAAAAGCTTCTGTAAAGCAAAGAACATGGCCAACAAGACAAAACGACGGCCTTACAGAATGGGAAAAGATCTTCACTAATCTCCAAAATACACAAAGAAGTCGAGAAATTGGTCATCCAAAGAACAAATAATCCAATTTTAAAAAATGGAGTACAGACCTAAACAGAGAACTCTCAACAGAGGGATCTAAAATGGTTGAAAGACACTTAAATGTATTTAGTGATTATATTTCTTTTCCCTTAGGGATAAAGAAATGGAGAAGTTCTTTGAAGCAGTAAGTCACAAAAACACCAGGCCGTTAAACTTCAGCTACAGGGAAACCCTGTCTCGTGGAAAAACAAAACAACAACAACAACAACAAAAAAAAAATCCTGAAGCCAGTGATCATTGCAAACATCTGTATGTTCAGATACTGAGCCTGAGCAAGTTAGAGTGTCACAGATTTGCTGCAATTCATTGCAAATTTCATGTGGATCACAAATCCTGCTCAAGTTACAGCTGTTAGTGTCAGTGTGAACCTTGACACCATCTATACTGGATTCCTGTCAGCTGGGCTCCGGTCTGCTAGAAAAGCAGAAGAACTAAGGTACCGTAATTAACCTCTTCTGTGCCCCACCTGCAAGAACACTCTGTAAGCTACAGTTCTGAAAACAGCCTGGTCCTGGCATAAGAACAGACAGGAGGACCAATGGAACCGAATAGAAGACCCGGATATCGATCCACACATCTTCGAACACCTGATCTTTGATAAAGAAGTCAAAAATATCCAATAGAAAAAAAAAGAAAGCATGTGAGTTCAAGACCAGCCTGGTCTACAAGAGCTAGTTCCAGGACAGGCTCCAAAAAAAAAAAAACTACAGAACAACCCTGTCTCGAAAAAAAAAAAGAAAGAAAGAAAGAAAGAAAGAAAGAAAGAAAGAAAGAAAGAAAGAAGAAAAAGAAAACAGTGCTGTCCTCGAAAATGCCCTCTCCCTTTGAACACGGCCCCTCCTTTGGGCTGAGTTTCCCACACAGCTCTGATGATGCAGGAGGATGCCGAGGGCCCAGTTGGTGCCTGTATCTGTGCCTTGGCAGCAGCTATTCATGTCTTGCCACTCAGAGTCAAATTCCCTTAAGTTTAGCCTTCCCTAAGTGCTTGTTCACTTCAGAAGACTCAACCCTCATCTTCCATGTCCTCCTGGCCTAATTTCTCATATTACTGTTTTACTGAGTATGAATCAGTAATATGAGATGTTCAGGAGAGGGAGGAAGGGTCATTCATGAAAAAAGTGAGTGTTCAACTAACTAACTCCCCATGGGTTCAGGAAGTAGTGAGAAGATATTAATGAAGCAGAGAGAAATTTCTGGTTTTGGAAGGAGGAAATCCTGAATGGCTCCCTCTGTGTCGGAGGAGAGACTCCTGGAAAGGAAACCTCAGGTTCCGGTTGGTCGGTCGGTCGGTCGGTCGGTCAGTTCGGGGAGAAATATCAGCAAGGAGGTAAAGGCCGTGCCTCACGACATCAGCAGTCCCTTCTCTGGAAATTCCACGGTATCCCAGAGAGCTCTCGGAATTTTGTGATGTCACTCGTGTCCTAGAAACGCCAACTGCCCTCAAGACACACTCTCTCGGTGCCTATAAGACTCGGTTCTAGACATGTTGTCTAGAGAATGGAGGCCAGAGGGAGGAAGAAGAAAGCTGGCCTCAGATCTCACAGGAAAACATGGAGAAATAATTAGTGGTCCTGGGGAAGACGAAGTGAGTTCACCACTAGCAGGGACTAGAGAGATTTCTGGATGTGATGGCTTTGAGACTTCCAGGGCTAGGGCTCAGGAACTGGGAGGTTTCTGGGATGAAACAGGTCTGTCTGTCTTGTTTCTCTGAGTTCCTAAAGGGCCAACCCACATCAAAGATTCACGATAGTTGATTTGACAAAGTCGGGAATTGACAAGGAGTGCGGAAGGAGTCAGTGAGATTTCAATACCAGCACTGACTGCACATCATCACCCCCCCCCCCCGGTCCTTTTCGTTGTGTAGCAATAATAATAGAGAAAGGGGAGTAGTGCTCTGCCAAAACCCGTATTTTACCATGCCTTATATCACAGCCATTAGCAGGGTTGAGGCATCAAGTGCTGCAGTCAGTCCGACTCCTGTGACCCCCCTAAGGTTTCTGGCTTCCCAGTTTTGAGTGACACCATGGTCTCCAGTTCAGCTTGAGAGCTCTTTAAGAGCCAATGGAGGAGAGAGTGGAAAGAGACTGCCATTTTTTTCTTTTTCCTTGTCTTTCTTTCTTTTGCTGTTTTGCTTTGTTTTTCAAGAAAGGGTTTCTTTGTGTATCTTGGGCTGTCCTAAAACTCACTCTGTAAATCAGGCCATCTTTGAATTCACAGAGATCTGTGTGTGTGCTGTGATTAAAGCCCGGCTGAGACTGCAATTTCTTGTTAGCTCTGGGTGTCCTGAGCTGTTAGTAAGTGACAATGGCTCTGTGTTGTGAATCTCTGTGAATCCAGACTATGTTATGTCCTTCAATGACATGAGTCTGAAGCATCAAGCACCCACCCACCCCTATACTCCCTGAGGTCTCTGAAGTCACACACAGCGCAGCCTCTATGGGTCTGAATAAGGCTTAGAAAGCTTTTCCCTGGTTCACCTGGTGCAGAGGAAACCAGGTAAGTTCTGAGAGACATGCACCACCTTCCTACAGAAAGAAGGGAGGACTGATTAGCTAATACCCACAGAGGGGGAAACTCAAGTCTGGTATTTCAGACAGAACCTGCTTGGACAAAGTCTCATCTGTCAGTCACTTCCTGAGGGAAGGAGGGAGGGAGGGAGGGAGGGAGGGAGGAAGGAAGGACCACAATTATCTCTCCTCTGTGTCCTTTTTACGCTCTTTCCATGCTCTGATGAATATTGTGATTCAAGTTGGCCATGTCCCCTTTTCCACAGCATGTGCACTGTGGCTCTAGATCAAGGAATCAGTTTGTTTGTGTGTTTTGCTCTATCTAGGAGAAGCACCATAGCAGTTGCATACTGACTGAGAAATTTGATTTTTAGGAAATGATTTTTCATATCTGTGAGTGGTCTCTCCATAGATAGCCACTCATCTTTCTTTAAACTTGAGTATAGGAATGAATGATCCCTCCCTCCCTCCCTCCCTCTCTCCCTCTTCATGGGAATGAGTGTCTGCTCTTGCATTGAGGGCTCCCCAGTTCTCAGCATCTCCAGCCCAACCTGTCACAAGCTGATCACACATTTGCAAACTTGGGATATATTCTGCTGAAGTTTTGGGATAATGAATTTCATCAACTATGGGACTAACTTTGTTCTGACAGGACACTCACTCACAATCTCTCCTCATCACACCCACATAGTGTAACAACTTTGTGTTTCCTCCACAATGTGCTCATTTCTGTCAGGGAACTGAAAGCCGGCCAGCCAGCCAACACTATTTTTCCTTGTTTCTCATTTTGTTCTTATATTCTGTCTCTCCCCCCCCCCGCCTGGAAAACTTTCAGAGTTCACTCTGCCCCCTGAGTAAAGGTGTTATGCTTCCTTTTATTGTATATTTAGTGTGTGTGTGTGTGTGTGTGTGTGTGAGAGAGAGAGAGAGAGAGAGAGAGAGAGAGAGAGAGATTCATTATGAAATCAAAAGTCAGTCAACAACAGCAAACTTTGTATTTATTTGTCCATCCACGTATTTGCTTGTTTACTTACTTACTTACTTACTCACTCACTCACTCACTCACCCACTTCATTTATTATTTATTTATTTGCAGTGGAAGACTTAATTCAGTAAGAATGATCAGAAGGGTAGGTAGGGTATCCTTGGGAAAAGAGTAAGATATCACGATGACTTTCCCTTCCAAGAGGGAGCTTTCTAGTAAGACGTGAAACCACAGTTTCAAGGGCCCGCTTTCCACAAGTCCTTTTCCAAGGTCAGGCATTTCTTAGGTAAGCAAGGGTCTCCATTCATTCCCTTTGAGGAACTCTCAGGCCCTGCCCTGACATTAACCTCTGACTCCTGCCTATTGTCAAGGCCAATGGGACACTCCTCAGCCCCTCCCTGACCTGAGGTGACCTGAGAAGCCACAGCCCACCCCAGTTCACAGGCCTCTCTTTATCTATCTATCTAACTAAGTAACTGTACAGCATAAAATGTGGAATCTCTTCTCAATGAAATGCTGTTGGCAGCCATTCGATGAATTTATTCTCATCTCAGATCCTGTCCAGCAGGGATGTCTTCTTTCCGTGTTTCTTCTTCTTTTGTATGTTGCAGTCAGTTCAGATGTGCTGGTATATGGTGAGAAAGAGAGAGAGAGAGAAATGGAATTGCTTTTTATTTATTTGAAGAGTTTTAATGATTTAATATTCAGCTATTTCCAGCCTTATTTACCAGCACATTTATTATTACCAGCGAGCACCTTCCTCTGAAAACATTGGAATCGCCCCCCCATCTGTACATGTCATGCACGTGCGTGCATATGTGTGTGTGTGTGTGTGTGTGTGTGTGTGAGCGTGTGCGCATCCCATCTATCTATCTATCTATCTATCTATCTATCTATCTATCTATCTATCTATCTATGTATCCCTTCATCAAATTCCATTTTAGGAGCTGCTATGCTGACCAGTGACATGGAGGCCACCATTTTCTTAGCCAGTGACAGTCAGGAGACAGAAAGAAGGAAAGAAAGGAAGAAAGGAAGAAAGAATCTACATTCCCAAAGAAAGAAAAAAATTAAGTAAATTTTAAAAAGTAAAAAAAAAATTAAGAAAGTAAGTAAATACATACATAAAAATAGACATAAAGAATGAATAAATGAATAAAACTAAATAATAATTGAAACATTCAATACGTAAATGAGTCACGCTAAATCAGCAGATAAATAAACAGATATATGAAAGAAGATAAGGAAGTGAAGGAATGAATGAACAAGTAAGTAAGTAAGTAAGTAAGTAAGTAAGTAAATAACTAGGTGGGTCATTTTTTTTAAAGAAGTAAGTAAATGAGATGGGCTGAACAGATAGTAAGTAAGTAAGTAAGTAAGCAAGCAAGCAAGCAAGCAATCGTGAAAAAAAAATGAGAGCCGGGTGATGGTGGCGCACGCCTTTAATCCCAGTACTCGGGAGGCAGAGGTAGGCGGATCTCTGTGAGTTCGAGACCAGCCTGGTCTACAGTGCTAGTTCCAGGACAGGCTCCAAAGCCACAGAGAAACCCTGTCTCGAAAAACCAAAAAAAAAAAAAAAAGAGAGAGAGAGACACATCCATTCAATCCATAAAAGACAAAACGTGGAAATAAACATGTAAACTGGTCGACCCACCCAAAGCAGGAGGGAGGTCTCTGTCCAGCAGGGCCGTCTTCTTTCCAAGTTGCAGTCAGTCAGATCTCTGGGCAAACAGAAAAAGAAAGCAATTGTTTTCTACTTGAACAGTTTTAATATTACTCAAATGAATTAATATTCAGCTATTTATTCCCAGCCTTATTTACAACTGGATGCCCACCGAGCACCTTCCTCTCATAGCTAGCCCCTTCTACCCCTGCCCCATCTGGACAGATAGACAGGATGTATGTATGTATGTATGTATAAATAAATAAATAATAAAAAAGTAAAATAAAAATAAGTAAATAAATAAATTTTAAAAAAAGTGTTTGGTGAGTGGGGCGTGTTGGCATAGAGAACAAAAGAGATAAACTAACCACCAACACATTGAAGAATGACATCAGTCAATCAAGACATGGAAAAAGACAACTGGTCGACCCAAGTTCACAAGGCCAACTGGTCGACCCCGGTACTTAGCATTTTAAGGCCAAATATTTAATCGGACAACTGGTCGACCCGCTTCCAGTCCGTCAAAAAAAAGGAAGTGCACAGAGACAACTGGTCGACCCGTCAGGTCTAGGAAGATATAATATATATTATACCTTAAAAAAAAAAAAAAAAAAAGAGTCCAGCGGGACATCTGGTCGACCCGCCGCATCCCCGGGGGAAAAAAATGGCCTCCCGCCCGGTGGGAGGGACTACTGGTCTACCCCGGTCCTTTGGAGAAGGAGGTGGAGAGGGGGGAAAAAAAAGTGCGCCCAACCTCCGCCGCCTCCCCGACAGGCGGGCCGCGGCGCCACGGCACGCGAGCGGAGGTCGGCGGCGAGAGGGGGCCCGGGGCGCCGCCAGACCCTCGCCCATCCTCCCCCGCGTAGAGGGATGGAGAGGGAAAGGCGCGCGCCCGGGAAAGAGGGGACACACCCGCGGGCCGCTGCGGTGCGGTGAGGCAAGCAGCGGGAGTGGACGGAGGAGAGCGAGAGCGGGAAGAGAGCCGCCGTCCGCCGTGAGCCGCCAGTGGCAGAGCCAGACACGGGTCCTCGGACGGGGCGAGGAGGGCGGGCGAGCCGGCGCCCGTCCCCCTTCCCCCTCTCTCGACCTCTCTCTCACGACCGCCACGAGCGCCCGTGCGCACGCACACTTCCGTGCGCACAACACACGTGCGACCCGGGGAGCGCGCCTCCCGGCGAGAACTCGGGCGAGGCAGGCGAGCGGGCGGGCAGAGCCGCCGCCGCTGCTCTCTCACGTTAATGATCCTTCCGCAGGTTCACCTACGGAAACCTTGTTACGACTTTTACTTCCTCTAGATAGTCAAGTTGGTGAACAACCACAAATAAGCAAACAAATAGAGAGATAATAACAATAAAAATATTTGAGAGTTCAAATAATTGACTTCATCCACAATAAAAGAATATAAAAATAAAAATATCAAATGCACTTGAACACATTGGCACAGGAGAACGCTTGCTAAATAGAACCCCAGTAGCACAGACACTGAGAGAAAAAGAAAAAAAAGAAAAAAGAAAAAAAAAAGAAAAACAAAACAAAAAAAAAGAACAAAGAAAAAAACTAAAGAGAGAAAAAAAAGAAAAAAAAAGAAAAGAAGAAGAAGAAAAAAAGAAAAAAAGAAAAAAAGAAAAAAAAGAAAAAAAAGAAAGAAAAAAGAAAAAAAAGAAAAAAAAAACAGACACTGAGAGAAACAATTAATAAGTGAGACCTCCTGAAACTGAAAAGCTTCTGTAAAGCAAAGAACATGGCCAACAAGACAAAACGACGGCCTTACAGAATGGGAAAAGATCTTCACTAATCTCCAAAATACACAAAGAAGTCGA
Organism: Microtus pennsylvanicus; assembly: GCF_037038515.1. Taxonomy (NCBI): domain Eukaryota; kingdom Metazoa; phylum Chordata; class Mammalia; order Rodentia; family Cricetidae; genus Microtus; species Microtus pennsylvanicus. The sequence continues at coordinate 558,171 of NW_027460892.1, read as the reverse complement.
GAAATTGGTCATCCAAAGAACAAATAATCCAATTTTAAAAAATGGAGTACAGACCTAAACAGAGAACTCTCAACAGAGGGATCTAAAATGGTTGAAAGACACTTAAATGTATTTAGTGATTATATTTCTTTTCCCTTAGGGATAAAGAAATGGAGAAGTTCTTTGAAGCAGTAAGTCACAAAAACACCAGGCCGTTAAACTTCAGCTACAGGGAAACCCTGTCTCGTGGAAAAACAAAACAACAACAACAACAAAAAAAAAATCCTGAAGCCAGTGATCATTGCAAACATCTGTATGTTCAGATACTGAGCCTGAGCAAGTTAGAGTGTCACAGATTTGCTGCAATTCATTGCAAATTTCATGTGGATCACAAATCCTGCTCAAGTTACAGCTGTTAGTGTCAGTGTGAACCTTGACACCATCTCTACTGGATTCCTGTCAGCTGGGCTCCGGTCTGCTAGAAAAGCAGAAGAACTAAGGTACCGTAATTAACCTCTTCTGTGCCCCACCTGCAAGAACACTCTGTAAGCTACAGTTCTGAAAACAGCCTGGTCCTGGCATAAGAACAGACAGGAGGACCAATGGAACCGAATAGAAGACCCGGATATCGATCCACACATCTTCGAACACCTGATCTTTGATAAAGAAGTCAAAAATATCCAATAGAAAAAAAAAGAAAGCATGTGAGTTCAAGACCAGCCTGGTCTACAAGAGCTAGTTCCAGGACAGGCTCCAAAAAAAAAAAACTACAGAACAACCCTGTCTCGAAAAAAAAAAAGAAAGAAAGAAAGAAAGAAAGAAAGAAAGAAGAAAAAGAAAACAGTGCTGTCCTCGAAAATGCCCTCTCCCTTTGAACACGGCCCCTCCTTTGGGCTGAGTTTCCCACACAGCTCTGATGATGCAGGAGGATGCCGAGGGCCCAGTTGGTGCCTGTATCTGTGCCTTGGCAGCAGCTATTCATGTCTTGCCACTCAGAGTCAAATTCCCTTAAGTTTAGCCTTCCCTAAGTGCTTGTTCACTTCAGAAGACTCAACCCTCATCTTCCATGTCCTCCTGGCCTAATTTCTCATATTACTGTTTTACTGAGTATGAATCAGTAATATGAGATGTTCAGGAGAGGGAGGAAGGGTCATTCATGAAAAAAGTGAGTGTTCAACTAACTAACTCCCCATGGGTTCAGGAAGTAGTGAGAAGATATTAATGAAGCAGAGAGAAATTTCTGGTTTTGGAAGGAGGAAATCCTGAATGGCTCCCTCTGTGTCGGAGGAGAGACTCCTGGAAAGGAAACCTCAGGTTCCGGTTGGTCGGTCGGTCGGTCGGTCGGTCAGTTCGGGGAGAAATATCAGCAAGGAGGTAAAGGCCGTGCCTCACGACATCAGCAGTCCCTTCTCTGGAAATTCCACGGTATCCCAGAGAGCTCTCGGAATTTTGTGATGTCACTCGTGTCCTAGAAACGCCAACTGCCCTTAAGACACACTCTCTAGGTGCCTATAAGACTCGGTTCTAGACATGTTGTCTAGAGAATGGAGATCGTTCGTGGAGAGGCCAGAGGGAGGAAGAAGAAAGCTGGCCTCAGATCTCACAGGAAAACATGGAGAAATAATTAGTGGTCCTGGGGAAGACGAAGTGAGTTCACCACTAGCAGGGACTAGAGAGATTTCTGGATGTGATGGCTTTGAGACTTCCAGGGCTAGGGCTCAGGAACTGGGAGGTTTCTGGGATGAAACAGGTCTGTCTGTCTTGTTTCTCTGAGTTCCTAAAGGGCCAACCCACATCAAAGATTCACGATAGTTGATTTGACAAAGTCGGGAATTGACAAGGAGTGCGGAAGGAGTCAGTGAGATTTCAATACCAGCACTGACTGCACATCATCACCCCCCCCCCGGTCCTTTTCGTTGTGTAGCAATAATAATAGAGAAAGGGGAGTAGTGCTCTGCCAAAGCCCGTATTTTACCATGCCTTATATCACAGCCATTAGCAGGGTTGAGGCATCAAGTGCTGCAGTCAGTCCGACTCCTGTGACCCCCCTAAGGTTTCTGGCTTCCCAGTTTTGAGTGACACCATGGTCTCCAGTTCAGCTTGAGAGCTCTTTAAGAGCCAATGGAGGAGAGAGTGGAAAGAGACTGCCATTTTTTTCTTTTTCCTTGTCTTTCTTTCTTTTGCTGTTTTGCTTTGTTTTTCAAGAAAGGGTTTCTTTGTGTATCTTGGGCTGTCCTAAAACTCACTCTGTAAATCAGGCCATCTTTGAATTCACAGAGATCTGTGTGTGTGCTGTGATTAAAGCCCGGCTGAGACTGCAATTTCTTGTTAGCTCTGGGTGTCCTGAGCTGTTAGTAAGTGACAATGGCTCTGTGTTGTGAATCTCTGTGAATCCAGACTATGTTATGTCCTTCAATGACATGAGTCTGAAGCATCAAGCACCCACCCACCCCTATACTCCCTGAGGTCTCTGAAGTCACACACAGCGCAGCCTCTATGGGTCTGAATAAGGCTTAGAAAGCTTTTCCCTGGTTCACCTGGTGCAGAGGAAACCAGGTAAGTTCTGAGAGACATGCACCACCTTCCTACAGAAAGAAGGGAGGACTGATTAGCTAATACCCACAGAGGGGGAAACTCAAGTCTGGTATTTCAGACAGAACCTGCTTGGACAAAGTCTCATCTGTCAGTCACTTCCTGAGGGAAGGAGGGAGGGAGGGAGGGAGGGAGGGAGGAAGGAAGGACCACAATTATCTCTCCTCTGTGTCCTTTTTACGCTCTTTCCATGCTCTGATGAATATTGTGATTCAAGTTGGCCATGTCCCCTTTTCCACAGCATGTGCACTGTGGCTCTAGATCAAGGAATCAGTTTGTTTGTGTGTTTTGCTCTATCTAGGAGAAGCACCATAGCAGTTGCATACTGACTGAGAAATTTGATTTTTAGGAAATGATTTTTCATATCTGTGAGTGGTCTCTCCATAGATAGCCACTCATCTTTCTTTAAACTTGAGTATAGGAATGAATGATCCCTCCCTCCCTCCCTCCCTCTCTCCCTCTTCATGGGAATGAGTGTCTGCTCTTGCATTGAGGGCTCCCCAGTTCTCAGCATCTCCAGCCCAACCTGTCACAAGCTGATCACACATTTGCAAACTTGGGATATATTCTGCTGAAGTTTTGGGATAATGAATTTCATCAACTATGGGACTAACTTTGTTCTGACAGGACACTCACTCACAATCTCTCCTCATCACACCCACATAGTGTAACAACTTTGTGTTTCCTCCACAATGTGCTCATTTCTGTCAGGGAACTGAAAGCCGGCCAGCCAGCCAACACTATTTTTCCTTGTTTCTCATTTTGTTCTTATATTCTGTCTCTCCCCCCCCCCCGCCTGGAAAACTTTCAGAGTTCACTCTGCCCCCTGAGTAAAGGTGTTATGCTTCCTTTTATTGTATATTTAGTGTGTGTGTGTGTGTGAGAGAGAGAGAGAGAGAGAGAGATTCATTATGAAATCAAAAGTCAGTCAACAACAGCAAACTTTGTATTTATTTGTCCATCCACGTATTTGCTTGTTTACTTACTTACTTACTTACTTACTCACTCACTCACTCACTCACCCACTTCATTTATTATTTATTTATTTATTTATTTGCAGTGGAAGACTTAATTCAGTAAGAATGATCAGAAGGGTAGGTAGGGTATCCTTGGGAAAAGAGTAAGATATCACGATGACTTTCCCTTCCAAGAGGGAGCTTTCTAGTAAGACGTGAAACCACAGTTTCAAGGGCCCGCTTTCCACAAGTCCTTTTCCAAGGTCAGGCATTTCTTAGGTAAGCAAGGGTCTCCATTCATTCCCTTTGAGGAACTCTCAGGCCCTGCCCTGACATTAACCTCTGACTCCTGCCTATTGTCAAGGCCAATGGGACACTCCTCAGCCCCTCCCTGACCTGAGGTGACCTGAGAAGCCACAGCCCACCCCAGTTCACAGGCCTCTCTTTATCTATCTATCTAACTAAGTAACTGTACAGCATAAAATGTGGAATCTCTTCTCAATGAAATGCTGTTGGCAGCCATTCGATGAATTTATTCTCATCTCAGATCCTGTCCAGCAGGGATGTCTTCTTTCCGTGTTTCTTCTTCTTTTGTATGTTGCAGTCAGTTCAGATGTGCTGGTATATGGTGAGAAAGAGAGAGAGAGAGAAATGGAATTGCTTTTTATTTATTTGAAGAGTTTTAATGATTTAATATTCAGCTATTTCCAGCCTTATTTACCAGCACATTTATTATTACCAGCGAGCACCTTCCTCTGAAAACATTGGAATCGCCCCCCATCTGTACATGTCATGCACGTGCGTGCATATGTGTGTGTGTGTGTGTGTGTGTGTGTGTGTGTGAGCGTGTGCGCATCCCATCTATCTATCTATCTATCTATCTATCTATCTATCTATCTATCTATCTATCTATCTATCTATGTATCCCTTCATCAAATTCCATTTTAGGAGCTGCTATGCTGACCAGTGACATGGAGGCCACCATTTTCTTAGCCAGTGACAGTCAGGAGACAGAAAGAAGGAAAGAAAGGAAGAAAGGAAGAAAGAATCTACATTCCCAAAGAAAGAAAAAAATTAAGTAAATTTTAAAAAGTAAAAAAAAAATTAAGAAAGTAAGTAAATACATACATAAAAATAGACATAAAGAATGAATAAATGAATAAAACTAAATAATAATTGAAACATTCAATAAGTAAATGAGTCACGCTAAATCAGCAGATAAATAAACAGATATATGAAAGAAGATAAGGAAGTGAAGGAATGAATGAACAAGTAAGTAAGTAAGTAAGTAAGTAAATAACTAGGTGGGTCATTTTTTTTAAAGAAGTAAGTAAATGACATGGGCTGAACAGATAGTAAGTAAGTAAGTAAGTAAGCAAGCAAGCAAGCAAGCAATCGTGAAAAAAAAATGAGAGCCGGGCGATGGTGGCGCACGCCTTTAATCCCAGTACTCGGGAGGCAGAGGTAGGCGGATCTCTGTGAGTTCGAGACCAGCCTGGTCTACAGTGCTAGTTCCAGGACAGGCTCCAAAGCCACAGAGAAACCCTGTCTCGAAAAACCAAAAAAAAAAAAAAAAAAGAGAGAGAGAGACACATCCATTCAATCCATAAAAGACAAAACGTGGAAATAAACATGTAAACTGGTCGACCCACCCAAAGCAGGAGGGAGGTCTCTGTCCAGCAGGGCCGTCTTCTTTCCAAGTTGCAGTCAGTCAGATCTCTGGGCAAACAGAAAAAGAAAGCAATTGTTTTCTACTTGAACAGTTTTAATATTACTCAAATGAATTAATATTCAGCTATTTATTCCCAGCCTTATTTACAACTGGATGCCCACCGAGCACCTTCCTCTCATAGCTAGCCCCTTCTACCCCTGCCCCATCTGGACAGATAGACAGGATGTATGTATGTATGTATAAATAAATAAATAATAAAAAAGTAAAATAAAAATAAGTAAATAAATAAATTTAAAAAAAAGTGTTTGGTGAGTGGGGCGTGTTGGCATAGAGAACAAAAGAGATAAACTAACCACCAACACATTGAAGAATGACATCAGTCAATCAAGACATGGAAAAAGACAACTGGTCGACCCAAGTTCACAAGGCCAACTGGTCGACCCCGGTACTTAGGATTTTAAGGCCAAATATTTAATCGGACAACTGGTCGACCCGCTTCCAGTCCGTCAAAAAAAAGGAAGTGCACAGAGACAACTGGTCGACCCGTCAGGTCTAGGAAGATATAATATATATTATACATTAAAAAAAAAAAAAAAAAAAAAGAGTCCAGCGGGACATCTGGTCGACCCGCCGCATCCCCGGGGGAAAAAAATGGCCTCCCGCCCGGTGGGAGGGACTACTGGTCTACCCCGGTCCTTTGGAGAAGGAGGTGGAGAGGGGGGAAAAATAAGTGCGCCCAACCTCCGCCGCCTCCCCGACAGGCGCGCCGCGGCGCCACGGCGTGCGAGCGGAGGTCGGCGGCGAGAGGGGGCCCGGGGCGCCGCCAGACCCTCGCCCATCCTCCCCCGGGAAGAGGGATGGAGAGGGAAAGGCGCGCGCCCGGGAAAGAGGGGACACACCCGCGGGCCGCTGCGGTGCGGTGAGGCAAGCAGCGGGAGTGGACGGAGGAGAGCGAGAGCGGGAAGAGAGCCGCCGTCCGCCGTGAGCCGCCAGTGGCAGAGCCAGACACGGGTCCTCGGACGGGGCGAGGAGGGCCTCTCTCGACCTCTCTCTCACGACCGCCACGAGCGCCCGTGCGCACGCACACTTCCGTGCGCACAACACACGTGCGACCCGGGGAGCGCGCCTCCCGGCGAGAACTCGGGCGAGGCAGGCGAGCGGGCGGGCAGAGCCGCCGCCGCTGCTCTCTCACGTTAATGATCCTTCCGCAGGTTCACCTACGGAAACCTTGTTACGACTTTTACTTCCTCTAGATAGTCAAGTTGGTGAACAACCACAAATAAGCAAACAAATAGAGAGATAATAACAATAAAAATATTTGAGAGTTCAAATAATTGACTTCATCCACAATAAAAGAATATAAAAATAAAAATATCAAATGCACTTGAACACATTGGCACAGGAGAACGCTTGCTAAATAGAACCCCAGTAGCACAGACACTGAGAGAAAAAGAAAAAAAAGAAAAAAGAAAAAAAAAAGAAAAACAAAACAAAAAAAAAGAACAAAGAAAAAAACTAAAGAGAGAAAAAAAAGAAAAAAAAAGAAAAGAAGAAGAAGAAAAAAAAGAAAAAAAGAAAAAAAAGAAAAAAAAAAGAAAGAAAAAAGAAAAAAAAAGAAAAAAAAACAGACACTGAGAGAAACAATTAATAAGTGAGACCTCCTGAAACTGAAAAGCTTCTGTAAAGCAAAGAACATGGCCAACAAGACAAAACGACGGCCTTACAGAATGGGAAAAGATCTTCACTAATCTCCAAAATACACAAAGAAGTCGAGAAATTGGTCATCCAAAGAACAAATAATCCAATTTTAAAAAATGGAGTACAGACCTAAACAGAGAACTCTCAACAGAGGGATCTAAAATGGTTGAAAGACACTTAAATGTATTTAGTGATTATATTTCTTTTCCCTTAGGGATAAAGAAATGGAGAAGTTCTTTGAAGCAGTAAGTCACAAAAACACCAGGCCGTTAAACTTCAGCTACAGGGAAACCCTGTCTCGTGGAAAAACAAAACAACAACAACAAAAAAAAAAAAATCCTGAAGCCAGTGATCATTGCAAACATCTGTATGTTCAGATACTGAGCCTGAGCAAGTTAGAGTGTCACAGATTTGCTGCAATTCATTGCAAATTTCATGTGGATCACAAATCCTGCTCAAGTTACAGCTGTTAATGTCAGTGTGAACCTTGACACCATCTCTACTGGATTCCTGTCAGCTGGGCTCCGGTCTGCTAGAAAAGCAGAAGAACTAAGGTACCGTAATTAACCTCTTCTGTGCCCCACCTGCAAGAACACTCTGTAAGCTACAGTTCTGAAAACAGCCTGGTCCTGGCATAAGAACAGACAGGAGGACCAATGGAACCGAATAGAAGACCCGGATATCGATCCACACATCTTCGAACACCTGATCTTTGATAAAGAAGTCAAAAATATCCAATAGAAAAAAAAAGAAAGCATGTGAGTTCAAGACCAGCCTGGTCTACAAGAGCTAGTTCCAGGACAGGCTCCAAAAAAAAAAAACTACAGAACAACCCTGTCTCGAAAAAAAAAAAGAAAGAAAGAAAGAAAGAAAGAAAGAAAGAAAGAAAGAAGAAAAAGAAAACAGTGCTGTCCTCGAAAATGCCCTCTCCCTTTGAACACGGCCCCTCCTTTGGGCTGAGTTTCCCACACAGCTCTGATGATGCAGGAGGATGCCGAGGGCCCAGTTGGTGCCTGTATCTGTGCCTTGGCAGCAGCTATTCATGTCTTGCCACTCAGAGTCAAATTCCCTTAAGTTTAGCCTTCCCTAAGTGCTTGTTCACTTCAGAAGACTCAACCCTCATCTTCCATGTCCTCCTGGCCTAATTTCTCATATTACTGTTTTACTGAGTATGAATCAGTAATATGAGATGTTCAGGAGAGGGAGGAAGGGTCATTCATGAAAAAAGTGAGTGTTCAACTAACTAACTCCCCATGGGTTCAGGAAGTAGTGAGAAGATATTAATGAAGCAGAGAGAAATTTCTGGTTTTGGAAGGAGGAAATCCTGAATGGCTCCCTCTGTGTCGGAGGAGAGACTCCTGGAAAGGAAACCTCAGGTTCTGGTTGGTCGGTCGGTCGGTCGGTCGGTCAGTTCGGGGAGAAATATCAGCAAGGAGGTAAAGGCCGTGCCTCACGACATCAGCAGTCCCTTCTCTGGAAATTCCACGGTATCCCAGAGAGCTCTCGGAATTTTGTGATGTCACTCGTGTCCTAGAAACGCCAACTGCCCTCAAGACACACTCTCTCGGTGCCTATAAGACTCGGTTCTAGACATGTTGTCTAGAGAATGGAGATCGTTCGTGGAGAGGCCAGAGGGAGGAAGAAGAAAGCTGGCCTCAGATCTCACAGGAAAACATGGAGAAATAATTAGTGGTCCTGGGGAAGACGAAGTGAGTTCACCACTAGCAGGGACTAGAGAGATTTCTGGATGTGATGGCTTTGAGACTTCCAGGGCTAGGGCTCAGGAACTGGGAGGTTTCTGGGATGAAACAGGTCTGTCTGTCTTGTTTCTCTGAGTTCCTAAAGGGCCAACCCACATCAAAGATTCACGATAGTTGATTTGACAAAGTCGGGAATTGACAAGGAGTGCGGAAGGAGTCAGTGAGATTTCAATACCAGCACTGACTGCACATCATCACCCCCGCCCCCGGTCCTTTTCGTTGTGTAGCAATAATAATAGAGAAAGGGGAGTAGTGCTCTGCCAAAGCCCGTATTTTACCATGCCTTATATCACAGCCATTAGCAGGGTTGAGGCATCAAGTGCTGCAGTCAGTCCGACTCCTGTGACCCCCCTAAGGTTTCTGGCTTCCCAGTTTTGAGTGACACCATGGTCTCCAGTTCAGCTTGAGAGCTCTTTAAGAGCCAATGGAGGAGAGAGTGGAAAGAGACTGCCATTTTTTTCTTTTTCCTTGTCTTTCTTTCTTTTGCTGTTTTGCTTTGTTTTTCAAGAAAGGGTTTCTTTGTGTATCTTGGGCTGTCCTAAAACTCACTCTGTAAATCAGGCCATCTTTGAATTCACAGAGATCTGTGTGTGTGCTGTGATTAAAGCCCGGCTGAGACTGCAATTTCTTGTTAGCTCTGGGTGTCCTGAGCTGTTAGTAAGTGACAATGGCTCTGTGTTGTGAATCTCTGTGAATCCAGACTATGTTATGTCCTTCAATGACATGAGTCTGAAGCATCAAGCACCCACCCACCCCTATACTCCCTGAGGTCTCTGAAGTCACACACAGCGCAGCCTCTATGGGTCTGAATAAGGCTTAGAAAGCTTTTCCCTGGTTCACCTGGTGCAGAGGAAACCAGGTAAGTTCTGAGAGACATGCACCACCTTCCTACAGAAAGAAGGGAGGACTGATTAGCTAATACCCACAGAGGGGGAAACTCAAGTCTGGTATTTCAGACAGAACCTGCTTGGACAAAGTCTCATCTGTCAGTCACTTCCTGAGGGAAGGAGGGAGGGAGGGAGGGAGGGAGGGAGGGAGGGAGGGAGGAAGGAAGGACCACAATTATCTCTCCTCTGTGTCCTTTTTACGCTCTTTCCATGCTCTGATGAATATTGTGATTCAAGTTGGCCATGTCCCCTTTTCCACAGCATGTGCACTGTGGCTCTAGATCAAGGAATCAGTTTGTTTGTGTGTTTTGCTCTATCTAGGAGAAGCACCATAGCAGTTGCATACTGACTGAGAAATTTGATTTTTAGGAAATGATTTTTCATATCTGTGAGTGGTCTCTCCATAGATAGCCACTCATCTTTCTTTAAACTTGAGTATAGGAATGAATGATCCCTCCCTCCCTCCCTCCCTCTCTCCCTCTTCATGGGAATGAGTGTCTGCTCTTGCATTGAGGGCTCCCCAGTTCTCAGCATCTCCAGCCCAACCTGTCACAAGCTGATCACACATTTGCAAACTTGGGATATATTCTGCTGAAGTTTTGGGATAATGAATTTCATCAACTATGGGACTAACTTTGTTCTGACAGGACACTCACTCACAATCTCTCCTCATCACACCCACATAGTGTAACAACTTTGTGTTTCCTCCACAATGTGCTCATTTCTGTCAGGGAACTGAAAGCCGGCCAGCCAGCCAACACTATTTTTCCTTGTTTCTCATTTTGTTCTTATATTCTGTCTCTCCCCCCCCCCCCCCGCCTGGAAAACTTTCAGAGTTCACTCTGCCCCCTGAGTAAAGGTGTTATGCTTCCTTTTATTGTATATTTAGTGTGTGTGTGTGTGTGTGTGTGTGTGTGAGAGAGAGAGAGAGAGAGAGAGAGAGAGAGAGAGATTCATTATGAAATCAAAAGTCAGTCAACAACAGCAAACTTTGTATTTATTTGTCCATCCACGTATTTGCTTGTTTACTTACTTACTTACTTACTCACTCACTCACTCACTCACCCACTTCATTTATTATTTATTTATTTGCAGTGGAAGACTTAATTCAGTAAGAATGATCAGAAGGGTAGGTAGGGTATCCTTGGGAAAAGAGTAAGATATCACGATGACTTTCCCTTCCAAGAGGGAGCTTTCTAGTAAGACGTGAAACCACAGTTTCAAGGGCCCGCTTTCCACAAGTCCTTTTCCAAGGTCAGGCATTTCTTAGGTAAGCAAGGGTCTCCATTCATTCCCTTTGAGGAACTCTCAGGCCCTGCCCTGACATTAACCTCTGACTCCTGCCTATTGTCAAGGCCAATGGGACACTCCTCAGCCCCTCCCTGACCTGAGGTGACCTGAGAAGCCACAGCCCACCCCAGTTCACAGGCCTCTCTTTATCTATCTATCTAACTAAGTAACTGTACAGCATAAAATGTGGAATCTCTTCTCAATGAAATGCTGTTGGCAGCCATTCGATGAATTTATTCTCATCTCAGATCCTGTCCAGCAGGGATGTCTTCTTTCCGTGTTTCTTCTTCTTTTGTATGTTGCAGTCAGTTCAGATGTGCTGGTATATGGTGAGAAAGAGAGAGAGAGAGAAATGGAATTGCTTTTTATTTATTTGAAGAGTTTTAATGATTTAATATTCAGCTATTTCCAGCCTTATTTACCAGCACATTTATTATTACCAGCGAGCACCTTCCTCTGAAAACATTGGAATCGCCCCCCATCTGTACATGTCATGCACGTGCGTGCATATGTGTGTGTGTGTGTGTGTGTGTGTGTGTGTGAGCGTGTGCGCATCCCATCTATCTATCTATCTATCTATCTATCTATCTATCTATCTATCTATCTATCTATCTATGTATCCCTTCATCAAATTCCATTTTAGGAGCTGCTATGCTGACCAGTGACATGGAGGCCACCATTTTCTTAGCCAGTGACAGTCAGGAGACAGAAAGAAGGAAAGAAAGGAAGAAAGGAAGAAAGAATCTACATTCCCAAAGAAAGAAAAAAATTAAGTAAATTTTAAAAAGTAAAAAAAAAATTAAGAAAGTAAGTAAATACATACATAAAAATAGACATAAAGAATGAATAAATGAATAAAACTAAATAATAATTGAAACATTCAATAAGTAAATGAGTCACGCTAAATCAGCAGATAAATAAACAGATATATGAAAGAAGATAAGGAAGTGAAGGAATGAATGAACAAGTAAGTAAGTAAGTAAGTAAGTAAATAACTAGGTGGGTCATTTTTTTTAAAGAAGTAAGTAAATGAGATGGGCTGAACAGATAGTAAGTAAGTAAGTAAGTAAGCAAGCAAGCAAGCAAGCAATCGTGAAAAAAAAATGAGAGCCGGGCGATGGTGGCGCACGCCTTTAATCCCAGTACTCGGGAGGCAGAGGTAGGCGGATCTCTGTGAGTTCGAGACCAGCCTGGTCTACAGTGCTAGTTCCAGGACAGGCTCCAAAGCCACAGAGAAACCCTGTCTCGAAAAACCAAAAAAAAAAAAAAAGAGAGAGAGAGACACATCCATTCAATCCATAAAAGACAAAACGTGGAAATAAACATGTAAACTGGTCGACCCACCCAAAGCAGGAGGGAGGTCTCTGTCCAGCAGGGCCGTCTTCTTTCCAAGTTGCAGTCAGTCAGATCTCTGGGCAAACAGAAAAAGAAAGCAATTGTTTTCTACTTGAACAGTTTTAATATTACTCAAATGAATTAATATTCAGCTATTTATTCCCAGCCTTATTTACAACTGGATGCCCACCGAGCACCTTCCTCTCATAGCTAGCCCCTTCTACCCCTGCCCCATCTGGACAGATAGACAGGATGTATGTATGTATGTATGTATAAATAAATAAATAATAAAAAAGTAAAATAAAAATAAGTAAATAAATAAATTTAAAAAAAAGTGTTTGGTGAGTGGGGCGTGTTGGCATAGAGAACAAAAGAGATAAACTAACCACCAACACATTGAAGAATGACATCAGTCAATCAAGACATGGAAAAAGACAACTGGTCGACCCAAGTTCACAAGGCCAACTGGTCGACCCCGGTACTTAGCATTTTAAGGCCAAATATTTAATCGGACAACTGGTCGACCCGCTTCCAGTCCGTCAAAAAAAAGGAAGTGCACAGAGACAACTGGTCGACCCGTCAGGTCTAGGAAGATATAATATATATTATACATTAAAAAAAAAAAAAAAAAAAAAAAAGAGTCCAGCGGGACATCTGGTCGACCCGCCGCATCCCCGGGGGAAAAAAATGGCCTCCCGCCCGGTGGGAGGGACTACTGGTCTACCCCGGTCCTTTGGAGAAGGAGGTGGAGAGGGGGGAAAAAAAAGTGCGCCCAACCTCCGCCGCCTCCCCGACAGGCGCGCCGCGGCGCCACGGCGCGCGAGCGGAGGTCGGCGGCGAGAGGGGGCCCGGGGCGCCGCCAGACCCTCGCCCATCCTCCCCCGCGAAGAGGGATGGAGAGGGAAAGGCGCGCGCCCGGGAAAGAGGGGACACGCCCGCGGGCCGCTGCGGTGCGGTGAGGCAAGCAGCGGGAGTGGACGGAGGAGAGCGAGAGCGGGAAGAGAGCCGCCGTCCGCCGTGAGCCGCCAGTGGCAGAGCCAGACACGGGTCCTCGGACGGGGCGAGGAGGGCGGGCGAGCCGGCGCCCGTCCCCCTTCCCCCTCTCTCGACCTCTCTCTCACGACCGCCACGAGCGCCCGTGCGCACGCACACTTCCGTGCGCACAACACACGTGCGACCCGGGGAGCGCGCCTCCCGGCGAGAACTCGGGCGAGGCAGGCGAGCGGGCGGGCAGAGCTGCCGCCGCTGCTCTCTCACGTTAATGATCCTTCCGCAGGTTCACCTACGGAAACCTTGTTACGACTTTTACTTCCTCTAGATAGTCAAGTTGGTGAACAACCACAAATAAGCAAACAAATAGAGAGATAATAACAATAAAAATATTTGAGAGTTCAAATAATTGACTTCATCCACAATAAAAGAATATAAAAATAAAAATATCAAATGCACTTGAACACATTGGCACAGGAGAAGGCTTGCTAAATAGAACCCCAGTAGCACAGACACTGAGAGAAAAAGAAAAAAAAGAAAAAAGAAAAAAAAAAGAAAAACAAAACAAAAAAAAAGAACAAAGAAAAAAACTAAAGAGAGAAAAAAAAGAAAAAAAAAGAAAAGAAGAAGAAGAAAAAAAAGAAAAAAAGAAAAAAAGAAAAAAAAGAAAAAAAAAGAAAGAAAAAAGAAAAAAAAAGAAAAAAAAACAGACACTGAGAGAAACAATTAATAAGTGAGACCTCCTGAAACTGAAAAGCTTCTGTAAAGCAAAGAACATGGCCAACAAGACAAAACGACGGCCTTACAGAATGGGAAAAGATCTTCACTAATCTCCAAAATACACAAAGAAGTCGAGAAATTGGTCATCCAAAGAACAAATAATCCAATTTTAAAAAATGGAGTACAGACCTAAACAGAGAACTCTCAACAGAGGGATCTAAAATGGTTGAAAGACACTTAAATGTATTTAGTGATTATATTTCTTTTCCCTTAGGGATAAAGAAATGGAGAAGTTCTTTGAAGCAGTAAGTCACAAAAACACCAGGCCGTTAAACTTCAGCTACAGGGAAACCCTGTCTCGTGGAAAAACAAAACAACAACAACAACAAAAAAAAAAAATCCTGAAGCCAGTGATCATTGCAAACATCTGTATGTTCAGATACTGAGCCTGAGCAAGTTAGAGTGTCACAGATTTGCTGCAATTCATTGCAAATTTCATGTGGATCACAAATCCTGCTCAAGTTACAGCTGTTAGTGTCAGTGTGAACCTTGACACCATCTCTACTGGATTCCTGTCAGCTGGGCTCCGGTCTGCTAGAAAAGCAGAAGAACTAAGGTACCGTAATTAACCTCTTCTGTGCCCCACCTGCAAGAACACTCTGTAAGCTACAGTTCTGAAAACAGCCTGGTCCTGGCATAAGAACAGACAGGAGGACCAATGGAACCGAATAGAAGACCCGGATATCGATCCACACATCTTCGAACACCTGATCTTTGATAAAGAAGTCAAAAATATCCAATAGAAAAAAAAAGAAAGCATGTGAGTTCAAGACCAGCCTGGTCTACAAGAGCTAGTTCCAGGACAGGCTCCAAAAAAAAAAAACTACAGAACAACCCTGTCTCGAAAAAAAAAAAGAAAGAAAGAAAGAAAGAAAGAAAGAAGAAAAAGAAAACAGTGCTGTCCTCGAAAATGCCCTCTCCCTTTGAACACGGCCCCTCCTTTGGGCTGAGTTTCCCACACAGCTCTGATGATGCAGGAGGATGCCGAGGGCCCAGTTGGTGCCTGTATCTGTGCCTTGGCAGCAGCTATTCATGTCTTGCCACTCAGAGTCAAATTCCCTTAAGTTTAGCCTTCCCTAAGTGCTTGTTCACTTCAGAAGACTCAACCCTCATCTTCCATGTCCTCCTGGCCTAATTTCTCATATTACTGTTTTACTGAGTATGAATCAGTAATATGAGATGTTCAGGAGAGGGAGGAAGGGTCATTCATGAAAAAAGTGAGTGTTCAACTAACTAACTCCCCATGGGTTCAGGAAGTAGTGAGAAGATATTAATGAAGCAGAGAGAAATTTCTGGTTTTGGAAGGAGGAAATCCTGAATGGCTCCCTCTGTGTCGGAGGAGAGACTCCTGGAAAGGAAACCTCAGGTTCCGGTTGGTCGGTCGGTCGGTCGGTCGGTCAGTTCGGGGAGAAATATCAGCAAGGAGGTAAAGGCCGTGCCTCACGACATCAGCAGTCCCTTCTCTGGAAATTCCACGGTATCCCAGAGAGCTCTCGGAATTTTGTGATGTCTCTCGTGTCCTAGAAACGCCAACTGCCCTCAAGACACACTCTCTCGGTGCCTATAAGACTCGGTTCTAGACATGTTGTCTAGAGAATGGAGATCGTTCGTGGAGAGGCCAGAGGGAGGAAGAAGAAAGCTGGCCTCAGATCTCACAGGAAAACATGGAGAAATAATTAGTGGTCCTGGGGAAGACGAAGTGAGTTCACCACTAGCAGGGACTAGAGAGATTTCTGGATGTGATGGCTTTGAGACTTCCAGGGCTAGGGCTCAGGAACTGGGAGGTTTCTGGGATGAAACAGGTCTGTCTGTCTTGTTTCTCTGAGTTCCTAAAGGGCCAACCCACATCAAAGATTCACGATAGTTGATTTGACAAAGTCGGGAATTGACAAGGAGTGCGGAAGGAGTCAGTGAGATTTCAATACCAGCACTGACTGCACATCATCACCCCCCCCCCGGTCCTTTTCGTTGTGTAGCAATAATAATAGAGAAAGGGGAGTAGTGCTCTGCCAAAGCCCGTATTTTACCATGCCTTATATCACAGCCATTAGCAGGGTTGAGGCATCAAGTGCTGCAGTCAGTCCGACTCCTGTGACCCCCCTAAGGTTTCTGGCTTCCCAGTTTTGAGTGACACCATGGTCTCCAGTTCAGCTTGAGAGCTCTTTAAGAGCCAATGGAGGAGAGAGTGGAAAGAGACTGCCATTTTTTTCTTTTTCCTTGTCTTTCTTTCTTTTGCTGTTTTGCTTTGTTTTTCAAGAAAGGGTTTCTTTGTGTATCTTGGGCTGTCCTAAAACTCACTCTGTAAATCAGGCCATCTTTGAATTCACAGAGATCTGTGTGTGTGCTGTGATTAAAGCCCGGCTGAGACTGCAATTTCTTGTTAGCTCTGGGTGTCCTGAGCTGTTAGTAAGTGACAATGGCTCTGTGTTGTGAATCTCTGTGAATCCAGACTATGTTATGTCCTTCAATGACATGAGTCTGAAGCATCAAGCACCCACCCACCCCTATACTCCCTGAGGTCTCTGAAGTCACACACAGCGCAGCCTCTATGGGTCTGAATAAGGCTTAGAAAGCTTTTCCCTGGTTCACCTGGTGCAGAGGAAACCAGGTAAGTTCTGAGAGACATGCACCACCTTCCTACAGAAAGAAGGGAGGACTGATTAGCTAATACCCACAGAGGGGGAAACTCAAGTCTGGTATTTCAGACAGAACCTGCTTGGACAAAGTCTCATCTGTCAGTCACTTCCTGAGGGAAGGAGGGAGGGAGGGAGGGAGGGAGGGAGGGAGGGAGGGAGGGAGGAAGGAAGGACCACAATTATCTCTCCTCTGTGTCCTTTTTACGCTCTTTCCATGCTCTGATGAATATTGTGATTCAAGTTGGCCATGTCCCCTTTTCCACAGCATGTGCACTGTGGCTCTAGATCAAGGAATCAGTTTGTTTGTGTGTTTTGCTCTATCTAGGAGAAGCACCATAGCAGTTGCATACTGACTGAGAAATTTGATTTTTAGGAAATGATTTTTCATATCTGTGAGTGGTCTCTCCATAGATAGCCACTCATCTTTCTTTAAACTTGAGTATAGGAATGAATGATCCCTCCCTCCCTCCCTCCCTCTCTCCCTCTTCATGGGAATGAGTGTCTGCTCTTGCATTGAGGGCTCCCCAGTTCTCAGCATCTCCAGCCCAACCTGTCACAAGCTGATCACACATTTGCAAACTTGGGATATATTCTGCTGAAGTTTTGGGATAATGAATTTCATCAACTATGGGACTAACTTTGTTCTGACAGGACACTCACTCACAATCTCTCCTCATCACACCCACATAGTGTAACAACTTTGTGTTTCCTCCACAATGTGCTCATTTCTGTCAGGGAACTGAAAGCCGGCCAGCCAGCCAACACTATTTTTCCTTGTTTCTCATTTTGTTCTTATATTCTGTCTCTCCCCCCCCCCCGCCTGGAAAACTTTCAGAGTTCACTCTGCCCCCTGAGTAAAGGTGTTATGCTTCCTTTTATTGTATATTTAGTGTGTGTGTGTGTGTGTGTGTGTGAGAGAGAGAGAGAGAGAGAGAGAGAGAGAGATTCATTATGAAATCAAAAGTCAGTCAACAACAGCAAACTTTGTATTTATTTGTCCATCCACGTATTTGCTTGTTTACTTACTTACTTACTTACTCACTCACTCACTCACTCACCCACTTCATTTATTATTTATTTATTTGCAGTGGAAGACTTAATTCAGTAAGAATGATCAGAAGGGTAGGTAGGGTATCCTTGGGAAAAGAGTAAGATATCACGATGACTTTCCCTTCCAAGAGGGAGCTTTCTAGTAAGACGTGAAACCACAGTTTCAAGGGCCCGCTTTCCACAAGTCCTTTTCCAAGGTCAGGCATTTCTTAGGTAAGCAAGGGTCTCCATTCATTCCCTTTGAGGAACTCTCAGGCCCTGCCCTGACATTAACCTCTGACTCCTGCCTATTGTCAAGGCCAATGGGACACTCCTCAGCCCCTCCCTGACCTGAGGTGACCTGAGAAGCCACAGCCCACCCCAGTTCACAGGCCTCTCTTTATCTATCTATCTAACTAAGTAACTGTACAGCATAAAATGTGGAATCTCTTCTCAATGAAATGCTGTTGGCAGCCATTCGATGAATTTATTCTCATCTCAGATCCTGTCCAGCAGGGATGTCTTCTTTCCGTGTTTCTTCTTCTTTTGTATGTTGCAGTCAGTTCAGATGTGCTGGTATATGGTGAGAAAGAGAGAGAGAGAGAAATGGAATTGCTTTTTATTTATTTGAAGAGTTTTAATGATTTAATATTCAGCTATTTCCAGCCTTATTTACCAGCACATTTATTATTACCAGCGAGCACCTTCCTCTGAAAACATTGGAATCGCCCCCCATCTGTACATGTCATGCACGTGCGTGCATATGTGTGTGTGTGTGTGTGTGTGTGTGTGTGAGCGTGTGCGCATCCCATCTATCTATCTATCTATCTATCTATCTATCTATCTATCTATCTATCTATCTATCTATCTATGTATCCCTTCATCAAATTCCATTTTAGGAGCTGCTATGCTGACCAGTGACATGGAGGCCACCATTTTCTTAGCCAGTGACAGTCAGGAGACAGAAAGAAGGAAAGAAAGGAAGAAAGGAAGAAAGAATCTACATTCCCAAAGAAAGAAAAAAATTAAGTAAATTTTAAAAAGTAAAAAAAAAATTAAGAAAGTAAGTAAATACATACATAAAAATAGACATAAAGAATGAATAAATGAATAAAACTAAATAATAATTGAAACATTCAATA
The DNA here is from genome assembly GCF_037038515.1 of Microtus pennsylvanicus. Taxonomy (NCBI): domain Eukaryota; kingdom Metazoa; phylum Chordata; class Mammalia; order Rodentia; family Cricetidae; genus Microtus; species Microtus pennsylvanicus. Next base: position 539,425 of record NW_027460892.1, on the reverse strand, counting down.
AGTAAATGAGTCACGCTAAATCAGCAGATAAATAAACAGATATATGAAAGAAGATAAGGAAGTGAAGGAATGAATGAACAAGTAAGTAAGTAAGTAAGTAAGTAAATAACTAGGTGGGTCATTTTTTTTAAAGAAGTAAGTAAATGAGATGGGCTGAACAGATAGTAAGTAAGTAAGTAAGTAAGCAAGCAAGCAAGCAAGCAATCGTGAAAAAAAAATGAGAGCCGGGCGATGGTGGCGCACGCCTTTAATCCCAGTACTCGGGAGGCAGAGGTAGGCGGATCTCTGTGAGTTCGAGACCAGCCTGGTCTACAGTGCTAGTTCCAGGACAGGCTCCAAAGCCACAGAGAAACCCTGTCTCGAAAAACCAAAAAAAAAAAAAAAGAGAGAGAGAGACACATCCATTCAATCCATAAAAGACAAAACGTGGAAATAAACATGTAAACTGGTCGACCCACCCAAAGCAGGAGGGAGGTCTCTGTCCAGCAGGGCCGTCTTCTTTCCAAGTTGCAGTCAGTCAGATCTCTGGGCAAACAGAAAAAGAAAGCAATTGTTTTCTACTTGAACAGTTTTAATATTACTCAAATGAATTAATATTCAGCTATTTATTCCCAGCCTTATTTACAACTGGATGCCCACCGAGCACCTTCCTCTCATAGCTAGCCCCTTCTACCCCTGCCCCATCTGGACAGATAGACAGGATGTATGTATGTATGTATGTATAAATAAATAAATAATAAAAAAGTAAAATAAAAATAAGTAAATAAATAAATTTAAAAAAAAGTGTTTGGTGAGTGGGGCGTGTTGGCATAGAGAACAAAAGAGATAAACTAACCACCAACACATTGAAGAATGACATCAGTCAATCAAGACATGGAAAAAGACAACTGGTCGACCCAAGTTCACAAGGCCAACTGGTCGACCCCGGTACTTAGCATTTTAAGGCCAAATATTTAATCGGACAACTGGTCGACCCGCTTCCAGTCCGTCAAAAAAAAGGAAGTGCACAGAGACAACTGGTCGACCCGTCAGGTCTAGGAAGATATAATATATATTATACATTAAAAAAAAAAAAGAGTCCAGCGGGACATCTGGTCGACCCGCCGCATCCCCGGGGGAAAAAAATGGCCTCCCGCCCGGTGGGAGGGACTACTGGTCTACCCCGGTCCTTTGGAGAAGGAGGTGGAGAGGGGGGAAAAAAAGTGCGCCCAACCTCCGCCGCCTCCCCGACAGGCGCGCCGCGGCGCCACGGCGCGCGAGCGGAGGTCGGCGGCGAGAGGGGGCCCGGGGCGCCGCCAGACCCTCGCCCATCCTCCCCCACGAAGAGGGATGGAGAGGGAAAGGCGCGCGCCCGGGAAAGAGGGGACACACCCGCGGGCCGCTGCGGTGCGGTGAGGCAAGCAGCGGGAGTGGACGGAGGAGAGCGAGAGCGGGAAGAGAGCCGCCGTCCGCCGTGAGCCGCCAGTGGCAGAGCCAGACACGGGTCCTCGGACGGGGCGAGGAGGGCGGGCGAGCCGGCGCCCGTCCCCCTTCCCCCTCTCTCGACCTCTCTCTCACGACCGCCACGAGCGCCCGTGCGCACGCACACTTCCGTGCGCACAACACACGTGCGACCCGGGGAGCGCGCCTCCCGGCGAGAACTCGGGCGAGGCAGGCGAGCGGGCGGGCAGAGCCGCCGCCGCTGCTCTCTCACGTTAATGATCCTTCCGCAGGTTCACCTACGGAAACCTTGTTACGACTTTTACTTCCTCTAGATAGTCAAGTTGGTGAACAACCACAAATAAGCAAACAAATAGAGAGATAATAACAATAAAAATATTTGAGAGTTCAAATAATTGACTTCATCCACAATAAAAGAATATAAAAATAAAAATATCAAATGCACTTGAACACATTGGCACAGGAGAAGGCTTGCTAAATAGAACCCCAGTAGCACAGACACTGAGAGAAAAAGAAAAAAAAGAAAAAAGAAAAAAAAAAGAAAAACAAAACAAAAAAAAAGAACAAAGAAAAAAACTAAAGAGAGAAAAAAAAGAAAAAAAAAGAAAAGAAGAAGAAGAAAAAAAAGAAAAAAAGAAAAAAAGAAAAAAAAAAAAAGAAAGAAAAAAGAAAAAAAAAGAAAAAAAAAACAGACACTGAGAGAAACAATTAATAAGTGAGACCTCCTGAAACTGAAAAGCTTCTGTAAAGCAAAGAACATGGCCAACAAGACAAAACGACGGCCTTACAGAATGGGAAAAGATCTTCACTAATCTCCAAAATACACAAAGAAGTCGAGAAATTGGTCATCCAAAGAACAAATAATCCAATTTTAAAAAATGGAGTACAGACCTAAACAGAGAACTCTCAACAGAGGGATCTAAAATGGTTGAAAGACACTTAAATGTATTTAGTGATTATATTTCTTTTCCCTTAGGGATAAAGAAATGGAGAAGTTCTTTGAAGCAGTAAGTCACAAAAACACCAGGCCGTTAAACTTCAGCTACAGGGAAACCCTGTCTCGTGGAAAAACAAAACAACAACAACAAAAAAAAAAAAATCCTGAAGCCAGTGATCATTGCAAACATCTGTATGTTCAGATACTGAGCCTGAGCAAGTTAGAGTGTCACAGATTTGCTGCAATTCATTGCAAATTTCATGTGGATCACAAATCCTGCTCAAGTTACAGCTGTTAGTGTCAGTGTGAACCTTGACACCATCTCTACTGGATTCCTGTCAGCTGGGCTCCGGTCTGCTAGAAAAGCAGAAGAACTAAGGTACCGTAATTAACCTCTTCTGTGCCCCACCTGCAAGAACACTCTGTAAGCTACAGTTCTGAAAACAGCCTGGTCCTGGCATAAGAACAGACAGGAGGACCAATGGAACCGAATAGAAGACCCGGATATCGATCCACACATCTTCGAACACCTGATCTTTGATAAAGAAGTCAAAAATATCCAATAGAAAAAAAAAGAAAGCATGTGAGTTCAAGACCAGCCTGGTCTACAAGAGCTAGTTCCAGGACAGGCTCCAAAAAAAAAAAACTACAGAACAACCCTGTCTCGAAAAAAAAAAAGAAAGAAAGAAAGAAAGAAAGAAAGAAGAAAAAGAAAACAGTGCTGTCCTCGAAAATGCCCTCTCCCTTTGAACACGGCCCCTCCTTTGGGCTGAGTTTCCCACACAGCTCTGATGATGCAGGAGGATGCCGAGGGCCCAGTTGGTGCCTGTATCTGTGCCTTGGCAGCAGCTATTCATGTCTTGCCACTCAGAGTCAAATTCCCTTAAGTTTAGCCTTCCCTAAGTGCTTGTTCACTTCAGAAGACTCAACCCTCATCTTCCATGTCCTCCTGGCCTAATTTCTCATATTACTGTTTTACTGAGTATGAATCAGTAATATGAGATGTTCAGGAGAGGGAGGAAGGGTCATTCATGAAAAAAGTGAGTGTTCAACTAACTAACTCCCCATGGGTTCAGGAAGTAGTGAGAAGATATTAATGAAGCAGAGAGAAATTTCTGGTTTTGGAAGGAGGAAATCCTGAATGGCTCCCTCTGTGTCGGAGGAGAGACTCCTGGAAAGGAAACCTCAGGTTCCGGTTGGTCGGTCGGTCGGTCGGTCGGTCAGTTCGGGGAGAAATATCAGCAAGGAGGTAAAGGCCGTGCCTCACGACATCAGCAGTCCCTTCTCTGGAAATTCCACGGTATCCCAGAGAGCTCTCGGAATTTTGTGATGTCTCTCGTGTCCTAGAAACGCCAACTGCCCTCAAGACACACTCTCTCGGTGCCTATAAGACTCGGTTCTAGACATGTTGTCTAGAGAATGGAGATCGTTCGTGGAGAGGCCAGAGGGAGGAAGAAGAAAGCTGGCCTCAGATCTCACAGGAAAACATGGAGAAATAATTAGTGGTCCTGGGGAAGACGAAGTGAGTTCACCACTAGCAGGGACTAGAGAGATTTCTGGATGTGATGGCTTTGAGACTTCCAGGGCTAGGGCTCAGGAACTGGGAGGTTTCTGGGATGAAACAGGTCTGTCTGTCTTGTTTCTCTGAGTTCCTAAAGGGCCAACCCACATCAAAGATTCACGATAGTTGATTTGACAAAGTCGGGAATTGACAAGGAGTGCGGAAGGAGTCAGTGAGATTTCAATACCAGCACTGACTGCACATCATCACCCCCCCCCCCGGTCCTTTTCGTTGTGTAGCAATAATAATAGAGAAAGGGGAGTAGTGCTCTGCCAAAGCCCGTATTTTACCATGCCTTATATCACAGCCATTAGCAGGGTTGAGGCATCAAGTGCTGCAGTCAGTCCGACTCTTGTGACCCCCCTAAGGTTTCTGGCTTCCCAGTTTTGAGTGACACCATGGTCTCCAGTTCAGCTTGAGAGCTCTTTAAGAGCCAATGGAGGAGAGAGTGGAAAGAGACTGCCATTTTTTTCTTTTTCCTTGTCTTTCTTTCTTTTGCTGTTTTGCTTTGTTTTTCAAGAAAGGGTTTCTTTGTGTATCTTGGGCTGTCCTAAAACTCACTCTGTAAATCAGGCCATCTTTGAATTCACAGAGATCTGTGTGTGTGCTGTGATTAAAGCCCGGCTGAGACTGCAATTTCTTGTTAGCTCTGGGTGTCCTGAGCTGTTAGTAAGTGACAATGGCTCTGTGTTGTGAATCTCTGTGAATCCAGACTATGTTATGTCCTTCAATGACATGAGTCTGAAGCATCAAGCACCCACCCACCCCTATACTCCCTGAGGTCTCTGAAGTCACACACAGCGCAGCCTCTATGGGTCTGAATAAGGCTTAGAAAGCTTTTCCCTGGTTCACCTGGTGCAGAGGAAACCAGGTAAGTTCTGAGAGACATGCACCACCTTCCTACAGAAAGAAGGGAGGACTGATTAGCTAATACCCACAGAGGGGGAAACTCAAGTCTGGTATTTCAGACAGAACCTGCTTGGACAAAGTCTCATCTGTCAGTCACTTCCTGAGGGAAGGAGGGAGGGAGGGAGGGAGGGAGGGAGGGAGGGAGGGAGGAAGGAAGGACCACAATTATCTCTCCTCTGTGTCCTTTTTACGCTCTTTCCATGCTCTGATGAATATTGTGATTCAAGTTGGCCATGTCCCCTTTTCCACAGCATGTGCACTGTGGCTCTAGATCAAGGAATCAGTTTGTTTGTGTGTTTTGCTCTATCTAGGAGAAGCACCATAGCAGTTGCATACTGACTGAGAAATTTGATTTTTAGGAAATGATTTTTCATATCTGTGAGTGGTCTCTCCATAGATAGCCACTCATCTTTCTTTAAACTTGAGTATAGGAATGAATGATCCCTCCCTCCCTCCCTCTCTCCCTCTTCATGGGAATGAGTGTCTGCTCTTGCATTGAGGGCTCCCCAGTTCTCAGCATCTCCAGCCCAACCTGTCACAAGCTGATCACACATTTGCAAACTTGGGATATATTCTGCTGAAGTTTTGGGATAATGAATTTCATCAACTATGGGACTAACTTTGTTCTGACAGGACACTCACTCACAATCTCTCCTCATCACACCCACATAGTGTAACAACTTTGTGTTTCCTCCACAATGTGCTCATTTCTGTCAGGGAACTGAAAGCCGGCCAGCCAGCCAACACTATTTTTCCTTGTTTCTCATTTTGTTCTTATATTCTGTCTCTCCCCCCCCCCCGCCTGGAAAACTTTCAGAGTTCACTCTGCCCCCTGAGTAAAGGTGTTATGCTTCCTTTTATTGTATATTTAGTGTGTGTGTGTGTGTGTGTGTGTGAGAGAGAGAGAGAGAGAGAGAGAGAGAGAGAGAGAGATTCATTATGAAATCAAAAGTCAGTCAACAACAGCAAACTTTGTATTTATTTGTCCATCCACGTATTTGCTTGTTTACTTACTTACTTACTTACTCACTCACTCACTCACTCACCCACTTCATTTATTATTTATTTATTTGCAGTGGAAGACTTAATTCAGTAAGAATGATCAGAAGGGTAGGTAGGGTATCCTTGGGAAAAGAGTAAGATATCACGATGACTTTCCCTTCCAAGAGGGAGCTTTCTAGTAAGACGTGAAACCACAGTTTCAAGGGCCCGCTTTCCACAAGTCCTTTTCCAAGGTCAGGCATTTCTTAGGTAAGCAAGGGTCTCCATTCATTCCCTTTGAGGAACTCTCAGGCCCTGCCCTGACATTAACCTCTGACTCCTGCCTATTGTCAAGGCCAATGGGACACTCCTCAGCCCCTCCCTGACCTGAGGTGACCTGAGAAGCCACAGCCCACCCCAGTTCACAGGCCTCTCTTTATCTATCTATCTAACTAAGTAACTGTACAGCATAAAATGTGGAATCTCTTCTCAATGAAATGCTGTTGGCAGCCATTCGATGAATTTATTCTCATCTCAGATCCTGTCCAGCAGGGATGTCTTCTTTCCGTGTTTCTTCTTCTTTTGTATGTTGCAGTCAGTTCAGATGTGCTGGTATATGGTGAGAAAGAGAGAGAGAGAGAAATGGAATTGCTTTTTATTTATTTGAAGAGTTTTAATGATTTAATATTCAGCTATTTCCAGCCTTATTTACCAGCACATTTATTATTACCAGCGAGCACCTTCCTCTGAAAACATTGGAATCGCCCCCCATCTGTACATGTCATGCACGTGCGTGCATATTGTGTGTGTGTGTGTGTGTGTGTGTGTGTGTGTGTGTGTGTGAGCGTGTGCGCATCCCATCTATCTATCTATCTATCTATCTATCTATCTATCTATCTATCTATCTATCTATCTATGTATCCCTTCATCAAATTCCATTTTAGGAGCTGCTATGCTGACCAGTGACATGGAGGCCACCATTTTCTTAGCCAGTGACAGTCAGGAGACAGAAAGAAGGAAAGAAAGGAAGAAAGGAAGAAAGAATCTACATTCCCAAAGAAAGAAAAAAATTAAGTAAATTTTAAAAAGTAAAAAAAAAATTAAGAAAGTAAGTAAATACATACATAAAAATAGACATAAAGAATGAATAAATGAATAAAACTAAATAATAATTGAAACATTCAATAAGTAAATGAGTCACGCTAAATCAGCAGATAAATAAACAGATATATGAAAGAAGATAAGGAAGTGAAGGAATGAATGAACAAGTAAGTAAGTAAGTAAGTAAGTAAATAACTAGGTGGGTCATTTTTTTTAAAGAAGTAAGTAAATGAGATGGGCTGAACAGATAGTAAGTAAGTAAGTAAGTAAGCAAGCAAGCAAGCAAGCAATCGTGAAAAAAAAATGAGAGCCGGGCGATGGTGGCGCACGCCTTTAATCCCAGTACTCGGGAGGCAGAGGTAGGCGCATCTCTGTGAGTTCGAGACCAGCCTGGTCTACAGTGCTAGTTCCAGGACAGGCTCCAAAGCCACAGAGAAACCCTGTCTCGAAAAACCAAAAAAAAAAAAAAAAGAGAGAGAGAGACACATCCATTCAATCCATAAAAGACAAAACGTGGAAATAAACATGTAAACTGGTCGACCCACCCAAAGCAGGAGGGAGGTCTCTGTCCAGCAGGGCCGTCTTCTTTCCAAGTTGCAGTCAGTCAGATCTCTGGGCAAACAGAAAAAGAAAGCAATTGTTTTCTACTTGAACAGTTTTAATATTACTCAAATGAATTAATATTCAGCTATTTATTCCCAGCCTTATTTACAACTGGATGCCCACCGAGCACCTTCCTCTCATAGCTAGCCCCTTCTACCCCTGCCCCATCTGGACAGATAGACAGGATGTATGTATGTATGTATGTATAAATAAATAAATAATAAAAAAGTAAAATAAAAATAAGTAAATAAATAAATTTAAAAAAAAGTGTTTGGTGAGTGGGGCGTGTTGGCATAGAGAACAAAAGAGATAAACTAACCACCAACACATTGAAGAATGACATCAGTCAATCAAGACATGGAAAAAGACAACTGGTCGACCCAAGTTCACAAGGCCAACTGGTCGACCCCGGTACTTAGCATTTTAAGGCCAAATATTTAATCGGACAACTGGTCGACCCGCTTCCAGTCCGTCAAAAAAAAGGAAGTGCACAGAGACAACTGGTCGACCCGTCAGGTCTAGGAAGATATAATATATATTATACATTAAAAAAAAAAAAAAAAAAAAAAGAGTCCAGCGGGACATCTGGTCGACCCGCCGCATCCCCGGGGGAAAAAAATGGCCTCCCGCCCGGTGGGAGGGACTACTGGTCTACCCCGGTCCTTTGGAGAAGGAGGTGGAGAGGGGGGAAAAAAAAGTGCGCCCAACCTCCGCCGCCTCCCCGACAGGCGCGCCGCGGCGCCACGGCGCGCGAGCGGAGGTCGGCGGCGAGAGGGGGCCCGGGGCGCCGCCAGACCCACGCCCATCCTCCCCCGCGAAGAGGGATGGAGAGGGAAAGGCGCGCGCCCGGGAAAGAGGGGACACACCCGCGGGCCGCTGCGGTGCGGTGAGGCAAGCAGCGGGAGTGGACGGAGGAGAGCGAGAGCGGGAAGAGAGCCGCCGTCCGCCGTGAGCTGCCAGTGGCAGAGCCAGACACGGGTCCTCGGACGGGGCGAGGAGGGCGGGCGAGCCGGCGCCCGTCCCCCTTCCCCCTCTCTCGACCTCTCTCTCACGACCGCCACGAGCGCCCGTGCGCACGCACACTTCCGTGCGCACAACACACGTGCGACCCGGGGAGCGCGCCTCCCGGCGAGAACTCGGGCGAGGCAGGCGAGCGGGCAGGCAGAGCCGCCGCCGCCGCTCTCTCACGTTAATGATCCTTCCGCAGGTTCACCTACGGAAACCTTGTTACGACTTTTACTTCCTCTAGATAGTCAAGTTGGTGAACAACCACAAATAAGCAAACAAATAGAGAGATAATAACAATAAAAATATTTGAGAGTTCAAATAATTGACTTCATCCACAATAAAAGAATATAAAAATAAAAATATCAAATGCACTTGAACACATTGGCACAGGAGAACGCTTGCTAAATAGAACCCCAGTAGCACAGACACTGAGAGAAAAAGAAAAAAAAGAAAAAAGAAAAAAAAAAGAAAAACAAAACAAAAAAAAAGAACAAAGAAAAAAACTAAAGAGAGAAAAAAAGAAAAAAAAAGAAAAGAAGAAGAAAAAAAAGAAAAAAAGAAAAAAAGAAAAAAAAGAAAAAAAAAAGAAAGAAAAAAGAAAAAAAAAGAAAAAAAAACAGACACTGAGTGAAACAATTAATAAGTGAGACCTCCTGAAACTGAAAAGCTTCTGTAAAGCAAAGAACATGGCCAACAAGACAAAGCGACGGCCTTACAGAATGGGAAAAGATCTTCACTAATCTCCAAAATACACAAAGAAGTCGATAAATTGGTCATCCAAAGAACAAATAATCCAATTTTAAAAAATGGAGTACAGACCTAAACAGAGAACTCTCAACAGAGGGATCTAAAATGGTTGAAAGACACTTAAATGTATTTAGTGATTATATTTCTTTTCCCTTAGGGATAAAGAAATGGAGAAGTTCTTTGAAGCAGTAAGTCACAAAAACACCAGGCCGTTAAACTTCAGCTACAGGGAAACCCTGTCTCGTGGAAAAACAAAACAACAACAACAACAACAAAAAAAAAATCCTGAAGCCAGTGATCATTGCAAACATCTGTATGTTCAGATACTGAGCCTGAGCAAGTTAGAGTGTCACAGATTTGCTGCAATTCATTGCAAATTTCATGTGGATCACAAATCCTGCTCAAGTTACAGCTGTTAGTGTCAGTGTGAACCTTGACACCATCTCTACTGGATTCCTGTCAGCTGGGCTCCGGTCTGCTAGAAAAGCAGAAGAACTAAGGTACCGTAATTAACCTCTTCTGTGCCCCACCTGCAAGAACACTCTGTAAGCTACAGTTCTGAAAACAGCCTGGTCCTGGCATAAGAACAGACAGGAGGACCAATGGAACCGAATAGAAGACCCGGATATCGATCCACACATCTTCGAACACCTGATCTTTGATAAAGAAGTCAAAAATATCCAATAGAAAAAAAAAAGAAAGCATGTGAGTTCAAGACCAGCCTGGTCTACAAGAGCTAGTTCCAGGACAGGCTCCAAAAAAAAAAAAACTACAGAACAACCCTGTCTCGAAAAAAAAAAAGAAAGAAAGAAAGAAAGAAAGAAAGAAAGAAAGAAAGAAAGAAAGAAGAAAAAGAAAACAGTGCTGTCCTCGAAAATGCCCTCTCCCTTTGAACACGGCCCCTCCTTTGGGCTGAGTTTCCCACACAGCTCTGATGATGCAGGAGGATGCCGAGGGCCCAGTTGGTGCCTGTATCTGTGCCTTGGCAGCAGCTATTCATGTCTTGCCACTCAGAGTCAAATTCCCTTAAGTTTAGCCTTCCCTAAGTGCTTGTTCACTTCAGAAGACTCAACCCTCATCTTCCATGTCCTCCTGGCCTAATTTCTCATATTACTGTTTTACTGAGTATGAATCAGTAATATGAGATGTTCAGGAGAGGGAGGAAGGGTCATTCATGAAAAAAGTGAGTGTTCAACTAACTAACTCCCCATGGGTTCAGGAAGTAGTGAGAAGATATTAATGAAGCAGAGAGAAATTTCTGGTTTTGGAAGGAGGAAATCCTGAATGGCTCCCTCTGTGTCGGAGGAGAGACTCCTGGAAAGGAAACCTCAGGTTCCGGTTGGTCGGTCGGTCGGTCGGTCGGTCAGTTCGGGGAGAAATATCAGCAAGGAGGTAAAGGCCGTGCCTCACGACATCAGCAGTCCCTTCTCTGGAAATTCCACGGTATCCCAGAGAGCTCTCGGAATTTTGTGATGTCACTCGTGTCCTAGAAACGCCAACTGCCCTCAAGACACACTCTCTCGGTGCCTATAAGACTCGGTTCTAGACATGTTGTCTAGAGAATGGAGATCGTTCGTGGAGAGGCCAGAGGGAGGAAGAAGAAAGCTGGCCTCAGATCTCACAGGAAAACATGGAGAAATAATTAGTGGTCCTGGGGAAGACGAAGTGAGTTCACCACTAGCAGGGACTAGAGAGATTTCTGGATGTGATGGCTTTGAGACTTCCAGGGCTAGGGCTCAGGAACTGGGAGGTTTCTGGGATGAAACAGGTCTGTCTGTCTTGTTTCTCTGAGTTCCTAAAGGGCCAACCCACATCAAAGATTCACGATAGTTGATTTGACAAAGTCGGGAATTGACAAGGAGTGCGGAAGGAGTCAGTGAGATTTCAATACCAGCACTGACTGCACATCATCACCCCCCCCCCGGTCCTTTTCGTTGTGTAGCAATAATAATAGAGAAAGGGGAGTAGTGCTCTGCCAAAGCCCGTATTTTACCATGCCTTATATCACAGCCATTAGCAGGGTTGAGGCATCAAGTGCTGCAGTCAGTCTGACTCCTGTGACCCCCCTAAGGTTTCTGGCTTCCCAGTTTTGAGTGACACCATGGTCTCCAGTTCAGCTTGAGAGCTCTTTAAGAGCCAATGGAGGAGAGAGTGGAAAGAGACTGCCATTTTTTTCTTTTTCCTTGTCTTTCTTTCTTTTGCTGTTTTGCTTTGTTTTTCAAGAAAGGGTTTCTTTGTGTATCTTGGGCTGTCCTAAAACTCACTCTGTAAATCAGGCCATCTTTGAATTCACAGAGATCTGTGTGTGTGCTGTGATTAAAGCCCGGCTGAGACTGCAATTTCTTGTTAGCTCTGGGTGTCCTGAGCTGTTAGTAAGTGACAATGGCTCTGTGTTGTGAATCTCTGTGAATCCAGACTATGTTATGTCCTTCAATGACATGAGTCTGAAGCATCAAGCACCCACCCACCCCTATACTCCCTGAGGTCTCTGAAGTCACACACAGCGCAGCCTCTATGGGTCTGAATAAGGCTTAGAAAGCTTTTCCCTGGTTCACCTGGTGCAGAGGAAACCAGGTAAGTTCTGAGAGACATGCACCACCTTCCTACAGAAAGAAGGGAGGACTGATTAGCTAATACCCACAGAGGGGGAAACTCAAGTCTGGTATTTCAGACAGAACCTGCTTGGACAAAGTCTCATCTGTCAGTCACTTCCTGAGGGAAGGAGGGAGGGAGGGAGAGAGGGAGGGAGGGAGGGAGGGAGGGAGGGAGGGAGGAAGGAAGGACCACAATTATCTCTCCTCTGTGTCCTTTTTACGCTCTTTCCATGCTCTGATGAATATTGTGATTCAAGTTGGCCATGTCCCCTTTTCCACAGCATGTGCACTGTGGCTCTAGATCAAGGAATCAGTTTGTTTGTGTGTTTTGCTCTATCTAGGAGAAGCACCATAGCAGTTGCATACTGACTGAGAAATTTGATTTTTAGGAAATGATTTTTCATATCTGTGAGTGGTCTCTCCATAGATAGCCACTCATCTTTCTTTAAACTTGAGTATAGGAATGAATGATCCCTCCCTCCCTCCCTCCCTCTCTCCCTCTTCATGGGAATGAGTGTCTGCTCTTGCATTGAGGGCTCCCCAGTTCTCAGCATCTCCAGCCCAACCTGTCACAAGCTGATCACACATTTGCAAACTTGGGATATATTCTGCTGAAGTTTTGGGATAATGAATTTCATCAACTATGGGACTAACTTTGTTCTGACAGGACACTCACTCACAATCTCTCCTCATCACACCCACATAGTGTAACAACTTTGTGTTTCCTCCACAATGTGCTCATTTCTGTCAGGGAACTGAAAGCCGGCCAGCCAGCCAACACTATTTTTCCTTGTTTCTCATTTTGTTCTTATATTCTGTCTCTCCCCCCCCCCACCTGGAAAACTTTCAGAGTTCACTCTGCCCCCTGAGTAAAGGTGTTATGCTTCCTTTTATTGTATATTTAGTGTGTGTGTGTGTGTGTGTGTGTGAGAGAGAGAGAGAGAGAGATTCATTATGAAATCAAAAGTCAGTCAACAACAGCAAACTTTGTATTTATTTGTCCATCCACGTATTTGCTTGTTTACTTACTTACTTACTCACTCACTCACTCACTCACCCACTTCATTTATTATTTATTTATTTATTTATTTGCAGTGGAAGACTTAATTCAGTAAGAATGATCAGAAGGGTAGGTAGGGTATCCTTGGGAAAAGAGTAAGATATCACGATGACTTTCCCTTCCAAGAGGGAGCTTTCTAGTAAGACGTGAAACCACAGTTTCAAGGGCCCGCTTTCCACAAGTCCTTTTCCAAGGTCAGGCATTTCTTAGGTAAGCAAGGGTCTCCATTCATTCCCTTTGAGGAACTCTCAGGCCCTGCCCTGACATTAACCTCTGACTCCTGCCTATTGTCAAGGCCAATGGGACACTCCTCAGCCCCTCCCTGACCTGAGGTGACCTGAGAAGCCACAGCCCACCCCAGTTCACAGGCCTCTCTTTATCTATCTATCTAACTAAGTAACTGTACAGCATAAAATGTGGAATCTCTTCTCAATGAAATGCTGTTGGCAGCCATTCGATGAATTTATTCTCATCTCAGATCCTGTCCAGCAGGGATGTCTTCTTTCCGTGTTTCTTCTTCTTTTGTATGTTGCAGTCAGTTCAGATGTGCTGGTATATGGTGAGAAAGAGAGAGAGAGAGAAATGGAATTGCTTTTTATTTATTTGAAGAGTTTTAATGATTTAATATTCAGCTATTTCCAGCCTTATTTACCAGCACATTTATTATTACCAGCGAGCACCTTCCTCTGAAAACATTGGAATCGCCCCCCATCTGTACATGTCATGCACGTGCGTGCATATGTGTGTGTGTGTGTGTGTGTGTGTGTGAGCGTGTGCGCATCCCATCTATCTATCTATCTATCTATCTATCTATCTATCTATCTATCTATCTATCTATCTATGTATCCCTTCATCAAATTCCATTTTAGGAGCTGCTATGCTGACCAGTGACATGGAGGCCACCATTTTCTTAGCCAGTGACAGTCAGGAGACAGAAAGAAGGAAAGAAAGGAAGAAAGGAAGAAAGAATCTACATTCCCAAAGAAAGAAAAAAATTAAGTAAATTTTAAAAAGTAAAAAAAAAATTAAGAAAGTAAGTAAATACATACATAAAAATAGACATAAAGAATGAATAAATGAATAAAACTAAATAATAATTGAAACATTCAATAAGTAAATGAGTCACGCTAAATCAGCAGATAAATAAACAGATATATGAAAGAAGATAAGGAAGTGAAGGAATGAATGAACAAGTAAGTAAGTAAGTAAGTAAGTAAATAACTAGGTGGGTCATTTTTTTTAAAGAAGTAAGTAAATGAGATGGGCTGAACAGATAGTAAGTAAGTAAGTAAGTAAGCAAGCAAGCAAGCAAGCAATTGTGAAAAAAAAATGAGAGCTGGGCGATGGTGGCGCACGCCTTTAATCCCAGTACTCGGGAGGCAGAGGTAGGCGGATCTCTGTGAGTTCGAGACCAGCCTGGTCTACAGTGCTAGTTCCAGGACAGGCTCCAAAGCCACAGAGAAACCCTGTCTCGAAAAACCAAAAAAAAAAAAAAAAAGAGAGAGAGAGACACATCCATTCAATCCATAAAAGACAAAACGTGGAAATAAACATGTAAACTGGTCGACCCACCCAAAGCAGGAGGGAGGTCTCTGTCCAGCAGGGCCGTCTTCTTTCCAAGTTGCAGTCAGTCAGATCTCTGGGCAAACAGAAAAAGAAAGCAATTGTTTTCTACTTGAACAGTTTTAATATTACTCAAATGAATTAATATTCAGCTATTTATTCCCAGCCTTATTTACAACTGGATGCCCACCAAGCACCTTCCTCTCATAGCTAGCCCCTTCTACCCCTGCCCCATCTGGACAGATAGACAGGATGTATGTATGTATGTATAAATAAATAAATAATAAAAAAGTAAAATAAAAATAAGTAAATAAATAAATTTAAAAAAAAGTGTTTGGTGAGTGGGGCGTGTTGGCATAGAGAACAAAAGAGATAAACTAACCACCAACACATTGAAGAATGACATCAGTCAATCAAGACATGGAAAAAGACAACTGGTCGACCCAAGTTCACAAGGCCAACTGGTCGACCCCGGTACTTAGGATTTTAAGGCCAAATATTTAATCGGACAACTGGTCGACCCGCTTCCAGTCCGTCAAAAAAAAGGAAGTGCACAGAGACAACTGGTCGACCCGTCAGGTCTAGGAAGATATAATATATATTATACATTAAAAAAAAAAAAAAAAAAAAAGAGTCCAGCGGGACATCTGGTCGACCCGCCGCATCCCCGGGGGAAAAAAATGGCCTCCCGCCCGGTGGGAGGGACTACTGGTCTACCCCGGTCCTTTGGAGAAGGAGGTGGAGAGGGGGGAAAAATAAGTGCGCCCAACCTCCGCCGCCTCCCCGACAGGCGCGCCGCGGCGCCACGGCGTGCGAGCGGAGGTCGGCGGCGAGAGGGGGCCCGGGGCGCCGCCAGACCCTCGCCCATCCTCCCCCGGGAAGAGGGATGGAGAGGGAAAGGCGCGCGCCCGGGAAAGAGGGGACACACCCGCGGGCCGCTGCGGTGCGGTGAGGCAAGCAGCGGGAGTGGACGGAGGAGAGCGAGAGCGGGAAGAGAGCCGCCGTCCGCCGTGAGCCGCCAGTGGCAGAGCCAGACACGGGTCCTCGGACGGGGCGAGGAGGGCCTCTCTCGACCTCTCTCTCACGACCGCCACGAGCGCCCGTGCGCACGCACACTTCCGTGCGCACAACACACGTGCGACCCGGGGAGCGCGCCTCCCGGCGAGAACTCGGGCGAGGCAGGCTATCGGGCGGGCAGAGCCGCCGCTGCTGCTCTCTCACGTTAATGATCCTTCCGCAGGTTCACCTACGGAAACCTTGTTACGACTTTTACTTCCTCTAGATAGTCAAGTTGGTGAACAACCACAAATAAGCAAACAAATAGAGAGATAATAACAATAAAAATATTTGAGAGTTCAAATAATTGACTTCATCCACAATAAAAGAATATAAAAATAAAAATATCAAATGCACTTGAACACATTGGCACAGGAGAACGCTTGCTAAATAGAACCCCAGTAGCACAGACACTGAGAGAAAAAGAAAAAAAAGAAAAAAGAAAAAAAAAAGAAAAACAAAACAAAAAAAAAGAACAAAGAAAAAAACTAAAGAGAGAAAAAAAAGAAAAAAAAAGAAAAGAAGAAGAAGAAAAAAAAGAAAAAAAGAAAAAAAGAAAAAAAAGAAAAAAAAAAGAAAGAAAAAAGAAAAAAAAGAAAAAAAAAACAGACACTGAGAGAAACAATTAATAAGTGAGACCTCCTGAAACTGAAAAGCTTCTGTAAAGCAAAGAACATGGCCAACAAGACAAAACGACGGCCTTACAGAATGGGAAAAGATCTTCACTAATCTCCAAAATACACAAAGAAGTCGAGAAATTGGTCATCCAAAGAACAAATAATCCAATTTTAAAAAATGGAGTACAGACCTAAACAGAGAACTCTCAACAGAGGGATCTAAAATGGTTGAAAGACACTTAAATGTATTTAGTGATTATATTTCTTTTCCCTTAGGGATAAAGAAATGGAGAAGTTCTTTGAAGCAGTAAGTCACAAAAACACCAGGCCGTTAAACTTCAGCTACAGGGAAACCCTGTCTCGTGGAAAAACAAAACAACAACAACAACAAAAAAAAAAAAATCCTGAAGCCAGTGATCATTGCAAACATCTGTATGTTCAGATACTGAGCCTGAGCAAGTTAGAGTGTCACAGATTTGCTGCAATTCATTGCAAATTTCATGTGGATCACAAATCCTGCTCAAGTTACAGCTGTTAGTGTCAGTGTGAACCTTGACACCATCTCTACTGGATTCCTGTCAGCTGGGCTCCGGTCTGCTAGAAAAGCAGAAGAACTAAGGTACCGTAATTAACCTCTTCTGTGCCCCACCTGCAAGAACACTCTGTAAGCTACAGTTCTGAAAACAGCCTGGTCCTGGCATAAGAACAGACAGGAGGACCAATGGAACCGAATAGAAGACCCGGATATCGATCCACACATCTTCGAACACCTGATCTTTGATAAAGAAGTCAAAAATATCCAATAGAAAAAAAAAAGAAAGCATGTGAGTTCAAGACCAGCCTGGTCTACAAGAGCTAGTTCCAGGACAGGCTCCAAAAAAAAAAACTACAGAACAACCCTGTCTCGAAAAAAAAAAAGAAAGAAAGAAAGAAAGAAAGAAAGAAAGAAAGAAAGAAAGAAAGAAGAAAAAGAAAACAGTGCTGTCCTCGAAAATGCCCTCTCCCTTTGAACACGGCCCCTCCTTTGGGCTGAGTTTCCCACACAGCTCTGATGATGCAGGAGGATGCCGAGGGCCCAGTTGGTGCCTGTATCTGTGCCTTGGCAGCAGCTATTCATGTCTTGCCACTCAGAGTCAAATTCCCTTAAGTTTAGCCTTCCCTAAGTGCTTGTTCACTTCAGAAGACTCAACCCTCATCTTCCATGTCCTCCTGGCCTAATTTCTCATATTACTGTTTTACTGAGTATGAATCAGTAATATGAGATGTTCAGGAGAGGGAGGAAGGGTCATTCATGAAAAAAGTGAGTGTTCAACTAACTAACTCCCCATGGGTTCAGGAAGTAGTGAGAAGATATTAATGAAGCAGAGAGAAATTTCTGGTTTTGGAAGGAGGAAATCCTGAATGGCTCCCTCTGTGTCGGAGGAGAGACTCCTGGAAAGGAAACCTCAGGTTCCGGTTGGTCGGTCGGTCGGTCGGTCGGTCAGTTCGGGGAGAAATATCAGCAAGGAGGTAAAGGCCGTGCCTCACGACATCAGCAGTCCCTTCTCTGGAAATTCCACGGTATCCCAGAGAGCTCTCGGAATTTTGTGATGTCACTCGTGTCCTAGAAACGCCAACTGCCCTCAAGACACACTCTCTCGGTGCCTATAAGACTCGGTTCTAGACATGTTGTCTAGAGAATGGAGATCGTTCGTGGAGAGGCCAGAGGGAGGAAGAAGAAAGCTGGCCTCAGATCTCACAGGAAAACATGGAGAAATAATTAGTGGTCCTGGGGAAGACGAAGTGAGTTCACCACTAGCAGGGACTAGAGAGATTTCTGGATGTGATGGCTTTGAGACTTCCAGGGCTAGGGCTCAGGAACTGGGAGGTTTCTGGGATGAAACAGGTCTGTCTGTCTTGTTTCTCTGAGTTCCTAAAGGGCCAACCCACATCAAAGATTCACGATAGTTGATTTGACAAAGTCGGGAATTGACAAGGAGTGCGGAAGGAGTCAGTGAGATTTCAATACCAGCACTGACTGCACATCATCACCCCCCCCCCGGTCCTTTTCGTTGTGTAGCAATAATAATAGAGAAAGGGGAGTAGTGCTCTGCCAAAGCCCGTATTTTACCATGCCTTATATCACAGCCATTAGCAGGGTTGAGGCATCAAGTGCTGCAGTCAGTCCGACTCCTGTGACCCCCCTAAGGTTTCTGGCTTCCCAGTTTTGAGTGACACCATGGTCTCCAGTTCAGCTTGAGAGCTCTTTAAGAGCCAATGGAGGAGAGAGTGGAAAGAGACTGCCATTTTTTTCTTTTTCCTTGTCTTTCTTTCTTTTGCTGTTTTGCTTTGTTTTTCAAGAAAGGGTTTCTTTGTGTATCTTGGGCTGTCCTAAAACTCACTCTGTAAATCAGGCCATCTTTGAATTCACAGAGATCTGTGTGTGTGCTGTGATTAAAGCCCGGCTGAGACTGCAATTTCTTGTTAGCTCTGGGTGTCCTGAGCTGTTAGTAAGTGACAATGGCTCTGTGTTGTGAATCTCTGTGAATCCAGACTATGTTATGTCCTTCAATGACATGAGTCTGAAGCATCAAGCACCCACCCACCCCTATACTCCCTGAGGTCTCTGAAGTCACACACAGCGCAGCCTCTATGGGTCTGAATAAGGCTTAGAAAGCTTTTCCCTGGTTCACCTGGTGCAGAGGAAACCAGGTAAGTTCTGAGAGACATGCACCACCTTCCTACAGAAAGAAGGGAGGACTGATTAGCTAATACCCACAGAGGGGGAAACTCAAGTCTGGTATTTCAGACAGAACCTGCTTGGACAAAGTCTCATCTGTCAGTCACTTCCTGAGGGAAGGAGGGAGGGAGGGAGGGAGGGAGGGAGGGAGGGAGGGAGGAAGGAAGGACCACAATTATCTCTCCTCTGTGTCCTTTTTACGCTCTTTCCATGCTCTGATGAATATTGTGATTCAAGTTGGCCATGTCCCCTTTTCCACAGCATGTGCACTGTGGCTCTAGATCAAGGAATCAGTTTGTTTGTGTGTTTTGCTCTATCTAGGAGAAGCACCATAGCAGTTGCATACTGACTGAGAAATTTGATTTTTAGGAAATGATTTTTCATATCTGTGAGTGGTCTCTCCATAGATAGCCACTCATCTTTCTTTAAACTTGAGTATAGGAATGAATGATCCCTCCCTCCCTCCCTCCCTCTCTCCCTCTTCATGGGAATGAGTGTCTGCTCTTGCATTGAGGGCTCCCCAGTTCTCAGCATCTCCAGCCCAACCTGTCACAAGCTGATCACACATTTGCAAACTTGGGATATATTCTGCTGAAGTTTTGGGATAATGAATTTCATCAACTATGGGACTAACTTTGTTCTGACAGGACACTCACTCACAATCTCTCCTCATCACACCCACATAGTGTAACAACTTTGTGTTTCCTCCACAATGTGCTCATTTCTGTCAGGGAACTGAAAGCCGGCCAGCCAGCCAACACTATTTTTCCTTGTTTCTCATTTTGTTCTTATATTCTGTCTCTCCCCCCCCCCCCGCCTGGAAAACTTTCAGAGTTCACTCTGCCCCCTGAGTAAAGGTGTTATGCTTCCTTTTATTGTATATTTAGTGTGTGTGTGTGTGTGTGTGTGTGTGTGAGAGAGAGAGAGAGAGAGAGATTCATTATGAAATCAAAAGTCAGTCAACAACAGCAAACTTTGTATTTATTTGTCCATCCACGTATTTGCTTGTTTACTTACTTACTTACTTACTCACTCACTCACTCACTCACCCACTTCATTTATTATTTATTTATTTATTTATTTGCAGTGGAAGACTTAATTCAGTAAGAATGATCAGAAGGGTAGGTAGGGTATCCTTGGGAAAAGAGTAAGATATCACGATGACTTTCCCTTCCAAGAGGGAGCTTTCTAGTAAGACGTGAAACCACAGTTTCAAGGGCCCGCTTTCCACAAGTCCTTTTCCAAGGTCAGGCATTTCTTAGGTAAGCAAGGGTCTCCATTCATTCCCTTTGAGGAACTCTCAGGCCCTGCCCTGACATTAACCTCTGACTCCTGCCTATTGTCAAGGCCAATGGGACACTCCTCAGCCCCTCCCTGACCTGAGGTGACCTGAGAAGCCACAGCCCACCCCAGTTCACAGGCCTCTCTTTATCTATCTATCTAACTAAGTAACTGTACAGCATAAAATGTGGAATCTCTTCTCAATGAAATGCTGTTGGCAGCCATTCGATGAATTTATTCTCATCTCAGATCCTGTCCAGCAGGGATGTCTTCTTTCCGTGTTTCTTCTTCTTTTGTATGTTGCAGTCAGTTCAGATGTGCTGGTATATGGTGAGAAAGAGAGAGAGAGAGAAATGGAATTGCTTTTTATTTATTTGAAGAGTTTTAATGATTTAATATTCAGCTATTTCCAGCCTTATTTACCAGCACATTTATTATTACCAGCGAGCACCTTCCTCTGAAAACATTGGAATCGCCCCCCATCTGTACATGTCATGCACGTGCGTGCATATGTGTGTGTGTGTGTGTGTGTGTGTGTGTGTGTGAGCGTGTGCGCATCCCATCTATCTATCTATCTATCTATCTATCTATCTATCTATCTATCTATCTATCTATCTATCTATGTATCCCTTCATCAAATTCCATTTTAGGAGCTGCTATGCTGACCAGTGACATGGAGGCCACCATTTTCTTAGCCAGTGACAGTCAGGAGACAGAAAGAAGGAAAGAAAGGAAGAAAGGAAGAAAGAATCTACATTCCCAAAGAAAGAAAAAAATTAAGTAAATTTTAAAAAGTAAAAAAAAAATTAAGAAAGTAAGTAAATACATACATAAAAATAGACATAAAGAATGAATAAATGAATAAAACTAAATAATAATTGAAACATTCAATAAGTAAATGAGTCACGCTAAATCAGCAGATAAATAAACAGATATATGAAAGAAGATAAGGAAGTGAAGGAATGAATGAACAAGTAAGTAAGTAAGTAAGTAAGTAAATAACTAGGTGGGTCATTTTTTTTAAAGAAGTAAGTAAATGAGATGGGCTGAACAGATAGTAAGTAAGTAAGTAAGTAAGCAAGCAAGCAAGCAAGCAATCGTGAAAAAAAAATGAGAGCCGGGCGATGGTGGCGCACGCCTTTAATCCCAGTACTCGGGAGGCAGAGGTAGGCGGATCTCTGTGAGTTCGAGACCAGCCTGGTCTACAGTGCTAGTTCCAGGACAGGCTCCAAAGCCACAGAGAAACCCTGTCTCGAAAAACCAAAAAAAAAAAAAAAGAGAGAGAGAGAGACACATCCATTCAATCCATAAAAGACAAAACGTGGAAATAAACATGTAAACTGGTCGACCCACCCAAAGCAGGAGGGAGGTCTCTGTCCAGCAGGGCCGTCTTCTTTCCAAGTTGCAGTCAGTCAGATCTCTGGGCAAACAGAAAAAGAAAGCAATTGTTTTCTACTTGAACAGTTTTAATATTACTCAAATGAATTAATATTCAGCTATTTATTCCCAGCCTTATTTACAACTGGATGCCCACCGAGCACCTTCCTCTCATAGCTAGCCCCTTCTACCCCTGCCCCATCTGGACAGATAGACAGGATGTATGTATGTATGTATGTATAAATAAATAAATAATAAAAAAGTAAAATAAAAATAAGTAAATAAATAAATTTAAAAAAAAGTGTTTGGTGAGTGGGGCGTGTTGGCATAGAGAACAAAAGAGATAAACTAACCACCAACACATTGAAGAATGACATCAGTCAATCAAGACATGGAAAAAGACAACTGGTCGACCCAAGTTCACAAGGCCAACTGGTCGACCCCGGTACTTAGCATTTTAAGGCCAAATATTTAATCGGACAACTGGTCGACCCGCTTCCAGTCCGTCAAAAAAAAGGAAGTGCACAGAGACAACTGGTCGACCCGTCAGGTCTAGGAAGATATAATATATATTATACATTAAAAAAAAAAAAAAAAAGAGTCCAGCGGGACATCTGGTCGACCCGCCGCATCCCCGGGGGAAAAAAATGGCCTCCCGCCCGGTGGGAGGGACTACTGGTCTACCCCGGTCCTTTGGAGAAGGAGGTGGAGAGGGGGGAAAAAAAAGTGCGCCCAACCTCCGCCGCCTCCCCGACAGGCGCGCCGCGGCGCCACGGCGCGCGAGCGGAGGTCGGCGGCGAGAGGGGGCCCGGGGCGCCGCCAGACCCTCGCCCATCCTCCCCCGCGAAGAGGGATGGAGAGGGAAAGGCGCGCGCCCGGGAAAGAGGGGACACACCCGCGGGCCGCTGCGGTGCGGTGAGGCAAGCAGCGGGAGTGGACGGAGGAGAGCGAGAGCGGGAAGAGAGCCGCCGTCCGCCGTGAGCCGCCAGTGGCAGAGCCAGACACGGGTCCTCGGACGGGGCGAGGAGGGCGGGCGAGCCGGCGCCCGTCCCCCTTCCCCCTCTCTCGACCTCTCTCTCACGACCGCCACGAGCGCCCGTGCGCACGCACACTTCCGTGCGCACAACACACGTGCGACCCGGGGAGCGCGCCTCCCGGCGAGAACTCGGGCGAGGCAGGCGAGCGGGCGGGCAGAGCCGCCGCCGCTGCTCTCTCACGTTAATGATCCTTCCGCAGGTTCACCTACGGAAACCTTGTTACGACTTTTACTTCCTCTAGATAGTCAAGTTGGTGAACAACCACAAATAAGCAAACAAATAGAGAGATAATAACAATAAAAATATTTGAGAGTTCAAATAATTGACTTCATCCACAATAAAAGAATATAAAAATAAAAATATCAAATGCACTTGAACACATTGGCACAGGAGAACGCTTGCTAAATAGAACCCCAGTAGCACAGACACTGAGAGAAAAAGAAAAAAAAGAAAAAAGAAAAAAAAAAGAAAAACAAAACAAAAAAAAAGAACAAAGAAAAAAACTAAAGAGAGAAAAAAAAGAAAAAAAAGAAAAGAAGAAGAAGAAAAAAAACAAAAAAAGAAAAAAAAGAAAAAAAAAAGAAAGAAAAAAGAAAAAAAAACAGACACTGAGTGAAACAATTAATAAGTGAGACCTCCTGAAACTGAAAAGCTTCTGTAAAGCAAAGAACATGGCCAACAAGACAAAACGACGGCCTTACAGAATGGGAAAAGATCTTCACTAATCTCCAAAATACACAAAGAAGTCGAGAAATTGGTCATCCAAAGAACAAATAATCCAATTTTAAAAAATGGAGTACAGACCTAAACAGAGAACTCTCAACAGAGGGATCTAAAATGGTTGAAAGACACTTAAATGTATTTAGTGATTATATTTCTTTTCCCTTAGGGATAAAGAAATGGAGAAGTTCTTTGAAGCAGTAAGTCACAAAAACACCAGGCCGTTAAACTTCAGCTACAGGGAAACCCTGTCTCGTGGAAAAACAAAACAACAACAACAACAAAAAAAAAATCCTGAAGCCAGTGATCATTGCAAACATCTGTATGTTCAGATACTGAGCCTGAGCAAGTTAGAGTGTCACAGATTTGCTGCAATTCATTGCAAATTTCATGTGGATCACAAATCCTGCTCAAGTTACAGCTGTTAGTGTCAGTGTGAACCTTGACACCATCTCTACTGGATTCCTGTCAGCTGGGCTCCGGTCTGCTAGAAAAGCAGAAGAACTAAGGTACCGTAATTAACCTCTTCTGTGCCCCACCTGCAAGAACACTCTGTAAGCTACAGTTCTGAAAACAGCCTGGTCCTGGCATAAGAACAGACAGGAGGACCAATGGAACCGAATAGAAGACCCGGATATCGATCCACACATCTTCGAACACCTGATCTTTGATAAAGAAGTCAAAAATATCCAATAGAAAAAAAAAGAAAGCATGTGAGTTCAAGACCAGCCTGGTCTACAAGAGCTAGTTCCAGGACAGGCTCCAAAAAAAAAAACTACAGAACAACCCTGTCTCGAAAAAAAAAAGAAAGAAAGAAAGAAAGAAAGAAAGAAAGAAAGAAAGAAAGAAAGAAGAAAAAGAAAACAGTGCTGTCCTCGAAAATGCCCTCTCCCTTTGAACACGGCCCCTCCTTTGGGCTGAGTTTCCCACACAGCTCTGATGATGCAGGAGGATGCCGAGGGCCCAGTTGGTGCCTGTATCTGTGCCTTGGCAGCAGCTATTCATGTCTTGCCACTCAGAGTCAAATTCCCTTAAGTTTAGCCTTCCCTAAGTGCTTGTTCACTTCAGAAGACTCAACCCTCATCTTCCATGTCCTCCTGGCCTAATTTCTCATATTACTGTTTTACTGAGTATGAATCAGTAATATGAGATGTTCAGGAGAGGGAGGAAGGGTCATTCATGAAAAAAGTGAGTGTTCAACTAACTAACTCCCCATGGGTTCAGGAAGTAGTGAGAAGATATTAATGAAGCAGAGAGAAATTTCTGGTTTTGGAAGGAGGAAATCCTGAATGGCTCCCTCTGTGTCGGAGGAGAGACTCCTGGAAAGGAAACCTCAGGTTCCGGTTGGTCGGTCGGTCGGTCGGTCGGTCAGTTCGGGGAGAAATATCAGCAAGGAGGTAAAGGCCGTGCCTCACGACATCAGCAGTCCCTTCTCTGGAAATTCCACGGTATCCCAGAGAGCTCTCGGAATTTTGTGATGTCACTCGTGTCCTAGAAACGCCAACTGCCCTCAAGACACACTCTCTCGGTGCCTATAAGACTCGGTTCTAGACATGTTGTCTAGAGAATGGAGATCGTTCGTGGAGAGGCCAGAGGGAGGAAGAAGAAAGCTGGCCTCAGATCTCACAGGAAAACATGGAGAAATAATTAGTGGTCCTGGGGAAGACGAAGTGAGTTCACCACTAGCAGGGACTAGAGAGATTTCTGGATGTGATGGCTTTGAGACTTCCAGGGCTAGGGCTCAGGAACTGGGAGGTTTCTGGGATGAAACAGGTCTGTCTGTCTTGTTTCTCTGAGTTCCTAAAGGGCCAACCCACATCAAAGATTCACGATAGTTGATTTGACAAAGTCGGGAATTGACAAGGAGTGCGGAAGGAGTCAGTGAGATTTCAATACCAGCACTGACTGCACATCATCACCCCCCCCCCGGTCCTTTTCGTTGTGTAGCAATAATAATAGAGAAAGGGGAGTAGTGCTCTGCCAAAGCCCGTATTTTACCATGCCTTATATCACAGCCATTAGCAGGGTTGAGGCATCAAGTGCTGCAGTCAGTCCGACTCCTGTGACCCCCCTAAGGTTTCTGGCTTCCCAGTTTTGAGTGACACCATGGTCTCCAGTTCAGCTTGAGAGCTCTTTAAGAGCCAATGGAGGAGAGAGTGGAAAGAGACTGCCATTTTTTTCTTTTTCCTTGTCTTTCTTTCTTTTGCTGTTTTGCTTTGTTTTTCAAGAAAGGGTTTCTTTGTGTATCTTGGGCTGTCCTAAAACTCACTCTGTAAATCAGGCCATCTTTGAATTCACAGAGATCTGTGTGTGTGCTGTGATTAAAGCCCGGCTGAGACTGCAATTTCTTGTTAGCTCTGGGTGTCCTGAGCTGTTAGTAAGTGACAATGGCTCTGTGTTGTGAATCTCTGTGAATCCAGACTATGTTATGTCCTTCAATGACATGAGTCTGAAGCATCAAGCACCCACCCACCCCTATACTCCCTGAGGTCTCTGAAGTCACACACAGCGCAGCCTCTATGGGTCTGAATAAGGCTTAGAAAGCTTTTCCCTGGTTCACCTGGTGCAGAGGAAACCAGGTAAGTTCTGAGAGACATGCACCACCTTCCTACAGAAAGAAGGGAGGACTGATTAGCTAATACCCACAGAGGGGGAAACTCAAGTCTGGTATTTCAGACAGAACCTGCTTGGACAAAGTCTCATCTGTCAGTCACTTCCTGAGGGAAGGAGGGAGGGAGGGAGGGAGGGAGGGAGGGAGGAAGGAAGGACCACAATTATCTCTCCTCTGTGTCCTTTTTACGCTCTTTCCATGCTCTGATGAATATTGTGATTCAAGTTGGCCATGTCCCCTTTTCCACAGCATGTGCACTGTGGCTCTAGATCAAGGAATCAGTTTGTTTGTGTGTTTTGCTCTATCTAGGAGAAGCACCATAGCAGTTGCATACTGACTGAGAAATTTGATTTTTAGGAAATGATTTTTCATATCTGTGAGTGGTCTCTCCATAGATAGCCACTCATCTTTCTTTAAACTTGAGTATAGGAATGAATGATCCCTCCCTCCCTCCCTCCCTCTCTCCCTCTTCATGGGAATGAGTGTCTGCTCTTGCATTGAGGGCTCCCCAGTTCTCAGCATCTCCAGCCCAACCTGTCACAAGCTGATCACACATTTGCAAACTTGGGATATATTCTGCTGAAGTTTTGGGATAATGAATTTCATCAACTATGGGACTAACTTTGTTCTGACAGGACACTCACTCACAATCTCTCCTCATCACACCCACATAGTGTAACAACTTTGTGTTTCCTCCACAATGTGCTCATTTCTGTCAGGGAACTGAAAGCCGGCCAGCCAGCCAACACTATTTTTCCTTGTTTCTCATTTTGTTCTTATATTCTGTCTCTCCCCCCCCCCCGCCTGGAAAACTTTCAGAGTTCACTCTGCCCCCTGAGTAAAGGTGTTATGCTTCCTTTTATTGTATATTTAGTGTGTGTGTGTGTGTGAGAGAGAGAGAGAGAGAGAGAGATTCATTATGAAATCAAAAGTCAGTCAACAACAGCAAACTTTGTATTTATTTGTCCATCCACGTATTTGCTTGTTTACTTACTTACTTACTTACTTACTCACTCACTCACTCACTCACCCACTTCATTTATTATTTATTTATTTATTTATTTGCAGTGGAAGACTTAATTCAGTAAGAATGATCAGAAGGGTAGGTAGGGTATCCTTGGGAAAAGAGTAAGATATCACGATGACTTTCCCTTCCAAGAGGGAGCTTTCTAGTAAGACGTGAAACCACAGTTTCAAGGGCCCGCTTTCCACAAGTCCTTTTCCAAGGTCAGGCATTTCTTAGGTAAGCAAGGGTCTCCATTCATTCCCTTTGAGGAACTCTCAGGCCCTGCCCTGACATTAACCTCTGACTCCTGCCTATTGTCAAGGCCAATGGGACACTCCTCAGCCCCTCCCTGACCTGAGGTGACCTGAGAAGCCACAGCCCACCCCAGTTCACAGGCCTCTCTTTATCTATCTATCTAACTAAGTAACTGTACAGCATAAAATGTGGAATCTCTTCTCAATGAAATGCTGTTGGCAGCCATTCGATGAATTTATTCTCATCTCAGATCCTGTCCAGCAGGGATGTCTTCTTTCCGTGTTTCTTCTTCTTTTGTATGTTGCAGTCAGTTCAGATGTGCTGGTATATGGTGAGAAAGAGAGAGAGAGAGAAATGGAATTGCTTTTTATTTATTTGAAGAGTTTTAATGATTTAATATTCAGCTATTTCCAGCCTTATTTACCAGCACATTTATTATTACCAGCGAGCACCTTCCTCTGAAAACATTGGAATCGCCCCCCATCTGTACATGTCATGCACGTGCGTGCATATGTGTGTGTGTGTGTGTGTGTGTGTGTGTGTGTGTGTGAGCGTGTGCGCATCCCATCTATCTATCTATCTATCTATCTATCTATCTATCTATCTATCTATCTATCTATCTATGTATCCCTTCATCAAA
Organism: Microtus pennsylvanicus; assembly: GCF_037038515.1. Classification (NCBI taxonomy): domain Eukaryota; kingdom Metazoa; phylum Chordata; class Mammalia; order Rodentia; family Cricetidae; genus Microtus; species Microtus pennsylvanicus. The sequence goes on along the minus strand of NW_027460892.1, from coordinate 511,602 downwards.
TTCCATTTTAGGAGCTGCTATGCTGACCAGTGACATGGAGGCCACCATTTTCTTAGCCAGTGACAGTCAGGAGACAGAAAGAAGGAAAGAAAGGAAGAAAGGAAGAAAGAATCTACATTCCCAAAGAAAGAAAAAAATTAAGTAAATTTTAAAAAGTAAAAAAAAAATTAAGAAAGTAAGTAAATACATACATAAAAATAGACATAAAGAATGAATAAATGAATAAAACTAAATAATAATTGAAACATTCAATAAGTAAATGAGTCACGCTAAATCAGCAGATAAATAAACAGATATATGAAAGAAGATAAGGAAGTGAAGGAATGAATGAACAAGTAAGTAAGTAAGTAAGTAAGTAAATAACTAGGTGGGTCATTTTTTTTAAAGAAGTAAGTAAATGAGATGGGCTGAACAGATAGTAAGTAAGTAAGTAAGTAAGCAAGCAAGCAAGCAAGCAATCGTGAAAAAAAAATGAGAGCCGGGCGATGGTGGCGCACGCCTTTAATCCCAGTACTCGGGAGGCAGAGGTAGGCGGATCTCTGTGAGTTCGAGACCAGCCTGGTCTACAGTGCTAGTTCCAGGACAGGCTCCAAAGCCACAGAGAAACCCTGTCTCGAAAAACCAAAAAAAAAAAAAAAAAAAGAGAGAGAGAGAGACACATCCATTCAATCCATAAAAGACAAAACGTGGAAATAAACATGTAAACTGGTCGACCCACCCAAAGCAGGAGGGAGGTCTCTGTCCAGCAGGGCCGTCTTCTTTCCAAGTTGCAGTCAGTCAGATCTCTGGGCAAACAGAAAAAGAAAGCAATTGTTTTCTACTTGAACAGTTTTAATATTACTCAAATGAATTAATATTCAGCTATTTATTCCCAGCCTTATTTACAACTGGATGCCCACCGAGCACCTTCCTCTCATAGCTAGCCCCTTCTACCCCTGCCCCATCTGGACAGATAGACAGGATGTATGTATGTATGTATGTATGTATAAATAAATAAATAATAAAAAAGTAAAATAAAAATAAGTAAATAAATAAATTTAAAAAAAAGTGTTTGGTGAGTGGGGCGTGTTGGCATAGAGAACAAAAGAGATAAACTAACCACCAACACATTGAAGAATGACATCAGTCAATCAAGACATGGAAAAAGACAACTGGTCGACCCAAGTTCACAAGGCCAACTGGTCGACCCCGGTACTTAGCATTTTAAGGCCAAATATTTAATCGGACAACTGGTCGACCCGCTTCCAGTCCGTCAAAAAAAAGGAAGTGCACAGAGACAACTGGTCGACCCGTCAGGTCTAGGAAGATATAATATATATTATACATTAAAAAAAAAAAAAAAAAAAAAAAAGAGTCCAGCGGGACATCTGGTCGACCCGCCGCATCCCCGGGGGAAAAAATGGCCTCCCGCCCGGTGGGAGGGACTACTGGTCTACCCCGGTCCTTTGGAGAAGGAGGTGGAGAGGGGGGAAAAATAAGTGCGCCCAACCTCCGCCGCCTCCCCGACAGGCGCGCCGCTGCGCCACGGCGCGCGAGCGGAGGTCGGCGGCGAGAGGGGGCCCGGGGCGCCGCCAGACCCTCGCCCATCCTCCCCCGCGAAGAGGGATGGAGAGGGAAAGGCGCGCGCCCGGGAAAGAGGGGACACACCCGCGGGCCGCTGCGGTGCGGTGAGGCAAGCAGCGGGAGTGGACGGAGGAGAGCGAGAGCGGGAAGAGAGCCGCCGTCCGCTGTGAGCCGCCAGTGGCAGAGCCAGACACGGGTCCTCGGACGGGGCGAGGAGGGCGGGCGAGCCGGCGCCCGTCCCCCTTCCCCCTCTCTCGACCTCTCTCTCACGACCGCCACGAGCGCCCATGCGCACGCACACTTCCGTGCGCACAACACACGTGCGACCCGGGGAGCGCGCCTCCCGGCGAGAACTCGGGCGAGGCAGGCGAGCGGGCGGGCAGAGCCGCCGCTGCTGCTCTCTCACGTTAATGATCCTTCCGCAGGTTCACCTACGGAAACCTTGTTACGACTTTTACTTCCTCTAGATAGTCAAGTTGGTGAACAACCACAAATAAGCAAACAAATAGAGAGATAATAACAATAAAAATATTTGAGAGTTCAAATAATTGACTTCATCCACAATAAAAGAATATAAAAATAAAAATATCAAATGCACTTGAACACATTGGCACAGGAGAACGCTTGCTAAATAGAACCCCAGTAGCACAGACACTGAGAGAAAAAGAAAAAAAAGAAAAAAGAAAAAAAAAGAAAAACAAAACAAAAAAAAAGAACAAAGAAAAAAACTAAAGAGAGAAAAAAAGAAAAAAAAAAGAAAAGAAGAAGAAGAAAAAAAAGAAAAAAAGAAAAAAAGAAAAAAAAGAAAAAAAAAGAAAGAAAAAAGAAAAAAAAAGAAAAAAAACAGACACTGAGAGAAACAATTAATAAGTGAGACCTCCTGAAACTGAAAAGCTTCTGTAAAGCAAAGAACATGGCCAACAAGACAAAACGACGGCCTTACAGAATGGGAAAAGATCTTCACTAATCTCCAAAATACACAAAGAAGTCGAGAAATTGGTCATCCAAAGAACAAATAATCCAATTTTAAAAAATGGAGTACAGACCTAAACAGAGAACTCTCAACAGAGGGATCTAAAATGGTTGAAAGACACTTAAATGTATTTAGTGATTATATTTCTTTTCCCTTAGGGATAAAGAAATGGAGAAGTTCTTTGAAGCAGTAAGTCACAAAAACACCAGGCCGTTAAACTTCAGCTACAGGGAAACCCTGTCTCGTGGAAAAACAAAACAACAACAACAACAACAAAAAAAAAATCCTGAAGCCAGTGATCATTGCAAACATCTGTATGTTCAGATACTGAGCCTGAGCAAGTTAGAGTGTCACAGATTTGCTGCAATTCATTGCAAATTTCATGTGGATCACAAATCCTGCTCAAGTTACAGCTGTTAGTGTCAGTGTGAACCTTGACACCATCTCTACTGGATTCCTGTCAGCTGGGCTCCGGTCTGCTAGAAAAGCAGAAGAACTAAGGTACCGTAATTAACCTCTTCTGTGCCCCACCTGCAAGAACACTCTGTAAGCTACAGTTCTGAAAACAGCCTGGTCCTGGCATAAGAACAGACAGGAGGACCAATGGAACCGAATAGAAGACCCGGATATCGATCCACACATCTTCGAACACCTGATCTTTGATAAAGAAGTCAAAAATATCCAATAGAAAAAAAAAGAAAGCATGTGAGTTCAAGACCAGCCTGGTCTACAAGAGCTAGTTCCAGGACAGGCTCCAAAAAAAAAAAAACTACAGAACAACCCTGTCTCGAAAAAAAAAAAGAAAGAAAGAAAGAAAGAAAGAAAGAAAGAAAGAAAGAAAGAAAGAAGAAAAAGAAAACAGTGCTGTCCTCGAAAATGCCCTCTCCCTTTGAACACGGCCCCTCCTTTGGGCTGAGTTTCCCACACAGCTCTGATGATGCAGGAGGATGCCGAGGGCCCAGTTGGTGCCTGTATCTGTGCCTTGGCAGCAGCTATTCATGTCTTGCCACTCAGAGTCAAATTCCCTTAAGTTTAGCCTTCCCTAAGTGCTTGTTCACTTCAGAAGACTCAACCCTCATCTTCCATGTCCTCCTGGCCTAATTTCTCATATTACTGTTTTACTGAGTATGAATCAGTAATATGAGATGTTCAGGAGAGGGAGGAAGGGTCATTCATGAAAAAAGTGAGTGTTCAACTAACTAACTCCCCATGGGTTCAGGAAGTAGTGAGAAGATATTAATGAAGCAGAGAGAAATTTCTGGTTTTGGAAGGAGGAAATCCTGAATGGCTCCCTCTGTGTCGGAGGAGAGACTCCTGGAAAGGAAACCTCAGGTTCCGGTTGGTCGGTCGGTCGGTCGGTCAGTCAGTTCGGGGAGAAATATCAGCAAGGAGGTAAAGGCCGTGCCTCACGACATCAGCAGTCCCTTCTCTGGAAATTCCACGGTATCCCAGAGAGCTCTCGGAATTTTGTGATGTCACTCGTGTCCTAGAAACGCCAACTGCCCTCAAGACACACTCTCTCGGTGCCTATAAGACTCGGTTCTAGACATGTTGTCTAGAGAATGGAGATCGTTCGTGGAGAGGCCAGAGGGAGGAAGAAGAAAGCTGGCCTCAGATCTCACAGGAAAACATGGAGAAATAATTAGTGGTCCTGGGGAAGACGAAGTGAGTTCACCACTAGCAGGGACTAGAGAGATTTCTGGATGTGATGGCTTTGAGACTTCCAGGGCTAGGGCTCAGGAACTGGGAGGTTTCTGGGATGAAACAGGTCTGTCTGTCTTGTTTCTCTGAGTTCCTAAAGGGCCAACCCACATCAAAGATTCACGATAGTTGATTTGACAAAGTCGGGAATTGACAAGGAGTGCGGAAGGAGTCAGTGAGATTTCAATACCAGCACTGACTGCACATCATCACCCCCCCCCCCGGTCCTTTTCGTTGTGTAGCAATAATAATAGAGAAAGGGGAGTAGTGCTCTGCCAAAGCCCGTATTTTACCATGCCTTATATCACAGCCATTAGCAGGGTTGAGGCATCAAGTGCTGCAGTCAGTCCGACACCTGTGACCCCCCTAAGGTTTCTGGCTTCCCAGTTTTGAGTGACACCATGGTCTCCAGTTCAGCTTGAGAGCTCTTTAAGAGCCAATGGAGGAGAGAGTGGAAAGAGACTGCCATTTTTTTCTTTTTCCTTGTCTTTCTTTCTTTTGCTGTTTTGCTTTGTTTTTCAAGAAAGGGTTTCTTTTTGTATCTTGGGCTGTCCTAAAACTCACTCTGTAAATCAGGCCATCTTTGAATTCACAGAGATCTGTGTGTGTGCTGTGATTAAAGCCCGGCTGAGACTGCAATTTCTTGTTAGCTCTGGGTGTCCTGAGCTGTTAGTAAGTGACAATGGCTCTGTGTTGTGAATCTCTGTGAATCCAGACTATGTTATGTCCTTCAATGACATGAGTCTGAAGCATCAAGCACCCACCCACCCCTATACTCCCTGAGGTCTCTGAAGTCACACACAGCGCAGCCTCTATGGGTCTGAATAAGGCTTAGAAAGCTTTTCCCTGGTTCACCTGGTGCAGAGGAAACCAGGTAAGTTCTGAGAGACATGCACCACCTTCCTACAGAAAGAAGGGAGGACTGATTAGCTAATACCCACAGAGGGGGAAACTCAAGTCTGGTATTTCAGACAGAACCTGCTTGGACAAAGTCTCATCTGTCAGTCACTTCCTGAGGGAAGGAGGGAGGGAGGGAGGGAGGGAGGGAGGGAGGGAGGGAGGGAGGAAGGAAGGACCACAATTATCTCTCCTCTGTGTCCTTTTTACGCTCTTTCCATGCTCTGATGAATATTGTGATTCAAGTTGGCCATGTCCCCTTTTCCACAGCATGTGCACTGTGGCTCTAGATCAAGGAATCAGTTTGTTTGTGTGTTTTGCTCTATCTAGGAGAAGCACCATAGCAGTTGCATACTGACTGAGAAATTTGATTTTTAGGAAATGATTTTTCATATCTGTGAGTGGTCTCTCCATAGATAGCCACTCATCTTTCTTTAAACTTGAGTATAGGAATGAATGATCCCTCCCTCCCTCCCTCCCTCTCTCCCTCTTCATGGGAATGAGTGTCTGCTCTTGCATTGAGGGCTCCCCAGTTCTCAGCATCTCCAGCCCAACCTGTCACAAGCTGATCACACATTTGCAAACTTGGGATATATTCTGCTGAAGTTTTGGGATAATGAATTTCATCAACTATGGGACTAACTTTGTTCTGACAGGACACTCACTCACAATCTCTCCTCATCACACCCACATAGTGTAACAACTTTGTGTTTCCTCCACAATGTGCTCATTTCTGTCAGGGAACTGAAAGCCGGCCAGCCAGCCAACACTATTTTTCCTTGTTTCTCATTTTGTTCTTATATTCTGTCTCTCCCCCCCCCCCCCCGCCTGGAAAACTTTCAGAGTTCACTCTGCCCCCTGAGTAAAGGTGTTATGCTTCCTTTTATTGTATATTTAGTGTGTGTGTGTGTGTGAGAGAGAGAGAGAGAGAGAGAGATTCATTATGAAATCAAAAGTCAGTCAACAACAGCAAACTTTGTATTTATTTGTCCATCCACGTATTTGCTTGTTTACTTACTTACTTACTTACTTACTCACTCACTCACTCACTCACCCACTTCATTTATTATTTATTTATTTATTTATTTGCAGTGGAAGACTTAATTCAGTAAGAATGATCAGAAGGGTAGGTAGGGTATCCTTGGGAAAAGAGTAAGATATCACGATGACTTTCCCTTCCAAGAGGGAGCTTTCTAGTAAGACGTGAAACCACAGTTTCAAGGGCCCGCTTTCCACAAGTCCTTTTCCAAGGTCAGGCATTTCTTAGGTAAGCAAGGGTCTCCATTCATTCCCTTTGAGGAACTCTCAGGCCCTGCCCTGACATTAACCTCTGACTCCTGCCTATTGTCAAGGCCAATGGGACACTCCTCAGCCCCTCCCTGACCTGAGGTGACCTGAGAAGCCACAGCCCACCCCAGTTCACAGGCCTCTCTTTATCTATCTATCTAACTAAGTAACTGTACAGCATAAAATGTGGAATCTCTTCTCAATGAAATGCTGTTGGCAGCCATTCGATGAATTTATTCTCATCTCAGATCCTGTCCAGCAGGGATGTCTTCTTTCCGTGTTTCTTCTTCTTTTGTATGTTGCAGTCAGTTCAGATGTGCTGGTATATGGTGAGAAAGAGAGAGAGAGAGAAATGGAATTGCTTTTTATTTATTTGAAGAGTTTTAATGATTTAATATTCAGCTATTTCCAGCCTTATTTACCAGCACATTTATTATTACCAGCGAGCACCTTCCTCTGAAAACATTGGAATCGCCCCCCATCTGTACATGTCATGCACGTGCGTGCATATGTGTGTGTGTGTGTGTGAGCGTGTGCGCATCCCATCTATCTATCTATCTATCTATCTATCTATCTATCTATCTATCTATCTATCTATGTATCCCTTCATCAAATTCCATTTTAGGAGCTGCTATGCTGACCAGTGACATGGAGGCCACCATTTTCTTAGCCAGTGACAGTCAGGAGACAGAAAGAAGGAAAGAAAGGAAGAAAGGAAGAAAGAATCTACATTCCCAAAGAAAGAAAAAAATTAAGTAAATTTTAAAAAGTAAAAAAAAAATTAAGAAAGTAAGTAAATACATACATAAAAATAGACATAAAGAATGAATAAATGAATAAAACTAAATAATAATTGAAACATTCAATAAGTAAATGAGTCACGCTAAATCAGCAGATAAATAAACAGATATATGAAAGAAGATAAGGAAGTGAAGGAATGAATGAACAAGTAAGTAAGTAAGTAAGTAAGTAAATAACTAGGTGGGTCATTTTTTTTAAAGAAGTAAGTAAATGAGATGGGCTGAACAGATAGTAAGTAAGTAAGTAAGTAAGCAAGCAAGCAAGCAAGCAATCGTGAAAAAAAAATGAGAGCCGGGTGATGGTGGCGCACGCCTTTAATCCCAGTACTCGGGAGGCAGAGGTAGGCGGATCTCTGTGAGTTCGAGACCAGCCTGGTCTACAGTGCTAGTTCCAGGACAGGCTCCAAAGCCACAGAGAAACCCTGTCTCGAAAAACCAAAAAAAAAAAAAAAGAGAGAGAGACACATCCATTCAATCCATAAAAGACAAAACGTGGAAATAAACATGTAAACTGGTCGACCCACCCAAAGCAGGAGGGAGGTCTCTGTCCAGCAGGGCCGTCTTCTTTCCAAGTTGCAGTCAGTCAGATCTCTGGGCAAACAGAAAAAGAAAGCAATTGTTTTCTACTTGAACAGTTTTAATATTACTCAAATGAATTAATATTCAGCTATTTATTCCCAGCCTTATTTACAACTGGATGCCCACCGAGCACCTTCCTCTCATAGCTAGCCCCTTCTACCCCTGCCCCATCTGGACAGATAGACAGGATGTATGTATGTATGTATGTATAAATAAATAAATAATAAAAAAGTAAAATAAAAATAAGTAAATAAATAAATTTAAAAAAAAGTGTTTGGTGAGTGGGGCGTGTTGGCATAGAGAACAAAAGAGATAAACTAACCACCAACACATTGAAGAATGACATCAGTCAATCAAGACATGGAAAAAGACAACTGGTCGACCCAAGTTCACAAGGCCAACTGGTCGACCCCGGTACTTAGCATTTTAAGGCCAAATATTTAATCGGACAACTGGTCGACCCGCTTCCAGTCCGTCAAAAAAAAGGAAGTGCACAGAGACAACTGGTCGACCCGTCAGGTCTAGGAAGATATAATATATATTATACCTTAAAAAAAAAAAAAATAAAAGAGTCCAGCGTGACATCTGGTCGACCCGCCGCATCCCCGGGGGAAAAAAATGGCCTCCCGCCCGGTGGGAGGGACTACTGGTCTACCCCGGTCCTTTGGAGAAGGAGGTGGAGAGGGGGGAAAAAAAAGTGCGCCCAACCTCCGCCGCCTCCCCGACAGGCGCGCCGCGGCGCCACGGCGCGCGAGCGGAGGTCGGCGGCGAGAGGGGGCCCGGGGCGCCGCCAGACCCTCGCCCATCCTCCCCCGCGAAGAGGGATGGAGAGGGAAAGGCGCGCGCCCGGGAAAGAGGGGACACACCCGCGGGCCGCTGCGGTGCGGTGAGGCAAGCAGCGGGAGTGGACGGAGGAGAGCGAGAGCGGGAAGAGAGCCGCCGTCCGCCGTGAGCCGCCAGTGGCAGAGCCAGACACGGGTCCTCGGACGGGGCGAGGAGGGCGGGCGAGCCGGCGCCCGTCCCCCTTCCCCCTCTCTCGACCTCTCTCTCACGACCGCCACGAGCGCCCGTGCGCACGCACACTTCCGTGCGCACAACACACGTGCGACCCGGGGAGCGCGCCTCCCGGCGAGAACTCGGGCGAGGCAGGCGAGCGGGCGGGCAGAGCCGCCGCCGCTGCTCTCTCACGTTAATGATCCTTCCGCAGGTTCACCTACGGAAACCTTGTTACGACTTTTACTTCCTCTAGATAGTCAAGTTGGTGAACAACCACAAATAAGCAAACAAATAGAGAGATAATAACAATAAAAATATTTGAGAGTTCAAATAATTGACTTCATCCACAATAAAAGAATATAAAAATAAAAATATCAAATGCACTTGAACACATTGGCACAGGAGAACGCTTGCTAAATAGAACCCCAGTAGCACAGACACTGAGAGAAAAAGAAAAAAAAGAAAAAAGAAAAAAAAAAAGAAAAACAAAACAAAAAAAAAGAACAAAGAAAAAAACTAAAGAGAGAAAAAAAAGAAAAAAAAGAAAAGAAGAAGAAGAAAAAAAAGAAAAAAAGAAAAAAAGAAAAAAAAGAAAAAAAAAAGAAAGAAAAAAGAAAAAAAAAGAAAAAAAAACAGACACTGAGTGAAACAATTAATAAGTGAGACCTCCTGAAACTGAAAAGCTTCTGTAAAGCAAAGAACATGGCCAACAAGACAAAACGACGGCCTTACAGAATGGGAAAAGATCTTCACTAATCTCCAAAATACACAAAGAACTCGAGAAATTGGTCATCCAAAGAACAAATAATCCAATTTTAAAAAATGGAGTACAGACCTAAACAGAGAACTCTCAACAGAGGGATCTAAAATGGTTGAAAGACACTTAAATGTATTTAGTGATTATATTTCTTTTCCCTTAGGGATAAAGAAATGGAGAAGTTCTTTGAAGCAGTAAGTCACAAAAACACCAGGCCGTTAAACTTCAGCTACAGGGAAACCCTGTCTCGTGGAAAAACAAAACAACAACAACAACAAAAAAAAAAATCCTGAAGCCAGTGATCATTGCAAACATCTGTATGTTCAGATACTGAGCCTGAGCAAGTTAGAGTGTCACAGATTTGCTGCAATTCATTGCAAATTTCATGTGGATCACAAATCCTGCTCAAGTTACAGCTGTTAGTGTCAGTGTGAACCTTGACACCATCTCTACTGGATTCCTGTCAGCTGGGCTCCGGTCTGCTAGAAAAGCAGAAGAACTAAGGTACCGTAATTAACCTCTTCTGTGCCCCACCTGCAAGAACACTCTGTAAGCTACAGTTCTGAAAACAGCCTGGTCCTGGCATAAGAACAGACAGGAGGACCAATGGAACCGAATAGAAGACCCGGATATCGATCCACACATCTTCGAACACCTGATCTTTGATAAAGAAGTCAAAAATATCCAATAGAAAAAAAAAGAAAGCATGTGAGTTCAAGACCAGCCTGGTCTACAAGAGCTAGTTCCAGGACAGGCTCCAAAAAAAAAAAAACTACAGAACAACCCTGTCTCGAAAAAAAGAAAGAAAGAAAGAAAGAAAGAAAGAAAGAAAGAAAGAAAGAAGAAAAAGAAAACAGTGCTGTCCTCGAAAATGCCCTCTCCCTTTGAACACGGCCCCTCCTTTGGGCTGAGTTTCCCACACAGCTCTGATGATGCAGGAGGATGCCGAGGGCCCAGTTGGTGCCTGTATCTGTGCCTTGGCAGCAGCTATTCATGTCTTGCCACTCAGAGTCAAATTCCCTTAAGTTTAGCCTTCCCTAAGTGCTTGTTCACTTCAGAGGACTCAACCCTCATCTTCCATGTCCTCCTGGCCTAATTTCTCATATTACTGTTTTACTGAGTATGAATCAGTAATATGAGATGTTCAGGAGAGGGAGGAAGGGTCATTCATGAAAAAAGTGAGTGTTCAACTAACTAACTCCCCATGGGTTCAGGAAGTAGTGAGAAGATATTAATGAAGCAGAGAGAAATTTCTGGTTTTGGAAGGAGGAAATCCTGAATGGCTCCCTCTGTGTCGGAGGAGAGACTCCTGGAAAGGAAACCTCAGGTTCCGGTTGGTCGGTCGGTCGGTCGGTCGGTCAGTTCGGGGAGAAATATCAGCAAGGAGGTAAAGGCCGTGCCTCACGACATCAGCAGTCCCTTCTCTGGAAATTCCACGGTATCCCAGAGAGCTCTCGGAATTTTGTGATGTCACTCGTGTCCTAGAAACGCCAACTGCCCTCAAGACACACTCTCTCGGTGCCTATAAGACTCGGTTCTAGACATGTTGTCTAGAGAATGGAGATCGTTCGTGGAGAGGCCAGAGGGAGGAAGAAGAAAGCTGGCCTCAGATCTCACAGGAAAACATGGAGAAATAATTAGTGGTCCTGGGGAAGACGAAGTGAGTTCACCACTAGCAGGGACTAGAGAGATTTCTGGATGTGATGGCTTTGAGACTTCCAGGGCTAGGGCTCAGGAACTGGGAGGTTTCTGGGATGAAACAGGTCTGTCTGTCTTGTTTCTCTGAGTTCCTAAAGGGCCAACCCACATCAAAGATTCACGATAGTTGATTTGACAAAGTCGGGAATTGACAAGGAGTGCGGAAGGAGTCAGTGAGATTTCAATACCAGCACTGACTGCACATCATCACCCCCCCCCCGGTCCTTTTCGTTGTGTAGCAATAATAATAGAGAAAGGGGAGTAGTGCTCTGCCAAAGCCCGTATTTTACCATGCCTTATATCACAGCCATTAGCAGGGTTGAGGCATCAAGTGCTGCAGTCAGTCCGACTCCTGTGACCCCCCTAAGGTTTCTGGCTTCCCAGTTTTGAGTGACACCATGGTCTCCAGTTCAGCTTGAGAGCTCTTTAAGAGCCAATGGAGGAGAGAGTGGAAAGAGACTGCCATTTTTTTCTTTTTCCTTGTCTTTCTTTCTTTTGCTGTTTTGCTTTGTTTTTCAAGAAAGGGTTTCTTTGTGTATCTTGGGCTGTCCTAAAACTCACTCTGTAAATCAGGCCATCTTTGAATTCACAGAGATCTGTGTGTGTGCTGTGATTAAAGCCCGGCTGAGACTGCAATTTCTTGTTAGCTCTGGGTGTCCTGAGCTGTTAGTAAGTGACAATGGCTCTGTGTTGTGAATCTCTGTGAATCCAGACTATGTTATGTCCTTCAATGACATGAGTCTGAAGCATCAAGCACCCACCCACCCCTATACTCCCTGAGGTCTCTGAAGTCACACACAGCGCAGCCTCTATGGGTCTGAATAAGGCTTAGAAAGCTTTTCCCTGGTTCACCTGGTGCAGAGGAAACCAGGTAAGTTCTGAGAGACATGCACCACCTTCCTACAGAAAGAAGGGAGGACTGATTAGCTAATACCCACAGAGGGGGAAACTCAAGTCTGGTATTTCAGACAGAACCTGCTTGGACAAAGTCTCATCTGTCAGTCACTTCCTGAGGGAAGGAGGGAGGGAGGGAGGGAGGGAGGGAGGGAGGGAGGGAGGAAGGAAGGACCACAATTATCTCTCCTCTGTGTCCTTTTTACGCTCTTTCCATGCTCTGATGAATATTGTGATTCAAGTTGGCCATGTCCCCTTTTCCACAGCATGTGCACTGTGGCTCTAGATCAAGGAATCAGTTTGTTTGTGTGTTTTGCTCTATCTAGGAGAAGCACCATAGCAGTTGCATACTGACTGAGAAATTTGATTTTTAGGAAATGATTTTTCATATCTGTGAGTGGTCTCTCCATAGATAGCCACTCATCTTTCTTTAAACTTGAGTATAGGAATGAATGATCCCTCCCTCCCTCCCTCCCTCTCTCCCTCTTCATGGGAATGAGTGTCTGCTCTTGCATTGAGGGCTCCCCAGTTCTCAGCATCTCCAGCCCAACCTGTCACAAGCTGATCACACATTTGCAAACTTGGGATATATTCTGCTGAAGTTTTGGGATAATGAATTTCATCAACTATGGGACTAACTTTGTTCTGACAGGACACTCACTCACAATCTCTCCTCATCACACCCACATAGTGTAACAACTTTGTGTTTCCTCCACAATGTGCTCATTTCTGTCAGGGAACTGAAAGCCGGCCAGCCAGCCAACACTATTTTTCCTTGTTTCTCATTTTGTTCTTATATTCTGTCTCTCCCCCCCCCCCCCGCCTGGAAAACTTTCAGAGTTCACTCTGCCCCCTGAGTAAAGGTGTTATGCTTCCTTTTATTGTATATTTAGTGTGTGTGTGTGTGTGAGAGAGAGAGAGAGAGAGAGAGATTCATTATGAAATCAAAAGTCAGTCAACAACAGCAAACTTTGTATTTATTTGTCCATCCACGTATTTGCTTGTTTACTTACTTACTTACTTACTTACTCACTCACTCACTCACTCACCCACTTCATTTATTATTTATTTATTTATTTATTTGCAGTGGAAGACTTAATTCAGTAAGAATGATCAGAAGGGTAGGTAGGGTATCCTTGGGAAAAGAGTAAGATATCACGATGACTTTCCCTTCCAAGAGGGAGCTTTCTAGTAAGACGTGAAACCACAGTTTCAAGGGCCCGCTTTCCACAAGTCCTTTTCCAAGGTCAGGCATTTCTTAGGTAAGCAAGGGTCTCCATTCATTCCCTTTGAGGAACTCTCAGGCCCTGCCCTGACATTAACCTCTGACTCCTGCCTATTGTCAAGGCCAATGGGACACTCCTCAGCCCCTCCCTGACCTGAGGTGACCTGAGAAGCCACAGCCCACCCCAGTTCACAGGCCTCTCTTTATCTATCTATCTAACTAAGTAACTGTACAGCATAAAATGTGGAATCTCTTCTCAATGAAATGCTGTTGGCAGCCATTCGATGAATTTATTCTCATCTCAGATCCTGTCCAGCAGGGATGTCTTCTTTCCGTGTTTCTTCTTCTTTTGTATGTTGCAGTCAGTTCAGATGTGCTGGTATATGGTGAGAAAGAGAGAGAGAGAGAAATGGAATTGCTTTTTATTTATTTGAAGAGTTTTAATGATTTAATATTCAGCTATTTCCAGCCTTATTTACCAGCACATTTATTATTACCAGCGAGCACCTTCCTCTGAAAACATTGGAATCGCCCCCCATCTGTACATGTCATGCACGTGCGTGCATATGTGTGTGTGTGTGTGTGTGTGTGTGTGTGTGAGCGTGTGCGCATCCCATCTATCTATCTATCTATCTATCTATCTATCTATCTATCTATCTATCTATCTATCTATCTATCTATGTATCCCTTCATCAAATTCCATTTTAGGAGCTGCTATGCTGACCAGTGACATGGAGGCCACCATTTTCTTAGCCAGTGACAGTCAGGAGACAGAAAGAAGGAAAGAAAGGAAGAAAGGAAGAAAGAATCTACATTCCCAAAGAAAGAAAAAAATTAAGTAAATTTTAAAAAGTAAAAAAAAAATTAAGAAAGTAAGTAAATACATACATAAAAATAGACATAAAGAATGAATAAATGAATAAAACTAAATAATAATTGAAACATTCAATAAGTAAATGAGTCACGCTAAATCAGCAGATAAATAAACAGATATATGAAAGAAGATAAGGAAGTGAAGGAATGAATGAACAAGTAAGTAAGTAAGTAAGTAAGTAAATAACTAGGTGGGTCATTTTTTTTAAAGAAGTAAGTAAATGAGATGGGCTGAACAGATAGTAAGTAAGTAAGTAAGTAAGCAAGCAAGCAAGCAAGCAATTGTGAAAAAAAAATGAGAGCCGGGCGATGGTGGCGCACGCCTTTAATCCCAGTACTCGGGAGGCAGAGGTAGGCGGATCTCTGTGAGTTCGAGACCAGCCTGGTCTACAGTGCTAGTTCCAGGACAGGCTCCAAAGCCACAGAGAAACCCTGTCTCGAAAAACCAAAAAAAAAAAAAAAAAAAGAGAGAGAGAGACACATCCATTCAATCCATAAAAGACAAAACGTGGAAATAAACATGTAAACTGGTCGACCCACCCAAAGCAGGAGGGAGGTCTCTGTCCAGCAGGGCCGTCTTCTTTCCAAGTTGCAGTCAGTCAGATCTCTGGGCAAAGAGAAAAAGAAAGCAATTGTTTTCTACTTGAACAGTTTTAATATTACTCAAATGAATTAATATTCAGCTATTTATTCCCAGCCTTATTTACAACTGGATGCCCACCGAGCACCTTCCTCTCATAGCTAGCCCCTTCTACCCCTGCCCCATCTGGACAGATAGACAGGATGTTTGTATGTATGTATGTATAAATAAATAAATAATAAAAAAGTAAAATAAAATAAGTAAATAAATAAATTTAAAAAAAAGTGTTTGGTGAGTGGGGCGTGTTGGCATAGAGAACAAAAGAGATAAACTAACCACCAACACATTGAAGAATGACATCAGTCAATCAAGACATGGAAAAAGACAACTGGTCGACCCAAGTTCACAAGGCCAACTGGTCGACCCCGGTACTTAGCATTTTAAGGCCAAATATTTAATCGGACAACTGGTCGACCCGCTTCCAGTCCGTCAAAAAAAAGGAAGTGCACAGAGACAACTGGTCGACCCGTCAGGTCTAGGAAGATATAATATATATTATACATTAAAAAAAAAAAAAAAAAGAGTCCAGCGGGACATCTGGTCGACCCGCCGCATCCCCGGGGGAAAAAAATGGCCTCCCGCCCGGTGGGAGGGACTACTGGTCTACCCCGGTCCTTTGGAGAAGGAGGTGGAGAGGGGGGAAAAAAAAGTGCGCCCAACCTCCGCCGCCTCCCCGACAGGCGCGCCGCGGCGCCACGGCGCGCGAGCGGAGGTCGGCGGCGAGAGGGGGCCCGGGGCGCCGCCAGACCCTCGCCCATCCTCCCCCGCGAAGAGGGATGGAGAGGGAAAGGCGCGCGCCCGGGAAAGAGGGGACACACCCGCGGGCCGCTGCGGTGCGGTGAGGCAAGCAGCGGGAGTGGACGGAGGAGAGCGAGAGCGGGAAGAGAGCCGCCGTCCGCCGTGAGCCGCCAGTGGCAGAGCCAGACACGGGTCCTCGGACGGGGCGAGGAGGGCGGGCGAGCCGGCGCCCGTCCCCCTTCCCCCTCTCTCGACCTCTCTCTCACGACCGCCACGAGCGCCCGTGCGCACGCACACTTCCGTGCGCACAACACACGTGCGACCCGGGGAGCGCGCCTCCCGGCGAGAACTCGGGCGAGGCAGGCGAGCGGGCGGGCAGAGCCGCCGCCGCTGCTCTCTCACGTTAATGATCCTTCCGCAGGTTCACCTACGGAAACCTTGTTACGACTTTTACTTCCTCTAGATAGTCAAGTTGGTGAACAACCACAAATAAGCAAACAAATAGAGAGATAATAACAATAAAAATATTTGAGAGTTCAAATAATTGACTTCATCCACAATAAAAGAATATAAAAATAAAAATATCAAATGCACTTGAACACATTGATACAGGAGAACGCTTGCTAAATAGAACCCCAGTAGCACAGACACTGAGAGAAAAAGAAAAAAAAGAAAAAAGAAAAAAAAAAGAAAAACAAAACAAAAAAAAAGAACAAAGAAAAAAACTAAAGAGAGAAAAAAAAGAAAAAAAAAGAAAAGAAGAAGAAGAAAAAAAAGAAAAAAAGAAAAAAAAGAAAAAAAAAAGAAAGAAAAAAGAAAAAAAAAGAAAAAAAAACAGACACTGAGAGAAACAATTAATAAGTGAGACCTCCTGAAACTGAAAAGCTTCTGTAAAGCAAAGAACATGGCCAACAAGACAAAACGACGGCCTTACAGAATGGGAAAAGATCTTCACTAATCTCCAAAATACACAAAGAAGTCGAGAAATTGGTCATCCAAAGAACAAATAATCCAATTTTAAAAAATGGAGTACAGACCTAAACAGAGAACTCTCAACAGAGGGATCTAAAATGGTTGAAAGACACTTAAATGTATTTAGTGATTATATTTCTTTTCCCTTAGGGATAAAGAAATGGAGAAGTTCTTTGAAGCAGTAAGTCACAAAAACACCAGGCCGTTAAACTTCAGCTACAGGGAAACCCTGTCTCGTGGAAAAACAAAACAACAACAACAAAAAAAAAAAAATCCTGAAGCCAGTGATCATTGCAAACATCTGTATGTTCAGATACTGAGCCTGAGCAAGTTAGAGTGTCACAGATTTGCTGCAATTCATTGCAAATTTCATGTGGATCACAAATCCTGCTCAAGTTACAGCTGTTAATGTCAGTGTGAACCTTGACACCATCTCTACTGGATTCCTGTCAGCTGGGCTCCGGTCTGCTAGAAAAGCAGAAGAACTAAGGTACCGTAATTAACCTCTTCTGTGCCCCACCTGCAAGAACACTCTGTAAGCTACAGTTCTGAAAACAGCCTGGTCCTGGCATAAGAACAGACAGGAGGACCAATGGAACCGAATAGAAGACCCGGATATCGATCCACACATCTTCGAACACCTGATCTTTGATAAAGAAGTCAAAAATATCCAATAGAAAAAAAAAGAAAGCATGTGAGTTCAAGACCAGCCTGGTCTACAAGAGCTAGTTCCAGGACAGGCTCCAAAAAAAAAAAACTACAGAACAACCCTGTCTCGAAAAAAAAAAAGAAAGAAAGAAAGAAAGAAAGAAAGAAAGAAAGAAAGAAGAAAAAGAAAACAGTGCTGTCCTCGAAAATGCCCTCTCCCTTTGAACACGGCCCCTCCTTTGGGCTGAGTTTCCCACACAGCTCTGATGATGCAGGAGGATGCCGAGGGCCCAGTTGGTGCCTGTATCTGTGCCTTGGCAGCAGCTATTCATGTCTTGCCACTCAGAGTCAAATTCCCTTAAGTTTAGCCTTCCCTAAGTGCTTGTTCACTTCAGAAGACTCAACCCTCATCTTCCATGTCCTCCTGGCCTAATTTCTCATATTACTGTTTTACTGAGTATGAATCAGTAATATGAGATGTTCAGGAGAGGGAGGAAGGGTCATTCATGAAAAAAGTGAGTGTTCAACTAACTAACTCCCCATGGGTTCAGGAAGTAGTGAGAAGATATTAATGAAGCAGAGAGAAATTTCTGGTTTTGGAAGGAGGAAATCCTGAATGGCTCCCTCTGTGTCGGAGGAGAGACTCCTGGAAAGGAAACCTCAGGTTCCGGTTGGTCGGTCGGTCGGTCGGTCGGTCAGTTCGGGGAGAAATATCAGCAAGGAGGTAAAGGCCGTGCCTCACGACATCAGCAGTCCCTTCTCTGGAAATTCCACGGTATCCCAGAGAGCTCTCGGAATTTTGTGATGTCACTCGTGTCCTAGAAACGCCAACTGCCCTCAAGACACACTCTCTCGGTGCCTATAAGACTCGGTTCTAGACATGTTGTCTAGAGAATGGAGATCGTTCGTGGAGAGGCCAGAGGGAGGAAGAAGAAAGCTGGCCTCAGATCTCACAGGAAAACATGGAGAAATAATTAGTGGTCCTGGGGAAGACGAAGTGAGTTCACCACTAGCAGGGACTAGAGAGATTTCTGGATGTGATGGCTTTGAGACTTCCAGGGCTAGGGCTCAGGAACTGGGAGGTTTCTGGGATGAAACAGGTCTGTCTGTCTTGTTTCTCTGAGTTCCTAAAGGGCCAACCCACATCAAAGATTCACGATAGTTGATTTGACAAAGTCGGGAATTGACAAGGAGTGCGGAAGGAGTCAGTGAGATTTCAATACCAGCACTGACTGCACATCATCACCCCCGCCCCCGGTCCTTTTCGTTGTGTAGCAATAATAATAGAGAAAGGGGAGTAGTGCTCTGCCAAAGCCCGTATTTTACCATGCCTTATATCACAGCCATTAGCAGGGTTGAGGCATCAAGTGCTGCAGTCAGTCCGACTCCTGTGACCCCCCTAAGGTTTCTGGCTTCCCAGTTTTGAGTGACACCATGGTCTCCAGTTCAGCTTGAGAGCTCTTTAAGAGCCAATGGAGGAGAGAGTGGAAAGAGACTGCCATTTTTTTCTTTTTCCTTGTCTTTCTTTCTTTTGCTGTTTTGCTTTGTTTTTCAAGAAAGGGTTTCTTTGTGTATCTTGGGCTGTCCTAAAACTCACTCTGTAAATCAGGCCATCTTTGAATTCACAGAGATCTGTGTGTGTGCTGTGATTAAAGCCCGGCTGAGACTGCAATTTCTTGTTAGCTCTGGGTGTCCTGAGCTGTTAGTAAGTGACAATGGCTCTGTGTTGTGAATCTCTGTGAATCCAGACTATGTTATGTCCTTCAATGATGAGTCTGAAGCATCAAGCACCCACCCACCCCTATACTCCCTGAGGTCTCTGAAGTCACACACAGCGCAGCCTCTATGGGTCTGAATAAGGCTTAGAAAGCTTTTCCCTGGTTCACCTGGTGCAGAGGAAACCAGGTAAGTTCTGAGAGACATGCACCACCTTCCTACAGAAAGAAGGGAGGACTGATTAGCTAATACCCACAGAGGGGGAAACTCAAGTCTGGTATTTCAGACAGAACCTGCTTGGACAAAGTCTCATCTGTCAGTCACTTCCTGAGGGAAGGAGGGAGGGAGGGAGGGAGGGAGGGAGGAAGGAAGGACCACAATTATCTCTCCTCTGTGTCCTTTTTACGCTCTTTCCATGCTCTGATGAATATTGTGATTCAAGTTGGCCATGTCCCCTTTTCCACAGCATGTGCACTGTGGCTCTAGATCAAGGAATCAGTTTGTTTGTGTGTTTTGCTCTATCTAGGAGAAGCACCATAGCAGTTGCATACTGACTGAGAAATTTGATTTTTAGGAAATGATTTTTCATATCTGTGAGTGGTCTCTCCATAGATAGCCACTCATCTTTCTTTAAACTTGAGTATAGGAATGAATGATCCCTCCCTCCCTCCCTCCCTCTCTCCCTCTTCATGGGAATGAGTGTCTGCTCTTGCATTGAGGGCTCCCCAGTTCTCAGCATCTCCAGCCCAACCTGTCACAAGCTGATCACACATTTGCAAACTTGGGATATATTCTGCTGAAGTTTTGGGATAATGAATTTCATCAACTATGGGACTAACTTTGTTCTGACAGGACACTCACTCACAATCTCTCCTCATCACACCCACATAGTGTAACAACTTTGTGTTTCCTCCACAATGTGCTCATTTCTGTCAGGGAACTGAAAGCTGGCCAGCCAGCCAACACTATTTTTCCTTGTTTCTCATTTTGTTCTTATATTCTGTCTCTCCCCCCCCCCCCGCCTGGAAAACTTTCAGAGTTCACTCTGCCCCCTGAGTAAAGGTGTTATGCTTCCTTTTATTGTATATTTAGTGTGTGTGTGTGTGTGTGTGTGTGTGAGAGAGAGAGAGAGAGAGAGAGAGAGAGAGAGAGAGAGATTCATTATGAAATCAAAAGTCAGTCAACAACAGCAAACTTTGTATTTATTTGTCCATCCACGTATTTGCTTGTTTACTTACTTACTTACTTACTTACTCACTCACTCACTCACTCACCCACTTCATTTATTATTTATTTATTTATTTATTTGCAGTGGAAGACTTAATTCAGTAAGAATGATCAGAAGGGTAGGTAGGGTATCCTTGGGAAAAGAGTAAGATATCACGATGACTTTCCCTTCCAAGAGGGAGCTTTCTAGTAAGACGTGAAACCACAGTTTCAAGGGCCCGCTTTCCACAAGTCCTTTTCCAAGGTCAGGCATTTCTTAGGTAAGCAAGGGTCTCCATTCATTCCCTTTGAGGAACTCTCAGGCCCTGCCCTGACATTAACCTCTGACTCCTGCCTATTGTCAAGGCCAATGGGACACTCCTCAGCCCCTCCCTGACCTGAGGTGACCTGAGAAGCCACAGCCCAGCCCAGTTCACAGGCCTCTCTTTATCTATCTATCTAACTAAGTAACTGTACAGCATAAAATGTGGAATCTCTTCTCAATGAAATGCTGTTGGCAGCCATTCGATGAATTTATTCTCATCTCAGATCCTGTCCAGCAGGGATGTCTTCTTTCCGTGTTTCTTCTTCTTTTGTATGTTGCAGTCAGTTCAGATGTGCTGGTATATGGTGAGAAAGAGAGAGAGAGAGAAATGGAATTGCTTTTTATTTATTTGAAGAGTTTTAATGATTTAATATTCAGCTATTTCCAGCCTTATTTACCAGCACATTTATTATTACCAGCGAGCACCTTCCTCTGAAAACATTGGAATCGCCCCCCATCTGTACATGTCATGCACGTGCGTGCATATGTGTGTGTGTGTGTGTGTGTGTGTGTGTGTGTGTGAGCGTGTGCGCATCCCATCTATCTATCTATCTATCTATCTATCTATCTATCTATCTATCTATCTATCTATCTATCTATCTATGTATCCCTTCATCAAATTCCATTTTAGGAGCTGCTATGCTGACCAGTGACATGGAGGCCACCATTTTCTTAGCCAGTGACAGTCAGGAGACAGAAAGAAGGAAAGAAAGGAAGAAAGGAAGAAAGAATCTACATTCCCAAAGAAAGAAAAAAATTAAGTAAATTTTAAAAAGTAAAAAAAAAATTAAGAAAGTAAGTAAATACATACATAAAAATAGACATAAAGAATGAATAAATGAATAAAACTAAATAATAATTGAAACATTCAATAAGTAAATGAGTCACGCTAAATCAGCAGATAAATAAACAGATATATGAAAGAAGATAAGGAAGTGAAGGAATGAATGAACAAGTAAGTAAGTAAGTAAGTAAGTAAATAACTAGGTGGGTCATTTTTTTTAAAGAAGTAAGTAAATGAGATGGGCTGAACAGATAGTAAGTAAGTAAGTAAGTAAGCAAGCAAGCAAGCAAGCAATCGTGAAAAAAAAATGAGAGCCGGGCGATGGTGGCGCACGCCTTTAATCCCAGTACTCGGGAGGCAGAGGTAGGCGGATCTCTGTGAGTTCGAGACCAGCCTGGTCTACAGTGCTAGTTCCAGGACAGGCTCCAAAGCCACAGAGAAACCCTGTCTCGAAAAACCAAAAAAAAAAAAAAAAAAGAGAGAGAGAGAGACACATCCATTCAATCCATAAAAGACAAAACGTGGAAATAAACATGTAAACTGGTCGACCCACCCAAAGCAGGAGGGAGGTCTCTGTCCAGCAGGGCCGTCTTCTTTCCAAGTTGCAGTCAGTCAGATCTCTGGGCAAACAGAAAAAGAAAGCAATTGTTTTCTACTTGAACAGTTTTAATATTACTCAAATGAATTAATATTCAGCTATTTATTCCCAGCCTTATTTACAACTGGATGCCCACCGAGCACCTTCCTCTCATAGCTAGCCCCTTCTACCCCTGCCCCATCTGGACAGATAGACAGGATGTATGTATGTATGTATGTATAAATAAATAAATAATAAAAAAGTAAAATAAAAATAAGTAAATAAATAAATTTAAAAAAAAGTGTTTGGTGAGTGGGGCGTGTTGGCATAGAGAACAAAAGAGATAAACTAACCACCAACACATTGAAGAATGACATCAGTCAATCAAGACATGGAAAAAGACAACTGGTCGACCCAAGTTCACAAGGCCAACTGGTCGACCCCGGTACTTAGCATTTTAAGGCCAAATATTTAATCGGACAACTGGTCGACCCGCTTCCAGTCCGTCAAAAAAAAGGAAGTGCACAGAGACAACTGGTCGACCCGTCAGGTCTAGGAAGATATAATATATATTATACATTAAAAAAAAAAAAAAGAGTCCAGCGGGACATCTGGTCGACCCGCCGCATCCCCGGGGGAAAAAAATGGCCTCCCGCCCGGTGGGAGGGACTACTGGTCTACCCCGGTCCTTTGGAGAAGGAGGTGGAGAGGGGGGAAAAATAAGTGCGCCCAACCTCCGCCGCCTCCCCGACAGGCGCGCCGCGGCGCCACGGCGCGCGAGCGGAGGTCGGCGGCGAGAGGGGGCCCGGGGCGCCGCCAGACCCTCGCCCATCCTCCCCCGCGAAGAGGGATGGAGAGGGAAAGGCGCGCGCCCGGGAAAGAGGGGACACACCCGCGGGCCGCTGCGGTGCGGTGAGGCAAGCAGCGGGAGTGGACGGAGGAGAGCGAGAGCGGGAAGAGAGCCGCCGTCCGCCGTGAGCCGCCAGTGGCAGAGCCAGACACGGGTCCTCGGACGGGGCGAGGAGGGCGGGCGAGCCGGCGCCCGTCCCCCTTCCCCCTCTCTCGACCTCTCTCTCACGACCGCCACGAGCGCCCGTGCGCACGCACACTTCCGTGCGCACAACACACGTGCGACCCGGGGAGCGCGCCTCCCGGCGAGAACTCGGGCGAGGCAGGCGAGCGGGCGGGCAGAGCCGCCGCCGCTGCTCTCTCACGTTAATGATCCTTCCGCAGGTTCACCTACGGAAACCTTGTTACGACTTTTACTTCCTCTAGATAGTCAAGTTGGTGAACAACCACAAATAAGCAAACAAATAGAGAGATAATAACAATAAAAATATTTGAGAGTTCAAATAATTGACTTCATCCACAATAAAAGAATATAAAAATAAAAATATCAAATGCACTTGAACACATTGGCACAGGAGAACGCTTGCTAAATAGAACCCCAGTAGCACAGACACTGAGAGAAAAAGAAAAAAAAGAAAAAAGAAAAAAAAAAGAAAAACAAAACAAAAAAAAAGAACAAAGAAAAAAAACTAAAGAGAGAAAAAAAAGAAAAAAAAAGAAAAGAAGAAGAAGAAAAAAAAGAAAAAAAGAAAAAAAGAAAAAAAAGAAAAAAAAAAGAAAGAAAAAAGAAAAAAAAGAAAAAAAACAGACACTGAGAGAAACAATTAATAAGTGAGACCTCCTGAAACTGAAAAGCTTCTGTAAAGCAAAGAACATGGCCAACAAGACAAAACGACGGCCTTACAGAATGGGAAAAGATCTTCACTAATCTCCAAAATACACAAAGAAGTCGAGAAATTGGTCATCCAAAGAACAAATAATCCAATTTTAAAAAATGGAGTACAGACCTAAACAGAGAACTCTCAACAGAGGGATCTAAAATGGTTGAAAGACACTTAAATGTATTTAGTGATTATATTTCTTTTCCCTTAGGGATAAAGAAATGGAGAAGTTCTTTGAAGCAGTAAGTCACAAAAACACCAGGCCGTTAAACTTCAGCTACAGGGAAACCCTGTCTCGTGGAAAAACAAAACAACAACAACAACAACAAAAAAAAAAATCCTGAAGCCAGTGATCATTGCAAACATCTGTATGTTCAGATACTGAGCCTGAGCAAGTTAGAGTGTCACAGATTTGCTGCAATTCATTGCAAATTTCATGTGGATCACAAATCCTGCTCAAGTTACAGCTGTTAGTGTCAGTGTGAACCTTGACACCATCTCTACTGGATTCCTGTCAGCTGGGCTCCGGTCTGCTAGAAAAGCAGAAGAACTAAGGTACCGTAATTAACCTCTTCTGTGCCCCACCTGCAAGAACACTCTGTAAGCTACAGTTCTGAAAACAGCCTGGTCCTGGCATAAGAACAGACAGGAGGACCAATGGAACCGAATAGAAGACCCGGATATCGATCCACACATCTTCGAACACCTGATCTTTGATAAAGAAGTCAAAAATATCCAATAGAAAAAAAAAGAAAGCATGTGAGTTCAAGACCAGCCTGGTCTACAAGAGCTAGTTCCAGGACAGGCTCCAAAAAAAAAAAAACTACAGAACAACCCTGTCTCGAAAAAAAAAAAGAAAGAAAGAAAGAAAGAAAGAAAGAAAGAAAGAAAGAAGAAAAAGAAAACAGTGCTGTCCTCGAAAATGCCCTCTCCCTTTGAACACGGCCCCTCCTTTGGGCTGAGTTTCCCACACAGCTCTGATGATGCAGGAGGATGCCGAGGGCCCAGTTGGTGCCTGTATCTGTGCCTTGGCAGCAGCTATTCATGTCTTGCCACTCAGAGTCAAATTCCCTTAAGTTTAGCCTTCCCTAAGTGCTTGTTCACTTCAGAAGACTCAACCCTCATCTTCCATGTCCTCCTGGCCTAATTTCTCATATTACTGTTTTACTGAGTATGAATCAGTAATATGAGATGTTCAGGAGAGGGAGGAAGGGTCATTCATGAAAAAAGTGAGTGTTCAACTAACTAACTCCCCATGGGTTCAGGAAGTAGTGAGAAGATATTAATGAAGCAGAGAGAAATTTCTGGTTTTGGAAGGAGGAAATCCTGAATGGCTCCCTCTGTGTCGGAGGAGAGACTCCTGGAAAGGAAACCTCAGGTTCCGGTTGGTCGGTCGGTCGGTCGGTCGGTCAGTTCGGGGAGAAATATCAGCAAGGAGGTAAAGGCCGTGCCTCACGACATCAGCAGTCCCTTCTCTGGAAATTCCACGGTATCCCAGAGAGCTCTCGGAATTTTGTGATGTCACTCGTGTCCTAGAAACGCCAACTGCCCTCAAGACACACTCTCTCGGTGCCTATAAGACTCGGTTCTAGACATGTTGTCTAGAGAATGGAGATCGTTCGTGGAGAGGCCAGAGGGAGGAAGAAGAAAGCTGGCCTCAGATCTCACAGGAAAACATGGAGAAATAATTAGTGGTCCTGGGGAAGACGAAGTGAGTTCACCACTAGCAGGGACTAGAGAGATTTCTGGATGTGATGGCTTTGAGACTTCCAGGGCTAGGGCTCAGGAACTGGGAGGTTTCTGGGATGAAACAGGTCTGTCTGTCTTGTTTCTCTGAGTTCCTAAAGGGCCAACCCACATCAAAGATTCACGATAGTTGATTTGACAAAGTCGGGAATTGACAAGGAGTGCGGAAGGAGTCAGTGAGATTTCAATACCAGCACTGACTGCACATCATCACCCCCCCCCCCGGTCCTTTTCGTTGTGTAGCAATAATAATAGAGAAAGGGGAGTAGTGCTCTGCCAAAGCCCGTATTTTACCATGCCTTATATCACAGCCATTAGCAGGGTTGAGGCATCAAGTGCTGCAGTCAGTCCGACTCCTGTGACCCCCCTAAGGTTTCTGGCTTCCCAGTTTTGAGTGACACCATGGTCTCCAGTTCAGCTTGAGAGCTCTTTAAGAGCCAATGGAGGAGAGAGTGGAAAGAGACTGCCATTTTTTTTCTTTTTCCTTGTCTTTCTTTCTTTTGCTGTTTTGCTTTGTTTTTCAAGAAAGGGTTTCTTTGTGTATCTTGGGCTGTCCTAAAACTCACTCTGTAAATCAGGCCATCTTTGAATTCACAGAGATCTGTGTGTGTGCTGTGATTAAAGCCCGGCTGAGACTGCAATTTCTTGTTAGCTCTGGGTGTCCTGAGCTGTTAGTAAGTGACAATGGCTCTGTGTTGTGAATCTCTGTGAATCCAGACTATGTTATGTCCTTCAATGACATGAGTCTGAAGCATCGAGCACCCACCCACCCCTATACTCCCTGAGGTCTCTGAAGTCACACACAGCGCAGCCTCTATGGGTCTGAATAAGGCTTAGAAAGCTTTTCCCTGGTTCACCTGGTGCAGAGGAAACCAGGTAAGTTCTGAGAGACATGCACCACCTTCCTACAGAAAGAAGGGAGGACTGATTAGCTAATACCCACAGAGGGGGAAACTCAAGTCTGGTATTTCAGACAGAACCTGCTTGGACAAAGTCTCATCTGTCAGTCACTTCCTGAGGGAAGGAGGGAGGGAGGGAGGGAGGGAGGGAGGGAGGGAGGGAGGAAGGAAGGACCACAATTATCTCTCCTCTGTGTCCTTTTTACGCTCTTTCCATGCTCTGATGAATATTGTGATTCAAGTTGGCCATGTCCCCTTTTCCACAGCATGTGCACTGTGGCTCTAGATCAAGGAATCAGTTTGTTTGTGTGTTTTGCTCTATCTAGGAGAAGCACCATAGCAGTTGCATACTGACTGAGAAATTTGATTTTTAGGAAATGATTTTTCATATCTGTGAGTGGTCTCTCCATAGATAGCCACTCATCTTTCTTTAAACTTGAGTATAGGAATGAATGATCCCTCCCTCCCTCCCTCCCTCTCTCCCTCTTCATGGGAATGAGTGTCTGCTCTTGCATTGAGAGCTCCCCAGTTCTCAGCATCTCCAGCCCAACCTGTCACAAGCTGATCACACATTTGCAAACTTGGGATATATTCTGCTGAAGTTTTGGGATAATGAATTTCATCAACTATGGGACTAACTTTGTTCTGACAGGACACTCACTCACAATCTCTCCTCATCACACCCACATAGTGTAACAACTTTGTGTTTCCTCCACAATGTGCTCATTTCTGTCAGGGAACTGAAAGCCGGCCAGCCAGCCAACACTATTTTTCCTTGTTTCTCATTTTGTTCTTATATTCTGTCTCTCCCCCCCCC
This sequence comes from Microtus pennsylvanicus, assembly GCF_037038515.1. NCBI lineage: Eukaryota > Metazoa > Chordata > Mammalia > Rodentia > Cricetidae > Microtus > Microtus pennsylvanicus. The sequence goes on along the minus strand of NW_027460892.1, from coordinate 484,561 downwards.
CCCCGCCTGGAAAACTTTCAGAGTTCACTCTGCCCCCTGAGTAAAGGTGTTATGCTTCCTTTTATTGTATATTTAGTGTGTGTGTGTGTGTGTGTGTGTGTGAGAGAGAGAGAGAGAGAGAGAGAGAGAGAGATTCATTATGAAATCAAAAGTCAGTCAACAACAGCAAACTTTGTATTTATTTGTCCATCCACGTATTTGCTTGTTTACTTACTTACTTACTTACTTACTCACTCACTCACTCACTCACCCACTTCATTTATTATTTATTTATTTATTTATTTGCAGTGGAAGACTTAATTCAGTAAGAATGATCAGAAGGGTAGGTAGGGTATCCTTGGGAAAAGAGTAAGATATCACGATGACTTTCCCTTCCAAGAGGGAGCTTTCTAGTAAGACGTGAAACCACAGTTTCAAGGGCCCGCTTTCCACAAGTCCTTTTCCAAGGTCAGGCATTTCTTAGGTAAGCAAGGGTCTCCATTCATTCCCTTTGAGGAACTCTCAGGCCCTGCCCTGACATTAACCTCTGACTCCTGCCTATTGTCAAGGCCAATGGGACACTCCTCAGCCCCTCCCTGACCTGAGGTGACCTGAGAAGCCACAGCCCACCCCAGTTCACAGGCCTCTCTTTATCTATCTATCTAACTAAGTAACTGTACAGCATAAAATGTGGAATCTCTTCTCAATGAAATGCTGTTGGCAGCCATTCGATGAATTTATTCTCATCTCAGATCCTGTCCAGCAGGGATGTCTTCTTTCCGTGTTTCTTCTTCTTTTGTATGTTGCAGTCAGTTCAGATGTGCTGGTATATGGTGAGAAAGAGAGAGAGAGAGAAATGGAATTGCTTTTTATTTATTTGAAGAGTTTTAATGATTTAATATTCAGCTATTTCCAGCCTTATTTACCAGCACATTTATTATTACCAGCGAGCACCTTCCTCTGAAAACATTGGAATCGCCCCCCATCTGTACATGTCATGCACGTGCGTGCATATGTGTGTGTGTGTGTGTGTGTGTGTGTGTGAGCGTGTGCGCATCCCATCTATCTATCTATCTATCTATCTATCTATCTATCTATCTATCTATCTATCTATGTATCCCTTCATCAAATTCCATTTTAGGAGCTGCTATGCTGACCAGTGACATGGAGGCCACCATTTTCTTAGCCAGTGACAGTCAGGAGACAGAAAGAAGGAAAGAAAGGAAGAAAGGAAGAAAGAATCTACATTCCCAAAGAAAGAAAAAAATTAAGTAAATTTTAAAAAGTAAAAAAAAAATTAAGAAAGTAAGTAAATACATACATAAAAATAGACATAAAGAATGAATAAATGAATAAAACTAAATAATAATTGAAACATTCAATAAGTAAATGAGTCACGCTAAATCAGCAGATAAATAAACAGATATATGAAAGAAGATAAGGAAGTGAAGGAATGAATGAACAAGTAAGTAAGTAAGTAAGTAAGTAAATAACTAGGTGGGTCATTTTTTTTAAAGAAGTAAGTAAATGAGATGGGCTGAACAGATAGTAAGTAAGTAAGTAAGTAAGCAAGCAAGCAAGCAAGCAATCGTGAAAAAAAAATGAGAGCCGGGCGATGGTGGCGCACGCCTTTAATCCCAGTACTCGGGAGGCAGAGGTAGGCGGATCTCTGTGAGTTCGAGACCAGCCTGGTCTACAGTGCTAGTTCCAGGACAGGCTCCAAAGCCACAGAGAAACCCTGTCTCGAAAAACCAAAAAAAAAAAAAAAAAAGAGAGAGAGAGAGACACATCCATTCAATCCATAAAAGACAAAACGTGGAAATAAACATGTAAACTGGTCGACCCACCCAAAGCAGGAGGGAGGTCTCTGTCCAGCAGGGCCGTCTTCTTTCCAAGTTGCAGTCAGTCAGATCTCTGGGCAAACAGAAAAAGAAAGCAATTGTTTTCTACTTGAACAGTTTTAATATTACTCAAATGAATTAATATTCAGCTATTTATTCCCAGCCTTATTTACAACTGGATGCCCACCGAGCACCTTCCTCTCATAGCTAGCCCCTTCTACCCCTGCCCCATCTGGACAGATAGACAGGATGTATGTATGTATGTATGTATAAATAAATAAATAATAAAAAAGTAAAATAAAAATAAGTAAATAAATAAATTTAAAAAAAAGTGTTTGGTGAGTGGGGCGTGTTGGCATAGAGAACAAAAGAGATAAACTAACCACCAACACATTGAAGAATGACATCAGTCAATCAAGACATGGAAAAAGACAACTGGTCGACCCAAGTTCACAAGGCCAACTGGTCGACCCCGGTACTTAGCATTTTAAGGCCAAATATTTAATCGGACAACTGGTCGACCCGCTTCCAGTCCGTCAAAAAAAAGGAAGTGCACAGAGACAACTGGTCGACCCGTCAGGTCTAGGAAGATATAATATATATTATACATTAAAAAAAAAAAAAAGAGTCCAGCGGGACATCTGGTCGACCCGCCGCATCCCCGGGGGAAAAAAATGGCCTCCCGCCCGGTGGGAGGGACTACTGGTCTACCCCGGTCCTTTGGAGAAGGAGGTGGAGAGGGGGGAAAAAAAAGTGCGCCCAACCTCCGCCGCCTCCCCGACAGGCGCGCCGCGGCGCCACGGCGCGCGAGCGGAGGTCGGCGGCGAGAGGGGGCCCGGGGCGCCGCCAGACCCTCGCCCATCCTCCCCCGCGAAGAGGGATGGAGAGGGAAAGGTGCGCGCCCGGGAAAGAGGGGACACACCCGCGGGCCGCTGCGGTGCGGTGAGGCAAGCAGCGGGAGTGGACGGAGGAGAGCGAGAGCGGGAAGAGAGCCGCCGTCCGCCGTGAGCCGCCAGTGGCAGAGCCAGACACGGGTCCTCGGACGGGGCGAGGAGGGCGGGCGAGCCGGCGCCCGTCCCCCTTCCCCCTCTCTCGACCTCTCTCTCACGACCGCCACGAGCGCCCGTGCGCACGCACACTTCCGTGCGCACAACACACGTGCGACCCGGGGAGCGCGCCTCCCGGCGAGAACTCGGGCGAGGCAGGCGAGCGGGCGGGCAGAGCCGCCGCCGCTGCTCTCTCACGTTAATGATCCTTCCGCAGGTTCACCTACGGAAACCTTGTTACGACTTTTACTTCCTCTAGATAGTCAAGTTGGTGAACAACCACAAATAAGCAAACAAATAGAGAGATAATAACAATAAAAATATTTGAGAGTTCAAATAATTGACTTCATCCACAATAAAAGAATATAAAAATAAAAATATCAAATGCACTTGAACACATTGGCACAGGAGAACGCTTGCTAAATAGAACCCCAGTAGCACAGACACTGAGAGAAAAAGAAAAAAAAGAAAAAAGAAAAACAAAACAAAAAAAAAGAACAAAGAAAAAAAACTAAAGAGAGAAAAAAAAGAAAAAAAAAGAAAAGAAGAAGAAGAAAAAAAAGAAAAAAAGAAAAAAAGAAAAAAAGAAAAAAAAAGAAAGAAAAAAGAAAAAAAAAGGAAAAAAAACAGACACTGAGTGAAACAATTAATAAGTGAGACCTCCTGAAACTGAAAAGCTTCTGTAAAGCAAAGAACATGGCCAACAAGACAAAACGACGGCCTTACAGAATGGGAAAAGATCTTCACTAATCTCCAAAATACACAAAGAAGTCGAGAAATTGGTCATCCAAAGAACAAATAATCCAATTTTAAAAAATGGAGTACAGACCTAAACAGAGAACTCTCAACAGAGGGATCTAAAATGGTTGAAAGACACTTAAATGTATTTAGTGATTATATTTCTTTTCCCTTAGGGATAAAGAAATGGAGAAGTTCTTTGAAGCAGTAAGTCACAAAAACACCAGGCCGTTAAACTTCAGCTACAGGGAAACCCTGTCTCGTGGAAAAACAAAACAACAACAACAACAAAAAAAAAAAATCCTGAAGCCAGTGATCATTGCAAACATCTGTATGTTCAGATACTGAGCCTGAGCAAGTTAGAGTGTCACAGATTTGCTGCAATTCATTGCAAATTTCATGTGGATCACAAATCCTGCTCAAGTTACAGCTGTTAGTGTCAGTGTGAACCTTGACACCATCTCTACTGGATTCCTGTCAGCTGGGCTCCGGTCTGCTAGAAAAGCAGAAGAACTAAGGTACCGTAATTAACCTCTTCTGTGCCCCACCTGCAAGAACACTCTGTAAGCTACAGTTCTGAAAACAGCCTGGTCCTGGCATAAGAACAGACAGGAGGACCAATGGAACCGAATAGAAGACCCGGATATCGATCCACACATCTTCGAACACCTGATCTTTGATAAAGAAGTCAAAAATATCCAATAGAAAAAAAAAGAAAGCATGTGAGTTCAAGACCAGCCTGGTCTACAAGAGCTAGTTCCAGGACAGGCTCCAAAAAAAAAAAAAACTACAGAACAACCCTGTCTCGAAAAAAAAAAAAGAAAGAAAGAAAGAAAGAAAGAAAGAAAGAAGAAAAAGAAAACAGTGCTGTCCTCGAAAATGCCCTCTCCCTTTGAACACGGCCCCTCCTTTGGGCTGAGTTTCCCACACAGCTCTGATGATGCAGGAGGATGCCGAGGGCCCAGTTGGTGCCTGTATCTGTGCCTTGGCAGCAGCTATTCATGTCTTGCCACTCAGAGTCAAATTCCCTTAAGTTTAGCCTTCCCTAAGTGCTTGTTCACTTCAGAAGACTCAACCCTCATCTTCCATGTCCTCCTGGCCTAATTTCTCATATTACTGTTTTACTGAGTATGAATCAGTAATATGAGATGTTCAGGAGAGGGAGGAAGGGTCATTCATGAAAAAAGTGAGTGTTCAACTAACTAACTCCCCATGGGTTCAGGAAGTAGTGAGAAGATATTAATGAAGCAGAGAGAAATTTCTGGTTTTGGAAGGAGGAAATCCTGAATGGCTCCCTCTGTGTCGGAGGAGAGACTCCTGGAAAGGAAACCTCAGGTTCCGGTTGGTCGGTCGGTCGGTCGGTCGGTCAGTTCGGGGAGAAATATCAGCAAGGAGGTAAAGGCCGTGCCTCACGACATCAGCAGTCCCTTCTCTGGAAATTCCACGGTATCCCAGAGAGCTCTCGGAATTTTGTGATGTCACTCGTGTCCTAGAAACGCCAACTGCCCTCAAGACACACTCTCTCGGTGCCTATAAGACTCGGTTCTAGACATGTTGTCTAGAGAATGGAGATCGTTCGTGGAGAGGCCAGAGGGAGGAAGAAGAAAGCTGGCCTCAGATCTCACAGGAAAACATGGAGAAATAATTAGTGGTCCTGGGGAAGACGAAGTGAGTTCACCACTAGCAGGGACTAGAGAGATTTCTGGATGTGATGGCTTTGAGACTTCCAGGGCTAGGGCTCAGGAACTGGGAGGTTTCTGGGATGAAACAGGTCTGTCTGTCTTGTTTCTCTGAGTTCCTAAAGGGCCAACCCACATCAAAGATTCACGATAGTTGATTTGACAAAGTCGGGAATTGACAAGGAGTGCGGAAGGAGTCAGTGAGATTTCAATACCAGCACTGACTGCACATCATCACCCCCCCCCCCCGGTCCTTTTCGTTGTGTAGCAATAATAATAGAGAAAGGGGAGTAGTGCTCTGCCAAAGCCCGTATTTTACCATGCCTTATATCACAGCCATTAGCAGGGTTGAGGCATCAAGTGCTGCAGTCAGTCCGACTCCTGTGACCCCCCTAAGGTTTCTGGCTTCCCAGTTTTGAGTGACACCATGGTCTCCAGTTCAGCTTGAGAGCTCTTTAAGAGCCAATGGAGGAGAGAGTGGAAAGAGACTGCCATTTTTTTCTTTTTCCTTGTCTTTCTTTCTTTTGCTGTTTTGCTTTGTTTTTCAAGAAAGGGTTTCTTTGTGTATCTTGGGCTGTCCTAAAACTCACTCTGTAAATCAGGCCATCTTTGAATTCACAGAGATCTGTGTGTGTGCTGTGATTAAAGCCCGGCTGAGACTGCAATTTCTTGTTAGCTCTGGGTGTCCTGAGCTGTTAGTAAGTGACAATGGCTCTGTGTTGTGAATCTCTGTGAATCCAGACTATGTTATGTCCTTCAATGACATGAGTCTGAAGCATCAAGCACCCACCCACCCCTATACTCCCTGAGGTCTCTGAAGTCACACACAGCGCAGCCTCTATGGGTCTGAATAAGGCTTAGAAAGCTTTTCCCTGGTTCACCTGGTGCAGAGGAAACCAGGTAAGTTCTGAGAGACATGCACCACCTTCCTACAGAAAGAAGGGAGGACTGATTAGCTAATACCCACAGAGGGGGAAACTCAAGTCTGGTATTTCAGACAGAACCTGCTTGGACAAAGTCTCATCTGTCAGTCACTTCCTGAGGGAAGGAGGGAGGGAGGGAGGGAGGGAGGGAGGAAGGAAGGACCACAATTATCTCTCCTCTGTGTCCTTTTTACGCTCTTTCCATGCTCTGATGAATATTGTGATTCAAGTTGGCCATGTCCCCTTTTCCACAGCATGTGCACTGTGGCTCTAGATCAAGGAATCAGTTTGTTTGTGTGTTTTGCTCTATCTAGGAGAAGCACCATAGCAGTTGCATACTGACTGAGAAATTTGATTTTTAGGAAATGATTTTTCATATCTGTGAGTGGTCTCTCCATAGATAGCCACTCATCTTTCTTTAAACTTGAGTATAGGAATGAATGATCCCTCCCTCCCTCCCTCCCTCTCTCCCTCTTCATGGGAATGAGTGTCTGCTCTTGCATTGAGGGCTCCCCAGTTCTCAGCATCTCCAGCCCAACCTGTCACAAGCTGATCACACATTTGCAAACTTGGGATATATTCTGCTGAAGTTTTGGGATAATGAATTTCATCAACTATGGGACTAACTTTGTTCTGACAGGACACTCACTCACAATCTCTCCTCATCACACCCACATAGTGTAACAACTTTGTGTTTCCTCCACAATGTGCTCATTTCTGTCAGGGAACTGAAAGCCGGCCAGCCAGCCAACACTATTTTTCCTTGTTTCTCATTTTGTTCTTATATTCTGTCTCTCCCCCCCCCCCCGCCTGGAAAACTTTCAGAGTTCACTCTGCCCCCTGAGTAAAGGTGTTATGCTTCCTTTTATTGTATATTTAGTGTGTGTGTGTGTGTGTGTGTGTGAGAGAGAGAGAGAGAGAGAGAGAGAGAGAGAGATTCATTATGAAATCAAAAGTCAGTCAACAACAGCAAACTTTGTATTTATTTGTCCATCCACGTATTTGCTTGTTTACTTACTTACTTACTTACTCACTCACTCACTCACTCACCCACTTCATTTATTATTTATTTATTTATTTATTTGCAGTGGAAGACTTAATTCAGTAAGAATGATCAGAAGGGTAGGTAGGGTATCCTTGGGAAAAGAGTAAGATATCACGATGACTTTCCCTTCCAAGAGGGAGCTTTCTAGTAAGACGTGAAACCACAGTTTCAAGGGCCCGCTTTCCACAAGTCCTTTTCCAAGGTCAGGCATTTCTTAGGTAAGCAAGGGTCTCCATTCATTCCCTTTGAGGAACTCTCAGGCCCTGCCCTGACATTAACCTCTGACTCCTGCCTATTGTCAAGGCCAATGGGACACTCCTCAGCCCCTCCCTGACCTGAGGTGACCTGAGAAGCCACAGCCCACCCCAGTTCACAGGCCTCTCTTTATCTATCTATCTAACTAAGTAACTGTACAGCATAAAATGTGGAATCTCTTCTCAATGAAATGCTGTTGGCAGCCATTCGATGAATTTATTCTCATCTCAGATCCTGTCCAGCAGGGATGTCTTCTTTCCGTGTTTCTTCTTCTTTTGTATGTTGCAGTCAGTTCAGATGTGCTGGTATATGGTGAGAAAGAGAGAGAGAGAGAAATGGAATTGCTTTTTATTTATTTGAAGAGTTTTAATGATTTAATATTCAGCTATTTCCAGCCTTATTTACCAGCACATTTATTATTACCAGCGAGCACCTTCCTCTGAAAACATTGGAATCGCCCCCCATCTGTACATGTCATGCACGTGCGTGCATATGTGTGTGTGTGTGTGTGTGAGCGTGTGCGCATCCATCTATCTATCTATCTATCTATCTATCTATCTATCTATCTATCTATCTATCTATCTATCTATGTATCCCTTCATCAAATTCCATTTTAGGAGCTGCTATGCTGACCAGTGACATGGAGGCCACCATTTTCTTAGCCAGTGACAGTCAGGAGACAGAAAGAAGGAAAGAAAGGAAGAAAGGAAGAAAGAATCTACATTCCCAAAGAAAGAAAAAAATTAAGTAAATTTTAAAAAGTAAAAAAAAAATTAAGAAAGTAAGTAAATACATACATAAAAATAGACATAAAGAATGAATAAATGAATAAAACTAAATAATAATTGAAACATTCAATAAGTAAATGAGTCACGCTAAATCAGCAGATAAATAAACAGATATATGAAAGAAGATAAGGAAGTGAAGGAATGAATGAACAAGTAAGTAAGTAAGTAAGTAAGTAAATAACTAGGTGGGTCATTTTTTTTAAAGAAGTAAGTAAATGAGATGGGCTGAACAGATAGTAAGTAAGTAAGTAAGTAAGCAAGCAAGCAAGCAAGCAATCGTGAAAAAAAAATGAGAGCCGGGCGATGGTGGCGCACGCCTTTAATCCCAGTACTCGGGAGGCAGAGGTAGGCGGATCTCTGTGAGTTCGAGACCAGCCTGGTCTACAGTGCTAGTTCCAGGACAGGCTCCAAAGCCACAGAGAAACCCTGTCTCGAAAAACCAAAAAAAAAAAAAAAAAAGAGAGAGAGAGAGACACATCCATTCAATCCATAAAAGACAAAACGTGGAAATAAACATGTAAACTGGTCGACCCACCCAAAGCAGGAGGGAGGTCTCTGTCCAGCAGGGCCGTCTTCTTTCCAAGTTGCAGTCAGTCAGATCTCTGGGCAAACAGAAAAAGAAAGCAATTGTTTTCTACTTGAACAGTTTTAATATTACTCAAATGAATTAATATTCAGCTATTTATTCCCAGCCTTATTTACAACTGGATGCCCACCGAGCACCTTCCTCTCATAGCTAGCCCCTTCTACCCCTGCCCCATCTGGACAGATAGACAGGATGTATGTATGTATGTATGTATAAATAAATAAATAATAAAAAAGTAAAATAAAAATAAGTAAATAAATAAATTTAAAAAAAAGTGTTTGGTGAGTGGGGCGTGTTGGCATAGAGAACAAAAGAGATAAACTAACCACCAACACATTGAAGAATGACATCAGTCAATCAAGACATGGAAAAAGACAACTGGTCGACCCAAGTTCACAAGGCCAACTGGTCGACCCCGGTACTTAGCATTTTAAGGCCAAATATTTAATCGGACAACTGGTCGACCCGCTTCCAGTCCGTCAAAAAAAAGGAAGTGCACAGAGACAACTGGTCGACCCGTCAGGTCTAGGAAGATATAATATATATTATACCTTAAAAAAAAAAAAAAAAAAGAGTCCAGCGGGACATCTGGTCGACCCGCCGCATCCCCGGGGGAAAAAAATGGCCTCCCGCCCGGTGGGAGGGACTACTGGTCTACCCCGGTCCTTTGGAGAAGGAGGTGGAGAGGGGGGAAAAAAAAGTGCGCCCAACCTCCGCCGCCTCCCCGACAGGCGCGCCGCGGCGCCACGGCGCGCGAGCGGAGGTCGGCGGCGAGAGGGGGCCCGGGGCGCCGCCAGACCCTCGCCCATCCTCCCCCGCGAAGAGGGATGGAGAGGGAAAGGCGCGCGCCCGGGAAAGAGGGGACACACCCGCGGGCCGCTGCGGTGCGGTGAGGCAAGCAGCGGGAGTGGACGGAGGAGAGCGAGAGCGGGAAGAGAGCCGCCGTCCGCCGTGAGCCGCCAGTGGCAGAGCCAGACACGGGTCCTCGGACGGGGCGAGGAGGGCGGGCGAGCCGGCGCCCGTCCCCCTTCCCCCTCTCTCGACCTCTCTCTCACGACCGCCACGAGCGCCCGTGCGCACGCACACTTCCGTGCGCACAACACACGTGCGACCCGGGGAGCGCGCCTCCCGGCGAGAACTCGGGCGAGGCAGGCGAGCGGGCGGGCAGAGCCGCCGCCGCTGCTCTCTCACGTTAATGATCCTTCCGCAGGTTCACCTACGGAAACCTTGTTACGACTTTTACTTCCTCTAGATAGTCAAGTTGGTGAACAACCACAAATAAGCAAACAAATAGAGAGATAATAACAATAAAAATATTTGAGAGTTCAAATAATTGACTTCATCTACAATAAAAGAATATAAAAATAAAAATATCAAATGCACTTGAACACATTGGCACAGGAGAACGCTTGCTAAATAGAACCCCAGTAGCACAGACACTGAGAGAAAAAGAAAAAAAAGAAAAAAGAAAAAAAAAAGAAAAACAAAACAAAAAAAAAGAACAAAGAAAAAAACTAAAGAGAGAAAAAAAAGAAAAAAAAAGAAAAGAAGAAGAAGAAAAAAAAGAAAAAAAGAAAAAAAGAAAAAAAAGAAAAAAAAAGAAAGAAAAAAGAAAAAAAAAGAAAAAAAAACAGACACTGAGTGAAACAATTAATAAGTGAGACCTCCTGAAACTGAAAAGCTTCTGTAAAGCAAAGAACATGGCCAACAAGACAGAACGACGGCCTTACAGAATGGGAAAAGATCTTCACTAATCTCCAAAATACACAAAGAAGTCGAGAAATTGGTCATCCAAAGAACAAATAATCCAATTTTAAAAAATGGAGTACAGACCTAAACAGAGAACTCTCAACAGAGGGATCTAAAATGGTTGAAAGACACTTAAATGTATTTAGTGATTATATTTCTTTTCCCTTAGGGATAAAGAAATGGAGAAGTTCTTTGAAGCAGTAAGTCACAAAAACACCAGGCCGTTAAACTTCAGCTACAGGGAAACCCTGTCTCGTGGAAAAACAAAACAACAACAACAACAAAAAAAAAAAATCCTGAAGCCAGTGATCATTGCAAACATCTGTATGTTCAGATACTGAGCCTGAGCAAGTTAGAGTGTCACAGATTTGCTGCAATTCATTGCAAATTTCATGTGGATCACAAATCCTGCTCAAGTTACAGCTGTTAGTGTCAGTGTGAACCTTGACACCATCTCTACTGGATTCCTGTCAGCTGGGCTCCGGTCTGCTAGAAAAGCAGAAGAACTAAGGTACCGTAATTAACCTCTTCTGTGCCCCACCTGCAAGAACACTCTGTAAGCTACAGTTCTGAAAACAGCCTGGTCCTGGCATAAGAACAGACAGGAGGACCAATGGAACCGAATAGAAGACCCGGATATCGATCCACACATCTTCGAACACCTGATCTTTGATAAAGAAGTCAAAAATATCCAATAGAAAAAAAAAGAAAGCATGTGAGTTCAAGACCAGCCTGGTCTACAAGAGCTAGTTCCAGGACAGGCTCCAAAAAAAAAAAAAACTACAGAACAACCCTGTCTCGAAAAAAAAAAAGAAAGAAAGAAAGAAAGAAAGAAAGAAAGAAAGAAAGAAAGAAGAAAAAGAAAACAGTGCTGTCCTCGAAAATGCCCTCTCCCTTTGAACACGGCCCCTCCTTTGGGCTGAGTTTCCCACACAGCTCTGATGATGCAGGAGGATGCCGAGGGCCCAGTTGGTGCCTGTATCTGTGCCTTGGCAGCAGCTATTCATGTCTTGCCACTCAGAGTCAAATTCCCTTAAGTTTAGCCTTCCCTAAGTGCTTGTTCACTTCAGAAGACTCAACCCTCATCTTCCATGTCCTCCTGGCCTAATTTCTCATATTACTGTTTTACTGAGTATGAATCAGTAATATGAGATGTTCAGGAGAGGGAGGAAGGGTCATTCATGAAAAAAGTGAGTGTTCAACTAACTAACTACCCATGGGTTCAGGAAGTAGTGAGAAGATATTAATGAAGCAGAGAGAAATTTCTGGTTTTGGAAGGAGGAAATCCTGAATGGCTCCCTCTGTGTCGGAGGAGAGACTCCTGGAAAGGAAACCTCAGGTTCCGGTTGGTCGGTCAGTGATGGGGGAGTGTCATATATCAATCTGTTGATTTCATTGGCTCTAAGCAATAAAGAAACTGCTAGGCCCATTGGATAGGCCCACCCTTAGGTGGGTGGAGTAAACAGAACAGAATGCCGGGAGGAAGAGGAAGTGAGGTCAGACTCCACAGCTCTCTTCTCCAGAGCAGACGCAGGAGAGACGCCATGCTACCTGCTCCAGGGAAGACGCACACCATGCCCCAGCTCCGACCCAGGATGGACTTAGGCTAGAATCTTCCCGGTAAGCGCACCTAGGGGCGCTACATAGATTATTAGAAATGGGCCAGAGCAGTGTTTAAAAGAATACAGTGTCCGTGTAATTATTTGGGGCATAAGCTAGCCGGAGCCGGGCGGCTGGGGTATTGGGGACGCAGCCCAGCCGCCGCTCCATATTACTACAAATGACGCCCAGACGTGTGGCTAACTAAACCCACTTAAAAAACCTGAGAAGGCTTAAAAATAAGGGAGAGAGCATTTAACACAGATTTTTTGCTGTTTGTTGGTGGCGTGCTGTAGAGAGATTTCCTGATTCAGCAACTGCAGCAGAAAAAAAGCTGCGTTATTTTAAAGCGCGGCTTCCTGGGGCTGTGCCGCCAGTGCAAACTCTGGCTTTATGTTTGTGTTCCCGCTTGGGATCGGAAGGAGAGTGCTCTGAGACCTTGACGATGACTCAGAGCTCCCCGCCTGCTCCTGGGCAGAAGGCAGAATCAGGCTTAGGCAGGCGGAAGAGCATGGCGGATTCCTGCCGCCATTCAGGGACGTGTTTTCAGACTGCGCAGTGCTCTGCGTGTCAGATCTGGATGTAACTTGGATGAAAAGAATTTCTGTGCTGCACGCTCAGTCTCAGAATTAAAGTGCTGAGTGCCGCTCCTACCTGGTAGCCTCAAGAGGCTTCCTGACTCAGCTTTAGCTGCAAAACTCTGCGGCTCATTAAGAGGTCCTGCCACAAAACACTTAAACAGTGTTGATGAAAAGCTGAACACATGCTTTTCGGTTTTCAGCCGTAGCAGGAAAAAAGCTGTGCCGTTTAAAAATGCCGGCTTTCTGGGCTGTCCTGCCATGGCAAACTCTGACTGTTTGAGGCAGGAGGGCCGGCTACCGAGAGAGGATTTGAGTGTTGTCTGTTGTAGCTCGCTGGCTGGCAGGGACCTTGCAGCCTGTACCTCAGCCATGAGGCTGGAAAGCTAAGGAATGGACTGGATCTAGCTGGCAAAGCCACGCCTTTAGTCCTACTGATATTGCTTGGCAAATTAAAGGCTCTTGTCGTCAGAAAAAGAGAGATATACAGTAAAGAGAGATTCAAAGACAGAAAATTTCTGAATGGTTTAAAGTGTGTTAAAAATATATGCAGACTAAAAGTTAAAATTCTTAAAGCAAACTTCTGTGACTTCAAGGTGTGGTAGCACACGCCTTTAATCCCAGTGCTTAGAAGGCAGAGATAAACAGATCTCTGTGAGTTCAAGGTGTAGTAGCACACGCCTTTAATCCCAATGCCTGGGAGGAAGAGACAGGCGGATCTCTGAGAGTTCAAAGACAGCCTGGTCCACAGATATACGCTCAAAAAGCAAAAAGTTAACTTAGGAATGTCTCAGCTTAGATTCTTAAGCGCCTAATGATTTAAAGGCGCAAATCAAAAGTGCTCCTGGATAGTAAAATATTGCAGATTCACAATAGGACAGATTCAGACCACTGAATGAGTCACACTGTTGGATGAATGTACGTAGGCTTGGGAGAGAGAAGAAAAAGAATATAGAGAATAAAGTTAATGGTTTAAAAAGAAAAAAGTAAAAGTAAAGTCTTTAAAGAGACAGAGTACAGATAGTTATAGATATAAATAAAAATAAGCCGCGTAAAGATGGAAAATTTACAGAAAGTCTGGATTATGTACATTGTGTTTTCTTTAAAATTTTTGACTGTGAAGGAGCTAAGTACAGAGAGACATTTCATTATAAGGGCTGCCAAGTGGAACCAGAACGGATATCATGAGGGTATGATTTCAAAATTTGGATCTAAGGATATGATGCTTTGGAGAGAGTCTTCTTTTGTTTTCACAGAGGACCAGACCCTTTGGATTTCTTCTATCCCGATTTGGTATGATAGACCACGACCTCCTGAAATGTTCCTGCGAACGCCCTCAAAAAATTACGTCACTCAACTGCCAACTGAGATAAACCTGGCACACAGGTTACACCCTAAATGATCTGATTAACAGCGCCCCCATTCAGCAGGAAGCAGTTTGGAGAGAAAAAACTGCGCCCATGTTCCCAAATATTGTTTATAAGTGTTCTTTTACATTTAAAGGGGGAAATGATATAGGTATGAATAATTTGCATTGATAGAGATTTAAGGTCAATTTTGTTATATGTATAAATGTTTCTGATGTAACTTTTACTTGATAACTGTTATATGTAATTTTGCTATGTTAAGGTTAAAGCCTTCGTTTTTTTTTGTTTAAACAGAAAAAGGGGAAGTGATGGGGGAGTGTCATATATCAATCTGTTGATTTCATTGGCTCTAAGCAATAAAGAAACTGCTAGGCCCATTGGATAGGCCCACCCTTAGGTGGGTGGAGTAAACAGAACAGAATGCCGGGAGGAAGAGGAAGTGAGGTCAGACTCCACAGCTCTCCTCTCCAGAGCAGACGCAGGAGAGACGCCATGCTACCTGCTCCAGGGAAGACGCACACCATGCCCCAGCTCCGACCCAGGATGGACTTAGGCTAGAATCTTCCCGGTAAGCGCACCTAGGGGCGCTACATAGATTATTAGAAATGGGCCAGAGCAGTGTTTAAAAGAATACAGTGTCCGTGTAATTATTTGGGGCATAAGCTAGCCGGAGCCGGGCGGCTGGGGTATTGGGGACGCAGCCCAGCCGCCGCTCCATATTACTACAGGTCGGTCGGTCGGTCGGTCAGTTCGGGGAGAAATATCAGCAAGGAGGTAAAGGCCGTGCCTCACGACATCAGCAGTCCCTTCTCTGGAAATTCCACGGTATCCCAGAGAGCTCTCGGAATTTTGTGATGTCACTCGTGTCCTAGAAACGCCAACTGCCCTCAAGACACACTCTCTCGGTGCCTATAAGACTCGGTTCTAGACATGTTGTCTAGAGAATGGAGATCGTTCGTGGAGAGGCCAGAGGGAGGAAGAAGAAAGCTGGCCTCAGATCTCACAGGAAAACATGGAGAAATAATTAGTGGTCCTGGGGAAGACGAAGTGAGTTCACCACTAGCAGGGACTAGAGAGATTTCTGGATGTGATGGCTTTGAGACTTCCAGGGCTAGGGCTCAGGAACTGGGAGGTTTCTGGGATGAAACAGGTCTGTCTGTCTTGTTTCTCTGAGTTCCTAAAGGGCCAACCCACATCAAAGATTCACGATAGTTGATTTGACAAAGTCGGGAATTGACAAGGAGTGCGGAAGGAGTCAGTGAGATTTCAATACCAGCACTGACTGCACATCATCACCCCCCCCCCCCCCGGTCCTTTTCGTTGTGTAGCAATAATAATAGAGAAAGGGGAGTAGTGCTCTGCCAAAGCCCGTATTTTACCATGCCTTATATCACAGCCATTAGCAGGGTTGAGGCATCAAGTGCTGCAGTCAGTCCGACTCCTGTGACCCCCCTAAGGTTTCTGGCTTCCCAGTTTTGAGTGACACCATGGTCTCCAGTTCAGCTTGAGAGCTCTTTAAGAGCCAATGGAGGAGAGAGTGGAAAGAGACTGCCATTTTTTTCTTTTTCCTTGTCTTTCTTTCTTTTGCTGTTTTGCTTTGTTTTTCAAGAAAGGGTTTCTTTGTGTATCTTGGGCTGTCCTAAAACTCACTCTGTAAATCAGGCCATCTTTGAATTCACAGAGATCTGTGTGTGTGCTGTGATTAAAGCCCGGCTGAGACTGCAATTTCTTGTTAGCTCTGGGTGTCCTGAGCTGTTAGTAAGTGACAATGGCTCTGTGTTGTGAATCTCTGTGAATCCAGACTATGTTATGTCCTTCAATGACATGAGTCTGAAGCATCAAGCACCCACCCACCCCTATACTCCCTGAGGTCTCTGAAGTCACACACAGCGCAGCCTCTATGGGTCTGAATAAGGCTTAGAAAGCTTTTCCCTGGTTCACCTGGTGCAGAGGAAACCAGGTAAGTTCTGAGAGACATGCACCACCTTCCTACAGAAAGAAGGGAGGACTGATTAGCTAATACCCACAGAGGGGGAAACTCAAGTCTGGTATTTCAGACAGAACCTGCTTGGACAAAGTCTCATCTGTCAGTCACTTCCTGAGGGAAGGAGGGAGGGAGGGAGGGAGGGAGGGAGGGAGGAAGGAAGGACCACAATTATCTCTCCTCTGTGTCCTTTTTACGCTCTTTCCATGCTCTGATGAATATTGTGATTCAAGTTGGCCATGTCCCCTTTTCCACAGCATGTGCACTGTGGCTCTAGATCAAGGAATCAGTTTGTTTGTGTGTTTTGCTCTATCTAGGAGAAGCACCATAGCAGTTGCATACTGACTGAGAAATTTGATTTTTAGGAAATGATTTTTCATATCTGTGAGTGGTCTCTCCATAGATAGCCACTCATCTTTCTTTAAACTTGAGTATAGGAATGAATGATCCCTCCCTCCCTCCCTCCCTCTCTCCCTCTTCATGGGAATGAGTGTCTGCTCTTGCATTGAGGGCTCCCCAGTTCTCAGCATCTCCAGCCCAACCTGTCACAAGCTGATCACACATTTGCAAACTTGGGATATATTCTGCTGAAGTTTTGGGATAATGAATTTCATCAACTATGGGACTAACTTTGTTCTGACAGGACACTCACTCACAATCTCTCCTCATCACACCCACATAGTGTAACAACTTTGTGTTTCCTCCACAATGTGCTCATTTCTGTCAGGGAACTGAAAGCCGGCCAGCCAGCCAACACTATTTTTCCTTGTTTCTCATTTTGTTCTTATATTCTGTCTCTCCCCCCCCCCCGCCTGGAAAACTTTCAGAGTTCACTCTGCCCCCTGAGTAAAGGTGTTATGCTTCCTTTTATTGTATATTTAGTGTGTGTGTGTGTGTGTGTGTGTGTGTGTGAGAGAGAGAGAGAGAGAGAGATTCATTATGAAATCAAAAGTCAGTCAACAACAGCAAACTTTGTATTTATTTGTCCATCCACGTATTTGCTTGTTTACTTACTTACTTACTTACTTACTCACTCACTCACTCACTCACCCACTTCATTTATTATTTATTTATTTATTTATTTGCAGTGGAAGACTTAATTCAGTAAGAATGATCAGAAGGGTAGGTAGGGTATCCTTGGGAAAAGAGTAAGATATCACGATGACTTTCCCTTCCAAGAGGGAGCTTTCTAGTAAGACGTGAAACCACAGTTTCAAGGGCCCGCTTTCCACAAGTCCTTTTCCAAGGTCAGGCATTTCTTAGGTAAGCAAGGGTCTCCATTCATTCCCTTTGAGGAACTCTCAGGCCCTGCCCTGACATTAACCTCTGACTCCTGCCTATTGTCAAGGCCAATGGGACACTCCTCAGCCCCTCCCTGACCTGAGGTGACCTGAGAAGCCACAGCCCACCCCAGTTCACAGGCCTCTCTTTATCTATCTATCTAACTAAGTAACTGTACAGCATAAAATGTGGAATCTCTTCTCAATGAAATGCTGTTGGCAGCCATTCGATGAATTTATTCTCATCTCAGATCCTGTCCAGCAGGGATGTCTTCTTTCCGTGTTTCTTCTTCTTTTGTATGTTGCAGTCAGTTCAGATGTGCTGGTATATGGTGAGAAAGAGAGAGAGAGAGAAATGGAATTGCTTTTTATTTATTTGAAGAGTTTTAATGATTTAATATTCAGCTATTTCCAGCCTTATTTACCAGCACATTTATTATTACCAGCGAGCACCTTCCTCTGAAAACATTGGAATCGCCCCCCATCTGTACATGTCATGCACGTGCGTGCATATGTGTGTGTGTGTGTGTGTGAGCATGTGCGCATCCCATCTATCTATCTATCTATCTATCTATCTATCTATCTATCTATCTATCTATCTATCTATGTATCCCTTCATCAAATTCCATTTTAGGAGCTGCTATGCTGACCAGTGACATGGAGGCCACCATTTTCTTAGCCAGTGACAGTCAGGAGACAGAAAGAAGGAAAGAAAGGAAGAAAGGAAGAAAGAATCTACATTCCCAAAGAAAGAAAAAAATTAAGTAAATTTTAAAAAGTAAAAAAAAAATTAAGAAAGTAAGTAAATACATACATAAAAATAGACATAAAGAATGAATAAATGAATAAAACTAAATAATAATTGAAACATTCAATAAGTAAATGAGTCACGCTAAATCAGCAGATAAATAAACAGATATATGAAAGAAGATAAGGAAGTGAAGGAATGAATGAACAAGTAAGTAAGTAAGTAAGTAAGTAAATAACTAGGTGGGTCATTTTTTTTAAAGAAGTAAGTAAATGAGATGGGCTGAACAGATAGTAAGTAAGTAAGTAAGTAAGCAAGCAAGCAAGCAAGCAATCGTGAAAAAAAAATGAGAGCCGGGCGATGGTGGCGCACGCCTTTAATCCCAGTACTCGGGAGGCAGAGGTAGGCGGATCTCTGTGAGTTCGAGACCAGCCTGGTCTACAGTGCTAGTTCCAGGACAGGCTCCAAAGCCACAGAGAAACCCTGTCTCGAAAAACCAAAAAAAAAAAAAAAAGAGAGAGAGAGAGACACATCCATTCAATCCATAAAAGACAAAACGTGGAAATAAACATGTAAACTGGTCGACCCACCCAAAGCAGGAGGGAGGTCTCTGTCCAGCAGGGCCGTCTTCTTTCCAAGTTGCAGTCAGTCAGATCTCTGGGCAAACAGAAAAAGAAAGCAATTGTTTTCTACTTGAACAGTTTTAATATTACTCAAATGAATTAATATTCAGCTATTTATTCCCAGCCTTATTTACAACTGGATGCCCACCGAGCACCTTCCTCTCATAGCTAGCCCCTTCTACCCCTGCCCCATCTGGACAGATAGACAGGATGTATGTATGTATGTATAAATAAATAAATAAATAATAAAAAAGTAAAATAAAAATAAGTAAATAAATAAATTTTAAAAAAAGTGTTTGGTGAGTGGGGCGTGTTGGCATAGAGAACAAAAGAGATAAACTAACCACCAACACATTGAAGAATGACATCAGTCAATCAAGACATGGAAAAAGACAACTGGTCGACCCAAGTTCACAAGGCCAACTGGTCGACCCCGGTACTTAGCATTTTAAGGCCAAATATTTAATCGGACAACTGGTCGACCCGCTTCCAGTCCGTCAAAAAAAAGGAAGTGCACAGAGACAACTGGTCGACCCGTCAGGTCTAGGAAGATATAATATATATTATACCTTAAAAAAAAAAAAAAAAAAAGAGTCCAGCGGGACATCTGGTCGACCCGCCGCATCCCCGGGGGAAAAAAATGGCCTCCCGCCCGGTGGGAGGGACTACTGGTCTACCCCGGTCCTTTGGAGAAGGAGGTGGAGAGGGGGGAAAAAAAAGTGCGCCCAACCTCCGCCGCCTCCCCGACAGGCGCGCCGCGGCGCCACGGCGCGCGAGCGGAGGTCGGCGGCGAGAGGGGGCCCGGGGCGCCGCCAGACCCTCGCCCATCCTCCCCCGCGAAGAGGGATGGAGAGGGAAAGGCGCGCGCCCGGGAAAGAGGGGACACACCCGCGGGCCGCTGCGGTGCGGTGAGGCAAGCAGCGGGAGTGGACGGAGGAGAGCGAGAGCGGGAAGAGAGCCGCCGTCCGCCGTGAGCCGCCAGTGGCAGAGCCAGACACGGGTCCTCGGACGGGGCGAGGAGGGCGGGCGAGCCGGCGCCCGTCCCCCTTCCCCCTCTCTCGACCTCTCTCTCACGACCGCCACGAGCGCCCGTGCGCACGCACACTTCCGTGCGCACAACACACGTGCGACCCGGGGAGCGCGCCTCCCGGCGAGAACTCGGGCGAGGCAGGCGAGCGGGCGGGCAGAGCCGCCGCCGCTGCTCTCTCACGTTAATGATCCTTCCGCAGGTTCACCTACGGAAACCTTGTTACGACTTTTACTTCCTCTAGATAGTCAAGTTGGTGAACAACCACAAATAAGCAAACAAATAGAGAGATAATAACAATAAAAATATTTGAGAGTTCAAATAATTGACTTCATCTACAATAAAAGAATATAAAAATAAAAATATCAAATGCACTTGAACACATTGGCACAGGAGAACGCTTGCTAAATAGAACCCCAGTAGCACAGACACTGAGAGAAAAAGAAAAAAAAGAAAAAAGAAAAAAAAAAGAAAAACAAAACAAAAAAAAAGAACAAAGAAAAAAACTAAAGAGAGAAAAAAAAGAAAAAAAAAGAAAAGAAGAAGAAGAAAAAAAAGAAAAAAAGAAAAAAAGAAAAAAAAGAAAAAAAAAGAAAGAAAAAAGAAAAAAAAAGAAAAAAAAACAGACACTGAGTGAAACAATTAATAAGTGAGACCTCCTGAAACTGAAAAGCTTCTGTAAAGCAAAGAACATGGCCAACAAGACAAAACGACGGCCTTACAGAATGGGAAAAGATCTTCACTAATCTCCAAAATACACAAAGAAGTCGAGAAATTGGTCATCCAAAGAACAAATAATCCAATTTTAAAAAATGGAGTACAGACCTAAACAGAGAACTCTCAACAGAGGGATCTAAAATGGTTGAAAGACACTTAAATGTATTTAGTGATTATATTTCTTTTCCCTTAGGGATAAAGAAATGGAGAAGTTCTTTGAAGCAGTAAGTCACAAAAACACCAGGCCGTTAAACTTCAGCTACAGGGAAACCCTGTCTCGTGGAAAAACAAAACAACAACAACAACAAAAAAAAAAATCCTGAAGCCAGTGATCATTGCAAACATCTGTATGTTCAGATACTGAGCCTGAGCAAGTTAGAGTGTCACAGATTTGCTGCAATTCATTGCAAATTTCATGTGGATCACAAATCCTGCTCAAGTTACAGCTGTTAGTGTCAGTGTGAACCTTGACACCATCTCTACTGGATTCCTGTCAGCTGGGCTCCGGTCTGCTAGAAAAGCAGAAGAACTAAGGTACCGTAATTAACCTCTTCTGTGCCCCACCTGCAAGAACACTCTGTAAGCTACAGTTCTGAAAACAGCCTGGTCCTGGCATAAGAACAGACAGGAGGACCAATGGAACCGAATAGAAGACCCGGATATCGATCCACACATCTTCGAACACCTGATCTTTGATAAAGAAGTCAAAAATATCCAATAGAAAAAAAAAGAAAGCATGTGAGTTCAAGACCAGCCTGGTCTACAAGAGCTAGTTCCAGGACAGGCTCCAAAAAAAAAAAAAACTACAGAACAACCCTGTCTCGAAAAAAAAAAAGAAAGAAAGAAAGAAAGAAAGAAAGAAAGAAAGAAAGAAGAAAAAGAAAACAGTGCTGTCCTCGAAAATGCCCTCTCCCTTTGAACACGGCCCCTCCTTTGGGCTGAGTTTCCCACACAGCTCTGATGATGCAGGAGGATGCCGAGGGCCCAGTTGGTGCCTGTATCTGTGCCTTGGCAGCAGCTATTCATGTCTTGCCACTCAGAGTCAAATTCCCTTAAGTTTAGCCTTCCCTAAGTGCTTGTTCACTTCAGAAGACTCAACCCTCATCTTCCATGTCCTCCTGGCCTAATTTCTCATATTACTGTTTTACTGAGTATGAATCAGTAATATGAGATGTTCAGGAGAGGGAGGAAGGGTCATTCATGAAAAAAGTGAGTGTTCAACTAACTAACTCCCCATGGGTTCAGGAAGTAGTGAGAAGATATTAATGAAGCAGAGAGAAATTTCTGGTTTTGGAAGGAGGAAATCCTGAATGGCTCCCTCTGTGTCGGAGGAGAGACTCCTGGAAAGGAAACCTCAGGTTCCGGTTGGTCGGTCGGTCGGTCGGTCGGTCAGTTCGGGGAGAAATATCAGCAAGGAGGTAAAGGCCGTGCCTCACGACATCAGCAGTCCCTTCTCTGGAAATTCCACGGTATCCCAGAGAGCTCTCGGAATTTTGTGATGTCACTCGTGTCCTAGAAACGCCAACTGCCCTCAAGACACACTCTCTCGGTGCCTATAAGACTCGGTTCTAGACATGTTGTCTAGAGAATGGAGATCGTTCGTGGAGAGGCCAGAGGGAGGAAGAAGAAAGCTGGCCTCAGATCTCACAGGAAAACATGGAGAAATAATTAGTGGTCCTGGGGAAGACGAAGTGAGTTCACCACTAGCAGGGACTAGAGAGATTTCTGGATGTGATGGCTTTGAGACTTCCAGGGCTAGGGCTCAGGAACTGGGAGGTTTCTGGGATGAAACAGGTCTGTCTGTCTTGTTTCTCTGAGTTCCTAAAGGGCCAACCCACATCAAAGATTCACGATAGTTGATTTGACAAAGTCGGGAATTGACAAGGAGTGCGGAAGGAGTCAGTGAGATTTCAATACCAGCACTGACTGCACATCATCACCCCCCCCCCCCCCGGTCCTTTTCGTTGTGTAGCAATAATAATAGAGAAAGGGGAGTAGTGCTCTGCCAAAGCCCGTATTTTACCATGCCTTATATCACAGCCATTAGCAGGGTTGAGGCATCAAGTGCTGCAGTCAGTCCGACTCCTGTGACCCCCCTAAGGTTTCTGGCTTCCCAGTTTTGAGTGACACCATGGTCTCCAGTTCAGCTTGAGAGCTCTTTAAGAGCCAATGGAGGAGAGAGTGGAAAGAGACTGCCATTTTTTTCTTTTTCCTTGTCTTTCTTTCTTTTGCTGTTTTGCTTTGTTTTTCAAGAAAGGGTTTCTTTGTGTATCTTGGGCTGTCCTAAAACTCACTCTGTAAATCAGGCCATCTTTGAATTCACAGAGATCTGTGTGTGTGCTGTGATTAAAGCCCGGCTGAGACTGCAATTTCTTGTTAGCTCTGGGTGTCCTGAGCTGTTAGTAAGTGACAATGGCTCTGTGTTGTGAATCTCTGTGAATCCAGACTATGTTATGTCCTTCAATGACATGAGTCTGAAGCATCAAGCACCCACCCACCCCTATACTCCCTGAGGTCTCTGAAGTCACACACAGCGCAGCCTCTATGGGTCTGAATAAGGCTTAGAAAGCTTTTCCCTGGTTCACCTGGTGCAGAGGAAACCAGGTAAGTTCTGAGAGACATGCACCACCTTCCTACAGAAAGAAGGGAGGACTGATTAGCTAATACCCACAGAGGGGGAAACTCAAGTCTGGTATTTCAGACAGAACCTGCTTGGACAAAGTCTCATCTGTCAGTCACTTCCTGAGGGAAGGAGGGAGGGAGGGAGGGAGGGAGGGAGGAAGGAAGGACCACAATTATCTCTCCTCTGTGTCCTTTTTACGCTCTTTCCATGCTCTGATGAATATTGTGATTCAAGTTGGCCATGTCCCCTTTTCCACAGCATGTGCACTGTGGCTCTAGATCAAGGAATCAGTTTGTTTGTGTGTTTTGCTCTATCTAGGAGAAGCACCATAGCAGTTGCATACTGACTGAGAAATTTGATTTTTAGGAAATGATTTTTCATATCTGTGAGTGGTCTCTCCATAGATAGCCACTCATCTTTCTTTAAACTTGAGTATAGGAATGAATGATCCCTCCCTCCCTCCCTCCCTCTCTCCCTCTTCATGGGAATGAGTGTCTGCTCTTGCATTGAGGGCTCCCCAGTTCTCAGCATCTCCAGCCCAACCTGTCACAAGCTGATCACACATTTGCAAACTTGGGATATATTCTGCTGAAGTTTTGGGATAATGAATTTCATCAACTATGGGACTAACTTTGTTCTGACAGGACACTCACTCACAATCTCTCCTCATCACACCCACATAGTGTAACAACTTTGTGTTTCCTCCACAATGTGCTCATTTCTGTCAGGGAACTGAAAGCCGGCCAGCCAGCCAACACTATTTTTCCTTGTTTCTCATTTTGTTCTTATATTCTGTCTCTCCCCCCCCCCGCCTGGAAAACTTTCAGAGTTCACTCTGCCCCCTGAGTAAAGGTGTTATGCTTCCTTTTATTGTATATTTAGTGTGTGTGTGTGTGTGTGTGTGTGTGTGAGAGAGAGAGAGAGAGAGAGAGAGAGATTCATTATGAAATCAAAAGTCAGTCAACAACAGCAAACTTTGTATTTATTTGTCCATCCACGTATTTGCTTGTTTACTTACTTACTTACTCACTCACTCACTCACTCACCCACTTCATTTATTATTTATTTATTTATTTATTTGCAGTGGAAGACTTAATTCAGTAAGAATGATCAGAAGGGTAGGTAGGGTATCCTTGGGAAAAGAGTAAGATATCACGATGACTTTCCCTTCCAAGAGGGAGCTTTCTAGTAAGACGTGAAACCACAGTTTCAAGGGCCCGCTTTCCACAAGTCCTTTTCCAAGGTCAGGCATTTCTTAGGTAAGCAAGGGTCTCCATTCATTCCCTTTGAGGAACTCTCAGGCCCTGCCCTGACATTAACCTCTGACTCCTGCCTATTGTCAAGGCCAATGGGACACTCCTCAGCCCCTCCCTGACCTGAGGTGACCTGAGAAGCCACAGCCCACCCCAGTTCACAGGCCTCTCTTTATCTATCTATCTAACTAAGTAACTGTACAGCATAAAATGTGGAATCTCTTCTCAATGAAATGCTGTTGGCAGCCATTCGATGAATTTATTCTCATCTCAGATCCTGTCCAGCAGGGATGTCTTCTTTCCGTGTTTCTTCTTCTTTTGTATGTTGCAGTCAGTTCAGATGTGCTGGTATATGGTGAGAAAGAGAGAGAGAGAGAAATGGAATTGCTTTTTATTTATTTGAAGAGTTTTAATGATTTAATATTCAGCTATTTCCAGCCTTATTTACCAGCACATTTATTATTACCAGCGAGCACCTTCCTCTGAAAACATTGGAATCGCCCCCCATCTGTACATGTCATGCACGTGCGTGCATATGTGTGTGTGTGTGTGTGTGAGCGTGTGCGCATCCCATCTATCTATCTATCTATCTATCTATCTATCTATCTATCTATCTATCTATCTATCTATCTATCTATGTATCCCTTCATCAAATTCCATTTTAGGAGCTGCTATGCTGACCAGTGACATGGAGGCCACCATTTTCTTAGCCAGTGACAGTCAGGAGACAGAAAGAAGGAAAGAAAGGAAGAAAGGAAGAAAGAATCTACATTCCCAAAGAAAGAAAAAAATTAAGTAAATTTTAAAAAGTAAAAAAAAAATTAAGAAAGTAAGTAAATACATACATAAAAATAGACATAAAGAATGAATAAATGAATAAAACTAAATAATAATTGAAACATTCAATAAGTAAATGAGTCACGCTAAATCAGCAGATAAATAAACAGATATATGAAAGAAGATAAGGAAGTGAAGGAATGAATGAACAAGTAAGTAAGTAAGTAAGTAAGTAAATAACTAGGTGGGTCATTTTTTTTAAAGAAGTAAGTAAATGAGATGGGCTGAACAGATAGTAAGTAAGTAAGTAAGTAAGCAAGCAAGCAAGCAAGCAATCGTGAAAAAAAAATGAGAGCCGGGCGATGGTGGCGCACGCCTTTAATCCCAGTACTCGGGAGGCAGAGGTAGGCGGATCTCTGTGAGTTCGAGACCAGCCTGGTCTACAGTGCTAGTTCCAGGACAGGCTCCAAAGCCACAGAGAAACCCTGTCTCGAAAAACCAAAAAAAAAAAAAAAAAAAGAGAGAGAGAGAGACACATCCATTCAATCCATAAAAGACAAAACGTGGAAATAAACATGTAAACTGGTCGACCCACCCAAAGCAGGAGGGAGGTCTCTGTCCAGCAGGGCCGTCTTCTTTCCAAGTTGCAGTCAGTCAGATCTCTGGGCAAACAGAAAAAGAAAGCAATTGTTTTCTACTTGAACAGTTTTAATATTACTCAAATGAATTAATATTCAGCTATTTATTCCCAGCCTTATTTACAACTGGATGCCCACCGAGCACCTTCCTCTCATAGCTAGCCCCTTCTACCCCTGCCCCATCTGGACAGATAGACAGGATGTATGTATGTATGTATGTATAAATAAATAAATAATAAAAAAGTAAAATAAAAATAAGTAAATAAATAAATTTTAAAAAAAGTGTTTGGTGAGTGGGGCGTGTTGGCATAGAGAACAAAAGAGATAAACTAACCACCAACACATTGAAGAATGACATCAGTCAATCAAGACATGGAAAAAGACAACTGGTCGACCCAAGTTCACAAGGCCAACTGGTCGACCCCGGTACTTAGCATTTTAAGGCCAAATATTTAATCGGACAACTGGTCGACCCGCTTCCAGTCCGTCAAAAAAAAGGAAGTGCACAGAGACAACTGGTCGACCCGTCAGGTCTAGGAAGATATAATATATATTATACCTTAAAAAAAAAAAAAAAAAAAAGAGTCCAGCGGGACATCTGGTCGACCCGCCGCATCCCCGGGGGAAAAAAATGGCCTCCCGCCCGGTGGGAGGGACTACTGGTCTACCCCGGTCCTTTGGAGAAGGAGGTGGAGAGGGGGGAAAAAAAAGTGCGCCCAACCTCCGCCGCCTCCCCGACAGGCGCGCCGCGGCGCCACGGCGCGCGAGCGGAGGTCGGCGGCGAGAGGGGGCCCGGGGCGCCGCCAGACCCTCGCCCATCCTCCCCCGCGAAGAGGGATGGAGAGGGAAAGGCGCGCGCCCGGGAAAGAGGGGACACACCCGCGGGCCGCTGAGGTGCGGTGAGGCAAGCAGCGGGAGTGGACGGAGGAGAGCGAGAGCGGGAAGAGAGCCGCCGTCCGCCGTGAGCCGCCAGTGGCAGAGCCAGACACGGGTCCTCGGACGGGGCGAGGAGGGCGGGCGAGCCGGCGCCCGTCCCCCTTCCCCCTCTCTCGACCTCTCTCTCACGACCGCCACGAGCGCCCGTGCGCACGCACACTTCCGTGCGCACAACACACGTGCGACCCGGGGAGCGCGCCTCCCGGCGAGAACTCGGGCGAGGCAGGCGAGCGGGCGGGCAGAGCCGCCGCCGCTGCTCTCTCACGTTAATGATCCTTCCGCAGGTTCACCTACGGAAACCTTGTTACGACTTTTACTTCCTCTAGATAGTCAAGTTGGTGAACAACCACAAATAAGCAAACAAATAGAGAGATAATAACAATAAAAATATTTGAGAGTTCAAATAATTGACTTCATCTACAATAAAAGAATATAAAAATAAAAATATCAAATGCACTTGAACACATTGGCACAGGAGAACGCTTGCTAAATAGAACCCCAGTAGCACAGACACTGAGAGAAAAAGAAAAAAAAGAAAAAAGAAAAAAAAAAGAAAAACAAAACAAAAAAAAAGAACAAAGAAAAAAACTAAAGAGAGAAAAAAAAGAAAAAAAAAGAAAAGAAGAAGAAGAAAAAAAAGAAAAAAAGAAAAAAAGAAAAAAAAGAAAAAAAAAGAAAGAAAAAAGAAAAAAAAAGAAAAAAAAACAGACACTGAGTGAAACAATTAATAAGTGAGACCTCCTGAAACTGAAAAGCTTCTGTAAAGCAAAGAACATGGCCAACAAGACAAAACGACGGCCTTACAGAATGGGAAAAGATCTTCACTAATCTCCAAAATACACAAAGAAGTCGAGAAATTGGTCATCCAAAGAACAAATAATCCAATTTTAAAAAATGGAGTACAGACCTAAACAGAGAACTCTCAACAGAGGGATCTAAAATGGTTGAAAGACACTTAAATGTATTTAGTGATTATATTTCTTTTCCCTTAGGGATAAAGAAATGGAGAAGTTCTTTGAAGCAGTAAGTCACAAAAACACCAGGCCGTTAAACTTCAGCTACAGGGAAACCCTGTCTCGTGGAAAAACAAAACAACAACAACAACAAAAAAAAAAATCCTGAAGCCAGTGATCATTGCAAACATCTGTATGTTCAGATACTGAGCCTGAGCAAGTTAGAGTGTCACAGATTTGCTGCAATTCATTGCAAATTTCATGTGGATCACAAATCCTGCTCAAGTTACAGCTGTTAGTGTCAGTGTGAACCTTGACACCATCTCTACTGGATTCCTGTCAGCTGGGCTCCGGTCTGCTAGAAAAGCAGAAGAACTAAGGTACCGTAATTAACCTCTTCTGTGCCCCACCTGCAAGAACACTCTGTAAGCTACAGTTCTGAAAACAGCCTGGTCCTGGCATAAGAACAGACAGGAGGACCAATGGAACCGAATAGAAGACCCGGATATCGATCCACACATCTTCGAACACCTGATCTTTGATAAAGAAGTCAAAAATATCCAATAGAAAAAAAAAGAAAGCATGTGAGTTCAAGACCAGCCTGGTCTACAAGAGCTAGTTCCAGGACAGGCTCCAAAAAAAAAAAAAACTACAGAACAACCCTGTCTCGAAAAAAAGAAAGAAAGAAAGAAAGAAAGAAAGAAAGAAAGAAAGAAAGAAGAAAAAGAAAACAGTGCTGTCCTCGAAAATGCCCTCTCCCTTTGAACACGGCCCCTCCTTTGGGCTGAGTTTCCCACACAGCTCTGATGATGCAGGAGGATGCCGAGGGCCCAGTTGGTGCCTGTATCTGTGCCTTGGCAGCAGCTATTCATGTCTTGCCACTCAGAGTCAAATTCCCTTAAGTTTAGCCTTCCCTAAGTGCTTGTTCACTTCAGAAGACTCAACCCTCATCTTCCATGTCCTCCTGGCCTAATTTCTCATATTACTGTTTTACTGAGTATGAATCAGTAATATGAGATGTTCAGGAGAGGGAGGAAGGGTCATTCATGAAAAAAGTGAGTGTTCAACTAACTAACTCCCCATGGGTTCAGGAAGTAGTGAGAAGATATTAATGAAGCAGAGAGAAATTTCTGGTTTTGGAAGGAGGAAATCCTGAATGGCTCCCTCTGTGTCGGAGGAGAGACTCCTGGAAAGGAAACCTCAGGTTCCGGTTGGTCGGTCGGTCGGTCGGTCGGTCAGTTCGGGGAGAAATATCAGCAAGGAGGTAAAGGCCGTGCCTCACGACATCAGCAGTCCCTTCTCTGGAAATTCCACGGTATCCCAGAGAGCTCTCGGAATTTTGTGATGTCACTCGTGTCCTAGAAACGCCAACTGCCCTCAAGACACACTCTCTCGGTGCCTATAAGACTCGGTTCTAGACATGTTGTCTAGAGAATGGAGATCGTTCGTGGAGAGGCCAGAGGGAGGAAGAAGAAAGCTGGCCTCAGATCTCACAGGAAAACATGGAGAAATAATTAGTGGTCCTGGGGAAGACGAAGTGAGTTCACCACTAGCAGGGACTAGAGAGATTTCTGGATGTGATGGCTTTGAGACTTCCAGGGCTAGGGCTCAGGAACTGGGAGGTTTCTGGGATGAAACAGGTCTGTCTGTCTTGTTTCTCTGAGTTCCTAAAGGGCCAACCCACATCAAAGATTCACGATAGTTGATTTGACAAAGTCGGGAATTGACAAGGAGTGCGGAAGGAGTCAGTGAGATTTCAATACCAGCACTGACTGCACATCATCACCCCCCCCCCGGTCCTTTTCGTTGTGTAGCAATAATAATAGAGAAAGGGGAGTAGTGCTCTGCCAAAGCCCGTATTTTACCATGCCTTATATCACAGCCATTAGCAGGGTTGAGGCATCAAGTGCTGCAGTCAGTCCGACTCCTGTGACCCCCCTAAGGTTTCTGGCTTCCCAGTTTTGAGTGACACCATGGTCTCCAGTTCAGCTTGAGAGCTCTTTAAGAGCCAATGGAGGAGAGAGTGGAAAGAGACTGCCATTTTTTTCTTTTTCCTTGTCTTTCTTTCTTTTGCTGTTTTGCTTTGTTTTTCAAGAAAGGGTTTCTTTTTGTATCTTGGGCTGTCCTAAAACTCACTCTGTAAATCAGGCCATCTTTGAATTCACAGAGATCTGTGTGTGTGCTGTGATTAAAGCCCGGCTGAGACTGCAATTTCTTGTTAGCTCTGGGTGTCCTGAGCTGTTAGTAAGTGACAATGGCTCTGTGTTGTGAATCTCTGTGAATCCAGACTATGTTATGTCCTTCAATGACATGAGTCTGAAGCATCAAGCACCCACCCACCCCTATACTCCCTGAGGTCTCTGAAGTCACACACAGCGCAGCCTCTATGGGTCTGAATAAGGCTTA
Organism: Microtus pennsylvanicus; assembly: GCF_037038515.1. Classification (NCBI taxonomy): domain Eukaryota; kingdom Metazoa; phylum Chordata; class Mammalia; order Rodentia; family Cricetidae; genus Microtus; species Microtus pennsylvanicus. The sequence goes on along the minus strand of NW_027460892.1, from coordinate 454,423 downwards.
GAAAGCTTTTCCCTGGTTCACCTGGTGCAGAGGAAACCAGGTAAGTTCTGAGAGACATGCACCACCTTCCTACAGAAAGAAGGGAGGACTGATTAGCTAATACCCACAGAGGGGGAAACTCAAGTCTGGTATTTCAGACAGAACCTGCTTGGACAAAGTCTCATCTGTCAGTCACTTCCTGAGGGAAGGAGGGAGGGAGGGAGGGAGGGAGGGAGGAAGGAAGGACCACAATTATCTCTCCTCTGTGTCCTTTTTACGCTCTTTCCATGCTCTGATGAATATTGTGATTCAAGTTGGCCATGTCCCCTTTTCCACAGCATGTGCACTGTGGCTCTAGATCAAGGAATCAGTTTGTTTGTGTGTTTTGCTCTATCTAGGAGAAGCACCATAGCAGTTGCATACTGACTGAGAAATTTGATTTTTAGGAAATGATTTTTCATATCTGTGAGTGGTCTCTCCATAGATAGCCACTCATCTTTCTTTAAACTTGAGTATAGGAATGAATGATCCCTCCCTCCCTCCCTCCCTCTCTCCCTCTTCATGGGAATGAGTGTCTGCTCTTGCATTGAGGGCTCCCCAGTTCTCAGCATCTCCAGCCCAACCTGTCACAAGCTGATCACACATTTGCAAACTTGGGATATATTCTGCTGAAGTTTTGGGATAATGAATTTCATCAACTATGGGACTAACTTTGTTCTGACAGGACACTCACTCACAATCTCTCCTCATCACACCCACATAGTGTAACAACTTTGTGTTTCCTCCACAATGTGCTCATTTCTGTCAGGGAACTGAAAGCCGGCCAGCCAGCCAACACTATTTTTCCTTGTTTCTCATTTTGTTCTTATATTCTGTCTCTCCCCCCCCCCGCCTGGAAAACTTTCAGAGTTCACTCTGCCCCCTGAGTAAAGGTGTTATGCTTCCTTTTATTGTATATTTAGTGTGTGTGTGTGTGTGTGTGTGTGTGTGAGAGAGAGAGAGAGAGAGAGAGAGAGATTCATTATGAAATCAAAAGTCAGTCAACAACAGCAAACTTTGTATTTATTTGTCCATCCACGTATTTGCTTGTTTACTTACTTACTTACTTACTTACTCACTCACTCACTCACTCACCCACTTCATTTATTATTTATTTATTTATTTATTTGCAGTGGAAGACTTAATTCAGTAAGAATGATCAGAAGGGTAGGTAGGGTATCCTTGGGAAAAGAGTAAGATATCACGATGACTTTCCCTTCCAAGAGGGAGCTTTCTAGTAAGACGTGAAACCACAGTTTCAAGGGCCCGCTTTCCACAAGTCCTTTTCCAAGGTCAGGCATTTCTTAGGTAAGCAAGGGTCTCCATTCATTCCCTTTGAGGAACTCTCAGGCCCTGCCCTGACATTAACCTCTGACTCCTGCCTATTGTCAAGGCCAATGGGACACTCCTCAGCCCCTCCCTGACCTGAGGTGACCTGAGAAGCCACAGCCCACCCCAGTTCACAGGCCTCTCTTTATCTATCTATCTAACTAAGTAACTGTACAGCATAAAATGTGGAATCTCTTCTCAATGAAATGCTGTTGGCAGCCATTCGATGAATTTATTCTCATCTCAGATCCTGTCCAGCAGGGATGTCTTCTTTCCGTGTTTCTTCTTCTTTTGTATGTTGCAGTCAGTTCAGATGTGCTGGTATATGGTGAGAAAGAGAGAGAGAGAGAAATGGAATTGCTTTTTATTTATTTGAAGAGTTTTAATGATTTAATATTCAGCTATTTCCAGCCTTATTTACCAGCACATTTATTATTACCAGCGAGCACCTTCCTCTGAAAACATTGGAATCGCCCCCCATCTGTACATGTCATGCACGTGCGTGCATATGTGTGTGTGTGTGTGTGTGTGTGTGTGTGTGAGCGTGTGCGCATCCCATCTATCTATCTATCTATCTATCTATCTATCTATCTATCTATCTATCTATGTATCCCTTCATCAAATTCCATTTTAGGAGCTGCTATGCTGACCAGTGACATGGAGGCCACCATTTTCTTAGCCAGTGACAGTCAGGAGACAGAAAGAAGGAAAGAAAGGAAGAAAGGAAGAAAGAATCTACATTCCCAAAGAAAGAAAAAAATTAAGTAAATTTTAAAAAGTAAAAAAAAAATTAAGAAAGTAAGTAAATACATACATAAAAATAGACATAAAGAATGAATAAATGAATAAAACTAAATAATAATTGAAACATTCAATAAGTAAATGAGTCACGCTAAATCAGCAGATAAATAAACAGATATATGAAAGAAGATAAGGAAGTGAAGGAATGAATGAACAAGTAAGTAAGTAAGTAAGTAAGTAAATAACTAGGTGGGTCATTTTTTTTAAAGAAGTAAGTAAATGAGATGGGCTGAACAGATAGTAAGTAAGTAAGTAAGTAAGCAAGCAAGCAAGCAAGCAATCGTGAAAAAAAAATGAGAGCCGGGCGATGGTGGCGCACGCCTTTAATCCCAGTACTCGGGAGGCAGAGGTAGGCGGATCTCTGTGAGTTCGAGACCAGCCTGGTCTACAGTGCTAGTTCCAGGACAGGCTCCAAAGCCACAGAGAAACCCTGTCTCGAAAAACCAAAAAAAAAAAAAAAAAGAGAGAGAGACACATCCATTCAATCCATAAAAGACAAAACGTGGAAATAAACATGTAAACTGGTCGACCCACCCAAAGCAGGAGGGAGGTCTCTGTCCAGCAGGGCCGTCTTCTTTCCAAGTTGCAGTCAGTCAGATCTCTGGGCAAACAGAAAAAGAAAGCAATTGTTTTCTACTTGAACAGTTTTAATATTACTCAAATGAATTAATATTCAGCTATTTATTCCCAGCCTTATTTACAACTGGATGCCCACCGAGCACCTTCCTCTCATAGCTAGCCCCTTCTACCCCTGCCCCATCTGGACAGATAGACAGGATGTATGTATGTATGTATGTATAAATAAATAAATAATAAAAAAGTAAAATAAAAATAAGTAAATAAATAAATTTTAAAAAAAGTGTTTGGTGAGTGGGGCGTGTTGGCATAGAGAACAAAAGAGATAAACTAACCACCAACACATTGAAGAATGACATCAGTCAATCAAGACATGGAAAAAGACAACTGGTCGACCCAAGTTCACAAGGCCAACTGGTCGACCCCGGTACTTAGCATTTTAAGGCCAAATATTTAATCGGACAACTGGTCGACCCGCTTCCAGTCCGTCAAAAAAAAGGAAGTGCACAGAGACAACTGGTCGACCCGTCAGGTCTAGGAAGATATAATATATATTATACCTTAAAAAAAAAAAAAAAAAAAAGAGTCCAGCGGGACATCTGGTCGACCCGCCGCATCCCCGGGGGAAAAAAATGGCCTCCCGCCCGGTGGGAGGGACTACTGGTCTACCCCGGTCCTTTGGAGAAGGAGGTGGAGAGGGGGGAAAAAAAAGTGCGCCCAACCTCCGCCGCCTCCCCGACAGGCGCGCCGCGGCGCCACGGCGCGCGAGCGGAGGTCGGCGGCGAGAGGGGGCCCGGGGCGCCGCCAGACCCTCGCCCATCCTCCCCCGCGAAGAGGGATGGAGAGGGAAAGGCGCGCGCCCGGGAAAGAGGGGACACACCCGCGGGCCGCTGCGGTGCGGTGAGGCAAGCAGCGGGAGTGGACGGAGGAGAGCGAGAGCGGGAAGAGAGCCGCCGTCCGCCGTGAGCCGCCAGTGGCAGAGCCAGACACGGGTCCTCGGACGGGGCGAGGAGGGCGGGCGAGCCGGCGCCCGTCCCCCTTCCCCCTCTCTCGACCTCTCTCTCACGACCGCCACGAGCGCCCGTGCGCACGCACACTTCCGTGCGCACAACACACGTGCGACCCGGGGAGCGCGCCTCCCGGCGAGAACTCGGGCGAGGCAGGCGAGCGGGCGGGCAGAGCCGCCGCCGCTGCTCTCTCACGTTAATGATCCTTCCGCAGGTTCACCTACGGAAACCTTGTTACGACTTTTACTTCCTCTAGATAGTCAAGTTGGTGAACAACCACAAATAAGCAAACAAATAGAGAGATAATAACAATAAAAATATTTGAGAGTTCAAATAATTGACTTCATCCACAATAAAAGAATATAAAAATAAAAATATCAAATGCACTTGAACACATTGGCACAGGAGAACGCTTGCTAAATAGAACCCCAGTAGCACAGACACTGAGAGAAAAAGAAAAAAAAGAAAAAAGAAAAAAAAAAGAAAAACAAAACAAAAAAAAAGAACAAAGAAAAAAACTAAAGAGAGAAAAAAAGAAAAAAAAAGAAAAGAAGAAGAAAAAAAAGAAAAAAAGAAAAAAAGAAAAAAAAGAAAAAAAAAAGAAAGAAAAAAGAAAAAAAAAGAAAAAAAAACAGACACTGAGTGAAACAATTAATAAGTGAGACCTCCTGAAACTGAAAAGCTTCTGTAAAGCAAAGAACATGGCCAACAAGACAAAGCGACGGCCTTACAGAATGGGAAAAGATCTTCACTAATCTCCAAAATACACAAAGAAGTCGATAAATTGGTCATCCAAAGAACAAATAATCCAATTTTAAAAAATGGAGTACAGACCTAAACAGAGAACTCTCAACAGAGGGATCTAAAATGGTTGAAAGACACTTAAATGTATTTAGTGATTATATTTCTTTTCCCTTAGGGATAAAGAAATGGAGAAGTTCTTTGAAGCAGTAAGTCACAAAAACACCAGGCCGTTAAACTTCAGCTACAGGGAAACCCTGTCTCGTGGAAAAACAAAACAACAACAACAACAAAAAAAAAAAAATCCTGAAGCCAGTGATCATTGCAAACATCTGTATGTTCAGATACTGAGCCTGAGCAAGTTAGAGTGTCACAGATTTGCTGCAATTCATTGCAAATTTCATGTGGATCACAAATCCTGCTCAAGTTACAGCTGTTAGTGTCAGTGTGAACCTTGACACCATCTCTACTGGATTCCTGTCAGCTGGGCTCCGGTCTGCTAGAAAAGCAGAAGAACTAAGGTACCGTAATTAACCTCTTCTGTGCCCCACCTGCAAGAACACTCTGTAAGCTACAGTTCTGAAAACAGCCTGGTCCTGGCATAAGAACAGACAGGAGGACCAATGGAACCGAATAGAAGACCCGGATATCGATCCACACATCTTCGAACACCTGATCTTTGATAAAGAAGTCAAAAATATCCAATAGAAAAAAAAAGAAAGCATGTGAGTTCAAGACCAGCCTGGTCTACAAGAGCTAGTTCCAGGACAGGCTCCAAAAAAAAAAAAACTACAGAACAACCCTGTCTCGAAAAAAAAAAAGAAAGAAAGAAAGAAAGAAAGAAAGAAAGAAAGAAAGAAAGAAAGAAGAAAAAGAAAACAGTGCTGTCCTCGAAAATGCCCTCTCCCTTTGAACACGGCCCCTCCTTTGGGCTGAGTTTCCCACACAGCTCTGATGATGCAGGAGGATGCCGAGGGCCCAGTTGGTGCCTGTATCTGTGCCTTGGCAGCAGCTATTCATGTCTTGCCACTCAGAGTCAAATTCCCTTAAGTTTAGCCTTCCCTAAGTGCTTGTTCACTTCAGAAGACTCAACCCTCATCTTCCATGTCCTCCTGGCCTAATTTCTCATATTACTGTTTTACTGAGTATGAATCAGTAATATGAGATGTTCAGGAGAGGGAGGAAGGGTCATTCATGAAAAAAGTGAGTGTTCAACTAACTAACTCCCCATGGGTTCAGGAAGTAGTGAGAAGATATTAATGAAGCAGAGAGAAATTTCTGGTTTTGGAAGGAGGAAATCCTGAATGGCTCCCTCTGTGTCGGAGGAGAGACTCCTGGAAAGGAAACCTCAGGTTCCGGTTGGTCGGTCGGTCGGTCGGTCGGTCAGTTCGGGGAGAAATATCAGCAAGGAGGTAAAGGCCGTGCCTCACGACATCAGCAGTCCCTTCTCTGGAAATTCCACGGTATCCCAGAGAGCTCTTGGAATTTTGTGATGTCACTCGTGTCCTAGAAACGCCAACTGCCCTCAAGACACACTCTCTCGGTGCCTATAAGACTCGGTTCTAGACATGTTGTCTAGAGAATGGAGATCGTTCGTGGAGAGGCCAGAGGGAGGAAGAAGAAAGCTGGCCTCAGATCTCACAGGAAAACATGGAGAAATAATTAGTGGTCCTGGGGAAGACAAAGTGAGTTCACCACTAGCAGGGACTAGAGAGATTTCTGGATGTGATGGCTTTGAGACTTCCAGGGCTAGGGCTCAGGAACTGGGAGGTTTCTGGGATGAAACAGGTCTGTCTGTCTTGTTTCTCTGAGTTCCTAAAGGGCCAACCCACATCAAAGATTCACGATAGTTGATTTGACAAAGTCGGGAATTGACAAGGAGTGCGGAAGGAGTCAGTGAGATTTCAATACCAGCACTGACTGCACATCATCACCCCCCCCCCCGGTCCTTTTCGTTGTGTAGCAATAATAATAGAGAAAGGGGAGTAGTGCTCTGCCAAAGCCCGTATTTTACCATGCCTTATATCACAGCCATTAGCAGGGTTGAGGCATCAAGTGCTGCAGTCAGTCCGACTCCTGTGACCCCCCTAAGGTTTCTGGCTTCCCAGTTTTGAGTGACACCATGGTCTCCAGTTCAGCTTGAGAGCTCTTTAAGAGCCAATGGAGGAGAGAGTGGAAAGAGACTGCCATTTTTTTCTTTTTCCTTGTCTTTCTTTCTTTTGCTGTTTTGCTTTGTTTTTCAAGAAAGGGTTTCTTTTTGTATCTTGGGCTGTCCTAAAACTCACTCTGTAAATCAGGCCATCTTTGAATTCACAGAGATCTGTGTGTGTGCTGTGATTAAAGCCCGGCTGAGACTGCAATTTCTTGTTAGCTCTGGGTGTCCTGAGCTGTTAGTAAGTGACAATGGCTCTGTGTTGTGAATCTCTGTGAATCCAGACTATGTTATGTCCTTCAATGACATGAGTCTGAAGCATCAAGCACCCACCCACCCCTATACTCCCTGAGGTCTCTGAAGTCACACACAGCGCAGCCTCTATGGGTCTGAATAAGGCTTAGAAAGCTTTTCCCTGGTTCACCTGGTGCAGAGGAAACCAGGTAAGTTCTGAGAGACATGCACCACCTTCCTACAGAAAGAAGGGAGGACTGATTAGCTAATACCCACAGAGGGGGAAACTCAAGTCTGGTATTTCAGACAGAACCTGCTTGGACAAAGTCTCATCTGTCAGTCACTTCCTGAGGGAAGGAGGGAGGGAGGGAGGGAGGGAGGGAGGAAGGAAGGACCACAATTATCTCTCCTCTGTGTCCTTTTTACGCTCTTTCCATGCTCTGATGAATATTGTGATTCAAGTTGGCCATGTCCCCTTTTCCACAGCATGTGCACTGTGGCTCTAGATCAAGGAATCAGTTTGTTTGTGTGTTTTGCTCTATCTAGGAGAAGCACCATAGCAGTTGCATACTGACTGAGAAATTTGATTTTTAGGAAATGATTTTTCATATCTGTGAGTGGTCTCTCCATAGATAGCCACTCATCTTTCTTTAAACTTGAGTATAGGAATGAATGATCCCTCCCTCCCTCCCTCCCTCTCTCCCTCTTCATGGGAATGAGTGTCTGCTCTTGCATTGAGGGCTCCCCAGTTCTCAGCATCTCCAGCCCAACCTGTCACAAGCTGATCACACATTTGCAAACTTGGGATATATTCTGCTGAAGTTTTGGGATAATGAATTTCATCAACTATGGGACTAACTTTGTTCTGACAGGACACTCACTCACAATCTCTCCTCATCACACCCACATAGTGTAACAACTTTGTGTTTCCTCCACAATGTGCTCATTTCTGTCAGGGAACTGAAAGCCGGCCAGCCAGCCAACACTATTTTTCCTTGTTTCTCATTTTGTTCTTATATTCTGTCTCTCCCCCCCCCCGCCTGGAAAACTTTCAGAGTTCACTCTGCCCCCTGAGTAAAGGTGTTATGCTTCCTTTTATTGTATATTTAGTGTGTGTGTGTGTGTGTGTGTGTGTGAGAGAGAGAGAGAGAGAGAGAGAGAGATTCATTATGAAATCAAAAGTCAGTCAACAACAGCAAACTTTGTATTTATTTGTCCATCCACGTATTTGCTTGTTTACTTACTTACTTACTTACTTACTCACTCACTCACTCACTCACCCACTTCATTTATTATTTATTTATTTATTTATTTGCAGTGGAAGACTTAATTCAGTAAGAATGATCAGAAGGGTAGGTAGGGTATCCTTGGGAAAAGAGTAAGATATCACGATGACTTTCCCTTCCAAGAGGGAGCTTTCTAGTAAGACGTGAAACCACAGTTTCAAGGGCCCGCTTTCCACAAGTCCTTTTCCAAGGTCAGGCATTTCTTAGGTAAGCAAGGGTCTCCATTCATTCCCTTTGAGGAACTCTCAGGCCCTGCCCTGACATTAACCTCTGACTCCTGCCTATTGTCAAGGCCAATGGGACACTCCTCAGCCCCTCCCTGACCTGAGGTGACCTGAGAAGCCACAGCCCACCCCAGTTCACAGGCCTCTCTTTATCTATCTATCTAACTAAGTAACTGTACAGCATAAAATGTGGAATCTCTTCTCAATGAAATGCTGTTGGCAGCCATTCGATGAATTTATTCTCATCTCAGATCCTGTCCAGCAGGGATGTCTTCTTTCCGTGTTTCTTCTTCTTTTGTATGTTGCAGTCAGTTCAGATGTGCTGGTATATGGTGAGAAAGAGAGAGAGAGAGAAATGGAATTGCTTTTTATTTATTTGAAGAGTTTTAATGATTTAATATTCAGCTATTTCCAGCCTTATTTACCAGCACATTTATTATTACCAGCGAGCACCTTCCTCTGAAAACATTGGAATCGCCCCCCATCTGTACATGTCATGCACGTGCGTGCATATGTGTGTGTGTGTGTGTGTGTGTGTGTGTGAGCGTGTGCGCATCCCATCTATCTATCTATCTATCTATCTATCTATCTATCTATCTATCTATCTATCTATCTATCTATCTATGTATCCCTTCATCAAATTCCATTTTAGGAGCTGCTATGCTGACCAGTGACATGGAGGCCACCATTTTCTTAGCCAGTGACAGTCAGGAGACAGAAAGAAGGAAAGAAAGGAAGAAAGGAAGAAAGAATCTACATTCCCAAAGAAAGAAAAAAATTAAGTAAATTTTAAAAAGTAAAAAAAAAATTAAGAAAGTAAGTAAATACATACATAAAAATAGACATAAAGAATGAATAAATGAATAAAACTAAATAATAATTGAAACATTCAATAAGTAAATGAGTCACGCTAAATCAGCAGATAAATAAACAGATATATGAAAGAAGATAAGGAAGTGAAGGAATGAATGAACAAGTAAGTAAGTAAGTAAGTAAGTAAATAACTAGGTGGGTCATTTTTTTTAAAGAAGTAAGTAAATGAGATGGGCTGAACAGATAGTAAGTAAGTAAGTAAGTAAGCAAGCAAGCAAGCAAGCAATCGTGAAAAAAAAATGAGAGCCGGGCGATGGTGGCGCACGCCTTTAATCCCAGTACTCGGGAGGCAGAGGTAGGCGGATCTCTGTGAGTTCGAGACCAGCCTGGTCTACAGTGCTAGTTCCAGGACAGGCTCCAAAGCCACAGAGAAACCCTGTCTCGAAAAACCAAAAAAAAAAAAAAAAAGAGAGAGAGACACATCCATTCAATCCATAAAAGACAAAACGTGGAAATAAACATGTAAACTGGTCGACCCACCCAAAGCAGGAGGGAGGTCTCTGTCCAGCAGGGCCGTCTTCTTTCCAAGTTGCAGTCAGTCAGATCTCTGGGCAAACAGAAAAAGAAAGCAATTGTTTTCTACTTGAACAGTTTTAATATTACTCAAATGAATTAATATTCAGCTATTTATTCCCAGCCTTATTTACAACTGGATGCCCACCGAGCACCTTCCTCTCATAGCTAGCCCCTTCTACCCCTGCCCCATCTGGACAGATAGACAGGATGTATGTATGTATGTATGTATAAATAAATAAATAATAAAAAAGTAAAATAAAAATAAGTAAATAAATAAATTTTAAAAAAAGTGTTTGGTGAGTGGGGCGTGTTGGCATAGAGAACAAAAGAGATAAACTAACCACCAACACATTGAAGAATGACATCAGTCAATCAAGACATGGAAAAAGACAACTGGTCGACCCAAGTTCACAAGGCCAACTGGTCGACCCCGGTACTTAGCATTTTAAGGCCAAATATTTAATCGGACAACTGGTCGACCCGCTTCCAGTCCGTCAAAAAAAAGGAAGTGCACAGAGACAACTGGTCGACCCGTCAGGTCTAGGAAGATATAATATATATTATACCTTAAAAAAAAAAAAAAAAAAAAGAGTCCAGCGGGACATCTGGTCGACCCGCCGCATCCCCGGGGGAAAAAAATGGCCTCCCGCCCGGTGGGAGGGACTACTGGTCTACCCCGGTCCTTTGGAGAAGGAGGTGGAGAGGGGGGAAAAAAAAGTGCGCCCAACCTCCGCCGCCTCCCCGACAGGCGCGCCGCGGCGCCACGGCGCGCGAGCGGAGGTCGGCGGCGAGAGGGGGCCCGGGGCGCCGCCAGACCCTCGCCCATCCTCCCCCGCGAAGAGGGATGGAGAGGGAAAGGCGCGCGCCCGGGAAAGAGGGGACACACCCGCGGGCCGCTGCGGTGCGGTGAGGCAAGCAGCGGGAGTGGACGGAGGAGAGCGAGAGCGGGAAGAGAGCCGCCGTCCGCCGTGAGCCGCCAGTGGCAGAGCCAGACACGGGTCCTCGGACGGGGCGAGGAGGGCGGGCGAGCCGGCGCCCGTCCCCCTTCCCCCTCTCTCGACCTCTCTCTCACGACCGCCACGAGCGCCCGTGCGCACGCACACTTCCGTGCGCACAACACACGTGCGACCCGGGGAGCGCGCCTCCCGGCGAGAACTCGGGCGAGGCAGGCGAGCGGGCGGGCAGAGCCGCCGCCGCTGCTCTCTCACGTTAATGATCCTTCCGCAGGTTCACCTACGGAAACCTTGTTACGACTTTTACTTCCTCTAGATAGTCAAGTTGGTGAACAACCACAAATAAGCAAACAAATAGAGAGATAATAACAATAAAAATATTTGAGAGTTCAAATAATTGACTTCATCCACAATAAAAGAATATAAAAATAAAAATATCAAATGCACTTGAACACATTGGCACAGGAGAACGCTTGCTAAATAGAACCCCAGTAGCACAGACACTGAGAGAAAAAGAAAAAAAAGAAAAAAGAAAAAAAAAAGAAAAACAAAACAAAAAAAAAGAACAAAGAAAAAAACTAAAGAGAGAAAAAAAGAAAAAAAAAGAAAAGAAGAAGAAAAAAAAGAAAAAAAGAAAAAAAGAAAAAAAAGAAAAAAAAAAGAAAGAAAAAAGAAAAAAAAAGAAAAAAAAACAGACACTGAGTGAAACAATTAATAAGTGAGACCTCCTGAAACTGAAAAGCTTCTGTAAAGCAAAGAACATGGCCAACAAGACAAAGCGACGGCCTTACAGAATGGGAAAAGATCTTCACTAATCTCCAAAATACACAAAGAAGTCGATAAATTGGTCATCCAAAGAACAAATAATCCAATTTTAAAAAATGGAGTACAGACCTAAACAGAGAACTCTCAACAGAGGGATCTAAAATGGTTGAAAGACACTTAAATGTATTTAGTGATTATATTTCTTTTCCCTTAGGGATAAAGAAATGGAGAAGTTCTTTGAAGCAGTAAGTCACAAAAACACCAGGCCGTTAAACTTCAGCTACAGGGAAACCCTGTCTCGTGGAAAAACAAAACAACAACAACAACAACAAAAAAAAAATCCTGAAGCCAGTGATCATTGCAAACATCTGTATGTTCAGATACTGAGCCTGAGCAAGTTAGAGTGTCACAGATTTGCTGCAATTCATTGCAAATTTCATGTGGATCACAAATCCTGCTCAAGTTACAGCTGTTAGTGTCAGTGTGAACCTTGACACCATCTCTACTGGATTCCTGTCAGCTGGGCTCCGGTCTGCTAGAAAAGCAGAAGAACTAAGGTACCGTAATTAACCTCTTCTGTGCCCCACCTGCAAGAACACTCTGTAAGCTACAGTTCTGAAAACAGCCTGGTCCTGGCATAAGAACAGACAGGAGGACCAATGGAACCGAATAGAAGACCCGGATATCGATCCACACATCTTCGAACACCTGATCTTTGATAAAGAAGTCAAAAATATCCAATAGAAAAAAAAAGAAAGCATGTGAGTTCAAGACCAGCCTGGTCTACAAGAGCTAGTTCCAGGACAGGCTCCAAAAAAAAAAAAACTACAGAACAACCCTGTCTCGAAAAAAAAAAAGAAAGAAAGAAAGAAAGAAAGAAAGAAAGAAAGAAAGAAAGAAAGAAGAAAAAGAAAACAGTGCTGTCCTCGAAAATGCCCTCTCCCTTTGAACACGGCCCCTCCTTTGGGCTGAGTTTCCCACACAGCTCTGATGATGCAGGAGGATGCCGAGGGCCCAGTTGGTGCCTGTATCTGTGCCTTGGCAGCAGCTATTCATGTCTTGCCACTCAGAGTCAAATTCCCTTAAGTTTAGCCTTCCCTAAGTGCTTGTTCACTTCAGAAGACTCAACCCTCATCTTCCATGTCCTCCTGGCCTAATTTCTCATATTACTGTTTTACTGAGTATGAATCAGTAATATGAGATGTTCAGGAGAGGGAGGAAGGGTCATTCATGAAAAAAGTGAGTGTTCAACTAACTAACTCCCCATGGGTTCAGGAAGTAGTGAGAAGATATTAATGAAGCAGAGAGAAATTTCTGGTTTTGGAAGGAGGAAATCCTGAATGGCTCCCTCTGTGTCGGAGGAGAGACTCCTGGAAAGGAAACCTCAGGTTCCGGTTGGTCGGTCGGTCGGTCGGTCGGTCAGTTCGGGGAGAAATATCAGCAAGGAGGTAAAGGCCGTGCCTCACGACATCAGCAGTCCCTTCTCTGGAAATTCCACGGTATCCCAGAGAGCTCTTGGAATTTTGTGATGTCACTCGTGTCCTAGAAACGCCAACTGCCCTCAAGACACACTCTCTCGGTGCCTATAAGACTCGGTTCTAGACATGTTGTCTAGAGAATGGAGATCGTTCGTGGAGAGGCCAGAGGGAGGAAGAAGAAAGCTGGCCTCAGATCTCACAGGAAAACATGGAGAAATAATTAGTGGTCCTGGGGAAGACGAAGTGAGTTCACCACTAGCAGGGACTAGAGAGATTTCTGGATGTGATGGCTTTGAGACTTCCAGGGCTAGGGCTCAGGAACTGGGAGGTTTCTGGGATGAAACAGGTCTGTCTGTATTGTTTCTCTGAGTTCCTAAAGGGCCAACCCACATCAAAGATTCACGATAGTTGATTTGACAAAGTCGGGAATTGACAAGGAGTGCGGAAGGAGTCAGTGAGATTTCAATACCAGCACTGACTGCACATCATCACCCCCCCCCCCGGTCCTTTTCGTTGTGTAGCAATAATAATAGAGAAAGGGGAGTAGTGCTCTGCCAAAGCCCGTATTTTACCATGCCTTATATCACAGCCATTAGCAGGGTTGAGGCATCAAGTGCTGCAGTCAGTCCGACTCCTGTGACCCCCCTAAGGTTTCTGGCTTCCCAGTTTTGAGTGACACCATGGTCTCCAGTTCAGCTTGAGAGCTCTTTAAGAGCCAATGGAGGAGAGAGTGGAAAGAGACTGCCATTTTTTTCTTTTTCCTTGTCTTTCTTTCTTTTGCTGTTTTGCTTTGTTTTTCAAGAAAGGGTTTCTTTTTGTATCTTGGGCTGTCCTAAAACTCACTCTGTAAATCAGGCCATCTTTGAATTCACAGAGATCTGTGTGTGTGCTGTGATTAAAGCCCGGCTGAGACTGCAATTTCTTGTTAGCTCTGGGTGTCCTGAGCTGTTAGTAAGTGACAATGGCTCTGTGTTGTGAATCTCTGTGAATCCAGACTATGTTATGTCCTTCAATGACATGAGTCTGAAGCATCAAGCACCCACCCACCCCTATACTCCCTGAGGTCTCTGAAGTCACACACAGCGCAGCCTCTATGGGTCTGAATAAGGCTTAGAAAGCTTTTCCCTGGTTCACCTGGTGCAGAGGAAACCAGGTAAGTTCTGAGAGACATGCACCACCTTCCTACAGAAAGAAGGGAGGACTGATTAGCTAATACCCACAGAGGGGGAAACTCAAGTCTGGTATTTCAGACAGAACCTGCTTGGACAAAGTCTCATCTGTCAGTCACTTCCTGAGGGAAGGAGGGAGGGAGGGAGGGAGGGAGGGAGGAAGGAAGGACCACAATTATCTCTCCTCTGTGTCCTTTTTACGCTCTTTCCATGCTCTGATGAATATTGTGATTCAAGTTGGCCATGTCCCCTTTTCCACAGCATGTGCACTGTGGCTCTAGATCAAGGAATCAGTTTGTTTGTGTGTTTTGCTCTATCTAGGAGAAGCACCATAGCAGTTGCATACTGACTGAGAAATTTGATTTTTAGGAAATGATTTTTCATATCTGTGAGTGGTCTCTCCATAGATAGCCACTCATCTTTCTTTAAACTTGAGTATAGGAATGAATGATCCCTCCCTCCCTCCCTCCCTCTCTCCCTCTTCATGGGAATGAGTGTCTGCTCTTGCATTGAGGGCTCCCCAGTTCTCAGCATCTCCAGCCCAACCTGTCACAAGCTGATCACACATTTGCAAACTTGGGATATATTCTGCTGAAGTTTTGGGATAATGAATTTCATCAACTATGGGACTAACTTTGTTCTGACAGGACACTCACTCACAATCTCTCCTCATCACACCCACATAGTGTAACAACTTTGTGTTTCCTCCACAATGTGCTCATTTCTGTCAGGGAACTGAAAGCCGGCCAGCCAGCCAACACTATTTTTCCTTGTTTCTCATTTTGTTCTTATATTCTGTCTCTCCCCCCCCCCGCCTGGAAAACTTTCAGAGTTCACTCTGCCCCCTGAGTAAAGGTGTTATGCTTCCTTTTATTGTATATTTAGTGTGTGTGTGTGTGTGTGTGTGTGTGTGAGAGAGAGAGAGAGAGAGAGAGAGAGATTCATTATGAAATCAAAAGTCAGTCAACAACAGCAAACTTTGTATTTATTTGTCCATCCACGTATTTGCTTGTTTACTTACTTACTTACTTACTTACTCACTCACTCACTCACTCACCCACTTCATTTATTATTTATTTATTTATTTATTTGCAGTGGAAGACTTAATTCAGTAAGAATGATCAGAAGGGTAGGTAGGGTATCCTTGGGAAAAGAGTAAGATATCACGATGACTTTCCCTTCCAAGAGGGAGCTTTCTAGTAAGACGTGAAACCACAGTTTCAAGGGCCCGCTTTCCACAAGTCCTTTTCCAAGGTCAGGCATTTCTTAGGTAAGCAAGGGTCTCCATTCATTCCCTTTGAGGAACTCTCAGGCCCTGCCCTGACATTAACCTCTGACTCCTGCCTATTGTCAAGGCCAATGGGACACTCCTCAGCCCCTCCCTGACCTGAGGTGACCTGAGAAGCCACAGCCCACCCCAGTTCACAGGCCTCTCTTTATCTATCTATCTAACTAAGTAACTGTACAGCATAAAATGTGGAATCTCTTCTCAATGAAATGCTGTTGGCAGCCATTCGATGAATTTATTCTCATCTCAGATCCTGTCCAGCAGGGATGTCTTCTTTCCGTGTTTCTTCTTCTTTTGTATGTTGCAGTCAGTTCAGATGTGCTGGTATATGGTGAGAAAGAGAGAGAGAGAGAAATGGAATTGCTTTTTATTTATTTGAAGAGTTTTAATGATTTAATATTCAGCTATTTCCAGCCTTATTTACCAGCACATTTATTATTACCAGCGAGCACCTTCCTCTGAAAACATTGGAATCGCCCCCCATCTGTACATGTCATGCACGTGCGTGCATATGTGTGTGTGTGTGTGTGTGTGTGTGTGTGAGCGTGTGCGCATCCCATCTATCTATCTATCTATCTATCTATCTATCTATCTATCTATCTATCTATCTATCTATCTATGTATCCCTTCATCAAATTCCATTTTAGGAGCTGCTATGCTGACCAGTGACATGGAGGCCACCATTTTCTTAGCCAGTGACAGTCAGGAGACAGAAAGAAGGAAAGAAAGGAAGAAAGGAAGAAAGAATCTACATTCCCAAAGAAAGAAAAAAATTAAGTAAATTTTAAAAAGTAAAAAAAAAATTAAGAAAGTAAGTAAATACATACATAAAAATAGACATAAAGAATGAATAAATGAATAAAACTAAATAATAATTGAAACATTCAATAAGTAAATGAGTCACGCTAAATCAGCAGATAAATAAACAGATATATGAAAGAAGATAAGGAAGTGAAGGAATGAATGAACAAGTAAGTAAGTAAGTAAGTAAGTAAATAACTAGGTGGGTCATTTTTTTTAAAGAAGTAAGTAAATGAGATGGGCTGAACAGATAGTAAGTAAGTAAGTAAGTAAGCAAGCAAGCAAGCAAGCAATCGTGAAAAAAAAATGAGAGCCGGGCGATGGTGGCGCACGCCTTTAATCCCAGTACTCGGGAGGCAGAGGTAGGCGGATCTCTGTGAGTTCGAGACCAGCCTGGTCTACAGTGCTAGTTCCAGGACAGGCTCCAAAGCCACAGAGAAACCCTGTCTCGAAAAACCAAAAAAAAAAAAAAAAAGAGAGAGAGACACATCCATTCAATCCATAAAAGACAAAACGTGGAAATAAACATGTAAACTGGTCGACCCACCCAAAGCAGGAGGGAGGTCTCTGTCCAGCAGGGCCGTCTTCTTTCCAAGTTGCAGTCAGTCAGATCTCTGGGCAAACAGAAAAAGAAAGCAATTGTTTTCTACTTGAACAGTTTTAATATTACTCAAATGAATTAATATTCAGCTATTTATTCCCAGCCTTATTTACAACTGGATGCCCACCGAGCACCTTCCTCTCATAGCTAGCCCCTTCTACCCCTGCCCCATCTGGACAGATAGACAGGATGTATGTATGTATGTATGTATAAATAAATAAATAATAAAAAAGTAAAATAAAAATAAGTAAATAAATAAATTTTAAAAAAAGTGTTTGGTGAGTGGGGCGTGTTGGCATAGAGAACAAAAGAGATAAACTAACCACCAACACATTGAAGAATGACATCAGTCAATCAAGACATGGAAAAAGACAACTGGTCGACCCAAGTTCACAAGGCCAACTGGTCGACCCCGGTACTTAGCATTTTAAGGCCAAATATTTAATCGGACAACTGGTCGACCCGCTTCCAGTCCGTCAAAAAAAAGGAAGTGCACAGAGACAACTGGTCGACCCGTCAGGTCTAGGAAGATATAATATATATTATACCTTAAAAAAAAAAAAAAAAAAAAGAGTCCAGCGGGACATCTGGTCGACCCGCCGCATCCCCGGGGGAAAAAAATGGCCTCCCGCCCGGTGGGAGGGACTACTGGTCTACCCCGGTCCTTTGGAGAAGGAGGTGGAGAGGGGGGAAAAAAAAGTGCGCCCAACCTCCGCCGCCTCCCCGACAGGCGCGCCGCGGCGCCACGGCGCGCGAGCGGAGGTCGGCGGCGAGAGGGGGCCCGGGGCGCCGCCAGACCCTCGCCCATCCTCCCCCGCGAAGAGGGATGGAGAGGGAAAGGCGCGCGCCCGGGAAAGAGGGGACACACCCGCGGGCCGCTGCGGTGCGGTGAGGCAAGCAGCGGGAGTGGACGGAGGAGAGCGAGAGCGGGAAGAGAGCCGCCGTCCGCCGTGAGCCGCCAGTGGCAGAGCCAGACACGGGTCCTCGGACGGGGCGAGGAGGGCGGGCGAGCCGGCGCCCGTCCCCCTTCCCCCTCTCTCGACCTCTCTCTCACGACCGCCACGAGCGCCCGTGCGCACGCACACTTCCGTGCGCACAACACACGTGCGACCCGGGGAGCGCGCCTCCCGGCGAGAACTCGGGCGAGGCAGGCGAGCGGGCGGGCAGAGCCGCCGCCGCTGCTCTCTCACGTTAATGATCCTTCCGCAGGTTCACCTACGGAAACCTTGTTACGACTTTTACTTCCTCTAGATAGTCAAGTTGGTGAACAACCACAAATAAGCAAACAAATAGAGAGATAATAACAATAAAAATATTTGAGAGTTCAAATAATTGACTTCATCCACAATAAAAGAATATAAAAATAAAAATATCAAATGCACTTGAACACATTGGCACAGGAGAACGCTTGCTAAATAGAACCCCAGTAGCACAGACACTGAGAGAAAAAGAAAAAAAAGAAAAACAAAAAAAAAAAGAACAAAGAAAAAAACTAAAGAGAGAAAAAAAAGAAACAAAAAGAAAAGAAGAAGAAGAAAAAAAAGAAAAAAACTAAAGAGAGAAAAAAAAGAAAAAAAAAAGAAAGAAAAAAGAAAAAAAAAGAAAAAAAAACAGACACTGAGTGAAACAATTAATAAGTGAGACCTCCTGAAACTGAAAAGCTTCTGTAAAGCAAAGAACATGGCCAACAAGACAAAACGACGGCCTTACAGAATGGGAAAAGATCTTCACTAATCTCCAAAATACACAAAGAAGTCGAGAAATTGGTCATCCAAAGAACAAATAATCCAATTTTAAAAAATGGAGTACAGACCTAAACAGAGAACTCTCAACAGAGGGATCTAAAATGGTTGAAAGACACTTAAATGTATTTAGTGATTATATTTCTTTTCCCTTAGGGATAAAGAAATGGAGAAGTTCTTTGAAGCAGTAAGTCACAAAAACACCAGGCCATTAAACTTCAGCTACAGGGAAACCCTGTCTCGTGGAAAAACAAAACAACAACAACAACAACAAAAAAAAAATCCTGAAGCCAGTGATCATTGCAAACATCTGTATGTTCAGATACTGAGCCTGAGCAAGTTAGAGTGTCACAGATTTGCTGCAATTCATTGCAAATTTCATGTGGATCACAAATCCTGCTCAAGTTACAGCTGTTAGTGTCAGTGTGAACCTTGACACCATCTCTACTGGATTCCTGTCAGCTGGGCTCCGGTCTGCTAGAAAAGCAGAAGAACTAAGGTACCGTAATTAACCTCTTCTGTGCCCCACCTGCAAGAACACTCTGTAAGCTACAGTTCTGAAAACAGCCTGGTCCTGGCATAAGAACAGACAGGAGGACCAATGGAACCGAATAGAAGACCCGGATATCGATCCACACATCTTCGAACACCTGATCTTTGATAAAGAAGTCAAAAATATCCAATAGAAAAAAAAAGAAAGCATGTGAGTTCAAGACCAGCCTGGTCTACAAGAGCTAGTTCCAGGACAGGCTCCAAAAAAAAAAAAACTACAGAACAACCCTGTCTCGAAAAAAAAAAAGAAAGAAAGAAAGAAAGAAAGAAAGAAAGAAAGAAAGAAAGAAAGAAAGAAGAAAAAGAAAACAGTGCTGTCCTCGAAAATGCCCTCTCCCTTTGAACACGGCCCCTCCTTTGGGCTGAGTTTCCCACACAGCTCTGATGATGCAGGAGGATGCCGAGGGCCCAGTTGGTGCCTGTATCTGTGCCTTGGCAGCAGCTATTCATGTCTTGCCACTCAGAGTCAAATTCCCTTAAGTTTAGCCTTCCCTAAGTGCTTGTTCACTTCAGAAGACTCAACCCTCATCTTCCATGTCCTCCTGGCCTAATTTCTCATATTACTGTTTTACTGAGTATGAATCAGTAATATGAGATGTTCAGGAGAGGGAGGAAGGGTCATTCATGAAAAAAGTGAGTGTTCAACTAACTAACTCCCCATGGGTTCAGGAAGTAGTGAGAAGATATTAATGAAGCAGAGAGAAATTTCTGGTTTTGGAAGGAGGAAATCCTGAATGGCTCCCTCTGTGTCGGAGGAGAGACTCCTGGAAAGGAAACCTCAGGTTCCGGTTGGTCGGTCGGTCGGTCGGTCGGTCAGTTCGGGGAGAAATATCAGCAAGGAGGTAAAGGCCGTGCCTCACGACATCAGCAGTCCCTTCTCTGGAAATTCCACGGTATCCCAGAGAGCTCTCGGAATTTTGTGATGTCACTCGTGTCCTAGAAACGCCAACTGCCCTCAAGACACACTCTCTCGGTGCCTATAAGACTCGGTTCTAGACATGTTGTCTAGAGAATGGAGATCGTTCGTGGAGAGGCCAGAGGGAGGAAGAAGAAAGCTGGCCTCAGATCTCACAGGAAAACATGGAGAAATAATTAGTGGTCCTGGGGAAGACGAAGTGAGTTCACCACTAGCAGGGACTAGAGAGATTTCTGGATGTGATGGCTTTGAGACTTCCAGGGCTAGGGCTCAGGAACTGGGAGGTTTCTGGGATGAAACAGGTCTGTCTGTCTTGTTTCTCTGAGTTCCTAAAGGGCCAACCCACATCAAAGATTCACGATAGTTGATTTGACAAAGTCGGGAATTGACAAGGAGTGCGGAAGGAGTCAGTGAGATTTCAATACCAGCACTGACTGCACATCATCACCCCCCCCCCCGGTCCTTTTCGTTGTGTAGCAATAATAATAGAGAAAGGGGAGTAGTGCTCTGCCAAAGCCCGTATTTTACCATGCCTTATATCACAGCCATTAGCAGGGTTGAGGCATCAAGTGCTGCAGTCAGTCCGACTCCTGTGACCCCCCTAAGGTTTCTGGCTTCCCAGTTTTGAGTGACACCATGGTCTCCAGTTCAGCTTGAGAGCTCTTTAAGAGCCAATGGAGGAGAGAGTGGAAAGAGACTGCCATTTTTTTCTTTTTCCTTGTCTTTCTTTCTTTTGCTGTTTTGCTTTGTTTTTCAAGAAAGGGTTTCTTTGTGTATCTTGGGCTGTCCTAAAACTCACTCTGTAAATCAGGCCATCTTTGAATTCACAGAGATCTGTGTGTGTGCTGTGATTAAAGCCCGGCTGAGACTGCAATTTCTTGTTAGCTCTGGGTGTCCTGAGCTGTTAGTAAGTGACAATGGCTCTGTGTTGTGAATCTCTGTGAATCCAGACTATGTTATGTCCTTCAATGACATGAGTCTGAAGCATCAAGCACCCACCCACCCCTATACTCCCTGAGGTCTCTGAAGTCACACACAGCGCAGCCTCTATGGGTCTGAATAAGGCTTAGAAAGCTTTTCCCTGGTTCACCTGGTGCAGAGGAAACCAGGTAAGTTCTGAGAGACATGCACCACCTTCCTACAGAAAGAAGGGAGGACTGATTAGCTAATACCCACAGAGGGGGAAACTCAAGTCTGGTATTTCAGACAGAACCTGCTTGGACAAAGTCTCATCTGTCAGTCACTTCCTGAGGGAAGGAGGGAGGGAGGGAGGGAGGGAGGGAGGGAGGGAGGAAGGAAGGACCACAATTATCTCTCCTCTGTGTCCTTTTTACGCTCTTTCCATGCTCTGATGAATATTGTGATTCAAGTTGGCCATGTCCCCTTTTCCACAGCATGTGCACTGTGGCTCTAGATCAAGGAATCAGTTTGTTTGTGTGTTTTGCTCTATCTAGGAGAAGCACCATAGCAGTTGCATACTGACTGAGAAATTTGATTTTTAGGAAATGATTTTTCATATCTGTGAGTGGTCTCTCCATAGATAGCCACTCATCTTTCTTTAAACTTGAGTATAGGAATGAATGATCCCTCCCTCCCTCCCTCCCTCTCTCCCTCTTCATGGGAATGAGTGTCTGCTCTTGCATTGAGGGCTCCCCAGTTCTCAGCATCTCCAGCCCAACCTGTCACAAGCTGATCACACATTTGCAAACTTGGGATATATTCTGCTGAAGTTTTGGGATAATGAATTTCATCAACTATGGGACTAACTTTGTTCTGACAGGACACTCACTCACAATCTCTCCTCATCACACCCACATAGTGTAACAACTTTGTGTTTCCTCCACAATGTGCTCATTTCTGTCAGGGAACTGAAAGCCGGCCAGCCAGCCAACACTATTTTTCCTTGTTTCTCATTTTGTTCTTATATTCTGTCTCTCCCCCCCCCCGCCTGGAAAACTTTCAGAGTTCACTCTGCCCCCTGAGTAAAGGTGTTATGCTTCCTTTTATTGTATATTTAGTGTGTGTGTGTGTGTGTGTGTGTGTGTGAGAGAGAGAGAGAGAGAGAGAGATTCATTATGAAATCAAAAGTCAGTCAACAACAGCAAACTTTGTATTTATTTGTCCATCCACGTATTTGCTTGTTTACTTACTTACTTACTTACTTACTCACTCACTCACTCACTCACCCACTTCATTTATTATTTATTTATTTATTTATTTGCAGTGGAAGACTTAATTCAGTAAGAATGATCAGAAGGGTAGGTAGGGTATCCTTGGGAAAAGAGTAAGATATCACGATGACTTTCCCTTCCAAGAGGGAGCTTTCTAGTAAGACGTGAAACCACAGTTTCAAGGGCCCGCTTTCCACAAGTCCTTTTCCAAGGTCAGGCATTTCTTAGGTAAGCAAGGGTCTCCATTCATTCCCTTTGAGGAACTCTCAGGCCCTGCCCTGACATTAACCTCTGACTCCTGCCTATTGTCAAGGCCAATGGGACACTCCTCAGCCCCTCCCTGACCTGAGGTGACCTGAGAAGCCACAGCCCACCCCAGTTCACAGGCCTCTCTTTATCTATCTATCTAACTAAGTAACTGTACAGCATAAAATGTGGAATCTCTTCTCAATGAAATGCTGTTGGCAGCCATTCGATGAATTTATTCTCATCTCAGATCCTGTCCAGCAGGGATGTCTTCTTTCCGTGTTTCTTCTTCTTTTGTATGTTGCAGTCAGTTCAGATGTGCTGGTATATGGTGAGAAAGAGAGAGAGAGAGAAATGGAATTGCTTTTTATTTATTTGAAGAGTTTTAATGATTTAATATTCAGCTATTTCCAGCCTTATTTACCAGCACATTTATTATTACCAGCGAGCACCTTCCTCTGAAAACATTGGAATCGCCCCCCATCTGTACATGTCATGCACATGCGTGCATATGTGTGTGTGTGTGTGTGTGTGTGTGTGTGTGTGAGCGTGTGCGCATCCCATCTATCTATCTATCTATCTATCTATCTATCTATCTATCTATCTATCTATCTATCTATCTATGTATCCCTTCATCAAATTCCATTTTAGGAGCTGCTATGCTGACCAGTGACATGGAGGCCACCATTTTCTTAGCCAGTGACAGTCAGGAGACAGAAAGAAGGAAAGAAAGGAAGAAAGGAAGAAAGAATCTACATTCCCAAAGAAAGAAAAAAATTAAGTAAATTTTAAAAAGTAAAAAAAAAATTAAGAAAGTAAGTAAATACATACATAAAAATAGACATAAAGAATGAATAAATGAATAAAACTAAATAATAATTGAAACATTCAATAAGTAAATGAGTCACGCTAAATCAGCAGATAAATAAACAGATATATGAAAGAAGATAAGGAAGTGAAGGAATGAATGAACAAGTAAGTAAGTAAGTAAGTAAGTAAATAACTAGGTGGGTCATTTTTTTTAAAGAAGTAAGTAAATGAGATGGGCTGAACAGATAGTAAGTAAGTAAGTAAGTAAGCAAGCAAGCAAGCAAGCAATCGTGAAAAAAAAATGAGAGCCGGGCGATGGTGGCGCACGCCTTTAATCCCAGTACTCGGGAGGCAGAGGTAGGCGGATCTCTGTGAGTTCGAGACCAGCCTGGTCTACAGTGCTAGTTCCAGGACAGGCTCCAAAGCCACAGAGAAACCCTGTCTCGAAAAACCAAAAAAAAAAAAAAAGAGAGAGAGAGACACATCCATTCAATCCATAAAAGACAAAACGTGGAAATAAACATGTAAACTGGTCGACCCACCCAAAGCAGGAGGGAGGTCTCTGTCCAGCAGGGCCGTCTTCTTTCCAAGTTGCAGTCAGTCAGATCTCTGGGCAAACAGAAAAAGAAAGCAATTGTTTTCTACTTGAACAGTTTTAATATTACTCAAATGAATTAATATTCAGCTATTTATTCCCAGCCTTATTTACAACTGGATGCCCACCGAGCACCTTCCTCTCATAGCTAGCCCCTTCTACCCCTGCCCCATCTGGACAGATAGACAGGATGTATGTATGTATGTATGTATAAATATATAAATAATAAAAAAGTAAAATAAAAATAAGTAAATAAATAAATTTAAAAAAAAGTGTTTGGTGAGTGGGGCGTGTTGGCATAGAGAACAAAAGAGATAAACTAACCACCAACACATTGAAGAATGACATCAGTCAATCAAGACATGGAAAAAGACAACTGGTCGACCCAAGTTCACAAGGCCAACTGGTCGACCCTGGTACTTAGCATTTTAAGGCCAAATATTTAATCGGACAACTGGTCGACCCGCTTCCAGTCCGTCAAAAAAAAGGAAGTGCACAGAGACAACTGGTCGACCCGTCAGGTCTAGGAAGATATAATATATATTATACATTAAAAAAATAAAAGAGTCCAGCGGGACATCTGGTAGACCCGCCGCATCCCCGGGGGAAAAAAATGGCCTCCCGCCCGGTGGGAGGGACTACTGGTCTACCCCGGTCCTTTGGAGAAGGAGGTGGAGAGGGGGGAAAAAAAGTGCGCCCAACCTCCGCCGCCTCCCCGACAGGCGCGCCGCGGCGCCACGGCGCGCGAGCGGAGGTCGGCGGCGAGAGGGGGCCCGGGGCGCCGCCAGACCCTCGCCCATCCTCCCCCGCGAAGAGGGATGGAGAGGGAAAGGCGCGCGCCCGGGAAAGAGGGGACACACCCGCGGGCCGCTGCGGTGCGGTGAGGCAAGCAGCGGGAGTGGACGGAGGAGAGCGAGAGCGGGAAGAGAGCCGCCGTCCGCCGTGAGCCGCCAGTGGCAGAGCCAGACACGGGTCCTCGGACGGGGCGAGGAGGGCGGGCGAGCCGGCGCCCGTCCCCCTTCCCCCTCTCTCGACCTCTCTCTCACGACCGCCACGAGCGCCCGTGCGCACGCACACTTCCGTGCGCACAACACACGTGCGACCCGGGGAGCGCGCCTCCCGGCGAGAACTCGGGCGAGGCAGGCGAGCGGGCGGGCAGAGCCGCCGCCGCTGCTCTCTCACGTTAATGATCCTTCCGCAGGTTCACCTACGGAAACCTTGTTACGACTTTTACTTCCTCTAGATAGTCAAGTTGGTGAACAACCACAAATAAGCAAACAAATAGAGAGATAATAACAATAAAAATATTTGAGAGTTCAAATAATTGACTTCATCCACAATAAAAGAATATAAAAATAAAAATATCAAATGCACTTGAACACATTGGCACAGGAGAACGCTTGCTAAATAGAACCCCAGTAGCACAGACACTGAGAGAAAAAGAAAAAAAAGAAAAACAAAAAAAAAAAAGAACAAAGAAAAAAACTAAAGAGAGAAAAAAAAGAAACAAAAAGAAAAGAAGAAGAAGAAAAAAAAGAAAAAAAGAAAAAAACTAAAGAGAGAAAAAAAAGAAAAAAAAAAGAAAGAAAAAAGAAAAAAAAAGAAAAAAAAACAGACACTGAGTGAAACAATTAATAAGTGAGACCTCCTGAAACTGAAAAGCTTCTGTAAAGCAAAGAACATGGCCAACAAGACAAAACGACGGCCTTACAGAATGGGAAAAGATCTTCACTAATCTCCAAAATACACAAAGAAGTCGAGAAATTGGTCATCCAAAGAACAAATAATCCAATTTTAAAAAATGGAGTACAGACCTAAACAGAGAACTCTCAACAGAGGGATCTAAAATGGTTGAAAGACACTTAAATGTATTTAGTGATTATATTTCTTTTCCCTTAGGGATAAAGAAATGGAGAAGTTCTTTGAAGCAGTAAGTCACAAAAACACCAGGCCATTAAACTTCAGCTACAGGGAAACCCTGTCTCGTGGAAAAACAAAACAACAACAACAACAAAAAAAAAAAATCCTGAAGCCAGTGATCATTGCAAACATCTGTATGTTCAGATACTGAGCCTGAGCAAGTTAGAGTGTCACAGATTTGCTGCAATTCATTGCAAATTTCATGTGGATCACAAATCCTGCTCAAGTTACAGCTGTTAGTGTCAGTGTGAACCTTGACACCATCTCTACTGGATTCCTGTCAGCTGGGCTCCGGTCTGCTAGAAAAGCAGAAGAACTAAGGTACCGTAATTAACCTCTTCTGTGCCCCACCTGCAAGAACACTCTGTAAGCTACAGTTCTGAAAACAGCCTGGTCCTGGCATAAGAACAGACAGGAGGACCAATGGAACCGAATAGAAGACCCGGATATCGATCCACACATCTTCGAACACCTGATCTTTGATAAAGAAGTCAAAAATATCCAATAGAAAAAAAAAGAAAGCATGTGAGTTCAAGACCAGCCTGGTCTACAAGAGCTAGTTCCAGGACAGGCTCCAAAAAAAAAAAACTACAGAACAACCCTGTCTCGAAAAAAAAAAAGAAAGAAAGAAAGAAAGAAAGAAAGAAAGAAAGAAAGAAAGAAAGAAAGAAGAAAAAGAAAACAGTGCTGTCCTCGAAAATGCCCTCTCCCTTTGAACACGGCCCCTCCTTTGGGCTGAGTTTCCCACACAGCTCTGATGATGCAGGAGGATGCCGAGGGCCCAGTTGGTGCCTGTATCTGTGCCTTGGCAGCAGCTATTCATGTCTTGCCACTCAGAGTCAAATTCCCTTAAGTTTAGCCTTCCCTAAGTGCTTGTTCACTTCAGAAGACTCAACCCTCATCTTCCATGTCCTCCTGGCCTAATTTCTCATATTACTGTTTTACTGAGTATGAATCAGTAATATGAGATGTTCAGGAGAGGGAGGAAGGGTCATTCATGAAAAAAGTGAGTGTTCAACTAACTAACTCCCCATGGGTTCAGGAAGTAGTGAGAAGATATTAATGAAGCAGAGAGAAATTTCTGGTTTTGGAAGGAGGAAATCCTGAATGGCTCCCTCTGTGTCGGAGGAGAGACTCCTGGAAAGGAAACCTCAGGTTCCGGTTGGTCGGTCGGTCGGTCGGTCGGTCAGTTCGGGGAGAAATATCAGCAAGGAGGTAAAGGCCGTGCCTCACGACATCAGCAGTCCCTTCTCTGGAAATTCCACGGTATCCCAGAGAGCTCTCGGAATTTTGTGATGTCACTCGTGTCCTAGAAACGCCAACTGCCCTCAAGACACACTCTCTCGGTGCCTATAAGACTCGGTTCTAGACATGTTGTCTAGAGAATGGAGATCGTTCGTGGAGAGGCCAGAGGGAGGAAGAAGAAAGCTGGCCTCAGATCTCACAGGAAAACATGGAGAAATAATTAGTGGTCCTGGGGAAGACGAAGTGAGTTCACCACTAGCAGGGACTAGAGAGATTTCTGGATGTGATGGCTTTGAGACTTCCAGGGCTAGGGCTCAGGAACTGGGAGGTTTCTGGGATGAAACAGGTCTGTCTGTCTTGTTTCTCTGAGTTCCTAAAGGGCCAACCCACATCAAAGATTCACGATAGTTGATTTGACAAAGTCGGGAATTGACAAGGAGTGCGGAAGGAGTCAGTGAGATTTCAATACCAGCACTGACTGCACATCATCACCCCCCCCCCCGGTCCTTTTCGTTGTGTAGCAATAATAATAGAGAAAGGGGAGTAGTGCTCTGCCAAAGCCCGTATTTTACCATGCCTTATATCACAGCCATTAGCAGGGTTGAGGCATCAAGTGCTGCAGTCAGTCCGACTCCTGTGACCCCCCTAAGGTTTCTGGCTTCCCAGTTTTGAGTGACACCATGGTCTCCAGTTCAGCTTGAGAGCTCTTTAAGAGCCAATGGAGGAGAGAGTGGAAAGAGACTGCCATTTTTTTCTTTTTCCTTGTCTTTCTTTCTTTTGCTGTTTTGCTTTGTTTTTCAAGAAAGGGTTTCTTTGTGTATCTTGGGCTGTCCTAAAACTCACTCTGTAAATCAGGCCATCTTTGAATTCACAGAGATCTGTGTGTGTGCTGTGATTAAAGCCCGGCTGAGACTGCAATTTCTTGTTAGCTCTGGGTGTCCTGAGCTGTTAGTAAGTGACAATGGCTCTGTGTTGTGAATCTCTGTGAATCCAGACTATGTTATGTCCTTCAATGACATGAGTCTGAAGCATCAAGCACCCACCCACCCCTATACTCCCTGAGGTCTCTGAAGTCACACACAGCGCAGCCTCTATGGGTCTGAATAAGGCTTAGAAAGCTTTTCCCTGGTTCACCTGGTGCAGAGGAAACCAGGTAAGTTCTGAGAGACATGCACCACCTTCCTACAGAAAGAAGGGAGGACTGATTAGCTAATACCCACAGAGGGGGAAACTCAAGTCTGGTATTTCAGACAGAACCTGCTTGGACAAAGTCTCATCTGTCAGTCACTTCCTGAGGGAAGGAGGGAGGGAGGGAGGGAGGGAGGGAGGGAGGGAGGGAGGGAGGAAGGAAGGACCACAATTATCTCTCCTCTGTGTCCTTTTTACGCTCTTTCCATGCTCTGATGAATATTGTGATTCAAGTTGGCCATGTCCCCTTTTCCACAGCATGTGCACTGTGGCTCTAGATCAAGGAATCAGTTTGTTTGTGTGTTTTGCTCTATCTAGGAGAAGCACCATAGCAGTTGCATACTGACTGAGAAATTTGATTTTTAGGAAATGATTTTTCATATCTGTGAGTGGTCTCTCCATAGATAGCCACTCATCTTTCTTTAAACTTGAGTATAGGAATGAATGATCCCTCCCTCCCTCCCTCCCTCTCTCCCTCTTCATGGGAATGAGTGTCTGCTCTTGCATTGAGGGCTCCCCAGTTCTCAGCATCTCCAGCCCAACCTGTCACAAGCTGATCACACATTTGCAAACTTGGGATATATTCTGCTGAAGTTTTGGGATAATGAATTTCATCAACTATGGGACTAACTTTGTTCTGACAGGACACTCACTCACAATCTCTCCTCATCACACCCACATAGTGTAACAACTTTGTGTTTCCTCCACAATGTGCTCATTTCTGTCAGGGAACTGAAAGCCGGCCAGCCAGCCAACACTATTTTTCCTTGTTTCTCATTTTGTTCTTATATTCTGTCTCTCCCCCCCCCCCGCCTGGAAAACTTTCAGAGTTCACTCTGCCCCCTGAGTAAAGGTGTTATGCTTCCTTTTATTGTATATTTAGTGTGTGTGTGTGTGTGTGTGTGTGTGTGTGTGAGAGAGAGAGAGAGAGAGAGAGAGAGATTCATTATGAAATCAAAAGTCAGTCAACAACAGCAAACTTTGTATTTATTTGTCCATCCACGTATTTGCTTGTTTACTTACTTACTTACTTACTTACTCACTCACTCACTCACTCACCCACTTCATTTATTATTTATTTATTTATTTATTTGCAGTGGAAGACTTAATTCAGTAAGAATGATCAGAAGGGTAGGTAGGGTATCCTTGGGAAAAGAGTAAGATATCACGATGACTTTCCCTTCCAAGAGGGAGCTTTCTAGTAAGACGTGAAACCACAGTTTCAAGGGCCCGCTTTCCACAAGTCCTTTTCCAAGGTCAGGCATTTCTTAGGTAAGCAAGGGTCTCCATTCATTCCCTTTGAGGAACTCTCAGGCCCTGCCCTGACATTAACCTCTGACTCCTGCCTATTGTCAAGGCCAATGGGACACTCCTCAGCCCCTCCCTGACCTGAGGTGACCTGAGAAGCCACAGCCCACCCCAGTTCACAGGCCTCTCTTTATCTATCTATCTAACTAAGTAACTGTACAGCATAAAATGTGGAATCTCTTCTCAATGAAATGCTGTTGGCAGCCATTCGATGAATTTATTCTCATCTCAGATCCTGTCCAGCAGGGATGTCTTCTTTCCGTGTTTCTTCTTCTTTTGTATGTTGCAGTCAGTTCAGATGTGCTGGTATATGGTGAGAAAGAGAGAGAGAGAGAAATGGAATTGCTTTTTATTTATTTGAAGAGTTTTAATGATTTAATATTCAGCTATTTCCAGCCTTATTTACCAGCACATTTATTATTACCAGCGAGCACCTTCCTCTGAAAACATTGGAATCGCCCCCCATCTGTACATGTCATGCACGTGCGTGCATATGTGTGTGTGTGTGTGTGTGTGTGTGTGTGTGAGCGTGTGCGCATCCCATCTATCTATCTATCTATCTATCTATCTATCTATCTATCTATCTATCTATCTATCTATCTATCTATGTATCCCTTCATCAAATTCCATTTTAGGAGCTGCTATGCTGACCAGTGACATGGAGGCCACCATTTTCTTAGCCAGTGACAGTCAGGAGACAGAAAGAAGGAAAGAAAGGAAGAAAGGAAGAAAGAATCTACATTCCCAAAGAAAGAAAAAAATTAAGTAAATTTTAAAAAGTAAAAAAAAAATTAAGAAAGTAAGTAAATACATACATAAAAATAGACATAAAGAATGAATAAATGAATAAAACTAAATAATAATTGAAACATTCAATAAGTAAATGAGTCACGCTAAATCAGCAGATAAATAAACAGATATATGAAAGAAGATAAGGAAGTGAAGGAATGAATGAACAAGTAAGTAAGTAAGTAAGTAAGTAAATAACTAGGTGGGTCATTTTTTTTAAAGAAGTAAGTAAATGAGATGGGCTGAACAGATAGTAAGTAAGTAAGTAAGTAAGCAAGCAAGCAAGCAAGCAATCGTGAAAAAAAAATGAGAGCCGGGCGATGGTGGCGCACGCCTTTAATCCCAGTACTCGGGAGGCAGAGGTAGGCGGATCTCTGTGAGTTCGAGACCAGCCTGGTCTACAGTGCTAGTTCCAGGACAGGCTCCAAAGCCACAGAGAAACCCTGTCTCGAAAAACCAAAAAAAAAAAAAAAAAGAGAGAGAGACACATCCATTCAATCCATAAAAGACAAAACGTGGAAATAAACATGTAAACTGGTCGACCCACCCAAAGCAGGAGGGAGGTCTCTGTCCAGCAGGGCCGTCTTCTTTCCAAGTTGCAGTCAGTCAGATCTCTGGGCAAACAGAAAAAGAAAGCAATTGTTTTCTACTTGAACAGTTTTAATATTACTCAAATGAATTAATATTCAGCTATTTATTCCCAGCCTTATTTACAACTGGATGCCCACCGAGCACCTTCCTCTCATAGCTAGCCCCTTCTACCCCTGCCCCATCTGGACAGATAGACAGGATGTATGTATGTATGTATGTATAAATAAATAAATAATAAAAAAGTAAAATAAAAATAAGTAAATAAATAAATTTAAAAAAAAGTGTTTGGTGAGTGGGGCGTGTTGGCATAGAGAACAAAAGAGATAAACTAACCACCAACACATTGAAGAATGACATCAGTCAATCAAGACATGGAAAAAGACAACTGGTCGACCCAAGTTCACAAGGCCAACTGGTCGACCCCGGTACTTAGCATTTTAAGGCCAAATATTTAATCGGACAACTGGTCGACCCACTTCCAGTCCGTCAAAAAAAAGGAAGTGCACAGAGACAACTGGTCGACCCGTCAGGTCTAGGAAGATATAATATATATTATACATTAAAAAAAAAAAAAGAGTCCAGCGGGACATCTGGTCGACCCGCCGCATCCCCGGGGGAAAAAAATGGCCTCCCGCCCGGTGGGAGGGACTACTGGTCTACCCCGGTCCTTTGGAGAAGGAGGTGGAGAGGGGGGAAAAAAAAGTGCGCCCAACCTCCGCCGCCTCCCCGACAGGCGCGCCGCGGCGCCACGGCGCGCGAGCGGAGGTCGGCGGCGAGAGGGGGCCCGGGGCGCCGCCCGACCCTCGCCCATCCTCCCCCACGAAGAGGGATGGAGAGGGAAAGGCGCGCGCCCGGGAAAGAGGGGACACACCCGCGGGCCGCTGCGGTGCGGTGAGGCAAGCAGCGGGAGTGGACGGAGGAGAGCGAGAGCGGGAAGAGAGCCGCCGTCCGCCGTGAGCCGCCAGTGGCAGAGCCAGACACGGGTCCTCGGACGGGGCGAGGAGGGCGGGCGAGCCGGCGCCCGTCCCCCTTCCCCCTCTCTCGACCTCTCTCTCACGACCGCCACGAGCGCCCGTGCGCACGCACACTTCCGTGCGCACAACACACGTGCGACCCGGGGAGCGCGCCTCCCGGCGAGAACTCGGGCGAGGCAGGCGAGCGGGCGGGCAGAGCCGCCGCCGCTGCTCTCTCACGTTAATGATCCTTCCGCAGGTTCACCTACGGAAACCTTGTTACGACTTTTACTTCCTCTAGATAGTCAAGTTGGTGAACAACCACAAATAAGCAAACAAATAGAGAGATAATAACAATAAAAATATTTGAGAGTTCAAATAATTGACTTCATCCACAATAAAAGAATATAAAAATAAAAATATCAAATGCACTTGAACACATTGGCACAGGAGAACGCTTGCTAAATAGAACCCCAGTAGCACAGACACTGAGAGAAAAAGAAAAAAAAGAAAAACAAAAAAATAAAAGAACAAAGAAAAAAACTAAAGAGAGAAAAAAAAGAAACAAAAAGAAAAGAAGAAGAAGAAAAAAAAGAAAAAAAGAAAAAAACTAAAGAGAGAAAAAAAAGAAAAAAAAAAGAAAGAAAAAAGAAAAAAAAAGAAAAAAAAACAGACACTGAGTGAAACAATTAATAAGTGAGACCTCCTGAAACTGAAAAGCTTCTGTAAAGCAAAGAACATGGCCAACAAGACAAAACGACGGCCTTACAGAATGGGAAAAGATCTTCACTAATCTCCAAAATACACAAAGAAGTCGAGAAATTGGTCATCCAAAGAACAAATAATCCAATTTTAAAAAATGGAGTACAGACCTAAACAGAGAACTCTCAACAGAGGGATCTAAAATGGTTGAAAGACACTTAAATGTATTTAGTGATTATATTTCTTTTCCCTTAGGGATAAAGAAATGGAGAAGTTCTTTGAAGCAGTAAGTCACAAAAACACCAGGCCATTAAACTTCAGCTACAGGGAAACCCTGTCTCGTGGAAAAACAAAACAACAACAACAACAACAAAAAAAAAATCCTGAAGCCAGTGATCATTGCAAACATCTGTATGTTCAGATACTGAGCCTGAGCAAGTTAGAGTGTCACAGATTTGCTGCAATTCATTGCAAATTTCATGTGGATCACAAATCCTGCTCAAGTTACAGCTGTTAGTGTCAGTGTGAACCTTGACACCATCTCTACTGGATTCCTGTCAGCTGGGCTCCGGTCTGCTAGAAAAGCAGAAGAACTAAGGTACCGTAATTAACCTCTTCTGTGCCCCACCTGCAAGAACACTCTGTAAGCTACAGTTCTGAAAACAGCCTGGTCCTGGCATAAGAACAGACAGGAGGACCAATGGAACCGAATAGAAGACCCGGATATCGATCCACACATCTTCGAACACCTGATCTTTGATAAAGAAGTCAAAAATATCCAATAGAAAAAAAAAGAAAGCATGTGAGTTCAAGACCAGCCTGGTCTACAAGAGCTAGTTCCAGGACAGGCTCCAAAAAAAAAAAACTACAGAACAACCCTGTCTCGAAAAAAAAAAAGAAAGAAAGAAAGAAAGAAAGAAAGAAGAAAAAGAAAACAGTGCTGTCCTCGAAAATGCCCTCTCCCTTTGAACACGGCCCCTCCTTTGGGCTGAGTTTCCCACACAGCTCTGATGATGCAGGAGGATGCCGAGGGCCCAGTTGGTGCCTGTATCTGTGCCTTGGCAGCAGCTATTCATGTCTTGCCACTCAGAGTCAAATTCCCTTAAGTTTAGCCTTCCCTAAGTGCTTGTTCACTTCAGAAGACTCAACCCTCATCTTCCATGTCCTCCTGGCCTAATTTCTCATATTACTGTTTTACTGAGTATGAATCAGTAATATGAGATGTTCAGGAGAGGGAGGAAGGGTCATTCATGAAAAAAGTGAGTGTTCAACTAACTAACTCCCCATGGGTTCAGGAAGTAGTGAGAAGATATTAATGAAGCAGAGAGAAATTTCTGGTTTTGGAAGGAGGAAATCCTGAATGGCTCCCTCTGTGTCGGAGGAGAGACTCCTGGAAAGGAAACCTCAGGTTCCGGTTGGTCGGTCGGTCGGTCGGTCGGTCAGTTCGGGGAGAAATATCAGCAAGGAGGTAAAGGCCGTGCCTCACGACATCAGCAGTCCCTTCTCTGGAAATTCCACGGTATCCCAGAGAGCTCTTGGAATTTTGTGATGTCACTCGTGTCCTAGAAACGCCAACTGCCCTCAAGACACACTCTCTCGGTGCCTATAAGACTCGGTTCTAGACATGTTGTCTAGAGAATGGAGATCGTTCGTGGAGAGGCCAGAGGGAGGAAGAAGAAAGCTGGCCTCAGATCTCACAGGAAAACATGGAGAAATAATTAGTGGTCCTGGGGAAGACGAAGTGAGTTCACCACTAGCAGGGACTAGAGAGATTTCTGGATGTGATGGCTTTGAGACTTCCAGGGCTAGGGCTCAGGAACTGGGAGGTTTCTGGGATGAAACAGGTCTGTCTGTCTTGTTTCTCTGAGTTCCTAAAGGGCCAACCCACATCAAAGATTCACGATAGTTGATTTGACAAAGTCGGGAATTGACAAGGAGTGCGGAAGGAGTCAGTGAGATTTCAATACCAGCACTGACTGCACATCATCACCCCCCCCCCCCCGGTCCTTTTCGTTGTGTAGCAATAATAATAGAGAAAGGGGAGTAGTGCTCTGCCAAAGCCCGTATTTTACCATGCCTTATATCACAGCCATTAGCAGGGTTGAGGCATCAAGTGCTGCAGTCAGTCCGACTCCTGTGACCCCCCTAAGGTTTCTGGCTTCCCAGTTTTGAGTGACACCATGGTCTCCAGTTCAGCTTGAGAGCTCTTTAAGAGCCAATGGAGGAGAGAGTGGAAAGAGACTGCCATTTTTTTCTTTTTCCTTGTCTTTCTTTCTTTTGCTGTTTTGCTTTGTTTTTCAAGAAAGGGTTTCTTTGTGTATCTTGGGCTGTCCTAAAACTCACTCTGTAAATCAGGCCATCTTTGAATTCACAGAGATCTGTGTGTGTGCTGTGATTAAAGCCCGGCTGAGACTGCAATTTCTTGTTAGCTCTGGGTGTCCTGAGCTGTTAGTAAGTGACAATGGCTCTGTGTTGTGAATCTCTGTGAATCCAGACTATGTTATGTCCTTCAATGACATGAGTCTGAAGCATCAAGCACCCACCCACCCCTATACTCCCTGAGGTCTCTGAAGTCACACACAGCGCAGCCTCTATGGGTCTGAATAAGGCTTAGAAAGCTTTTCCCTGGTTCACCTGGTGCAGAGGAAACCAGGTAAGTTCTGAGAGACATGCACCACCTTCCTACAGAAAGAAGGGAGGACTGATTAGCTAATACCCACAGAGGGGGAAACTCAAGTCTGGTATTTCAGACAGAACCTGCTTGGACAAAGTCTCATCTGTCAGTCACTTCCTGAGGGAAGGAGGGAGGGAGGGAGGGAGGGAGGGAGGGAGGGAGGGAGGGAGGAAGGAAGGACCACAATTATCTCTCCTCTGTGTCCTTTTTACGCTCTTTCCATGCTCTGATGAATATTGTGATTCAAGTTGGCCATGTCCCCTTTTCCACAGCATGTGCACTGTGGCTCTAGATCAAGGAATCAGTTTGTTTGTGTGTTTTGCTCTATCTAGGAGAAGCACCATAGCAGTTGCATACTGACTGAGAAATTTGATTTTTAGGAAATGATTTTTCATATCTGTGAGTGGTCTCTCCATAGATAGCCACTCATCTTTCTTTAAACTTGAGTATAGGAATGAATGATCCCTCCCTCCCTCCCTCCCTCTCTCCCTCTTCATGGGAATGAGTGTCTGCTCTTGCATTGAGGGCTCCCCAGTTCTCAGCATCTCCAGCCCAACCTGTCACAAGCTGATCACACATTTGCAAACTTGGGATATATTCTGCTGAAGTTTTGGGATAATGAATTTCATCAACTATGGGACTAACTTTGTTCTGACAGGACACTCACTCACAATCTCTCCTCATCACACCCACATAGTGTAACAACTTTGTGTTTCCTCCACAATGTGCTCATTTCTGTCAGGGAACTGAAAGCCGGCCAGCCAGCCAACACTATTTTTCCTTGTTTCTCATTTTGTTCTTATATTCTGTCTCTCCCCCCCCCCGCCTGGAAAACTTTCAGAGTTCACTCTGCCCCCTGAGTAAAGGTGTTATGCTTCCTTTTATTGTATATTTAGTGTGTGTGTGTGTGTGTGTGTGAGAGAGAGAGAGAGAGAGAGATTCATTATGAAATCAAAAGTCAGTCAACAACAGCAAACTTTGTATTTATTTGTCCATCCACGTATTTGCTTGTTTACTTACTTACTTACTTACTTACTCACTCACTCACTCACTCACCCACTTCATTTATTATTTATTTATTTATTTATTTGCAGTGGAAGACTTAATTCAGTAAGAATGATCAGAAGGGTAGGTAGGGTATCCTTGGGAAAAGAGTAAGATATCACGATGACTTTCCCTTCCAAGAGGGAGCTTTCTAGTAAGACGTGAAACCACAGTTTCAAGGGCCCGCTTTCCACAAGTCCTTTTCCAAGGTCAGGCATTTCTTAGGTAAGCAAGGGTCTCCATTCATTCCCTTTGAGGAACTCTCAGGCCCTGCCCTGACATTAACCTCTGACTCCTGCCTATTGTCAAGGCCAATGGGACACTCCTCAGCCCCTCCCTGACCTGAGGTGACCTGAGAAGCCACAGCCCACCCCAGTTCACAGGCCTCTCTTTATCTATCTATCTAACTAAGTAACTGTACAGCATAAAATGTGGAATCTCTTCTCAATGAAATGCTGTTGGCAGCCATTCGATGAATTTATTCTCATCTCAGATCCTGTCCAGCAGGGATGTCTTCTTTCCGTGTTTCTTCTTCTTTTGTATGTTGCAGTCAGTTCAGATGTGCTGGTATATGGTGAGAAAGAGAGAGAGAGAGAAATGGAATTGCTTTTTATTTATTTGAAGAGTTTTAATGATTTAATATTCAGCTATTTCCAGCCTTATTTACCAGCACATTTATTATTACCAGCGAGCACCTTCCTCTGAAAACATTGGAATCGCCCCCCATCTGTACATGTCATGCACGTGCGTGCATATGTGTGTGTGTGTGTGTGTGTGTGTGTGTGTGTGAGCGTGTGCGCATCCCATCTATCTATCTATCTATCTATCTATCTATCTATCTATCTATCTATCTATCTATCTATCTATCTATGTATCCCTTCATCAAATTCCATTTTAGGAGCTGCTATGCTGACCAGTGACATGGAGGCCACCATTTTCTTAGCCAGTGACAGTCAGGAGACAGAAAGAAGGAAAGAAAGGAAGAAAGGAAGAAAGAATCTACATTCCCAAAGAAAGAAAAAAATTAAGTAAATTTTAAAAAGTAAAAAAAAAATTAAGAAAGTAAGTAAATACATACATAAAAATAGACATAAAGAATGAATAAATGAATAAAACTAAATAATAATTGAAACATTCAATAAGTAAATGAGTCACGCTAAATCAGCAGATAAATAAACAGATATATGAAAGAAGATAAGGAAGTGAAGGAATGAATGAACAAGTAAGTAAGTAAGTAAGTAAGTAAATAACTAGGTGGGTCATTTTTTTTAAAGAAGTAAGTAAATGAGATGGGCTGAACAGATAGTAAGTAAGTAAGTAAGTAAGCAAGCAAGCAAGCAAGCAATCGTGAAAAAAAAATGAGAGCCGGGCGATGGTGGCGCACGCCTTTAATCCCAGTACTCGGGAGGCAGAGGTAGGCGGATCTCTGTGAGTTCGAGACCAGCCTGGTCTACAGTGCTAGTTCCAGGACAGGCTCCAAAGCCACAGAGAAACCCTGTCTCGAAAAACCAAAAAAAAAAAAAAAAAAGAGAGAGAGACACATCCATTCAATCCATAAAAGACAAAACGTGGAAATAAACATGTAAACTGGTCGACCCACCCAAAGCAGGAGGGAGGTCTCTGTCCAGCAGGGCCGTCTTCTTTCCAAGTTGCAGTCAGTCAGATCTCTGGGCAAACAGAAAAAGAAAGCAATTGTTTTCTACTTGAACAGTTTTAATATTACTCAAATGAATTAATATTCAGCTATTTATTCCCAGCCTTATTTACAACTGGATGCCCACCGAGCACCTTCCTCTCATAGCTAGCCCCTTCTACCCCTGCCCCATCTGGACAGATAGACAGGATGTATGTATGTATGTATGTATAAATAAATAAATAATAAAAAAGTAAAATAAAAATAAGTAAATAAATAAATTTAAAAAAAAGTGTTTGGTGAGTGGGGCGTGTTGGCATAGAGAACAAAAGAGATAAACTAACCACCAACACATTGAAGAATGACATCAGTCAATCAAGACATGGAAAAAGACAACTGGTCGACCCAAGTTCACAAGGCCAACTGGTCGACCCCGGTACTTAGCATTTTAAGGCCAAATATTTAATCGGACAACTGGTCGACCCACTTCCAGTCCGTCAAATAAAAGGAAGTGCACAGAGACAACTGGTCGACCCGTCAGGTCTAGGAAGATATAATATATATTATACATTAAAAAAAAAAAAAAGAGTCCAGCGGGACATCTGGTCGACCCGCCGCATCCCCGGGGGAAAAAAATGGCCTCCCGCCCGGTGGGAGGGACTACTGGTCTACCCCGGTCCTTTGGAGAAGGAGGTGGAGAGGGGGGAAAAAAAAGTGCGCCCAACCTCCGCCGCCTCCCCGACAGGCGCGCCGCGGCGCCACGGCGCGCGAGCGGAGGTCGGCGGCGAGAGGGGGCCCGGGGCGCCGCCCGACCCTCGCCCATCCTCCCCCGCGAAGAGGGATGGAGAGGGAAAGGCGCGCGCCCGGGAAAGAGGGGACACACCCGCGGGCCGCTGCGGTGCGGTGAGGCAAGCAGCGGGAGTGGACGGAGGAGAGCGAGAGCGGGAAGAGAGCCGCCGTCCGCCGTGAGCCGCCAGTGGCAGAGCCAGACACGGGTCCTCGGACGGGGCGAGGAGGGCGGGCGAGCCGGCGCCCGTCCCCCTTCCCCCTCTCTCGACCTCTCTCTCACGACCGCCACGAGCGCCCGTGCGCACGCACACTTCCGTGCGCACAACACACGTGCGACCCGGGGAGCGCGCCTCCCGGCGAGAACTCGGGCGAGGCAGGCGAGCGGGCGGGCAGAGCCGCCGCCGCTGCTCTCTCACGTTAATGATCCTTCCGCAGGTTCACCTACGGAAACCTTGTTACGACTTTTACTTCCTCTAGATAGTCAAGTTGGTGAACAACCACAAATAAGCAAACAAATAGAGAGATAATAACAATAAAAATATTTGAGAGTTCAAATAATTGACTTCATCCACAATAAAAGAATATAAAAATAAAAATATCAAATGCACTTGAACACATTGGCACAGGAGAACGCTTGCTAAATAGAACCCAAGTAGCACAGACACTGAGAGAAAAAGAAAAAAAAGAAAAAAGAAAAAAAAAAGAAAAACAAAACAAAAAAAAAGAACAAAGAAAAAAACTAAAGAGAGAAAAAAAAGAAAAAAAAAGAAAAGAAGAAGAAGAAAAAAAAGAAAAAAAGAAAAAAAGAAAAAAAAGAAAAAAAAAAGAAAGAAAAAAGAAAAAAAAAGAAAAAAAAACAGACACTGAGTGAAACAATTAATAAGTGAGACCTCCTGAAACTGAAAAGCTTCTGTAAAGCAAAGAACATGGCCAACAAGACAAAACGACGGCCTTACAGAATGGGAAAAGATCTTCACTAATCTCCAAAATACACAAAGAAGTCGAGAAATTGGTCATCCAAAGAACAAATAATCCAATTTTAAAAAATGGAGTACAGACCTAAACAGAGAACTCTCAACAGAGGGATCTAAAATGGTTGAAAGACACTTAAATGTATTTAGTGATTATATTTCTTTTCCCTTAGGGATAAAGAAATGGAGAAGTTCTTTGAAGCAGTAAGTCACAAAAACACCAGGCCGTTAAACTTCAGCTACAGGGAAACCCTGTCTCGTGGAAAAACAAAACAACAACAACAACAAAAAAAAAAAATCCTGAAGCCAGTGATCATTGCAAACATCTGTATGTTCAGATACTGAGCCTGAGCAAGTTAGAGTGTCACAGATTTGCTGCAATTCATTGCAAATTTCATGTGGATCACAAATCCTGCTCAAGTTACAGCTGTTAGTGTCAGTGTGAACCTTGACACCATCTCTACTGGATTCCTGTCAGCTGGGCTCCGGTCTGCTAGAAAAGCAGAAGAACTAAGGTACCGTAATTAACCTCTTCTGTGCCCCACCTGCAAGAACACTCTGTAAGCTACAGTTCTGAAAACAGCCTGGTCCTGGCATAAGAACAGACAGGAGGACCAATGGAACCGAATAGAAGACCCGGATATCGATCCACACATCTTCGAACACCTGATCTTTGATAAAGAAGTCAAAAATATCCAATAGAAAAAAAAAGAAAGCATGTGAGTTCAAGACCAGCCTGGTCTACAAGAGCTAGTTCCAGGACAGGCTCCAAAAAAAAAAAACTACAGAACAACCCTGTCTCGAAAAAAAAAAGAAAGAAAGAAAGAAAGAAAGAAAGAAAGAAAGAAAGAAGAAAAAGAAAACAGTGCTGTCCTCGAAAATGCCCTCTCCCTTTGAACACGGCCCCTCCTTTGGGCTGAGTTTCCCACACAGCTCTGATGATGCAGGAGGATGCCGAGGGCCCAGTTGGTGCCTGTATCTGTGCCTTGGCAGCAGCTATTCATGTCTTGCCACTCAGAGTCAAATTCCCTTAAGTTTAGCCTTCCCTAAGTGCTTGTTCACTTCAGAAGACTCAACCCTCATCTTCCATGTCCTCCTGGCCTAATTTCTCATATTACTGTTTTACTGAGTATGAATCAGTAATATGAGATGTTCAGGAGAGGGAGGAAGGGTCATTCATGAAAAAAGTGAGTGTTCAACTAACTAACTCCCCATGGGTTCAGGAAGTAGTGAGAAGATATTAATGAAGCAGAGAGAAATTTCTGGTTTTGGAAGGAGGAAATCCTGAATGGCTCCCTCTGTGTCGGAGGAGAGACTCCTGGAAAGGAAACCTCAGGTTCCGGTTGGTCGGTCGGTCGGTCGGTCGGTCAGTTCGGGGAGAAATATCAGCAAGGAGGTAAAGGCCGTGCCTCACGACATCAGCAGTCCCTTCTCTGGAAATTCCACGGTATCCCAGAGAGCTCTCGGAATTTTGTGATGTCACTCGTGTCCTAGAAACGCCAACTGCCCTCAAGACACACTCTCTCGGTGCCTATAAGACTCGGTTCTAGACATGTTGTCTAGAGAATGGAGATCGTTCGTGGAGAGGCCAGAGGGAGGAAGAAGAAAGCTGGCCTCAGATCTCACAGGAAAACATGGAGAAATAATTAGTGGTCCTGGGGAAGACGAAGTGAGTTCACCACTAGCAGGGACTAGAGAGATTTCTGGATGTGATGGCTTTGAGACTTCCAGGGCTAGGGCTCAGGAACTGGGAGGTTTCTGGGATGAAACAGGTCTGTCTGTCTTGTTTCTCTGAGTTCCTAAAGGGCCAACCCACATCAAAGATTCACGATAGTTGATTTGACAAAGTCGGGAATTGACAAGGAGTGCGGAAGGAGTCAGTGAGATTTCAATACCAGCACTGACTGCACATCATCACCCCCCCCCCCGGTCCTTTTCGTTGTGTAGCAATAATAATAGAGAAAGGGGAGTAGTGCTCTGCCAAAGCCCGTATTTTACCATGCCTTATATCACAGCCATTAGCAGGGTTGAGGCATCAAGTGCTGCAGTCAGTCCGACTCCTGTGACCCCCCTAAGGTTTCTGGCTTCCCAGTTTTGAGTGACACCATGGTCTCCAGTTCAGCTTGAGAGCTCTTTAAGAGCCAATGGAGGAGAGAGTGGAAAGAGACTGCCATTTTTTTCTTTTTCCTTGTCTTTCTTTCTTTTGCTGTTTTGCTTTGTTTTTCAAGAAAGGGTTTCTTTGTGTATCTTGGGCTGTCCTAAAACTCACTCTGTAAATCAGGCCATCTTTGAATTCACAGAGATCTGTGTGTGTGCTGTGATTAAAGCCCGGCTGAGACTGCAATTTCTTGTTAGCTCTGGGTGTCCTGAGCTGTTAGTAAGTGACAATGGCTCTGTGTTGTGAATCTCTGTGAATCCAGACTATGTTATGTCCTTCAATGACATGAGTCTGAAGCATCAAGCACCCACCCACCCCTATACTCCCTGAGGTCTCTGAAGTCACACACAGCGCAGCCTCTATGGGTCTGAATAAGGCTTAGAAAGCTTTTCCCTGGTTCACCTGGTGCAGAGGAAACCAGGTAAGTTCTGAGAGACATGCACCACCTTCCTACAGAAAGAAGGGAGGACTGATTAGCTAATACCCACAGAGGGGGAAACTCAAGTCTGGTATTTCAGACAGAACCTGCTTGGACAAAGTCTCATCTGTCAGTCACTTCCTGAGGGAAGGAGGGAGGGAGGGAGGGAGGGAGGGAGGGAGGGAGGGAGGGAGGAAGGAAGGACCACAATTATCTCTCCTCTGTGTCCTTTTTACGCTCTTTCCATGCTCTGATGAATATTGTGATTCAAGTTGGCCATGTCCCCTTTTCCACAGCATGTGCACTGTGGCTCTAGATCAAGGAATCA
Organism: Microtus pennsylvanicus; assembly: GCF_037038515.1. Classification (NCBI taxonomy): domain Eukaryota; kingdom Metazoa; phylum Chordata; class Mammalia; order Rodentia; family Cricetidae; genus Microtus; species Microtus pennsylvanicus. The sequence continues at coordinate 411,868 of NW_027460892.1, read as the reverse complement.
GTTTGTTTGTGTGTTTTGCTCTATCTAGGAGAAGCACCATAGCAGTTGCATACTGACTGAGAAATTTGATTTTTAGGAAATGATTTTTCATATCTGTGAGTGGTCTCTCCATAGATAGCCACTCATCTTTCTTTAAACTTGAGTATAGGAATGAATGATCCCTCCCTCCCTCCCTCCCTCTCTCCCTCTTCATGGGAATGAGTGTCTGCTCTTGCATTGAGGGCTCCCCAGTTCTCAGCATCTCCAGCCCAACCTGTCACAAGCTGATCACACATTTGCAAACTTGGGATATATTCTGCTGAAGTTTTGGGATAATGAATTTCATCAACTATGGGACTAACTTTGTTCTGACAGGACACTCACTCACAATCTCTCCTCATCACACCCACATAGTGTAACAACTTTGTGTTTCCTCCACAATGTGCTCATTTCTGTCAGGGAACTGAAAGCCGGCCAGCCAGCCAACACTATTTTTCCTTGTTTCTCATTTTGTTCTTATATTCTGTCTCTCCCCCCCCCCCGCCTGGAAAACTTTCAGAGTTCACTCTGCCCCCTGAGTAAAGGTGTTATGCTTCCTTTTATTGTATATTTAGTGTGTGTGTGTGTGTGTGTGTGTGTGTGAGAGAGAGAGAGAGAGAGAGAGAGAGAGATTCATTATGAAATCAAAAGTCAGTCAACAACAGCAAACTTTGTATTTATTTGTCCATCCACGTATTTGCTTGTTTACTTACTTACTTACTTACTTACTCACTCACTCACTCACTCACCCACTTCATTTATTATTTATTTATTTATTTATTTGCAGTGGAAGACTTAATTCAGTAAGAATGATCAGAAGGGTAGGTAGGGTATCCTTGGGAAAAGAGTAAGATATCACGATGACTTTCCCTTCCAAGAGGGAGCTTTCTAGTAAGACGTGAAACCACAGTTTCAAGGGCCCGCTTTCCACAAGTCCTTTTCCAAGGTCAGGCATTTCTTAGGTAAGCAAGGGTCTCCATTCATTCCCTTTGAGGAACTCTCAGGCCCTGCCCTGACATTAACCTCTGACTCCTGCCTATTGTCAAGGCCAATGGGACACTCCTCAGCCCCTCCCTGACCTGAGGTGACCTGAGAAGCCACAGCCCACCCCAGTTCACAGGCCTCTCTTTATCTATCTATCTAACTAAGTAACTGTACAGCATAAAATGTGGAATCTCTTCTCAATGAAATGCTGTTGGCAGCCATTCGATGAATTTATTCTCATCTCAGATCCTGTCCAGCAGGGATGTCTTCTTTCCGTGTTTCTTCTTCTTTTGTATGTTGCAGTCAGTTCAGATGTGCTGGTATATGGTGAGAAAGAGAGAGAGAGAGAAATGGAATTGCTTTTTATTTATTTGAAGAGTTTTAATGATTTAATATTCAGCTATTTCCAGCCTTATTTACCAGCACATTTATTATTACCAGCGAGCACCTTCCTCTGAAAACATTGGAATCGCCCCCCATCTGTACATGTCATGCACGTGCGTGCATATGTGTGTGTGTGTGTGTGTGTGTGTGTGTGTGTGTGAGCGTGTGCGCATCCCATCTATCTATCTATCTATCTATCTATCTATCTATCTATCTATCTATCTATCTATCTATCTATCTATCTATGTATCCCTTCATCAAATTCCATTTTAGGAGCTGCTATGCTGACCAGTGACATGGAGGCCACCATTTTCTTAGCCAGTGACAGTCAGGAGACAGAAAGAAGGAAAGAAAGGAAGAAAGGAAGAAAGAATCTACATTCCCAAAGAAAGAAAAAAATTAAGTAAATTTTAAAAAGTAAAAAAAAAATTAAGAAAGTAAGTAAATACATACATAAAAATAGACATAAAGAATGAATAAATGAATAAAACTAAATAATAATTGAAACATTCAATAAGTAAATGAGTCACGCTAAATCAGCAGATAAATAAACAGATATATGAAAGAAGATAAGGAAGTGAAGGAATGAATGAACAAGTAAGTAAGTAAGTAAGTAAGTAAATAACTAGGTGGGTCATTTTTTTTAAAGAAGTAAGTAAATGAGATGGGCTGAACAGATAGTAAGTAAGTAAGTAAGTAAGCAAGCAAGCAAGCAAGCAATCGTGAAAAAAAAATGAGAGCCGGGCGATGGTGGCGCACGCCTTTAATCCCAGTACTCGGGAGGCAGAGGTAGGCGGATCTCTGTGAGTTCGAGACCAGCCTGGTCTACAGTGCTAGTTCCAGGACAGGCTCCAAAGCCACAGAGAAACCCTGTCTCGAAAAACCAAAAAAAAAAAAAAAAAGAGAGAGAGACACATCCATTCAATCCATAAAAGACAAAACGTGGAAATAAACATGTAAACTGGTCGACCCACCCAAAGCAGGAGGGAGGTCTCTGTCCAGCAGGGCCGTCTTCTTTCCAAGTTGCAGTCAGTCAGATCTCTGGGCAAACAGAAAAAGAAAGCAATTGTTTTCTACTTGAACAGTTTTAATATTACTCAAATGAATTAATATTCAGCTATTTATTCCCAGCCTTATTTACAACTGGATGCCCACCGAGCACCTTCCTCTCATAGCTAGCCCCTTCTACCCCTGCCCCATCTGGACAGATAGACAGGATGTATGTATGTATGTATAAATAAATAAATAATAAAAAAGTAAAATAAAAATAAGTAAATAAATAAATTTTAAAAAAAGTGTTTGGTGAGTGGGGCGTGTTGGCATAGAGAACAAAAGAGATAAACTAACCACCAACACATTGAAGAATGACATCAGTCAATCAAGACATGGAAAAAGACAACTGGTCGACCCAAGTTCACAAGGCCAACTGGTCGACCCCGGTACTTAGCATTTTAAGGCCAAATATTTAATCGGACAACTGGTCGACCCACTTCCAGTCCGTCAAAAAAAAGGAAGTGCACAGAGACAACTGGTCGACCCGTCAGGTCTAGGAAGATATAATATATATTATACATTAAAAAAAAAAAAAAAAGAGTCCAGCGGGACATCTGGTCGACCCGCCGCATCCCCGGGGGAAAAAAATGGCCTCCCGCCCGGTGGGAGGGACTACTGGTCTACCCCGGTCCTTTGGAGAAGGAGGTGGAGAGGGGGGAAAAAAAAGTGCGCCCAACCTCCGCCGCCTCCCCGACAGGCGCGCCGCGGCGCCACGGCGCGCGAGCGGAGGTCGGCGGCGAGAGGGGGCCCGGGGCGCCGCCAGACCCTCGCCCATCCTCCCCCGCGAAGAGGGATGGAGAGGGAAAGGCGCGCGCCCGGGAAAGAGGGGACACACCCGCGGGCCGCTGCGGTGCGGTGAGGCAAGCAGCGGGAGTGGACGGAGGAGAGCGAGAGCGGGAAGAGAGCCGCCGTCCGCCGTGAGCCGCCAGTGGCAGAGCCAGACACGGGTCCTCGGACGGGGCGAGGAGGGCGGGCGAGCCGGCGCCCGTCCCCCTTCCCCCTCTCTCGACCTCTCTCTCACGACCGCCACGAGCGCCCGTGCGCACGCACACTTCCGTGCGCACAACACACGTGCGACCCGGGGAGCGCGCCTCCCGGCGAGAACTCGGGCGAGGCAGGCGAGCGGGCGGGCAGAGCCGCCGCCGCTGCTCTCTCACGTTAATGATCCTTCCGCAGGTTCACCTACGGAAACCTTGTTACGACTTTTACTTCCTCTAGATAGTCAAGTTGGTGAACAACCACAAATAAGCAAACAAATAGAGAGATAATAACAATAAAAATATTTGAGAGTTCAAATAATTGACTTCATCCACAATAAAAGAATATAAAAATAAAAATATCAAATGCACTTGAACACATTGGCACAGGAGAACGCTTGCTAAATAGAACCCCAGTAGCACAGACACTGAGAGAAAAAGAAAAAAAAGAAAAAAGAAAAAAAAAAGAAAAACAAAACAAAAAAAAAGAACAAAGAAAAAAACTAAAGAGAGAAAAAAAAGAAAAAAAAGAAAAGAAGAAGAAGAAAAAAAAGAAAAAAAGAAAAAAAGAAAAAAAAGAAAAAAAAAAGAAAGAAAAAAGAAAAAAAAAGAAAAAAAAACAGACACTGAGTGAAACAATTAATAAGTGAGACCTCCTGAAACTGAAAAGCTTCTGTAAAGCAAAGAACATGGCCAACAAGACAAAACGACGGCCTTACAGAATGGGAAAAGATCTTCACTAATCTCCAAAATACACAAAGAAGTCGAGAAATTGGTCATCCAAAGAACAAATAATCCAATTTTAAAAAATGGAGTACAGACCTAAACAGAGAACTCTCAACAGAGGGATCTAAAATGGTTGAAAGACACTTAAATGTATTTAGTGATTATATTTCTTTTCCCTTAGGGATAAAGAAATGGAGAAGTTCTTTGAAGCAGTAAGTCACAAAAACACCAGGCCGTTAAACTTCAGCTACAGGGAAACCCTGTCTCGTGGAAAAACAAAACAACAACAACAACAAAAAAAAAAAATCCTGAAGCCAGTGATCATTGCAAACATCTGTATGTTCAGATACTGAGCCTGAGCAAGTTAGAGTGTCACAGATTTGCTGCAATTCATTGCAAATTTCATGTGGATCACAAATCCTGCTCAAGTTACAGCTGTTAGTGTCAGTGTGAACCTTGACACCATCTCTACTGGATTCCTGTCAGCTGGGCTCCGGTCTGCTAGAAAAGCAGAAGAACTAAGGTACCGTAATTAACCTCTTCTGTGCCCCACCTGCAAGAACACTCTGTAAGCTACAGTTCTGAAAACAGCCTGGTCCTGGCATAAGAACAGACAGGAGGACCAATGGAACCGAATAGAAGACCCGGATATCGATCCACACATCTTCGAACACCTGATCTTTGATAAAGAAGTCAAAAATATCCAATAGAAAAAAAAAGAAAGCATGTGAGTTCAAGACCAGCCTGGTCTACAAGAGCTAGTTCCAGGACAGGCTCCAAAAAAAAAAAACTACAGAACAACCCTGTCTCGAAAAAAAAAAAGAAAGAAAGAAAGAAAGAAAGAAAGAAAGAAGAAAAAGAAAACAGTGCTGTCCTCGAAAATGCCCTCTCCCTTTGAACACGGCCCCTCCTTTGGGCTGAGTTTCCCACACAGCTCTGATGATGCAGGAGGATGCCGAGGGCCCAGTTGGTGCCTGTATCTGTGCCTTGGCAGCAGCTATTCATGTCTTGCCACTCAGAGTCAAATTCCCTTAAGTTTAGCCTTCCCTAAGTGCTTGTTCACTTCAGAAGACTCAACCCTCATCTTCCATGTCCTCCTGGCCTAATTTCTCATATTACTGTTTTACTGAGTATGAATCAGTAATATGAGATGTTCAGGAGAGGGAGGAAGGGTCATTCATGAAAAAAGTGAGTGTTCAACTAACTAACTCCCCATGGGTTCAGGAAGTAGTGAGAAGATATTAATGAAGCAGAGAGAAATTTCTGGTTTTGGAAGGAGGAAATCCTGAATGGCTCCCTCTGTGTCGGAGGAGAGACTCCTGGAAAGGAAACCTCAGGTTCCGGTTGGTCGGTCGGTCGGTCGGTCGGTCAGTTCGGGGAGAAATATCAGCAAGGAGGTAAAGGCCGTGCCTCACGACATCAGCAGTCCCTTCTCTGGAAATTCCACGGTATCCCAGAGAGCTCTCGGAATTTTGTGATGTCACTCGTGTCCTAGAAACGCCAACTGCCCTCAAGACACACTCTCTCGGTGCCTATAAGACTCGGTTCTAGACATGTTGTCTAGAGAATGGAGATCGTTCGTGGAGAGGCCAGAGGGAGGAAGAAGAAAGCTGGCCTCAGATCTCACAGGAAAACATGGAGAAATAATTAGTGGTCCTGGGGAAGACGAAGTGAGTTCACCACTAGCAGGGACTAGAGAGATTTCTGGATGTGATGGCTTTGAGACTTCCAGGGCTAGGGCTCAGGAACTGGGAGGTTTCTGGGATGAAACAGGTCTGTCTGTCTTGTTTCTCTGAGTTCCTAAAGGGCCAACCCACATCAAAGATTCACGATAGTTGATTTGACAAAGTCGGGAATTGACAAGGAGTGCGGAAGGAGTCAGTGAGATTTCAATACCAGCACTGACTGCACATCATCACCCCCCCCCCCGGTCCTTTTCGTTGTGTAGCAATAATAATAGAGAAAGGGGAGTAGTGCTCTGCCAAAGCCCGTATTTTACCATGCCTTATATCACAGCCATTAGCAGGGTTGAGGCATCAAGTGCTGCAGTCAGTCCGACTCCTGTGACCCCCCTAAGGTTTCTGGCTTCCCAGTTTTGAGTGACACCATGGTCTCCAGTTCAGCTTGAGAGCTCTTTAAGAGCCAATGGAGGAGAGAGTGGAAAGAGACTGCCATTTTTTTCTTTTTCCTTGTCTTTCTTTCTTTTGCTGTTTTGCTTTGTTTTTCAAGAAAGGGTTTCTTTGTGTATCTTGGGCTGTCCTAAAACTCACTCTGTAAATCAGGCCATCTTTGAATTCACAGAGATCTGTGTGTGTGCTGTGATTAAAGCCCGGCTGAGACTGCAATTTCTTGTTAGCTCTGGGTGTCCTGAGCTGTTAGTAAGTGACAATGGCTCTGTGTTGTGAATCTCTGTGAATCCAGACTATGTTATGTCCTTCAATGACATGAGTCTGAAGCATCAAGCACCCACCCACCCCTATACTCCCTGAGGTCTCTGAAGTCACACACAGCGCAGCCTCTATGGGTCTGAATAAGGCTTAGAAAGCTTTTCCCTGGTTCACCTGGTGCAGAGGAAACCAGGTAAGTTCTGAGAGACATGCACCACCTTCCTACAGAAAGAAGGGAGGACTGATTAGCTAATACCCACAGAGGGGGAAACTCAAGTCTGGTATTTCAGACAGAACCTGCTTGGACAAAGTCTCATCTGTCAGTCACTTCCTGAGGGAAGGAGGGAGGGAGGGAGGGAGGGAGGGAGGAAGGAAGGACCACAATTATCTCTCCTCTGTGTCCTTTTTACGCTCTTTCCATGCTCTGATGAATATTGTGATTCAAGTTGGCCATGTCCCCTTTTCCACAGCATGTGCACTGTGGCTCTAGATCAAGGAATCAGTTTGTTTGTGTGTTTTGCTCTATCTAGGAGAAGCACCATAGCAGTTGCATACTGACTGAGAAATTTGATTTTTAGGAAATGATTTTTCATATCTGTGAGTGGTCTCTCCATAGATAGCCACTCATCTTTCTTTAAACTTGAGTATAGGAATGAATGATCCCTCCCTCCCTCCCTCCCTCTCTCCCTCTTCATGGGAATGAGTGTCTGCTCTTGCATTGAGGGCTCCCCAGTTCTCAGCATCTCCAGCCCAACCTGTCACAAGCTGATCACACATTTGCAAACTTGGGATATATTCTGCTGAAGTTTTGGGATAATGAATTTCATCAACTATGGGACTAACTTTGTTCTGACAGGACACTCACTCACAATCTCTCCTCATCACACCCACATAGTGTAACAACTTTGTGTTTCCTCCACAATGTGCTCATTTCTGTCAGGGAACTGAAAGCCGGCCAGCCAGCCAACACTATTTTTCCTTGTTTCTCATTTTGTTCTTATATTCTGTCTCTCCCCCCCCCCGCCTGGAAAACTTTCAGAGTTCACTCTGCCCCCTGAGTAAAGGTGTTATGCTTCCTTTTATTGTATATTTAGTGTGTGTGTGTGTGTGAGAGAGAGAGAGAGAGAGAGATTCATTATGAAATCAAAAGTCAGTCAACAACAGCAAACTTTGTATTTATTTGTTCATCCATCCACGTATTTGCTTACTTACTTACTCACTCACTCACTCACTCACTCACTCACCCACTTCATTTATTTATTTATTTATTTATTTATTTATTTATTTATTTATTTATGTATGTATGTATGTATGTATGTATGTATGTATTTATTTATTTGCAGTGGAAGACTTAATTCAGTAAGAATGATCAGAAGGGTAGGTAGGGTATCCTTGGGAAAAGAGTAAGATATCACGATGACTTTCCCTTCCAAGAGGGAGCTTTCTAGTAAGACGTGAAACCACAGTTTCAAGGGCCCGCCCGCTTTCCACAAGTCCTTTTCCAAGGTCAGGCATTTCTTAGGTAAGCAAGGGTCTCCATTCATTCCCTTTGAGGAACTCTCAGGCCCTGCCTTGATATTAACGTCTGACTCGTGCCTATCGTCAAGGCCAATGGGACACTCCTCAGCCCCTCCCTGACCTGAGGTGACCTGAGAAGCCACACCCCACCCCAGTTCACAGGTCTCTCTTTATCTATCTATCTATCTAACTAAGTAACTGTACAGCATAAAATGTGGAATCTCTTCTCAATGAAATGCTGTTGGCAGCCATTCGATGAATTTATTCTCATCTCAGATCCTGTCCAGCAGGGATGTCTTCTTTCCGTGTTTCTTCTTCTTTTGTATGTTGCAGTCAGTTCAGATGTGCTGGTATATGGTGAGAAAGAGAGAGAGAGAGAAATGGAATTGCTTTTTATTTATTTGAAGAGTTTTAATGATTTAATATTCAGCTATTTCCAGCCTTATTTACCAGCACATTTATTATTACCAGCGAGCACCTTCCTCTGAAAACATTGGAATCGCCCCCCATCTGTACATGTCATGCACGTGCGTGCATATGTGTGTGTGTGCGCATCCCATCTATCTATCTATCTATCTATCTATCTATCTATCTATCTATCTATCTATCTATGTATCCCTTCATCAAATTCCATTTTAGGAGCTGCTATGCTGACCAGTGACATGGAGGCCACCATTTTCTTAGCCAGTGACAGTCAGGAGACAGAAAGAAGGAAAGAAAGGAAGAAAGGAAGAAAGAAAGAAAGAAAGAAAGAAAGAAAGAAAGAAATAATCTACATTCCCAAAGAAAGAAAAAATTTAAGTAAATTTTAAAAAGTAAAAAAAAAAATTAAGAAAGTAAGTAAATACATACATAAAAATAGACATAAAGAATGAATAAATGAATAAAACTAAATAATAATTGAAACATTCAATAAGTAAATGAGTCACGCTAAATCAGCAGATAAATAAACAGATATATGAAAGAAGATAAGGAAGTGAAGGAATGAATGAACAAGTAAGTAAGTAAGTAAGTAAGTAAGTAAGTAAATAACTAGGTGGGTCATTTTTTTTAAAGAAGTAAGTAAATGAGATGGGCTGAACAGATAGTAAGTAAGTAAGTAAGTAAGCAAGCAAGCAAGCAAGCAAGCAAGCAAGCAAGCAATCATGAAAAAATAATGAGACACATCCATTCAATCCATAAAAGACAAAACGTGGAAATAAACATGTAAACTGGTCGACCCACCCAAAGCAGGAGGGAGGTCTCTGTCCAGCAGGGCCGTCTCCTTTCCAAGTTGCAGTCAGTCAGATCTCTGGGCAAACAGAAAAGAAAGCAATTGTTTTCTACTTGAACAGTTTTAATATTACTCAAATGAATTAATATTCAGCTATTTATTCCCAGCCTTATTTACAACTGGATGTCCACCGACCACCTTCCTCTCATAGCTAGCCCCTTCTACCCCTGCCCCATCTGGACAGATAGACAGGATGTATGTATGTATGTATAAATAAATAAATAATAAAAAAGTAAAATAAAAATAAGTAAATAAATAAATTTAAAAAAAAGTGTTTGGTGAGTGGGGCGTGTTGGCATAGAGAACAAAAGAGATAAACTAACCACCAACACATTGAAGAATGACATCAGTCAATCAAGACATGGAAAAAGACAACTGGTCGACCCAAGTTCACAAGGCCAACTGGTCGACCCCGGTACTTAGCATTTTAAGGCCAAATATTTAATCGGACAACTGGTCGACCCGCTTCCAGTCCGTCAAAAAAAAGGAAGTGCACAGAGACAACTGGTCGACCCGTCAGGTCTAGGAAGATATAATATATATTATACCTTAAAAAAAAAAAAAAAATAAAAGAGTCCAGCGGGACATCTGGTCGACCCGCCGCATCCCCGGGGGAAAAAAATGGCCTCCCGCCCGGTGGGAGGGACTACTGGTCTACCCCGGTCCTTTGGAGAAGGAGGTGGAGAGGGGGGAAAAAAAAGTGCGCCCAACCTCCGCCGCCTCCCCGACAGGCGCGCCGCGGCGCCACGGCGCGCGAGCGGAGGTCGGCGGCGAGAGGGGGCCCGGGGCGCCGCCAGACCCTCGCCCATCCTCCCCCGCGAAGAGGGATGGAGAGGGAAAGGCGCGCGCCCGGGAAAGAGGGGACACACCCGCGGGCCGCTGCGGTGCGGTGAGGCAAGCAGCGGGAGTGGACGGAGGAGAGCGAGAGCGGGAAGAGAGCCGCCGTCCGCCGTGAGCCGCCAGTGGCAGAGCCAGACACGGGTCCTCGGACGGGGCGAGGAGGGCGGGCGAGCCGGCGCCCGTCCCCCTTCCCCCTCTCTCGACCTCTCTCTCACGACCGCCACGAGCGCCCGTGCGCACGCACACTTCCGTGCGCACAACACACGTGCGACCCGGGGAGCGCGCCTCTCGGCGAGAACTCGGGCGAGGCAGGCGAGCGGGCGGGCAGAGCCGCCGCCGCTGCTCTCTCACGTTAATGATCCTTCCGCAGGTTCACCTACGGAAACCTTGTTACGACTTTTACTTCCTCTAGATAGTCAAGTTGGTGAACAACCACAAATAAGCAAACAAATAGAGAGATAATAACAATAAAAATATTTGAGAGTTCAAATAATTGACTTCATCCACAATAAAAGAATATAAAAATAAAAATATCAAATGCACTTGAACACATTGGCACAGGAGAACGCTTGCTAAATAGAACCCCAGTAGCACAGACACTGAGAGAAAAAGAAAAAAAAGAAAAAAGAAAAAAAAAGAAAAACAAAACAAAAAAAAAGAACAAAGAAAAAAACTAAAGAGAGAAAAAAAAGAAAAAAAAAGAAAAGAAGAAGAAGAAAAAAAAGAAAAAAAGAAAAAAAGAAAAAAAAGAAAAAAAAAAGAAAGAAAAAAGAAAAAAAAAGAAAAAAAAAACAGACACTGAGAGAAACAATTAATAAGTGAGACCTCCTGAAACTGAAAAGCTTCTGTAAAGCAAAGAACATGGCCAACAAGACAAAACGACGGCCTTACAGAATGGGAAAAGATCTTCACTAATCTCCAAAATACACAAAGAAGTCGAGAAATTGGTCATCCAAAGAACAAATAATCCAATTTTAAAAAATGGAGTACAGACCTAAACAGAGAACTCTCAACAGAGGGATCTAAAATGGTTGAAAGACACTTAAATGTATTTAGTGATTATATTTCTTTTCCCTTAGGGATAAAGAAATGGAGAAGTTCTTTGAAGCAGTAAGTCACAAAAACACCAGGCCGTTAAACTTCAGCTACAGGGAAACCCTGTCTCGTGGAAAAACAAACAACAACAACAACAACAAAAAAAAAAATCCTGAAGCCAGTGATCATTGCAAACATCTGTATGTTCAGATACTGAGCCTGAGCAAGTTAGAGTGTCACAGATTTGCTGCAATTCATTGCAAATTTCATGTGGATCACAAATCCTGCTCAAGTTACAGCTGTTAGTGTCAGTGTGAACCTTGACACCATCTCTACTGGATTCCTGTCAGCTGGGCTCCGGTCTGCTAGGAAAGCAGAAGAACTAAGGTACCGTAATTAACCTCTTCTGTGCCCCACCTGCAAGAACACTCTGTAAGCTACAGTTCTGAAAACAGCCTGGTCCTGGCATAAGAACAGACAGGAGGACCAATGGAACCGAATAGAAGACCCGGATATCGATCCACACATCTTCGAACACCTGATCTTTGATAAAGAAGTCAAAAATATCCAATAGAAAAAAAAAAGAAAGCATGTGAGTTCAAGACCAGCCTGGTCTACAAGAGCTAGTTCCAGGACAGGCTCCAAAAAAAAAAAAACTACAGAACAACCCTGTCTCGAAAAAAAAAAAGAAAGAAAGAAAGAAAGAAAGAAAGAAAGAAAGAAGAAAAAGAAAACAGTGCTGTCCTCGAAAATGCCCTCTCCCTTTGAACACGGCCCCTCCTTTGGGCTGAGTTTCCCACACAGCTCTGATGATGCAGGAGGATGCCGAGGGCCCAGTTGGTGCCTGTATCTGTGCCTTGGCAGCAGCTATTCATGTCTTGCCACTCAGAGTCAAATTCCCTTAAGTTTAGCCTTCCCTAAGTGCTTGTTCACTTCAGAAGACTCAACCCTCATCTTCCATGTCCTCCTGGCCTAATTTCTCATATTACTGTTTTACTGAGTATGAATCAGTAATATGAGATGTTCAGGAGAGGGAGGAAGGGTCATTCATGAAAAAAGTGAGTGTTCAACTAACTAACTCCCCATGGGTTCAGGAAGTAGTGAGAAGATATTAATGAAGCAGAGAGAAATTTCTGGTTTTGGAAGGAGGAAATCCTGAATGGCTCCCTCTGTGTCGGAGGAGAGACTCCTGGAAAGGAAACCTCAGGTTCCGGTTGGTCGGTCGGTCGGTCGGTCGGTCAGTTCGGGGAGAAATATCAGCAAGGAGGTAAAGGCCGTGCCTCACGACATCAGCAGTCCCTTCTCTGGAAATTCCACGGTATCCCAGAGAGCTCTCGGAATTTTGTGATGTCACTCGTGTCCTAGAAACGCCAACTGCCCTCAAGACACACTCTCTCGGTGCCTATAAGACTCGGTTCTAGACATGTTGTCTAGAGAATGGAGATCGTTCGTGGAGAGGCCAGAGGGAGGAAGAAGAAAGCTGGCCTCAGATCTCACAGGAAAACATGGAGAAATAATTAGTGGTCCTGGGGAAGACGAAGTGAGTTCACCACTAGCAGGGACTAGAGAGATTTCTGGATGTGATGGCTTTGAGACTTCCAGGGCTAGGGCTCAGGAACTGGGAGGTTTCTGGGATGAAACAGGTCTGTCTGTCTTGTTTCTCTGAGTTCCTAAAGGGCCAACCCACATCAAAGATTCACGATAGTTGATTTGACAAAGTCGGGAATTGACAAGGAGTGTGGAAGGAGTCAGTGAGATTTCAATACCAGCACTGACTGCACATCATCACCCCCCCCCCCCGGTCCTTTTCGTTGTGTAGCAATAATAATAGAGAAAGGGGAGTAGTGCTCTGCCAAAGCCCGTATTTTACCATGCCTTATATCACAGCCATTAGCAGGGTTGAGGCATCAAGTGCTGCAGTCAGTCCGACTCCTGTGACCCCCCTAAGGTTTCTGGCTTCCCAGTTTTGAGTGACACCATGGTCTCCAGTTCAGCTTGAGAGCTCTTTAAGAGCCAATGGAGGAGAGAGTGGAAAGAGACTGCCATTTTTTTCTTTTTCCTTGTCTTTCTTTCTTTTGCTGTTTTGCTTTGTTTTTCAAGAAAGGGTTTCTTTGTGTATCTTGGGCTGTCCTAAAACTCACTCTGTAAATCAGGCCATCTTTGAATTCACAGAGATCTGTGTGTGTGCTGTGATTAAAGCCCGGCTGAGACTGCAATTTCTTGTTAGCTCTGGGTGTCCTGAGCTGTTAGTAAGTGACAATGGCTCTGTGTTGTGAATCTCTGTGAATCCAGACTATGTTATGTCCTTCAATGACATGAGTCTGAAGCATCAAGCACCCACCCACCCCTATACTCCCTGAGGTCTCTGAAGTCACACACAGCGCAGCCTCTATGGGTCTGAATAAGGCTTAGAAAGCTTTTCCCTGGTTCACCTGGTGCAGAGGAAACCAGGTAAGTTCTGAGAGACATGCACCACCTTCCTACAGAAAGAAGGGAGGACTGATTAGCTAATACCCACAGAGGGGGAAACTCAAGTCTGGTATTTCAGACAGAACCTGCTTGGACAAAGTCTCATCTGTCAGTCACTTCCTGAGGGAAGGAGGGAGGGAGGGAGGGAGGGAGGGAGGGAGGGAGGGAGGAAGGAAGGACCACAATTATCTCTCCTCTGTGTCCTTTTTACGCTCTTTCCATGCTCTGATGAATATTGTGATTCAAGTTGGCCATGTCCCCTTTTCCACAGCATGTGCACTGTGGCTCTAGATCAAGGAATCAGTTTGTTTGTGTGTTTTGCTCTATCTAGGAGAAGCACCATAGCAGTTGCATACTGACTGAGAAATTTGATTTTTAGGAAATGATTTTTCATATCTGTGAGTGGTCTCTCCATAGATAGCCACTCATCTTTCTTTAAACTTGAGTATAGGAATGAATGATCCCTCCCTCCCTCCCTCCCTCTCTCCCTCTTCATGGGAATGAGTGTCTGCTCTTGCATTGAGGGCTCCCCAGTTCTCAGCATCTCCAGCCCAACCTGTCACAAGCTGATCACACATTTGCAAACTTGGGATATATTCTGCTGAAGTTTTGGGATAATGAATTTCATCAACTATGGGACTAACTTTGTTCTGACAGGACACTCACTCACAATCTCTCCTCATCACACCCACATAGTGTAACAACTTTGTGTTTCCTCCACAATGTGCTCATTTCTGTCAGGGAACTGAAAGCCGGCCAGCCAGCCAACACTATTTTTCCTTGTTTCTCATTTTGTTCTTATATTCTGTCTCCCCCCCCCCCGCCTGGAAAACTTTCAGAGTTCACTCTGCCCCCTGAGTAAAGGTGTTATGCTTCCTTTTATTGTATATTTAGTGTGTGTGTGTGTGAGAGAGAGAGAGAGAGAGAGAGAGAGAGATTCATTATGAAATCAAAAGTCAGTCAACAACAGCAAACTTTGTATTTATTTGTCCATCCACGTATTTGCTTGTTTACTTACTTACTTACTTACTTACTCACTCACTCACTCACTCACCCACTTCATTTATTATTTATTTATTTATTTATTTGCAGTGGAAGACTTAATTCAGTAAGAATGATCAGAAGGGTAGGTAGGGTATCCTTGGGAAAAGAGTAAGATATCACGATGACTTTCCCTTCCAAGAGGGAGCTTTCTAGTAAGACGTGAAACCACAGTTTCAAGGGCCCGCTTTCCACAAGTCCTTTTCCAAGGTCAGGCATTTCTTAGGTAAGCAAGGGTCTCCATTCATTCCCTTTGAGGAACTCTCAGGCCCTGCCCTGACATTAACCTCTGACTCCTGCCTATTGTCAAGGCCAATGGGACACTCCTCAGCCCCTCCCTGACCTGAGGTGACCTGAGAAGCCACAGCCCACCCCAGTTCACAGGCCTCTCTTTATCTATCTATCTAACTAAGTAACTGTACAGCATAAAATGTGGAATCTCTTCTCAATGAAATGCTGTTGGCAGCCATTCGATGAATTTATTCTCATCTCAGATCCTGTCCAGCAGGGATGTCTTCTTTCCGTGTTTCTTCTTCTTTTGTATGTTGCAGTCAGTTCAGATGTGCTGGTATATGGTGAGAAAGAGAGAGAGAGAGAAATGGAATTGCTTTTTATTTATTTGAAGAGTTTTAATGATTTAATATTCAGCTATTTCCAGCCTTATTTACCAGCACATTTATTATTACCAGCGAGCACCTTCCTCTGAAAACATTGGAATCGCCCCCCATCTGTACATGTCATGCACGTGCGTGCATATGTGTGTGTGTGTGTGTGTGTGTGTGTGTGTGAGCGTGTGCGCATCCCATCTATCTATCTATCTATCTATCTATCTATCTATCTATCTATCTATCTATCTATCTATCTATGTATCCCTTCATCAAATTCCATTTTAGGAGCTGCTATGCTGACCAGTGACATGGAGGCCACCATTTTCTTAGCCAGTGACAGTCAGGAGACAGAAAGAAGGAAAGAAAGGAAGAAAGGAAGAAAGAATCTACATTCCCAAAGAAAGAAAAAAATTAAGTAAATTTTAAAAAGTAAAAAAAAAATTAAGAAAGTAAGTAAATACATACATAAAAATAGACATAAAGAATGAATAAATGAATAAAACTAAATAATAATTGAAACATTCAATAAGTAAATGAGTCACGCTAAATCAGCAGATAAATAAACAGATATATGAAAGAAGATAAGGAAGTGAAGGAATGAATGAACAAGTAAGTAAGTAAGTAAGTAAGTAAATAACTAGGTGGGTCATTTTTTTTAAAGAAGTAAGTAAATGAGATGGGCTGAACAGATAGTAAGTAAGTAAGTAAGTAAGCAAGCAAGCAAGCAAGCAATCGTGAAAAAAAAAATGAGAGCCGGGCGATGGTGGCGCACGCCTTTAATCCCAGTACTCGGGAGGCAGAGGTAGGCGGATCTCTGTGAGTTCGAGACCAGCCTGGTCTACAGTGCTAGTTCCAGGACAGGCTCCAAAGCCACAGAGAAACCCTGTCTCGAAAAACCAAAAAAAAAAAAAAAGAGAGAGAGAGAGACACATCCATTCAATCCATAAAAGACAAAACGTGGAAATAAACATGTAAACTGGTCGACCCACCCAAAGCAGGAGGGAGGTCTCTGTCCAGCAGGGCCGTCTTCTTTCCAAGTTGCAGTCAGTCAGATCTCTGGGCAAACAGAAAAAGAAAGCAATTGTTTTCTACTTGAACAGCTTTAATATTACTCAAATGAATTAATATTCAGCTATTTATTCCCAGCCTTATTTACAACTGGATGCCCACCGAGCACCTTCCTCTCATAGCTAGCCCCTTCTACCCCTGCCCCATCTGGACAGATAGACAGGATGTATGTATGTATGTATAAATAAATAAATAATAAAAAAGTAAAATAAAAATAAGTAAATAAATAAATTTAAAAAAAAGTGTTTGGTGAGTGGGGCGTGTTGGCATAGAGAACAAAAGAGATAAACTAACCACCAACACATTGAAGAATGACATCAGTCAATCAAGACATGGAAAAAGACAACTGGTCGACCCAAGTTCACAAGGCCAACTGGTCGACCCCGGTACTTAGCATTTTAAGGCCAAATATTTAATCGGACAACTGGTCGACCCGCTTCCAGTCCGTCAAAAAAAAGGAAGTGCACAGAGACAACTGGTCGACCCGTCAGGTCTAGGAAGATATAATATATATTATACATTAAAAAAAAAAAAAAAAAAAAAAAGAGTCCAGCGGGACATCTGGTCGACCCGCCGCATCCCCGGGGGAAAAAAATGGCCTCCCGCCCGGTGGGAGGGACTACTGGTCTACCCCGGTCCTTTGGAGAAGGAGGTGGAGAGGGGGGAAAAAAAAGTGCGCCCAACCTCCGCCGCCTCCCCGACAGGCGCGCCGCGGCGCCACGGCGCGCGAGCGGAGGTCGGCGGCGAGAGGGGGCCCGGGGCGCCGCCAGACCCTCGCCCATCCTCCCCCGGGAAGAGAAATGGAGAGGGAAAGGCGCGCGCCCGGGAAAGAGGGGACACACCCGCGGGCCGCTGCGGTGCGGTGAGGCAAGCAGCGGGAGTGGACGGAGGAGAGCGAGAGCGGGAAGAGAGCCGCCGTCCACCGTGAGCCGCCAGTGGCAGAGCCAGACACGGGTCCTCGGACGGGGCGAGGAGGGCGGGCGAGCCGGCGCCCGTCCCCCTTCCCCCTCTCTCGACCTCTCTCTCATGACCGCCACGAGCGCCCGTGCGCATGCACACTTCCGTGCGCACAACACACGTGCGACCCGGGGAGCGCGCCTCCCGGCGAGAACTCGGGCGAGGCAGGCGAGCGGGCGGGCAGAGCCGCCGCCGCTGCTCTCTCACGTTAATGATCCTTCCGCAGGTTCACCTACGGAAACCTTGTTACGACTTTTACTTCCTCTAGATAGTCAAGTTGGTGAACAACCACAAATAAGCAAACAAATAGAGAGATAATAACAATAAAAATATTTGAGAGTTCAAATAATTGACTTCATCCACAATAAAAGAATATAAAAATAAAAATATCAAATGCACTTGAACACATTGGCACAGGAGAACGCTTGCTAAATAGAACCCCAGTAGCACAGACACTGAGAGAAAAAGAAAAAAAAGAAAAAAGAAAAAAAAAAGAAAAACAAAACAAAAAAAAGAACAAAGAAAAAAACTAAAGAGAGAAAAAAAAGAAAAAAAAAGAAAAGAAGAAGAAGAAAAAAAAGAAAAAAAGAAAAAAAAGAAAAAAAAAGAAAGAAAAAAGAAAAAAAAAGAAAAAAAAACAGACACTGAGAGAAACAATTAATAAGTGAGACCTCCTGAAACTGAAAAGCTTCTGTAAAGCAAAGAACATGGCCAACAAGACAAAACGACGGCCTTACAGAATGGGAAAAGATCTTCACTAATCTCCAAAATACACAAAGAAGTCGAGAAATTGGTCATCCAAAGAACAAATAATCCAATTTTAAAAAATGGAGTACAGACCTAAACAGAGAACTCTCAACAGAGGGATCTAAAATGGTTGAAAGACACTTAAATGTATTTAGTGATTATATTTCTTTTCCCTTAGGGATAAAGAAATGGAGAAGTTCTTTGAAGCAGTAAGTCACAAAAACACCAGGCCGTTAAACTTCAGCTACAGGGAAACCCTGTCTCGTGGAAAAACAAAACAACAACAACAACAACAAAAAAAAAATCCTGAAGCCAGTGATCATTGCAAACATCTGTATGTTCAGATACTGAGCCTGAGCAAGTTAGAGTGTCACAGATTTGCTGCAATTCATTGCAAATTTCATGTGGATCACAAATCCTGCTCAAGTTACAGCTGTTAGTGTCAGTGTGAACCTTGACACCATCTCTACTGGATTCCTGTCAGCTGGGCTCCGGTCTGCTAGAAAAGCAGAAGAACTAAGGTACCGTAATTAACCTCTTCTGTGCCCCACCTGCAAGAACACTCTGTAAGCTACAGTTCTGAAAACAGCCTGGTCCTGGCATAAGAACAGACAGGAGGACCAATGGAACCGAATAGAAGACCCGGATATCGATCCACACATCTTCGAACACCTGATCTTTGATAAAGAAGTCAAAAATATCCAATAGAAAAAAAAAGAAAGCATGTGAGTTCAAGACCAGCCTGGTCTACAAGAGCTAGTTCCAGGACAGGCTCCAAAAAAAAAAAAAACTACAGAACAACCCTGTCTCGAAAAAAAAAAAAGAAAGAAAGAAAGAAAGAAAGAAAGAAGAAAAAGAAAACAGTGCTGTCCTCGAAAATGCCCTCTCCCTTTGAACACGGCCCCTCCTTTGGGCTGAGTTTCCCACACAGCTCTGATGATGCAGGAGGATGCCGAGGGCCCAGTTGGTGCCTGTATCTGTGCCTTGGCAGCAGCTATTCATGTCTTGCCACTCAGAGTCAAATTCCCTTAAGTTTAGCCTTCCCTAAGTGCTTGTTCACTTCAGAAGACTCAACCCTCATCTTCCATGTCCTCCTGGCCTAATTTCTCATATTACTGTTTTACTGAGTATGAATCAGTAATATGAGATGTTCAGGAGAGGGAGGAAGTGTCATTCATGAAAAAAGTGAGTGTTCAACTAACTAACTCCTCATGGGTTCAGGAAGTAGTGAGAAGATATTAATGAAGCAGAGAGAAATTTCTGGTTTTGGAAGGAGGAAATCCTGAATGGCTCCCTCTGTGTCGGAGGAGAGACTCCTGGAAAGGAAACCTCAGGTTCCGGTTGGTCGGTCGGTCGGTCGGTCGGTCAGTTCGGGGAGAAATATCAGCAAGGAGGTAAAGGCCGTGCCTCACGACATCAGCAGTCCCTTCTCTGGAAATTCCACGGTATCCCAGAGAGCTCTCGGAATTTTGTGATGTCTCTCGTGTCCTAGAAATGCCAACTGCCCTCAAGACACACTCTCTCGGTGCCTATAAGACTCGGTTCTAGACATGTTGTCTAGAGAATGGAGATCGTTCGTGGAGAGGCCAGAGGGAGGAAGAAGAAAGCTGGCCTCAGATCTCACAGGAAAACATGGAGAAATAATTAGTGGTCCTGGGGAAGACGAAGTGAGTTCACCACTAGCAGGGACTAGAGAGATTTCTGGATGTGATGGCTTTGAGACTTCCAGGGCTAGGGCTCAGGAACTGGGAGGTTTCTGGGATGAAACAGGTCTGTCTGTCTTGTTTCTCTGAGTTCCTAAAGGGCCAACCCACATCAAAGATTCACGATAGTTGATTTGACAAAGTCGGGAATTGACAAGGAGTGCGGAAGGAGTCAGTGAGATTTCAATACCAGCACTGACTGCACATCATCACCCCCCCCCGGTCCTTTTCGTTGTGTAGCAATAATAATAGAGAAAGGGGAGTAGTG
The DNA here is from genome assembly GCF_037038515.1 of Microtus pennsylvanicus. NCBI lineage: Eukaryota > Metazoa > Chordata > Mammalia > Rodentia > Cricetidae > Microtus > Microtus pennsylvanicus. Next base: position 391,812 of record NW_027460892.1, on the reverse strand, counting down.
CTCTGCCAAAGCCCGTATTTTACCATGCCTTATATCACAGCCATTAGCAGGGTTGAGGCATCAAGTGCTGCAGTCAGTCCGACTCCTGTGACCCCCCTAAGGTTTCTGGCTTCCCAGTTTTGAGTGACACCATGGTCTCCAGTTCAGCTTGAGAGCTCTTTAAGAGCCAATGGAGGAGAGAGTGGAAAGAGACTGCCATTTTTTTCTTTTTCCTTGTCTTTCTTTCTTTTGCTGTTTTGCTTTGTTTTTCAAGAAAGGGTTTCTTTGTGTATCTTGGGCTGTCCTAAAACTCACTCTGTAAATCAGGCCATCTTTGAATTCACAGAGATCTGTGTGTGTGCTGTGATTAAAGCCCGGCTGAGACTGCAATTTCTTGTTAGCTCTGGGTGTCCTGAGCTGTTAGTAAGTGACAATGGCTCTGTGTTGTGAATCTCTGTGAATCCAGACTATGTTATGTCCTTCAATGACATGAGTCTGAAGCATCAAGCACCCACCCACCCCTATACTCCCTGAGGTCTCTGAAGTCACACACAGCGCAGCCTCTATGGGTCTGAATAAGGCTTAGAAAGCTTTTCCCTGGTTCACCTGGTGCAGAGGAAACCAGGTAAGTTCTGAGAGACATGCACCACCTTCCTACAGAAAGAAGGGAGGACTGATTAGCTAATACCCACAGAGGGGGAAACTCAAGTCTGGTATTTCAGACAGAACCTGCTTGGACAAAGTCTCATCTGTCAGTCACTTCCTGAGGGAAGGAGGGAGGGAGGGAGGGAGGGAGGGAGGGAGGGAGGGAGGAAGGAAGGACCACAATTATCTCTCCTCTGTGTCCTTTTTACGCTCTTTCCATGCTCTGATGAATATTGTGATTCAAGTTGGCCATGTCCCCTTTTCCACAGCATGTGCACTGTGGCTCTAGATCAAGGAATCAGTTTGTTTGTGTGTTTTGCTCTATCTAGGAGAAGCACCATAGCAGTTGCATACTGACTGAGAAATTTGATTTTTAGGAAATGATTTTTCATATCTGTGAGTGGTCTCTCCATAGATAGCCACTCATCTTTCTTTAAACTTGAGTATAGGAATGAATGATCCCTCCCTCCCTCCCTCCCTCTCTCCCTCTTCATGGGAATGAGTGTCTGCTCTTGCATTGAGGGCTCCCCAGTTCTCAGCATCTCCAGCCCAACCTGTCACAAGCTGATCACACATTTGCAAACTTGGGATATATTCTGCTGAAGTTTTGGGATAATGAATTTCATCAACTATGGGACTAACTTTGTTCTGACAGGACACTCACTCACAATCTCTCCTCATCACACCCACATAGTGTAACAACTTTGTGTTTCCTCCACAATGTGCTCATTTCTGTCAGGGAACTGAAAGCCGGCCAGCCAGCCAACACTATTTTTCCTTGTTTCTCATTTTGTTCTTATATTCTGTCTCTCCCCCCCCCCCCGCCTGGAAAACTTTCAGAGTTCACTATGCCCCCTGAGTAAAGGTGTTATGCTTCCTTTTATTGTATATTTAGTGTGTGTGTGTGTGTGAGAGAGAGAGAGAGAGAGAGAGATTCATTATGAAATCAAAAGTCAGTCAACAACAGCAAACTTTGTATTTATTTGTCCATCCACGTATTTGCTTGTTTACTTACTTACTTACTTACTTACTCACTCACTCACTCACTCACCCACTTCATTTATTATTTATTTATTTATTTATTTGCAGTGGAAGACTTAATTCAGTAAGAATGATCAGAAGGGTAGGTAGGGTATCCTTGGGAAAAGAGTAAGATATCACGATGACTTTCCCTTCCAAGAGGGAGATTTCTAGTAAGACGTGAAACCACAGTTTCAAGGGCCCGCTTTCCACAAGTCCTTTTCCAAGGTCAGGCATTTCTTAGGTAAGCAAGGGTCTCCATTCATTCCCTTTGAGGAACTCTCAGGCCCTGCCCTGACATTAACCTCTGACTCCTGCCTATTGTCAAGGCCAATGGGACACTCCTCAGCCCCTCCCTGACCTGAGGTGACCTGAGAAGCCACAGCCCACCCCAGTTCACAGGCCTCTCTTTATCTATCTATCTAACTAAGTAACTGTACAGCATAAAATGTGGAATCTCTTCTCAATGAAATGCTGTTGGCAGCCATTCGATGAATTTATTCTCATCTCAGATCCTGTCCAGCAGGGATGTCTTCTTTCCGTGTTTCTTCTTCTTTTGTATGTTGCAGTCAGTTCAGATGTGCTGGTATATGGTGAGAAAGAGAGAGAGAGAGAAATGGAATTGCTTTTTATTTATTTGAAGAGTTTTAATGATTTAATATTCAGCTATTTCCAGCCTTATTTACCAGCACATTTATTATTACCAGCGAGCACCTTCCTCTGAAAACATTGGAATCGCCCCCCATCTGTACATGTCATGCACGTGCGTGCATATGTGTGTGTGTGTGTGTGTGTGTGTGTGTGTGTGTGTGAGCGTGTGCGCATCCCATCTATCTATCTATCTATCTATCTATCTATCTATCTATCTATCTATCTATCTATCTATGTATCCCTTCATCAAATTCCATTTTAGGAGCTGCTATGCTGACCAGTGACATGGAGGCCACCATTTTCTTAGCCAGTGACAGTCAGGAGACAGAAAGAAGGAAAGAAAGGAAGAAAGGAAGAAAGAATCTACATTCCCAAAGAAAGAAAAAAATTAAGTAAATTTTAAAAAGTAAAAAAAAAATTAAGAAAGTAAGTAAATACATACATAAAAATAGACATAAAGAATGAATAAATGAATAAAACTAAATAATAATTGAAACATTCAATAAGTAAATGAGTCACGCTAAATCAGCAGATAAATAAACAGATATATGAAAGAAGATAAGGAAGTGAAGGAATGAATGAACAAGTAAGTAAGTAAGTAAGTAAGTAAATAACTAGGTGGGTCATTTTTTTTAAAGAAGTAAGTAAATGAGATGGGCTGAACAGATAGTAAGTAAGTAAGTAAGTAAGTAAGCAAGCAAGCAAGCAAGCAATCGTGAAAAAAAAATGAGAGCCGGGCGATGGTGGCGCACGCCTTTAATCCCAGTACTCGGGAGGCAGAGGTAGGCGGATCTCTGTGAGTTCGAGACCAGCCTGGTCTACAGTGCTAGTTCCAGGACAGGCTCCAAAGCCACAGAGAAACCCTGTCTCGAAAAACCAAAAAAAAAAAAAAAGAGAGAGAGAGACACATCCATTCAATCCATAAAAGACAAAACGTGGAAATAAACATGTAAACTGGTCGACCCACCCAAAGCAGGAGGGAGGTCTCTGTCCAGCAGGGCCGTCTTCTTTCCAAGTTGCAGTCAGTCAGATCTCTGGGCAAACAGAAAAAGAAAGCAATTGTTTTCTACTTGAACAGTTTTAATATTACTCAAATGAATTAATATTCAGCTATTTATTCCCAGCCTTATTTACAACTGGATGCCCACCGAGCACCTTCCTCTCATAGCTAGCCCCTTCTACCCCTGCCCCATCTGGACAGATAGACAGGATGTATGTATGTATGTATGTATAAATAAATAAATAATAAAAAAGTAAAATAAAAATAAGTAAATAAATAAATTTTAAAAAAAGTGTTTGGTGAGTGGGGCGTGTTGGCATAGAGAACAAAAGAGATAAACTAACCACCAACACATTGAAGAATGACATCAGTCAATCAAGACATGGAAAAAGACAACTGGTCGACCCAAGTTCACAAGGCCAACTGGTCGACCCCGGTACTTAGCATTTTAAGGCCAAATATTTAATCGGACAACTGGTCGACCCGCTTCCAGTCCGTCAAAAAAAAGGAAGTGCACAGAGACAACTGGTCGACCCGTCAGGTCTAGGAAGATATAATATATATTATACCTTAAAAAAAAAAAAAAAAAAAAAGAGTCCAGCGGGACATCTGGTCGACCCGCCGCATCCCCGGGGGAAAAAAATGGCCTCCCGCCCGGTGGGAGGGACTACTGGTCTACCCCGGTCCTTTGGAGAAGGAGGTGGAGAGGGGGGAAAAAAAAGTGCGCCCAACCTCCGCCGCCTCCCCGACAGGCGCGCCGCGGCGCCACGGCGCGCGAGCGGAGGTCGGCGGCGAGAGGGGGCCCGGGGCGCCGCCAGACCCTCGCCCATCCTCCCCCGCGAAGAGGGATGGAGAGGGAAAGGCGCGCGCCCGGGAAAGAGGGGACACACCCGCGGGCCGCTGCGGTGCTGTGAGGCAAGCAGCGGGAGTGGACGGAGGAGAGCGAGAGCGGGAAGAGAGCCGCCGTCCGCCGTGAGCCGCCAGTGGCAGAGCCAGACACGGGTCCTCGGACGGGGCGAGGAGGGCGGGCGAGCCGGCGCCCGTCCCCCTTCCCCCTCTCTCGACCTCTCTCTCACGACCGCCACGAGCGCCCGTGCGCACGCACACTTCCGTGCGCACAACACACGTGCGACCCGGGGAGCGCGCCTCCCGGCGAGAACTCGGGCGAGGCAGGCGAGCGGGCGGGCAGAGCCGCCGCCGCTGCTCTCTCACGTTAATGATCCTTCCGCAGGTTCACCTACGGAAACCTTGTTACGACTTTTACTTCCTCTAGATAGTCAAGTTGGTGAACAACCACAAATAAGCAAACAAATAGAGAGATAATAACAATAAAAATATTTGAGAGTTCAAATAATTGACTTCATCCACAATAAAAGAATATAAAAATAAAAATATCAAATGCACTTGAACACATTGGCACAGGAGAACGCTTGCTAAATAGAACCCCAGTAGCACAGACACTGAGAGAAAAAGAAAAAAAAGAAAAAAGAAAAAAAAAAGAAAAACAAAACAAAAAAAAGAACAAAGAAAAAAACTAAAGAGAGAAAAAAAAGAAAAAAAAAGAAAAGAAGAAGAAGAAAAAAAAGAAAAAAAGAAAAAAAAGAAAAAAAAAGAAAGAAAAAAGAAAAAAAAAGAAAAAAAAACAGACACTGAGAGAAACAATTAATAAGTGAGACCTCCTGAAACTGAAAAGCTTCTGTAAAGCAAAGAACATGGCCAACAAGACAAAACGACGGCCTTACAGAATGGGAAAAGATCTTCACTAATCTCCAAAATACACAAAGAAGTCGAGAAATTGGTCATCCAAAGAACAAATAATCCAATTTTAAAAAATGGAGTACAGACCTAAACAGAGAACTCTCAACAGAGGGATCTAAAATGGTTGAAAGACACTTAAATGTATTTAGTGATTATATTTCTTTTCCCTTAGGGATAAAGAAATGGAGAAGTTCTTTGAAGCAGTAAGTCACAAAAACACCAGGCCGTTAAACTTCAGCTACAGGGAAACCCTGTCTCGTGGAAAAACAAAACAACAACAACAAAAAAAAAAATCCTGAAGCCAGTGATCATTGCAAACATCTGTATGTTCAGATACTGAGCCTGAGCAAGTTAGAGTGTCACAGATTTGCTGCAATTCATTGCAAATTTCATGTGGATCACAAATCCTGCTCAAGTTACAGCTGTTAGTGTCAGTGTGAACCTTGACACCATCTCTACTGGATTCCTGTCAGCTGGGCTCCGGTCTGCTAGAAAAGCAGAAGAACTAAGGTACCGTAATTAACCTCTTCTGTGCCCCACCTGCAAGAACACTCTGTAAGCTACAGTTCTGAAAACAGCCTGGTCCTGGCATAAGAACAGACAGGAGGACCAATGGAACCGAATAGAAGACCCGGATATCGATCTACACATCTTCGAACACCTGATCTTTGATAAAGAAGTCAAAAATATCCAATAGAAAAAAAAAGAAAGCATGTGAGTTCAAGACCAGCCTGGTCTACAAGAGCTAGTTCCAGGACAGGCTCCAAAAAAAAAAAACTACAGAACAACCCTGTCTCGAAAAAAAAAAAGAAAGAAAGAAAGAAAGAAAGAAAGAAAGAAAGAAAGAAAGAAGAAAAAGAAAACAGTGCTGTCCTCGAAAATGCCCTCTCCCTTTGAACACGGCCCCTCCTTTGGGCTGAGTTTCCCACACAGCTCTGATGATGCAGGAGGATGCCGAGGGCCCAGTTGGTGCCTGTATCTGTGCCTTGGCAGCAGCTATTCATGTCTTGCCACTCAGAGTCAAATTCCCTTAAGTTTAGCCTTCCCTAAGTGCTTGTTCACTTCAGAAGACTCAACCCTCATCTTCCATGTCCTCCTGGCCTAATTTCTCATATTACTGTTTTACTGAGTATGAATCAGTAATATGAGATGTTCAGGAGAGGGAGGAAGGGTCATTCATGAAAAAAGTGAGTGTTCAACTAACTAACTCCCCATGGGTTCAGGAAGTAGTGAGAAGATATTAATGAAGCAGAGAGAAATTTCTGGTTTTGGAAGGAGGAAATCCTGAATGGCTCCCTCTGTGTCGGAGGAGAGACTCCTGGAAAGGAAACCTCAGGTTCCGGTTGGTCGGTCGGTCGGTCGGTCGGTCAGTTCGGGGAGAAATATCAGCAAGGAGGTAAAGGCCGTGCCTCACGACATCAGCAGTCCCTTCTCTGGAAATTCCACGGTATCCCAGAGAGCTCTCGGAATTTTGTGATGTCACTCGTGTCCTAGAAACGCCAACTGCCCTTAAGACACACTCTCTAGGTGCCTATAAGACTCGGTTCTAGACATGTTGTCTAGAGAATGGAGATCGTTCGTGGAGAGGCCAGAGGGAGGAAGAAGAAAGCTGGCCTCAGATCTCACAGGAAAACATGGAGAAATAATTAGTGGTCCTGGGGAAGACGAAGTGAGTTCACCACTAGCAGGGACTAGAGAGATTTCTGGATGTGATGGCTTTGAGACTTCCAAGGCTAGGGCTCAGGAACTGGGAGGTTTCTGGGATGAAACAGGTCTGTCTGTCTTGTTTCTCTGAGTTCCTAAAGGGCCAACCCACATCAAAGATTCACGATAGTTGATTTGACAAAGTCGGGAATTGACAAGGAGTGCGGAAGGAGTCAGTGAGATTTCAATACCAGCACTGACTGCACATCATCACCCCCCCCCCGGTCCTTTTCGTTGTGTAGCAATAATAATAGAGAAAGGGGAGTAGTGCTCTGCCAAAGCCCGTATTTTACCATGCCTTATATCACAGCCATTAGCAGGGTTGAGGCATCAAGTGCTGCAGTCAGTCCGACTCCTGTGACCCCCCTAAGGTTTCTGGCTTCCCAGTTTTGAGTGACACCATGGTCTCCAGTTCAGCTTGAGAGCTCTTTAAGAGCCAATGGAGGAGAGAGTGGAAAGAGACTGCCATTTTTTTCTTTTTCCTTGTCTTTCTTTCTTTTGCTGTTTTGCTTTGTTTTTCAAGAAAGGGTTTCTTTGTGTATCTTGGGCTGTCCTAAAACTCACTCTGTAAATCAGGCCATCTTTGAATTCACAGAGATCTGTGTGTGTGCTGTGATTAAAGCCCGGCTGAGACTGCAATTTCTTGTTAGCTCTGGGTGTCCTGAGCTGTTAGTAAGTGACAATGGCTCTGTGTTGTGAATCTCTGTGAATCCAGACTATGTTATGTCCTTCAATGACATGAGTCTGAAGCATCAAGCACCCACCCACCCCTATACTCCCTGAGGTCTCTGAAGTCACACACAGCGCAGCCTCTATGGGTCTGAATAAGGCTTAGAAAGCTTTTCCCTGGTTCACCTGGTGCAGAGGAAACCAGGTAAGTTCTGAGAGACATGCACCACCTTCCTACAGAAAGAAGGGAGGACTGATTAGCTAATACCCACAGAGGGGGAAACTCAAGTCTGGTATTTCAGACAGAACCTGCTTGGACAAAGTCTCATCTGTCAGTCACTTCCTGAGGGAAGGAGGGAGGGAGGGAGGGAGGGAGGGAGGGAGGGAGGAAGGAAGGACCACAATTATCTCTCCTCTGTGTCCTTTTTACGCTCTTTCCATGCTCTGATGAATATTGTGATTCAAGTTGGCCATGTCCCCTTTTCCACAGCATGTGCACTGTGGCTCTAGATCAAGGAATCAGTTTGTTTGTGTGTTTTGCTCTATCTAGGAGAAGCACCATAGCAGTTGCATACTGACTGAGAAATTTGATTTTTAGGAAATGATTTTTCATATCTGTGAGTGGTCTCTCCATAGATAGCCACTCATCTTTCTTTAAACTTGAGTATAGGAATGAATGATCCCTCCCTCCCTCCCTCCCTCTCTCCCTCTTCATGGGAATGAGTGTCTGCTCTTGCATTGAGGGCTCCCCAGTTCTCAGCATCTCCAGCCCAACCTGTCACAAGCTGATCACACATTTGCAAACTTGGGATATATTCTGCTGAAGTTTTGGGATAATGAATTTCATCAACTATGGGACTAACTTTGTTCTGACAGGACACTCACTCACAATCTCTCCTCATCACACCCACATAGTGTAACAACTTTGTGTTTCCTCCACAATGTGCTCATTTCTGTCAGGGAACTGAAAGCCGGCCAGCCAGCCAACACTATTTTTCCTTGTTTCTCATTTTGTTCTTATATTCTGTCTCTCCCCCCCCCCCCCCGCCTGGAAAACTTTCAGAGTTCACTCTGCCCCCTGAGTAAAGGTGTTATGCTTCCTTTTATTGTATATTTAGTGTGTGTGTGTGTGTGTGTGTGAGAGAGAGAGAGAGAGAGAGAGAGAGAGAGAGAGAGATTCATTATGAAATCAAAAGTCAGTCAACAACAGCAAACTTTGTATTTATTTGTCCATCCACGTATTTGCTTGTTTACTTACTTACTTACTTACTCACTCACTCACTCACTCACCCACTTCATTTATTATTTATTTATTTGCAGTGGAAGACTTAATTCAGTAAGAATGATCAGAAGGGTAGGTAGGGTATCCTTGGGAAAAGAGTAAGATATCACGATGACTTTCCCTTCCAAGAGGGAGCTTTCTAGTAAGACGTGAAACCACAGTTTCAAGGGCCCGCTTTCCACAAGTCCTTTTCCAAGGTCAGGCATTTCTTAGGTAAGCAAGGGTCTCCATTCATTCCCTTTGAGGAACTCTCAGGCCCTGCCCTGACATTAACCTCTGACTCCTGCCTATTGTCAAGGCCAATGGGACACTCCTCAGCCCCTCCCTGACCTGAGGTGACCTGAGAAGCCACAGCCCACCCCAGTTCACAGGCCTCTCTTTATCTATCTATCTAACTAAGTAACTGTACAGCATAAAATGTGGAATCTCTTCTCAATGAAATGCTGTTGGCAGCCATTCGATGAATTTATTCTCATCTCAGATCCTGTCCAGCAGGGATGTCTTCTTTCCGTGTTTCTTCTTCTTTTGTATGTTGCAGTCAGTTCAGATGTGCTGGTATATGGTGAGAAAGAGAGAGAGAGAGAAATGGAATTGCTTTTTATTTATTTGAAGAGTTTTAATGATTTAATATTCAGCTATTTCCAGCCTTATTTACCAGCACATTTATTATTACCAGCGAGCACCTTCCTCTGAAAACATTGGAATCGCCCCCCATCTGTACATGTCATGCACGTGCGTGCATATGTGTGTGTGTGTGTGTGTGTGTGTGTGTGAGCGTGTGCGCATCCCATCTATCTATCTATCTATCTATCTATCTATCTATCTATCTATCTATCTATCTATGTATCCCTTCATCAAATTCCATTTTAGGAGCTGCTATGCTGACCAGTGACATGGAGGCCACCATTTTCTTAGCCAGTGACAGTCAGGAGACAGAAAGAAGGAAAGAAAGGAAGAAAGGAAGAAAGAATCTACATTCCCAAAGAAAGAAAAAAATTAAGTAAATTTTAAAAAGTAAAAAAAAAATTAAGAAAGTAAGTAAATACATACATAAAAATAGACATAAAGAATGAATAAATGAATAAAACTAAATAATAATTGAAACATTCAATAAGTAAATGAGTCACGCTAAATCAGCAGATAAATAAACAGATATATGAAAGAAGATAAGGAAGTGAAGGAATGAATGAACAAGTAAGTAAGTAAGTAAGTAAGTAAATAACTAGGTGGGTCATTTTTTTTAAAGAAGTAAGTAAATGAGATGGGCTGAACAGATAGTAAGTAAGTAAGTAAGTAAGCAAGCAAGCAAGCAAGCAATCGTGAAAAAAAAATGAGAGCTGGGCGATGGTGGCGCACGCCTTTAATCCCAGTACTTGGGAGGCAGAGGTAGGCGGATCTCTGTGAGTTCGAGACCAGCCTGGTCTACAGTGCTAGTTCCAGGACAGGCTCCAAAGCCACAGAGAAACCCTGTCTCGAAAAACCAAAAAAAAAAAAAAAAAAAAGAGAGAGAGAGACACATCCATTCAATCCATAAAAGACAAAACGTGGAAATAAACATGTAAACTGGTCGACCCACCCAAAGCAGGAGGGAGGTCTCTGTCCAGCAGGGCCGTCTTCTTTCCAAGTTGCAGTCAGTCAGATCTCTGGGCAAACAGAAAAAGAAAGCAATTGTTTTCTACTTGAACAGTTTTAATATTACTCAAATGAATTAATATTCAGCTATTTATTCCCAGCCTTATTTACAACTGGATGCCCACCGAGCACCTTCCTCTCATAGCTAGCCCCTTCTACCCCTGCCCCATCTGGACAGATAGACAGGATGTATGTATGTATGTATGTATAAATAAATAAATAATAAAAAAGTAAAATAAAAATAAGTAAATAAATAAATTTAAAAAAAAGTGTTTGGTGAGTGGGGCGTGTTGGCATAGAGAACAAAAGAGATAAACTAACCACCAACACATTGAAGAATGACATCAGTCAATCAAGACATGGAAAAAGACAACTGGTCGACCCAAGTTCACAAGGCCAACTGGTCGACCCCGGTACTTAGCATTTTAAGGCCAAATATTTAATCGGACAACTGGTCGACCCGCTTCCAGTCCGTCAAAAAAAAGGAAGTGCACAGAGACAACTGGTCGATCCGTCAGGTCTAGGAAGATATAATATATATTATACCTTAAAAAAAAAAAAAAAAAAAAGAGTCCAGCGGGACATCTGGTCGACCCGCCGCATCCCCGGGGGAAAAAAATGGCCTCCCGCCCGGTGGGAGGGACTACTGGTCTACCCCGGTCCTTTGGAGAAGGAGGTGGAGAGGGGGGAAAAAAAAGTGCGCCCAACCTCCGCCGCCTCCCCGACAGGCGCGCCGCGGCGCCACGGCGCGCGAGCGGAGGTCGGCGGCGAGAGGGGGCCCGGGGCGCCGCCAGACCCTCGCCCATCCTCCCCCGCGAAGAGGGATGGAGAGGGAAAGGCGCGCGCCCGGGAAAGAGGGGACACACCCGCGGGCCGCTGCGGTGCTGTGAGGCAAGCAGCGGGAGTGGACGGAGGAGAGCGAGAGCGGGAAGAGAGCCGCCGTCCGCCGTGAGCCGCCAGTGGCAGAGCCAGACACGGGTCCTCGGACGGGGCGAGGAGGGCGGGCGAGCCGGCGCCCGTCCCCCTTCCCCCTCTCTCGACCTCTCTCTCACGACCGCCACGAGCGCCCGTGCGCACGCACACTTCCGTGCGCACAACACACGTGCGACCCGGGGAGCGCGCCTCCCGGCGAGAACTCGGGCGAGGCAGGCGAGCGGGCGGGCAGAGCCGCCGCCGCTGCTCTCTCACGTTAATGATCCTTCCGCAGGTTCACCTACGGAAACCTTGTTACGACTTTTACTTCCTCTAGATAGTCAAGTTGGTGAACAACCACAAATAAGCAAACAAATAGAGAGATAATAACAATAAAAATATTTGAGAGTTCAAATAATTGACTTCATCCACAATAAAAGAATATAAAAATAAAAATATCAAATGCACTTGAACACATTGGCACAGGAGAACGCTTGCTAAATAGAACCCCAGTAGCACAGACACTGAGAGAAAAAGAAAAAAAAGAAAAAAGAAAAAAAAAAGAAAAACAAAACAAAAAAAAGAACAAAGAAAAAAACTAAAGAGAGAAAAAAAAGAAAAAAAAAGAAAAGAAGAAGAAGAAAAAAAAGAAAAAAAGAAAAAAAAGAAAAAAAAAGAAAGAAAAAAGAAAAAAAAAGAAAAAAAAACAGACACTGAGAGAAACAATTAATAAGTGAGACCTCCTGAAACTGAAAAGCTTCTGTAAAGCAAAGAACATGGCCAACAAGACAAAACGACGGCCTTACAGAATGGGAAAAGATCTTCACTAATCTCCAAAATACACAAAGAAGTCGAGAAATTGGTCATCCAAAGAACAAATAATCCAATTTTAAAAAATGGAGTACAGACCTAAACAGAGAACTCTCAACAGAGGGATCTAAAATGGTTGAAAGACACTTAAATGTATTTAGTGATTATATTTCTTTTCCCTTAGGGATAAAGAAATGGAGAAGTTCTTTGAAGCAGTAAGTCACAAAAACACCAGGCCGTTAAACTTCAGCTACAGGGAAACCCTGTCTCGTGGAAAAACAAAACAACAACAACAAAAAAAAAAATCCTGAAGCCAGTGATCATTGCAAACATCTGTATGTTCAGATACTGAGCCTGAGCAAGTTAGAGTGTCACAGATTTGCTGCAATTCATTGCAAATTTCATGTGGATCACAAATCCTGCTCAAGTTACAGCTGTTAGTGTCAGTGTGAACCTTGACACCATCTCTACTGGATTCCTGTCAGCTGGGCTCCGGTCTGCTAGAAAAGCAGAAGAACTAAGGTACCGTAATTAACCTCTTCTGTGCCCCACCTGCAAGAACACTCTGTAAGCTACAGTTCTGAAAACAGCCTGGTCCTGGCATAAGAACAGACAGGAGGACCAATGGAACCGAATAGAAGACCCGGATATCGATCTACACATCTTCGAACACCTGATCTTTGATAAAGAAGTCAAAAATATCCAATAGAAAAAAAAAGAAAGCATGTGAGTTCAAGACCAGCCTGGTCTACAAGAGCTAGTTCCAGGACAGGCTCCAAAAAAAAAAAACTACAGAACAACCCTGTCTCGAAAAAAAAAAAGAAAGAAAGAAAGAAAGAAAGAAAGAAAGAAAGAAAGAAGAAAAAGAAAACAGTGCTGTCCTCGAAAATGCCCTCTCCCTTTGAACACGGCCCCTCCTTTGGGCTGAGTTTCCCACACAGCTCTGATGATGCAGGAGGATGCCGAGGGCCCAGTTGGTGCCTGTATCTGTGCCTTGGCAGCAGCTATTCATGTCTTGCCACTCAGAGTCAAATTCCCTTAAGTTTAGCCTTCCCTAAGTGCTTGTTCACTTCAGAAGACTCAACCCTCATCTTCCATGTCCTCCTGGCCTAATTTCTCATATTACTGTTTTACTGAGTATGAATCAGTAATATGAGATGTTCAGGAGAGGGAGGAAGGGTCATTCATGAAAAAAGTGAGTGTTCAACTAACTAACTCCCCATGGGTTCAGGAAGTAGTGAGAAGATATTAATGAAGCAGAGAGAAATTTCTGGTTTTGGAAGGAGGAAATCCTGAATGGCTCCCTCTGTGTCGGAGGAGAGACTCCTGGAAAGGAAACCTCAGGTTCCGGTTGGTCGGTCGGTCGGTCGGTCGGTCAGTTCGGGGAGAAATATCAGCAAGGAGGTAAAGGCCGTGCCTCACGACATCAGCAGTCCCTTCTCTGGAAATTCCACGGTATCCCAGAGAGCTCTCGGAATTTTGTGATGTCACTCGTGTCCTAGAAACGCCAACTGCCCTTAAGACACACTCTCTAGGTGCCTATAAGACTCGGTTCTAGACATGTTGTCTAGAGAATGGAGATCGTTCGTGGAGAGGCCAGAGGGAGGAAGAAGAAAGCTGGCCTCAGATCTCACAGGAAAACATGGAGAAATAATTAGTGGTCCTGGGGAAGACGAAGTGAGTTCACCACTAGCAGGGACTAGAGAGATTTCTGGATGTGATGGCTTTGAGACTTCCAAGGCTAGGGCTCAGGAACTGGGAGGTTTCTGGGATGAAACAGGTCTGTCTGTCTTGTTTCTCTGAGTTCCTAAAGGGCCAACCCACATCAAAGATTCACGATAGTTGATTTGACAAAGTCGGGAATTGACAAGGAGTGCGGAAGGAGTCAGTGAGATTTCAATACCAGCACTGACTGCACATCATCACCCCCCCCCCCGGTCCTTTTCGTTGTGTAGCAATAATAATAGAGAAAGGGGAGTAGTGCTCTGCCAAAGCCCGTATTTTACCATGCCTTATATCACAGCCATTAGCAGGGTTGAGGCATCAAGTGCTGCAGTCAGTCCGACTCCTGTGACCCCCCTAAGGTTTCTGGCTTCCCAGTTTTGAGTGACACCATGGTCTCCAGTTCAGCTTGAGAGCTCTTTAAGAGCCAATGGAGGAGAGAGTGGAAAGAGACTGCCATTTTTTTCTTTTTCCTTGTCTTTCTTTCTTTTGCTGTTTTGCTTTGTTTTTCAAGAAAGGGTTTCTTTGTGTATCTTGGGCTGTCCTAAAACTCACTCTGTAAATCAGGCCATCTTTGAATTCACAGAGATCTGTGTGTGTGCTGTGATTAAAGCCCGGCTGAGACTGCAATTTCTTGTTAGCTCTGGGTGTCCTGAGCTGTTAGTAAGTGACAATGGCTCTGTGTTGTGAATCTCTGTGAATCCAGACTATGTTATGTCCTTCAATGACATGAGTCTGAAGCATCAAGCACCCACCCACCCCTATACTCCCTGAGGTCTCTGAAGTCACACACAGCGCAGCCTCTATGGGTCTGAATAAGGCTTAGAAAGCTTTTCCCTGGTTCACCTGGTGCAGAGGAAACCAGGTAAGTTCTGAGAGACATGCACCACCTTCCTACAGAAAGAAGGGAGGACTGATTAGCTAATACCCACAGAGGGGGAAACTCAAGTCTGGTATTTCAGACAGAACCTGCTTGGACAAAGTCTCATCTGTCAGTCACTTCCTGAGGGAAGGAGGGAGGGAGGGAGGGAGGGAGGGAGGGAGGGAGGAAGGAAGGACCACAATTATCTCTCCTCTGTGTCCTTTTTACGCTCTTTCCATGCTCTGATGAATATTGTGATTCAAGTTGGCCATGTCCCCTTTTCCACAGCATGTGCACTGTGGCTCTAGATCAAGGAATCAGTTTGTTTGTGTGTTTTGCTCTATCTAGGAGAAGCACCATAGCAGTTGCATACTGACTGAGAAATTTGATTTTTAGGAAATGATTTTTCATATCTGTGAGTGGTCTCTCCATAGATAGCCACTCATCTTTCTTTAAACTTGAGTATAGGAATGAATGATCCCTCCCTCCCTCCCTCCCTCTCTCCCTCTTCATGGGAATGAGTGTCTGCTCTTGCATTGAGGGCTCCCCAGTTCTCAGCATCTCCAGCCCAACCTGTCACAAGCTGATCACACATTTGCAAACTTGGGATATATTCTGCTGAAGTTTTGGGATAATGAATTTCATCAACTATGGGACTAACTTTGTTCTGACAGGACACTCACTCACAATCTCTCCTCATCACACCCACATAGTGTAACAACTTTGTGTTTCCTCCACAATGTGCTCATTTCTGTCAGGGAACTGAAAGCCGGCCAGCCAGCCAACACTATTTTTCCTTGTTTCTCATTTTGTTCTTATATTCTGTCTCTCCCCCCCCCCCCCGCCTGGAAAACTTTCAGAGTTCACTCTGCCCCCTGAGTAAAGGTGTTATGCTTCCTTTTATTGTATATTTAGTGTGTGTGTGTGTGTGTGAGAGAGAGAGAGAGAGAGAGAGATTCATTATGAAATCAAAAGTCAGTCAACAACAGCAAACTTTGTATTTATTTGTCCATCCACATATTTGCTTGTTTACTTACTTACTTACTTACTTACTCACTCACTCACTCACTCACCCACTTCATTTATTATTTATTTATTTATTTATTTATTTATTTATTTGCAGTGGAAGACTTAATTCAGTAAGAATGATCAGAAGGGTAGGTAGGGTATCCTTGGGAAAAGAGTAAGATATCACGATGACTTTCCCTTCCAAGAGGGAGCTTTCTAGTAAGACGTGAAACCACAGTTTCAAGGGCCCGCTTTCCACAAGTCCTTTTCCAAGGTCAGGCATTTCTTAGGTAAGCAAGGGTCTCCATTCATTCCCTTTGAGGAACTCTCAGGCCCTGCCCTGACATTAACCTCTGACTCCTGCCTATTGTCAAGGCCAATGGGACACTCCTCAGCCCCTCCCTGACCTGAGGTGACCTGAGAAGCCACAGCCCACCCCAGTTCACAGGCCTCTCTTTATCTATCTATCTAACTAAGTAACTGTACAGCATAAAATGTGGAATCTCTTCTCAATGAAATGCTGTTGGCAGCCATTCGATGAATTTATTCTCATCTCAGATCCTGTCCAGCAGGGATGTCTTCTTTCCGTGTTTCTTCTTCTTTTGTATGTTGCAGTCAGTTCAGATGTGCTGGTATATGGTGAGAAAGAGAGAGAGAGAGAAATGGAATTGCTTTTTATTTATTTGAAGAGTTTTAATGATTTAATATTCAGCTATTTCCAGCCTTATTTACCAGCACATTTATTATTACCAGCGAGCACCTTCCTCTGAAAACATTGGAATCGCCCCCCATCTGTACATGTCATGCACGTGCGTGCATATGTGTGTGTGTGTGTGTGTGTGTGTGTGTGTGTGAGCGTGTGCGCATCCCATCTATCTATCTATCTATCTATCTATCTATCTATCTATCTATCTATGTATCCCTTCATCAAATTCCATTTTAGGAGCTGCTATGCTGACCAGTGACATGGAGGCCACCATTTTCTTAGCCAGTGACAGTCAGGAGACAGAAAGAAGGAAAGAAAGGAAGAAAGGAAGAAAGAATCTACATTCCCAAAGAAAGAAAAAAATTAAGTAAATTTTAAAAAGTAAAAAAAAAATTAAGAAAGTAAGTAAATACATACATAAAAATAGACATAAAGAATGAATAAATGAATAAAACTAAATAATAATTGAAACATTCAATAAGTAAATGAGTCACGCTAAATCAGCAGATAAATAAACAGATATATGAAAGAAGATAAGGAAGTGAAGGAATGAATGAACAAGTAAGTAAGTAAGTAAGTAAGTAAATAACTAGGTGGGTCATTTTTTTTAAAGAAGTAAGTAAATGAGATGGGCTGAACAGATAGTAAGTAAGTAAGTAAGTAAGCAAGCAAGCAAGCAAGCAATCGTGAAAAAAAAATGAGAGCCGGGCGATGGTGGCGCACGCCTTTAATCCCAGTACTCGGGAGGCAGAGGTAGGCGGATCTCTGTGAGTTCGAGACCAGCCTGGTCTACAGTGCTAGTTCCAGGACAGGCTCCAAAGCCACAGAGAAACCCTGTCTCGAAAAACCAAAAAAAAAAAAAAAAAAGAGAGAGAGAGACACATCCATTCAATCCATAAAAGACAAAACGTGGAAATAAACATGTAAACTGGTCGACCCACCCAAAGCAGGAGGGAGGTCTCTGTCCAGCAGGGCCGTCTTCTTTCCAAGTTGCAGTCAGTCAGATCTCTGGGCAAACAGAAAAAGAAAGCAATTGTTTTCTACTTGAACAGTTTTAATATTACTCAAATGAATTAATATTCAGCTATTTATTCCCAGCCTTATTTACAACTGGATGCCCACCGAGCACCTTCCTCTCATAGCTAGCCCCTTCTACCCCTGCCCCATCTGGACAGATAGACAGGATGTATGTATGTATGTATGTATAAATAAATAAATAATAAAAAAGTAAAATAAAAATAAGTAAATAAATAAATTTAAAAAAAAGTGTTTGGTGAGTGGGGCGTGTTGGCATAGAGAACAAAAGAGATAAACTAACCACCAACACATTGAAGAATGACATCAGTCAATCAAGACATGGAAAAAGACAACTGGTCGACCCAAGTTCACAAGGCCAACTGGTCGACCCCGGTACTTAGCATTTTAAGGCCAAATATTTAATCGGACAACTGGTCGACCCGCTTCCAGTCCGTCAAAAAAAAGGAAGTGCACAGAGACAACTGGTCGACCCGTCAGGTCTAGGAAGATATAATATATATTATACATTAAAAAAAAAAAAAAAAAAAAAAGAGTCCAGCGGGACATCTGGTCGACCCGCCGCATCCCCGGGGGAAAAAAATGGCCTCCCGCCCGGTGGGAGGGACTACTGGTCTACCCCGGTCCTTTGGAGAAGGAGGTGGAGAGGGGGGAAAAATAAGTGCGCCCAACCTCCGCCGCCTCCCCGACAGGCGCGCCGCGGCGCCACGGCGCGCGAGCGGAGGTCGGCGGCGAGAGGGGGCCCGGGGCGCCGCCAGACCCTCGCCCATCCTCCCCCGGGAAGAGGGATGGAGAGGGAAAGGCGCGCGCCCGGGAAAGAGGGGACACACCCGCGGGCCGCTGCGGTGCGGTGAGGCAAGCAGCGGGAGTGGACGGAGGAGAGCGAGAGCGGGAAGAGAGCCGCCGTCCGCTGTGAGCCGCCAGTGGCAGAGCCAGACACGGGTCCTCGGACGGGGCGAGGAGGGCCTCTCTCGACCTCTCTCTCACGACCGCCACGAGCGCCCGTGCGCACGCACACTTCCGTGCGCACAACACACGTGCGACCCGGGGAGCGCGCCTCCCGGCGAGAACTCGGGCGAGGCAGGCTATCGGGCGGGCAGAGCCGCCGCTGCTGCTCTCTCACGTTAATGATCCTTCCGCAGGTTCACCTACGGAAACCTTGTTACGACTTTTACTTCCTCTAGATAGTCAAGTTGGTGAACAACCACAAATAAGCAAACAAATAGAGAGATAATAACAATAAAAATATTTGAGAGTTCAAATAATTGACTTCATCCACAATAAAAGAATATAAAAATAAAAATATCAAATGAACTTGAACACATTGGCACAGGAGAACGCTTGCTAAATAGAACCCCAGTAGCACAGACACTGAGAGAAAAAGAAAAAAAAGAAAAAAGAAAAAAAAAAGAAAAACAAAACAAAAAAAAAGAACAAAGAAAAAAACTAAAGAGAGAAAAAAAAGAAAAAAAAAGAAAAGAAGAAGAAGAAAAAAAAGAAAAAAAGAAAAAAAGAAAAAAAAGAAAAAAAAAAGAAAGAAAAAAGAAAAAAAAGAAAAAAAAAACAGACACTGAGAGAAACAATTAATAAGTGAGACCTCCTGAAACTGAAAAGCTTCTGTAAAGCAAAGAACATGGCCAACAAGACAAAACGACGGCCTTACAGAATGGGAAAAGATCTTCACTAATCTCCAAAATACACAAAGAAGTCGAGAAATTGGTCATCCAAAGAACAAATAATCCAATTTTAAAAAATGGAGTACAGACCTAAACAGAGAACTCTCAACAGAGGGATCTAAAATGGTTGAAAGACACTTAAATGTATTTAGTGATTATATTTCTTTTCCCTTAGGGATAAAGAAATGGAGAAGTTCTTTGAAGCAGTAAGTCACAAAAACACCAGGCCGTTAAACTTCAGCTACAGGGAAACCCTGTCTCGTGGAAAAACAAAACAACAACAACAACAACAAAAAAAAAATCCTGAAGCCAGTGATCATTGCAAACATCTGTATGTTCAGATACTGAGCCTGAGCAAGTTAGAGTGTCACAGATTTGCTGCAATTCATTGCAAATTTCATGTGGATCACAAATCCTGCTCAAGTTACAGCTGTTAGTGTCAGTGTGAACCTTGACACCATCTCTACTGGATTCCTGTCAGCTGGGCTCCGGTCTGCTAGAAAAGCAGAAGAACTAAGGTACCGTAATTAACCTCTTCTGTGCCCCACCTGCAAGAACACTCTGTAAGCTACAGTTCTGAAAACAGCCTGGTCCTGGCATAAGAACAGACAGGAGGACCAATGGAACCGAATAGAAGACCCGGATATCGATCCACACATCTTCGAACACCTGATCTTTGATAAAGAAGTCAAAAATATCCAATAGAAAAAAAAAGAAAGCATGTGAGTTCAAGACCAGCCTGGTCTACAAGAGCTAGTTCCAGGACAGGCTCCAAAAAAAAAAACTACAGAACAACCCTGTCTCGAAAAAAAAAAAGAAAGAAAGAAAGAAAGAAAGAAGAAAAAGAAAACAGTGCTGTCCTCGAAAATGCCCTCTCCCTTTGAACACGGCCCCTCCTTTGGGCTGAGTTTCCCACACAGCTCTGATGATGCAGGAGGATGCCGAGGGCCCAGTTGGTGCCTGTATCTGTGCCTTGGCAGCAGCTATTCATGTCTTGCCACTCAGAGTCAAATTCCCTTAAGTTTAGCCTTCCCTAAGTGCTTGTTCACTTCAGAAGACTCAACCCTCATCTTCCATGTCCTCCTGGCCTAATTTCTCATATTACTGTTTTACTGAGTATGAATCAGTAATATGAGATGTTCAGGAGAGGGAGGAAGGGTCATTCATGAAAAAAGTGAGTGTTCAACTAACTAACTCCCCATGGGTTCAGGAAGTAGTGAGAAGATATTAATGAAGCAGAGAGAAATTTCTGGTTTTGGAAGGAGGAAATCCTGAATGGCTCCCTCTGTGTCGGAGGAGAGACTCCTGGAAAGGAAACCTCAGGTTCCGGTTGGTCGGTCGGTCGGTCGGTCGGTCAGTTCGGGGAGAAATATCAGCAAGGAGGTAAAGGCCGTGCCTCACGACATCAGCAGTCCCTTCTCTGGAAATTCCACGGTATCCCAGAGAGCTCTCGGAATTTTGTGATGTCACTCGTGTCCTAGAAACGCCAACTGCCCTCAAGACACACTCTCTCGGTGCCTATAAGACTCGGTTCTAGACATGTTGTCTAGAGAATGGAGATCGTTCGTGGAGAGGCCAGAGGGAGGAAGAAGAAAGCTGGCCTCAGATCTCACAGGAAAACATGGAGAAATAATTAGTGGTCCTGGGGAAGACGAAGTGAGTTCACCACTAGCAGGGACTAGAGAGATTTCTGGATGTGATGGCTTTGAGACTTCCAGGGCTAGGGCTCAGGAACTGGGAGGTTTCTGGGATGAAACAGGTCTGTCTGTCTTGTTTCTCTGAGTTCCTAAAGGGCCAACCCACATCAAAGATTCACGATAGTTGATTTGACAAAGTCGGGAATTGACAAGGAGTGCGGAAGGAGTCAGTGAGATTTCAATACCAGCACTGACTGCACATCATCACCCCCCCCCCCGGTCCTTTTCGTTGTGTAGCAATAATAATAGAGAAAGGGGAGTAGTGCTCTGCCAAAGCCCGTATTTTACCATGCCTTATATCACAGCCATTAGCAGGGTTGAGGCATCAAGTGCTGCAGTCAGTCCGACTCCTGTGACCCCCCTAAGGTTTCTGGCTTCCCAGTTTTGAGTGACACCATGGTCTCCAGTTCAGCTTGAGAGCTCTTTAAGAGCCAATGGAGGAGAGAGTGGAAAGAGACTGCCATTTTTTTCTTTTTCCTTGTCTTTCTTTCTTTTGCTGTTTTGCTTTGTTTTTCAAGAAAGGGTTTCTTTGTGTATCTTGGGCTGTCCTAAAACTCACTCTGTAAATCAGGCCATCTTTGAATTCACAGAGATCTGTGTGTGTGCTGTGATTAAAGCCCGGCTGAGACTGCAATTTCTTGTTAGCTCTGGGTGTCCTGAGCTGTTAGTAAGTGACAATGGCTCTGTGTTGTGAATCTCTGTGAATCCAGACTATGTTATGTCCTTCAATGACATGAGTCTGAAGCATCAAGCACCCACCCACCCCTATACTCCCTGAGGTCTCTGAAGTCACACACAGCGCAGCCTCTATGGGTCTGAATAAGGCTTAGAAAGCTTTTCCCTGGTTCACCTGGTGCAGAGGAAACCAGGTAAGTTCTGAGAGACATGCACCACCTTCCTACAGAAAGAAGGGAGGACTGATTAGCTAATACCCACAGAGGGGGAAACTCAAGTCTGGTATTTCAGACAGAACCTGCTTGGACAAAGTCTCATCTGTCAGTCACTTCCTGAGGGAAGGAGGGAGGGAGGGAGGGAGGGAGGGAGGAAGGAAGGACCACAATTATCTCTCCTCTGTGTCCTTTTTACGCTCTTTCCATGCTCTGATGAATATTGTGATTCAAGTTGGCCATGTCCCCTTTTCCACAGCATGTGCACTGTGGCTCTAGATCAAGGAATCAGTTTGTTTGTGTGTTTTGCTCTATCTAGGAGAAGCACCATAGCAGTTGCATACTGACTGAGAAATTTGATTTTTAGGAAATGATTTTTCATATCTGTGAGTGGTCTCTCCATAGATAGCCACTCATCTTTCTTTAAACTTGAGTATAGGAATGAATGATCCCTCCCTCCCTCCCTCCCTCTCTCCCTCTTCATGGGAATGAGTGTCTGCTCTTGCATTGAGGGCTCCCCAGTTCTCAGCATCTCCAGCCCAACCTGTCACAAGCTGATCACACATTTGCAAACTTGGGATATATTCTGCTGAAGTTTTGGGATAATGAATTTCATCAACTATGGGACTAACTTTGTTCTGACAGGACACTCACTCACAATCTCTCCTCATCACACCCACATAGTGTAACAACTTTGTGTTTCCTCCACAATGTGCTCATTTCTGTCAGGGAACTGAAAGCCGGCCAGCCAGCCAACACTATTTTTCCTTGTTTCTCATTTTGTTCTTATATTCTGTCTCTCCCCCCCCCCCCGCCTGGAAAACTTTCAGAGTTCACTCTGCCCCCTGAGTAAAGGTGTTATGCTTCCTTTTATTGTATATTTAGTGTGTGTGTGTGTGAGAGAGAGAGAGAGAGAGAGAGATTCATTATGAAATCAAAAGTCAGTCAACAACAGCAAACTTTGTATTTATTTGTCCATCCACGTATTTGCTTGTTTACTTACTTACTTACTTACTTACTCACTCACTCACTCACTCACCCACTTCATTTATTATTTATTTATTTGCAGTGGAAGACTTAATTCAGTAAGAATGATCAGAAGGGTAGGTAGGGTATCCTTGGGAAAAGAGTAAGATATCACGATGACTTTCCCTTCCAAGAGGGAGCTTTCTAGTAAGACGTGAAACCACAGTTTCAAGGGCCCGCTTTCCACAAGTCCTTTTCCAAGGTCAGGCATTTCTTAGGTAAGCAAGGGTCTCCATTCATTCCCTTTGAGGAACTCTCAGGCCCTGCCCTGACATTAACCTCTGACTCCTGCCTATTGTCAAGGCCAATGGGACACTCCTCAGCCCCTCCCTGACCTGAGGTGACCTGAGAAGCCACAGCCCACCCCAGTTCACAGGCCTCTCTTTATCTATCTATCTAACTAAGTAACTGTACAGCATAAAATGTGGAATCTCTTCTCAATGAAATGCTGTTGGCAGCCATTCGATGAATTTATTCTCATCTCAGATCCTGTCCAGCAGGGATGTCTTCTTTCCGTGTTTCTTCTTCTTTTGTATGTTGCAGTCAGTTCAGATGTGCTGGTATATGGTGAGAAAGAGAGAGAGAGAGAAATGGAATTGCTTTTTATTTATTTGAAGAGTTTTAATGATTTAATATTCAGCTATTTCCAGCCTTATTTACCAGCACATTTATTATTACCAGCGAGCACCTTCCTCTGAAAACATTGGAATCGCCCCCCATCTGTACATGTCATGCACGTGCGTGCATATGTGTGTGTGTGTGTGTGTGTGTGTGTGTGTGAGCGTGTGCGCATCCCATCTATCTATCTATCTATCTATCTATCTATCTATCTATCTATCTATCTATCTATCTATGTATCCCTTCATCAAATTCCATTTTAGGAGCTGCTATGCTGACCAGTGACATGGAGGCCACCATTTTCTTAGCCAGTGACAGTCAGGAGACAGAAAGAAGGAAAGAAAGGAAGAAAGGAAGAAAGAATCTACATTCCCAAAGAAAGAAAAAAATTAAGTAAATTTTAAAAAGTAAAAAAAAAATTAAGAAAGTAAGTAAATACATACATAAAAATAGACATAAAGAATGAATAAATGAATAAAACTAAATAATAATTGAAACATTCAATAAGTAAATGAGTCACGCTAAATCAGCAGATAAATAAACAGATATATGAAAGAAGATAAGGAAGTGAAGGAATGAATGAACAAGTAAGTAAGTAAGTAAGTAAGTAAATAACTAGGTGGGTCATTTTTTTTAAAGAAGTAAGTAAATGAGATGGGCTGAACAGATAGTAAGTAAGTAAGTAAGTAAGCAAGCAAGCAAGCAAGCAATCGTGAAAAAAAAATGAGAGCCGGGCGATGGTGGCGCACGCCTTTAATCCCAGTACTCGGGAGGCAGAGGTAGGCGGATCTCTGTGAGTTCGAGACCAGCCTGGTCTACAGTGCTAGTTCCAGGACAGGCTCCAAAGCCACAGAGAAACCCTGTCTCGAAAAACCAAAAAAAAAAAAAAAAAAGAGAGAGAGACACATCCATTCAATCCATAAAAGACAAAACGTGGAAATAAACATGTAAACTGGTCGACCCACCCAAAGCAGGAGGGAGGTCTCTGTCCAGCAGGGCCGTCTTCTTTCCAAGTTGCAGTCAGTCAGATCTCTGGGCAAACAGAAAAAGAAAGCAATTGTTTTCTACTTGAACAGTTTTAATATTACTCAAATGAATTAATATTCAGCTATTTATTCCCAGCCTTATTTACAACTGGATTCCCACCGAGCACCTTCCTCTCATAGCTAGCCCCTTCTACCCCTGCCCCATCTGGACAGATAGACAGGATGTATGTATGTATGTATGTATAAATAAATAAATAATAAAAAAGTAAAATAAAAATAAGTAAATAAATAAATTTAAAAAAAAGTGTTTGGTGAGTGGGGCGTGTTGGCATAGAGAACAAAAGAGATAAACTAACCACCAACACATTGAAGAATGACATCAGTCAATCAAGACATGGAAAAAGACAACTGGTCGACCCAAGTTCACAAGGCCAACTGGTCGACCCCGGTACTTAGCATTTTAAGGCCAAATATTTAATCGGACAACTGGTCGACCCGCTTCCAGTCCGTCAAAAAAAAGGAAGTGCACAGAGACAACTGGTCGACCCGTCAGGTCTAGGAAGATATAATATATATTATACCTTAAAAAAAAAAAAAAATAAAAGAGTCCAGCGGGACATCTGGTCGACCCGCCGCATCCCCGGGGGAAAAAAATGGCCTCCCGCCCGGTGGGAGGGACTACTGGTCTACCCCGGTCCTTTGGAGAAGGAGGTGGAGAGGGGGGAAAAAAAAGTGCGCCCAACCTCCGCCGCCTCCCCGACAGGCGCGCCGCGGCGCCACGGCGCGCGAGCGGAGGTCGGCGGCGAGAGGGGGCCCGGGGCGCCGCCAGACCCTCGCCCATCCTCCCCCGCGAAGAGGGATGGAGAGGGAAAGGCGCGCGCCCGGGAAAGAGGGGACACACCCGCGGGCCGCTGCGGTGCGGTGAGGCAAGCAGCGGGAGTGGACGGAGGAGAGCGAGAGCGGGAAGAGAGCCGCCGTCCGCCATGAGCCGCCAGTGGCAGAGCCAGACACGGGTCCTCGGACGGGGCGAGGAGGGCGGGCGAGCCGGCGCCCGTCCCCCTTCCCCCTCTCTCGACCTCTCTCTCACGACCGCCACGAGCGCCCGTGCGCACGCACACTTCCGTGCGCACAACACACGTGCGACCCGGGGAGCGCGCCTCCCGGCGAGAACTCGGGCGAGGCAGGCGAGCGGGCGGGCAGAGCCGCCGCCGCTGCTCTCTCACGTTAATGATCCTTCCGCAGGTTCACCTACGGAAACCTTGTTACGACTTTTACTTCCTCTAGATAGTCAAGTTGGTGAACAACCACAAATAAGCAAACAAATAGAGAGATAATAACAATAAAAATATTTGAGAGTTCAAATAATTGACTTCATCCACAATAAAAGAATATAAAAATAAAAATATCAAATGCACTTGAACACATTGGCACAGGAGAACGCTTGCTAAATAGAACCCCAGTAGCACAGACACTGAGAGAAAAAGAAAAAAAAGAAAAAAGAAAAAAAAAAGAAAAACAAAACAAAAAAAAAGAACAAAGAAAAAAACTAAAGAGAGAAAAAAAAGAAAAAAAAAGAAGAAGAAGAAAAAAAAGAAAAAACGAAAAAAAAGAAAAAAAAGAAAAAAAAAAGAAAGAAAAAAGAAAAAAAAAGAATAAAAAACAGACACTGAGAGAAACAATTAATAAGTGTGACCTCCTGAAACTGAAAAGCTTCTGTAAAGCAAAGAACATGGCCAACAAGACAAAACGACGGCCTTACAGAATGGGAAAAGATCTTCACTAATCTCCAAAATACACAAAGAAGTCGAGAAATTGGTCATCCAAAGAACAAATAATCCAATTTTAAAAAATGGAGTACAGACCTAAACAGAGAACTCTCAACAGAGGGATCTAAAATGGTTGAAAGACACTTAAATGTATTTAGTGATTATATTTCTTTTCCCTTAGGGATAAAGAAATGGAGAAGTTCTTTGAAGCAGTAAGTCACAAAAACACCAGGCCGTTAAACTTCAGCTACGGGGAAACCCTGTCTCGTGGAAAAACAAAACAACAACAACAACAAAAAAAAAAATCCTGAAGCCAGTGATCATTGCAAACATCTGTATGTTCAGATACTGAGCCTGAGCAAGTTAGAGTGTCACAGATTTGCTGCAATTCATTGCAAATTTCATGTGGATCACAAATCCTGCTCAAGTTACAGCTGTTAGTGTCAGTGTGAACCTTGACACCATCTCTACTGGATTCCTGTCAGCTGGGCTCCGGTCTGCTAGAAAAGCAGAAGAACTAAGGTACCGTAATTAACCTCTTCTGTGCCCCACCTGCAAGAACACTCTGTAAGCTACAGTTCTGAAAACAGCCTGGTCCTGGCATAAGAACAGACAGGAGGACCAATGGAACCGAATAGAAGACCCGGATATCGATCCACACATCTTCGAACACCTGACCTTGATAAAGAAGTCAAAAATATCCAATAGAAAAAAAAAGAAAGCATGTGAGTTCAAGACCAGCCTGGTCTACAAGAGCTAGTTCCAGGACAGGCTCCAAAAAAAAAAACTACAGAACAACCCTGTCTCGAAAAAAAAAAAGAAAGAAAGAAAGAAAGAAAGAAAGAAAGAAAGAAGAAAAAGAAAACAGTGCTGTCCTCGAAAATGCCCTCTCCCTTTGAACACGGCCCCTCCTTTGGGCTGAGTTTCCCACACAGCTCTGATGATGCAGGAGGATGCCGAGGGCCCAGTTGGTGCCTGTATCTGTGCCTTGGCAGCAGCTATTCATGTCTTGCCACTCAGAGTCAAATTCCCTTAAGTTTAGCCTTCCCTAAGTGCTTGTTCACTTCAGAAGACTCAACCCTTATCTTCCATGTCCTCCTGGCCTAATTTCTCATATTACTGTTTTACTGAGTATGAATCAGTAATATGAGATGTTCAGGAGAGGGAGGAAGGGTCATTCATGAAAAAAGTGAGTGTTCAACTAACTAACTCCCCATGGGTTCAGGAAGTAGTGAGAAGATATTAATGAAGCAGAGAGAAATTTCTGGTTTTGGAAGGAGGAAATCCTGAATGGCTCCCTCTGTGTCGGAGGAGAGACTCCTGGAAAGGAAACCTCAGGTTCCGGTTGGTCGGTCGGTCGGTCGGTCGGTCAGTTCGGGGAGAAATATCAGCAAGGAGGTAAAGGCCGTGCCTCACGACATCAGCAGTCCCTTCTCTGGAAATTCCACGGTATCCCAGAGAGCTCTCGGAATTTTGTGATGTCACTCGTGTCCTAGAAACGCCAACTGCCCTCAAGACACACTCTCTCGGTGCCTATAAGACTCGGTTCTAGACATGTTGTCTAGAGAATGGAGATCGTTCGTGGAGAGGCCAGAGGGAGGAAGAAGAAAGCTGGCCTCAGATCTCACAGGAAAACATGGAGAAATAATTAGTGGTCCTGGGGAAGACGAAGTGAGTTCACCACTAGCAGGGACTAGAGAGATTTCTGGATGTGATGGCTTTGAGACTTCCAGGGCTAGGGCTCAGGAACTGGGAGGTTTCTGGGATGAAACAGGTCTGTCTGTCTTGTGTTCCTGAGTTAAGGGCCAACCCACATCAAAGATTCACGATAGTTGATTTGACAAAGTCGGGAATTGACAGTGATTGCAAGGTGTCGTGAGAGTCAAGTGATATTCACAACACGACTGATTAAAAAATAAAAAAAAATGGACCCGGTCCTTTTCGTTGTGTTGCAATAATAGAGATAGAAAGGTGGAGTAGTGCCAAGCCGTATTTTACATGCCTTAGCAGGGTTGAGGCATCAAGTGCTGCAGTCAGTCCGACTCCTGTGACCCCCCTAAGGTTTCTGGCTTCCCAGTTTTGAGTGACACCATGGTCTCCAGTTCAGCTTGAGAGCTCTTTAAGAGCCAATGGAGGAGAGAGTGGAAAGAGACTGCCATTTTTTTCTTTTTCCTTGTCTTTCTTTCTTTTGCTGTTTTGCTTTGTTTTTCAAGAAAGGGTTTCTTTGTGTATCTTGGGCTGTCCTAAAACTCACTCTGTAAATCAGGCCATCTTTGAATTCACAGAGATCTGTGTGTGTGCTGTGATTAAAGCCCGGCTGAGACTGCAATTTCTTGTTAGCTCTGGGTGTCCTGAGCTGTTAGTAAGTGACAATGGCTCTGTGTTGTGAATCTCTGTGAATCCAGACTATGTTATGTCCTTCAATGACATGAGTCTGAAGCATCAAGCACCCACCCACCCCTATACTCCCTGAGGTCTCTGAAGTCACACACAGCGCAGCCTCTATGGGTCTGAATAAGGCTTAGAAAGCTTTTCCCTGGTTCACCTGGTGCAGAGGAAACCAGGTAAGTTCTGAGAGACATGCACCACCTTCCTACAGAAAGAAGGGAGGACTGATTAGCTAATACCCACAGAGGGGGAAACTCAAGTCTGGTATTTCAGACAGAACCTGCTTGGACAAAGTCTCATCTGTCAGTCACTTCCTGAGGGAAGGAGGGAGGGAGGGAGGGAGGGAGGGAGGGAGGGAGGGAGGGAGGAAGGAAGGACCACAATTATCTCTCCTCTGTGTCCTTTTTACGCTCTTTCCATGCTCTGATGAATATTGTGATTCAAGTTGGCCATGTCCCCTTTTCCACAGCATGTGCACTGTGGCTCTAGATCAAGGAATCAGTTTGTTTGTGTGTTTTGCTCTATCTAGGAGAAGCACCATAGCAGTTGCATACTGACTGAGAAATTTGATTTTTAGGAAATGATTTTTCATATCTGTGAGTGGTCTCTCCATAGATAGCCACTCATCTTTCTTTAAACTTGAGTATAGGAATGAATGATCCCTCCCTCCCTCCCTCCCTCTCTCCCTCTTCATGGGAATGAGTGTCTGCTCTTGCATTGAGGGCTCCCCAGTTCTCAGCATCTCCAGCCCAACCTGTCACAAGCTGATCACACATTTGCAAACTTGGGATATATTCTGCTGAAGTTTTGGGATAATGAATTTCATCAACTATGGGACTAACTTTGTTCTGACAGGACACTCACTCACAATCTCTCCTCATCACACCCACATAGTGTAACAACTTTGTGTTTCCTCCACAATGTGCTCATTTCTGTCAGGGAACTGAAAGCCGGCCAGCCAGCCAACACTATTTTTCCTTGTTTCTCATTTTGTTCTTATATTCTGTCTCTCCCCCCCCCCCCGCCTGGAAAACTTTCAGAGTTCACTCTGCCCCCTGAGTAAAGGTGTTATGCTTCCTTTTATTGTATATTTAGTGTGTGTGTGTGTGTGTGAGAGAGAGAGAGAGAGAGAGATTCATTATGAAATCAAAAGTCAGTCAACAACAGCAAACTTTGTATTTATTTGTCCATCCACGTATTTGCTTGTTTACTTACTTACTTACTTACTTACTCACTCACTCACTCACTCACCCACTTCATTTATTATTTATTTATTTATTTATTTGCAGTGGAAGACTTAATTCAGTAAGAATGATCAGAAGGGTAGGTAGGGTATCCTTGGGAAAAGAGTAAGATATCACGATGACTTTCCCTTCCAAGAGGGAGCTTTCTAGTAAGACGTGAAACCACAGTTTCAAGGGCCCGCTTTCCACAAGTCCTTTTCCAAGGTCAGGCATTTCTTAGGTAAGCAAGGGTCTCCAGGTAAGCAAGGGTCTCCATTCATTCCCTTTGAGGAACTCTCAGGCCCTGCCCTGACATTAACCTCTGACTCCTGCCTATTGTCAAGGCCAATGGGACACTCCTCAGCCCCTCCCTGACCTGAGGTGACCTGAGAAGCCACAGCCCACCCCAGTTCACAGGCCTCTCTTTATCTATCTATCTAACTAAGTAACTGTACAGCATAAAATGTGGAATCTCTTCTCAATGAAATGCTGTTGGCAGCCATTCGATGAATTTATTCTCATCTCAGATCCTGTCCAGCAGGGATGTCTTCTTTCCGTGTTTCTTCTTCTTTTGTATGTTGCAGTCAGTTCAGATGTGCTGGTATATGGTGAGAAAGAGAGAGAGAGAGAAATGGAATTGCTTTTTATTTATTTGAAGAGTTTTAATGATTTAATATTCAGCTATTTCCAGCCTTATTTACCAGCACATTTATTATTACCAGCGAGCACCTTCCTCTGAAAACATTGGAATCGCCCCCCATCTGTACATGTCATGCACGTGCGTGCATATGTGTGTGTGTGTGTGTGTGTGTGTGTGTGTGTGTGTGTGAGCGTGTGCGCATCCCATCTATCTATCTATCTATCTATCTATCTATCTATCTATCTATCTATCTATCTATCTATCTATCTATGTATCCCTTCATCAAATTCCATTTTAGGAGCTGCTATGCTGACCAGTGACATGGAGGCCACCATTTTCTTAGCCAGTGACAGTCAGGAGACAGAAAGAAGGAAAGAAAGGAAGAAAGGAAGAAAGAATCTACATTCCCAAAGAAAGAAAAAAATTAAGTAAATTTTAAAAAGTAAAAAAAAAATTAAGAAAGTAAGTAAATACATACATAAAAATAGACATAAAGAATGAATAAATGAATAAAACTAAATAATAATTGAAACATTCAATAAGTAAATGAGTCACGCTAAATCAGCAGATAAATAAAC
This sequence comes from Microtus pennsylvanicus, assembly GCF_037038515.1. Lineage (NCBI taxonomy): Eukaryota > Metazoa > Chordata > Mammalia > Rodentia > Cricetidae > Microtus > Microtus pennsylvanicus. The sequence goes on along the minus strand of NW_027460892.1, from coordinate 360,932 downwards.
AGATATATGAAAGAAGATAAGGAAGTGAAGGAATGAATGAACAAGTAAGTAAGTAAGTAAGTAAGTAAATAACTAGGTGGGTCATTTTTTTTAAAGAAGTAAGTAAATGAGATGGGCTGAACAGATAGTAAGTAAGTAAGTAAGTAAGCAAGCAAGCAAGCAAGCAATCGTGAAAAAAAAATGAGAGCCGGGCGATGGTGGCGCACGCCTTTAATCCCAGTACTCGGGAGGCAGAGGTAGGCGGATCTCTGTGAGTTCGAGACCAGCCTGGTCTACAGTGCTAGTTCCAGGACAGGCTCCAAAGCCACAGAGAAACCCTGTCTCGAAAAACCAAAAAAAAAAAAGAGAGAGAGAGAGACACATCCATTCAATCCATAAAAGACAAAACGTGGAAATAAACATGTAAACTGGTCGACCCACCCAAAGCAGGAGGGAGGTCTCTGTCCAGCAGGGCCGTCTTCTTTCCAAGTTGCAGTCAGTCAGATCTCTGGGCAAACAGAAAAAGAAAGCAATTGTTTTCTACTTGAAAAGTTTTAATATTACTCAAATGAATTAATATTCAGCTATTTATTCCCAGCCTTATTTACAACTGGATGCCCACCGAGCACCTTCCTCTCATAGCTAGCCCCTTCTACCCCTGCCCCATCTGGACAGATAGACAGGATGTATGTATGTATGTATGTATAAATAAATAAATAATAAAAAAGTAAAATAAAAATAAGTAAATAAATAAATTTAAAAAAAAGTGTTTGGTGAGTGGGGCGTGTTGGCATAGAGAACAAAAGAGATAAACTAACCACCAACACATTGAAGAATGACATCAGTCAATCAAGACATGGAAAAAGACAACTGGTCGACCCAAGTTCACAAGGCCAACTGGTCGACCCCGGTACTTAGCATTTTAAGGCCAAATATTTAATCGGACAACTGGTCGACCCGCTTCCAGTCCGTCAAAAAAAAGGAAGTGCACAGAGACAACTGGTCGACCCGTCAGGTCTAGGAAGATATAATATATATTATACATTAAAAAAAAAAAAAAAAAAAAGAGTCCAGCGGGACATCTGGTCGACCCGCCGCATCCCCGGGGGAAAAAAATGGCCTCCCGCCCGGTGGGAGGGACTACTGGTCTACCCCGGTCCTTTGGAGAAGGAGGTGGAGAGGGGGGAAAAAAAAGTGCGCCCAACCTCCGCCGCCTCCCCGACAGGCGCGCCGCGGCGCCACGGCGCGCGAGCGGAGGTCGGCGGCGAGAGGGGGCCCGGGGCGCCGCCAGACCCTCGCCCATCCTCCCCCGCGAAGAGGGATGGAGAGGGAAAGGCGCGCGCCCGGGAAAGAGGGGACACACCCGCGGGCCGCTGCGGTGCGGTGAGGCAAGCAGCGGGAGTGGACGGAGGAGAGCGAGAGCGGGAAGAGAGCCGCCGTCCGCCGTGAGCCGCCAGTGGCAGAGCCAGACACGGGTCCTCGGACGGGGCGAGGAGGGCGGGCGAGCCGGCGCCCGTCCCCCTTCCCCCTCTCTCGACCTCTCTCTCACGACCGCCACGAGCGCCCGTGCGCACGCACACTTCCGTGCGCACAACACACGTGCGACCCGGGGAGCGCGCCTCCCGGCGAGAACTCGGGCGAGGCAGGCGAGCGGGCAGGCAGAGCCGCCGCCGCTGCTCTCTCACGTTAATGATCCTTCCGCAGGTTCACCTACGGAAACCTTGTTACGACTTTTACTTCCTCTAGATAGTCAAGTTGGTGAACAACCACAAATAAGCAAACAAATAGAGAGATAATAACAATAAAAATATTTGAGAGTTCAAATAATTGACTTCATCCACAATAAAAGAATATAAAAATAAAAATATCAAATGCACTTGAACACATTGGCACAGGAGAACGCTTGCTAAATAGAACCCCAGTAGCACAGACACTGAGAGAAAAAGAAAAAAAAGAAAAAAGAAAAAAAAAAGAAAAACAAAACAAAAAAAAAGAACAAAGAAAAAAACTAAAGAGAGAAAAAAAAGAAAAAAAAAGAAAAGAAGAAGAAGAAAAAAAACAAAAAAAGAAAAAAAAGAAAAAAAAAAGAAAGAAAAAAGAAAAAAAAAGAAAAAAAAACAGACACTGAGTGAAACAATTAATAAGTGAGACCTCCTGAAACTGAAAAGCTTCTGTAAAGCAAAGAACATGGCCAACAAGACAAAACGACGGCCTTACAGAATGGGAAAAGATCTTCACTAATCTCCAAAATACACAAAGAAGTCGAGAAATTGGTCATCCAAAGAACAAATAATCCAATTTTAAAAAATGGAGTACAGACCTAAACAGAGAACTCTCAACAGAGGGATCTAAAATGGTTGAAAGACACTTAAATGTATTTAGTGATTATATTTCTTTTCCCTTAGGGATAAAGAAATGGAGAAGTTCTTTGAAGCAGTAAGTCACAAAAACACCAGGCCGTTAAACTTCAGCTACAGGGAAACCCTGTCTCGTGGAAAAACAAAACAACAACAACAACAAAAAAAAAAAATCCTGAAGCCAGTGATCATTGCAAACATCTGTATGTTCAGATACTGAGCCTGAGCAAGTTAGAGTGTCACAGATTTGCTGCAATTCATTGCAAATTTCATGTGGATCACAAATCCTGCTCAAGTTACAGCTGTTAGTGTCAGTGTGAACCTTGACACCATCTCTACTGGATTCCTGTCAGCTGGGCTCCGGTCTGCTAGAAAAGCAGAAGAACTAAGGTACCGTAATTAACCTCTTCTGTGCCCCACCTGCAAGAACACTCTGTAAGCTACAGTTCTGAAAACAGCCTGGTCCTGGCATAAGAACAGACAGGAGGACCAATGGAACCGAATAGAAGACCCGGATATCGATCCACACATCTTCGAACACCTGATCTTTGATAAAGAAGTCAAAAATATCCAATAGAAAAAAAAAGAAAGCATGTGAGTTCAAGACCAGCCTGGTCTACAAGAGCTAGTTCCAGGACAGGCTCCAAAAAAAAAAAAACTACAGAACAACCCTGTCTCGAAAAAAAAAAAGAAAGAAAGAAAGAAAGAAGAAAAAGAAAACAGTGCTGTCCTCGAAAATGCCCTCTCCCTTTGAACACGGCCCCTCCTTTGGGCTGAGTTTCCCACACAGCTCTGATGATGCAGGAGGATGCCGAGGGCCCAGTTGGTGCCTGTATCTGTGCCTTGGCAGCAGCTATTCATGTCTTGCCACTCAGAGTCAAATTCCCTTAAGTTTAGCCTTCCCTAAGTGCTTGTTCACTTCAGAAGACTCAACCCTCATCTTCCATGTCCTCCTGGCCTAATTTCTCATATTACTGTTTTACTGAGTATGAATCAGTAATATGAGATGTTCAGGAGAGGGAGGAAGGGTCATTCATGAAAAAAGTGAGTGTTCAACTAACTAACTCCCCATGGGTTCAGGAAGTAGTGAGAAGATATTAATGAAGCAGAGAGAAATTTCTGGTTTTGGAAGGAGGAAATCCTGAATGGCTCCCTCTGTGTCGGAGGAGAGACTCCTGGAAAGGAAACCTCAGGTTCCGGTTGGTCGGTCGGTCGGTCGGTCGGTCAGTTCGGGGAGAAATATCAGCAAGGAGGTAAAGGCCGTGCCTCACGACATCAGCAGTCCCTTCTCTGGAAATTCCACGGTATCCCAGAGAGCTCTCGGAATTTTGTGATGTCACTCGTGTCCTAGAAACGCCAACTGCCCTCAAGACACACTCTCTCGGTGCCTATAAGACTCGGTTCTAGACATGTTGTCTAGAGAATGGAGATCGTTCGTGGAGAGGCCAGAGGGAGGAAGAAGAAAGCTGGCCTCAGATCTCACAGGAAAACATGGAGAAATAATTAGTGGTCCTGGGGAAGACGAAGTGAGTTCACCACTAGCAGGGACTAGAGAGATTTCTGGATGTGATGGCTTTGAGACTTCCAGGGCTAGGGCTCAGGAACTGGGAGGTTTCTGGGATGAAACAGGTCTGTCTGTCTTGTTTCTCTGAGTTCCTAAAGGGCCAACCCACATCAAAGATTCACGATAGTTGATTTGACAAAGTCGGGAATTGACAAGGAGTGCGGAAGGAGTCAGTGAGATTTCAATACCAGCACTGACTGCACATCATCACCCCCCCCCCCGGTCCTTTTCGTTGTGTAGCAATAATAATAGAGAAAGGGGAGTAGTGCTCTGCCAAAGCCCGTATTTTACCATGCCTTATATCACAGCCATTAGCAGGGTTGAGGCATCAAGTGCTGCAGTCAGTCCGACTCCTGTGACCCCCCTAAGGTTTCTGGCTTCCCAGTTTTGAGTGACACCATGGTCTCCAGTTCAGCTTGAGAGCTCTTTAAGAGCCAATGGAGGAGAGAGTGGAAAGAGACTGCCATTTTTTTCTTTTTCCTTGTCTTTCTTTCTTTTGCTGTTTTGCTTTGTTTTTCAAGAAAGGGTTTCTTTGTGTATCTTGGGCTGTCCTAAAACTCACTCTGTAAATCAGGCCATCTTTGAATTCACAGAGATCTGTGTGTGTGCTGTGATTAAAGCCCGGCTGAGACTGCAATTTCTTGTTAGCTCTGGGTGTCCTGAGCTGTTAGTAAGTGACAATGGCTCTGTGTTGTGAATCTCTGTGAATCCAGACTATGTTATGTCCTTCAATGACATGAGTCTGAAGCATCAAGCACCCACCCACCCCTATACTCCCTGAGGTCTCTGAAGTCACACACAGCGCAGCCTCTATGGGTCTGAATAAGGCTTAGAAAGCTTTTCCCTGGTTCACCTGGTGCAGAGGAAACCAGGTAAGTTCTGAGAGACATGCACCACCTTCCTACAGAAAGAAGGGAGGACTGATTAGCTAATACCCACAGAGGGGGAAACTCAAGTCTGGTATTTCAGACAGAACCTGCTTGGACAAAGTCTCATCTGTCAGTCACTTCCTGAGGGAAGGAGGGAGGGAGGGAGGGAGGGAGGAAGGAAGGACCACAATTATCTCTCCTCTGTGTCCTTTTTACGCTCTTTCCATGCTCTGATGAATATTGTGATTCAAGTTGGCCATGTCCCCTTTTCCACAGCATGTGCACTGTGGCTCTAGATCAAGGAATCAGTTTGTTTGTGTGTTTTGCTCTATCTAGGAGAAGCACCATAGCAGTTGCATACTGACTGAGAAATTTGATTTTTAGGAAATGATTTTTCATATCTGTGAGTGGTCTCTCCATAGATAGCCACTCATCTTTCTTTAAACTTGAGTATAGGAATGAATGATCCCTCCCTCCCTCCCTCCCTCCCTCCCTCTTCATGGGAATGAGTGTCTGCTCTTGCATTGAGGGCTCCCCAGTTCTCAGCATCTCCAGCCCAACCTGTCACAAGCTGATCACACATTTGCAAACTTGGGATATATTCTGCTGAAGTTTTGGGATAATGAATTTCATCAACTATGGGACTAACTTTGTTCTGACAGGACACTCACTCACAATCTCTCCTCATCACACCCACATAGTGTAACAACTTTGTGTTTCCTCCACAATGTGCTCATTTCTGTCAGGGAACTGAAAGCCGGCCAGCCAGCCAACACTATTTTTCCTTGTTTCTCATTTTGTTCTTATATTCTGTCTCTCCCCCCCCCCCCCGCCTGGAAAACTTTCAGAGTTCACTCTGCCCCCTGAGTAAAGGTGTTATGCTTCCTTTTATTGTATATTTAGTGTGTGTGTGTGTGAGAGAGAGAGAGAGAGAGAGAGATTCATTATGAAATCAAAAGTCAGTCAACAACAGCAAACTTTGTATTTATTTGTCCATCCACGTATTTGCTTGTTTACTTACTTACTTACTTACTTACTCACTCACTCACTCACTCACCCACTTCATTTATTATTTATTTATTTGCAGTGGAAGACTTAATTCAGTAAGAATGATCAGAAGGGTAGGTAGGGTATCCTTGGGAAAAGAGTAAGATATCACGATGACTTTCCCTTCCAAGAGGGAGCTTTCTAGTAAGACGTGAAACCACAGTTTCAAGGGCCCGCTTTCCACAAGTCCTTTTCCAAGGTCAGGCATTTCTTAGGTAAGCAAGGGTCTCCATTCATTCCCTTTGAGGAACTCTCAGGCCCTGCCCTGACATTAACCTCTGACTCCTGCCTATTGTCAAGGCCAATGGGACACTCCTCAGCCCCTCCCTGACCTGAGGTGACCTGAGAAGCCACAGCCCACCCCAGTTCACAGGCCTCTCTTTATCTATCTATCTAACTAAGTAACTGTACAGCATAAAATGTGGAATCTCTTCTCAATGAAATGCTGTTGGCAGCCATTCGATGAATTTATTCTCATCTCAGATCCTGTCCAGCAGGGATGTCTTCTTTCCGTGTTTCTTCTTCTTTTGTATGTTGCAGTCAGTTCAGATGTGCTGGTATATGGTGAGAAAGAGAGAGAGAGAGAAATGGAATTGCTTTTTATTTATTTGAAGAGTTTTAATGATTTAATATTCAGCTATTTCCAGCCTTATTTACCAGCACATTTATTATTACCAGCGAGCACCTTCCTCTGAAAACATTGGAATCGCCCCCCATCTGTACATGTCATGCACGTGCGTGCATATGTGTGTGTGTGTGTGTGTGTGTGTGTGTGTGAGCGTGTGCGCATCCCATCTATCTATCTATCTATCTATCTATCTATCTATCTATCTATCTATCTATCTATCTATCTATGTATCCCTTCATCAAATTCCATTTTAGGAGCTGCTATGCTGACCAGTGACATGGAGGCCACCATTTTCTTAGCCAGTGACAGTCAGGAGACAGAAAGAAGGAAAGAAAGGAAGAAAGGAAGAAAGAATCTACATTCCCAAAGAAAGAAAAAAATTAAGTAAATTTTAAAAAGTAAAAAAAAAATTAAGAAAGTAAGTAAATACATACATAAAAATAGACATAAAGAATGAATAAATGAATAAAACTAAATAATAATTGAAACATTCAATAAGTAAATGAGTCACGCTAAATCAGCAGATAAATAAACAGATATATGAAAGAAGATAAGGAAGTGAAGGAATGAATGAACAAGTAAGTAAGTAAGTAAGTAAGTAAATAACTAGGTGGGTCATTTTTTTTAAAGAAGTAAGTAAATGAGATGGGCTGAACAGATAGTAAGTAAGTAAGTAAGTAAGCAAGCAAGCAAGCAAGCAATCGTGAAAAAAAAATGAGAGCCGGGCGATGGTGGCGCACGCCTTTAATCCCAGTACTCGGGAGGCAGAGGTAGGCGGATCTCTGTGAGTTCGAGACCAGCCTGGTCTACAGTGCTAGTTCCAGGACAGGCTCCAAAGCCACAGAGAAACCCTGTCTCGAAAAACCAAAAAAAAAAAAAAAAGAGAGAGAGAGACACATCCATTCAATCCATAAAAGACAAAACGTGGAAATAAACATGTAAACTGGTCGACCCACCCAAAGCAGGAGGGAGGTCTCTGTCCAGCAGGGCCGTCTTCTTTCCAAGTTGCAGTCAGTCAGATCTCTGGGCAAACAGAAAAAGAAAGCAATTGTTTTCTACTTGAACAGTTTTAATATTACTCAAATGAATTAATATTCAGCTATTTATTCCCAGCCTTATTTACAACTGGATTCCCACCGAGCACCTTCCTCTCATAGCTAGCCCCTTCTACCCCTGCCCCATCTGGACAGATAGACAGGATGTATGTATGTATGTATGTATAAATAAATAAATAATAAAAAAGTAAAATAAAAATAAGTAAATAAATAAATTTAAAAAAAAGTGTTTGGTGAGTGGGGCGTGTTGGCATAGAGAACAAAAGAGATAAACTAACCACCAACACATTGAAGAATGACATCAGTCAATCAAGACATGGAAAAAGACAACTGGTCGACCCAAGTTCACAAGGCCAACTGGTCGACCCCGGTACTTAGCATTTTAAGGCCAAATATTTAATCGGACAACTGGTCGACCCGCTTCCAGTCCGTCAAAAAAAAGGAAGTGCACAGAGACAACTGGTCGACCCGTCAGGTCTAGGAAGATATAATATATATTATACCTTAAAAAAAAAAAAAAAATAAAAGAGTCCAGCGGGACATCTGGTCGACCCGCCGCATCCCCGGGGGAAAAAAATGGCCTCCCGCCCGGTGGGAGGGACTACTGGTCTACCCCGGTCCTTTGGAGAAGGAGGTGGAGAGGGGGGAAAAAAAAGTGCGCCCAACCTCCGCCGCCTCCCCGACAGGCGCGCCGCGGCGCCACGGCGCGCGAGCGGAGGTCGGCGGCGAGAGGGGGCCCGGGGCGCCGCCAGACCCTCGCCCATCCTCCCCCGCGAAGAGGGATGGAGAGGGAAAGGCGCGCGCCCGGGAAAGAGGGGACACACCCGCGGGCCGCTGCGGTGCGGTGAGGCAAGCAGCGGGAGTGGACAGAGGAGAGCGAGAGCGGGAAGAGAGCCGCCGTCCGCCATGAGCCGCCAGTGGCAGAGCCAGACACGGGTCCTCGGACGGGGCGAGGAGGGCGGGCGAGCCGGCGCCCGTCCCCCTTCCCCCTCTCTCGACCTCTCTCTCACGACCGCCACGAGCGCCCGTGCGCACGCACACTTCCGTGCGCACAACACACGTGCGACCCGGGGAGCGCGCCTCCCGGCGAGAACTCGGGCGAGGCAGGCGAGCGGGCGGGCAGAGCCGCCGCCGCTGCTCTCTCACGTTAATGATCCTTCCGCAGGTTCACCTACGGAAACCTTGTTACGACTTTTACTTCCTCTAGATAGTCAAGTTGGTGAACAACCACAAATAAGCAAACAAATAGAGAGATAATAACAATAAAAATATTTGAGAGTTCAAATAATTGACTTCATCCACAATAAAAGAATATAAAAATAAAAATATCAAATGCACTTGAACACATTGGCACAGGAGAATGCTTGCTAAATAGAACCCCAGTAGCACAGACACTGAGAGAAAAAGAAAAAAAAGAAAAAAGAAAAAAAAAAAAGAAAAACAAAACAAAAAAAAAGAACAAAGAAGAAAACTAAAGAGAGAAAAAACAGAAAAAAAAGAAAAGAAGAACAAGAAAAAAAAGAAAAAAAGAAAAAAAGAAAAAAAAGAAAAAAAAAGAAAGAAAAAAGAAAAAAAAAGAAAAAAAAACAGACACTGAGTGAAACAATTAATAAGTGAGACCTCCTGAAACTGAAAAGCTTCTGTAAAGCAAAGAACATGGCCAACAAGACAAAACGACGGCCTTACAGAATGGGAAAAGATCTTCACTAATCTCCAAAATACACAAAGAACTCGAGAAATTGGTCATCCAAAGAACAAATAATCCAATTTTAAAAAATGGAGTACAGACCTAAACAGAGAACTCTCAACAGAGGGATCTAAAATGGTTGAAAGACACTTAAATGTATTTAGTGATTATATTTCTTTTCCCTTAGGGATAAAGAAATGGAGAAGTTCTTTGAAGCAGTAAGTCACAAAAACACCAGGCCGTTAAACTTCAGCTACAGGGAAACCCTGTCTCGTGGAAAAACAAAACAACAACAACAACAAAAAAAAAAATCCTGAAGCCAGTGATCATTGCAAACATCTGTATGTTCAGATACTGAGCCTGAGCAAGTTAGAGTGTCACAGATTTGCTGCAATTCATTGCAAATTTCATGTGGATCACAAATCCTGCTCAAGTTACAGCTGTTAGTGTCAGTGTGAACCTTGACACCATCTCTACTGGATTCCTGTCAGCTGGGCTCCGGTCTGCTAGAAAAGCAGAAGAACTAAGGTACCGTAATTAACCTCTTCTGTGCCCCACCTGCAAGAACACTCTGTAAGCTACAGTTCTGAAAACAGCCTGGTCCTGGCATAAGAACAGACAGGAGGACCAATGGAACCGAATAGAAGACCCGGATATCGATCCACACATCTTCGAACACCTGATCTTTGATAAAGAAGTCAAAAATATCCAATAGAAAAAAAAAGAAAGCATGTGAGTTCAAGACCAGCCTGGTCTACAAGAGCTAGTTCCAGGACAGGCTCCAAAAAAAAAAAAAACTACAGAACAACCCTGTCTCGAAAAAAAAAAAGAAAGAAAGAAAGAAAGAAAGAAAGAAAGAAGAAAAAGAAAACAGTGCTGTCCTCGAAAATGCCCTCTCCCTTTGAACACGGCCCCTCCTTTGGGCTGAGTTTCCCACACAGCTCTGATGATGCAGGAGGATGCCGAGGGCCCAGTTGGTGCCTGTATCTGTGCCTTGGCAGCAGCTATTCATGTCTTGCCACTCAGAGTCAAATTCCCTTAAGTTTAGCCTTCCCTAAGTGCTTGTTCACTTCAGAAGACTCAACCCTCATCTTCCATGTCCTCCTGGCCTAATTTCTCATATTACTGTTTTACTGAGTATGAATCAGTAATATGAGATGTTCAGGAGAGGGAGGAAGGGTCATTCATGAAAAAAGTGAGTGTTCAACTAACTAACTCCCCATGGGTTCAGGAAGTAGTGAGAAGATATTAATGAAGCAGAGAGAAATTTCTGGTTTTGGAAGGAGGAAATCCTGAATGGCTCCCTCTGTGTCGGAGGAGAGACTCCTGGAAAGGAAACCTCAGGTTCCGGTTGGTCGGTCGGTCGGTCGGTCGGTCAGTTCGGGGAGAAATATCAGCAAGGAGGTAAAGGCCGTGCCTCACGACATCAGCAGTCCCTTCTCTGGAAATTCCACGGTATCCCAGAGAGCTCTCGGAATTTTGTGATGTCACTCGTGTCCTAGAAACGCCAACTGCCCTCAAGACACACTCTCTCGGTGCCTATAAGACTCGGTTCTAGACATGTTGTCTAGAGAATGGAGATCGTTCGTGGAGAGGCCAGAGGGAGGAAGAAGAAAGCTGGCCTCAGATCTCACAGGAAAACATGGAGAAATAATTAGTGGTCCTGGGGAAGACGAAGTGAGTTCACCACTAGCAGGGACTAGAGAGATTTCTGGATGTGATGGCTTTGAGACTTCCAGGGCTAGGGCTCAGGAACTGGGAGGTTTCTGGGATGAAACAGGTCTGTCTGTCTTGTTTCTCTGAGTTCCTAAAGGGCCAACCCACATCAAAGATTCACGATAGTTGATTTGACAAAGTCGGGAATTGACAAGGAGTGCGGAAGGAGTCAGTGAGATTTCAATACCAGCACTGACTGCACATCATCACCCCCCCCCCGGTCCTTTTCGTTGTGTAGCAATAATAATAGAGAAAGGGGAGTAGTGCTCTGCCAAAGCCTGTATTTTACCATGCCTTATATCACAGCCATTAGCAGGGTTGAGGCATCAAGTGCTGCAGTCAGTCCGACTCCTGTGACCCCCCTAAGGTTTCTGGCTTCCCAGTTTTGAGTGACACCATGGTCTCCAGTTCAGCTTGAGAGCTCTTTAAGAGCCAATGGAGGAGAGAGTGGAAAGAGACTGCCATTTTTTTCTTTTTCCTTGTCTTTCTTTCTTTTGCTGTTTTGCTTTGTTTTTCAAGAAAGGGTTTCTTTTTGTATCTTGGGCTGTCCTAAAACTCACTCTGTAAATCAGGCCATCTTTGAATTCACAGAGATCTGTGTGTGTGCTGTGATTAAAGCCCGGCTGAGACTGCAATTTCTTGTTAGCTCTGGGTGTCCTGAGCTGTTAGTAAGTGACAATGGCTCTGTGTTGTGAATCTCTGTGAATCCAGACTATGTTATGTCCTTCAATGACATGAGTCTGAAGCATCAAGCACCCACCCACCCCTATACTCCCTGAGGTCTCTGAAGTCACACACAGCGCAGCCTCTATGGGTCTGAATAAGGCTTAGAAAGCTTTTCCCTGGTTCACCTGGTGCAGAGGAAACCAGGTAAGTTCTGAGAGACATGCACCACCTTCCTACAGAAAGAAGGGAGGACTGATTAGCTAATACCCACAGAGGGGGAAACTCAAGTCTGGTATTTCAGACAGAACCTGCTTGGACAAAGTCTCATCTGTCAGTCACTTCCTGAGGGAAGGAGGGAGGGAGGGAGGGAGGGAGGGAGGGAGGGAGGGAGGAAGGAAGGACCACAATTATCTCTCCTCTGTGTCCTTTTTACGCTCTTTCCATGCTCTGATGAATATTGTGATTCAAGTTGGCCATGTCCCCTTTTCCACAGCATGTGCACTGTGGCTCTAGATCAAGGAATCAGTTTGTTTGTGTGTTTTGCTCTATCTAGGAGAAGCACCATAGCAGTTGCATACTGACTGAGAAATTTGATTTTTAGGAAATGATTTTTCATATCTGTGAGTGGTCTCTCCATAGATAGCCACTCATCTTTCTTTAAACTTGAGTATAGGAATGAATGATCCCTCCCTCCCTCCCTCCCTCTCTCCCTCTTCATGGGAATGAGTGTCTGCTCTTGCATTGAGGGCTCCCCAGTTCTCAGCATCTCCAGCCCAACCTGTCACAAGCTGATCACACATTTGCAAACTTGGGATATATTCTGCTGAAGTTTTGGGATAATGAATTTCATCAACTATGGGACTAACTTTGTTCTGACAGGACACTCACTCACAATCTCTCCTCATCACACCCACATAGTGTAACAACTTTGTGTTTCCTCCACAATGTGCTCATTTCTGTCAGGGAACTGAAAGCCGGCCAGCCAGCCAACACTATTTTTCCTTGTTTCTCATTTTGTTCTTATATTCTGTCTCTCCCCCCCCCCCGCCTGGAAAACTTTCAGAGTTCACTCTGCCCCCTGAGTAAAGGTGTTATGCTTCCTTTTATTGTATATTTAGTGTGTGTGTGTGTGAGAGAGAGAGAGAGAGAGATTCATTATGAAATCAAAAGTCAGTCAACAACAGCAAACTTTGTATTTATTTGTCCATCCACGTATTTGCTTGTTTACTTACTTACTTACTTACTTACTCACTCACTCACTCACTCACCCACTTCATTTATTATTTATTTATTTATTTATTTGCAGTGGAAGACTTAATTCAGTAAGAATGATCAGAAGGGTAGGTAGGGTATCCTTGGGAAAAGAGTAAGATATCACGATGACTTTCCCTTCCAAGAGGGAGCTTTCTAGTAAGACGTGAAACCACAGTTTCAAGGGCCCGCTTTCCACAAGTCCTTTTCCAAGGTCAGGCATTTCTTAGGTAAGCAAGGGTCTCCATTCATTCCCTTTGAGGAACTCTCAGGCCCTGCCCTGACATTAACCTCTGACTCCTGCCTATTGTCAAGGCCAATGGGACACTCCTCAGCCCCTCCCTGACCTGAGGTGACCTGAGAAGCCACAGCCCACCCCAGTTCACAGGCCTCTCTTTATCTATCTATCTAACTAAGTAACTGTACAGCATAAAATGTGGAATCTCTTCTCAATGAAATGCTGTTGGCAGCCATTCGATGAATTTATTCTCATCTCAGATCCTGTCCAGCAGGGATGTCTTCTTTCCGTGTTTCTTCTTCTTTTGTATGTTGCAGTCAGTTCAGATGTGCTGGTATATGGTGAGAAAGAGAGAGAGAGAGAAATGGAATTGCTTTTTATTTATTTGAAGAGTTTTAATGATTTAATATTCAGCTATTTCCAGCCTTATTTACCAGCACATTTATTATTACCAGCGAGCACCTTCCTCTGAAAACATTGGAATCGCCCCCCATCTGTACATGTCATGCACGTGCGTGCATATGTGTGTGTGTGTGTGTGTGTGTGTGTGTGAGCGTGTGCGCATCCCATCTATCTATCTATCTATCTATCTATCTATCTATCTATCTATCTATCTATCTATGTATCCCTTCATCAAATTCCATTTTAGGAGCTGCTATGCTGACCAGTGACATGGAGGCCACCATTTTCTTAGCCAGTGACAGTCAGGAGACAGAAAGAAGGAAAGAAAGGAAGAAAGGAAGAAAGAATCTACATTCCCAAAGAAAGAAAAAAATTAAGTAAATTTTAAAAAGTAAAAAAAAAATTAAGAAAGTAAGTAAATACATACATAAAAATAGACATAAAGAATGAATAAATGAATAAAACTAAATAATAATTGAAACATTCAATAAGTAAATGAGTCACGCTAAATCAGCAGATAAATAAACAGATATATGAAAGAAGATAAGGAAGTGAAGGAATGAATGAACAAGTAAGTAAGTAAGTAAGTAAGTAAATAACTAGGTGGGTCATTTTTTTTAAAGAAGTAAGTAAATGAGATGGGCTGAACAGATAGTAAGTAAGTAAGTAAGTAAGCAAGCAAGCAAGCAAGCAATCGTGAAAAAAAAATGAGAGCCGGGCGATGGTGGCGCACGCCTTTAATCCCAGTACTCGGGAGGCAGAGGTAGGCGGATCTCTGTGAGTTCGAGACCAGCCTGGTCTACAGTGCTAGTTCCAGGACAGGCTCCAAAGCCACAGAGAAACCCTGTCTCGAAAAACCAAAAAAAAAAAAAAGAGAGAGAGAGACACATCCATTCAATCCATAAAAGACAAAACGTGGAAATAAACATGGAAACTGGTCGACCCACCCAAAGCAGGAGGGAGGTCTCTGTCCAGCAGGGCCGTCTTCTTTCCAAGTTGCAGTCAGTCAGATCTCTGGGCAAACAGAAAAAGAAAGCAATTGTTTTCTACTTGAACAGTTTTAATATTACTCAAATGAATTAATATTCAGCTATTTATTCCCAGCCTTATTTACAACTGGATGCCCACCGAGCACCTTCCTCTCATAGCTAGCCCCTTCTACCCCTGCCCCATCTGGACAGATAGACAGGATGTATGTATGTATGTATAAATAAATAAATAATAAAAAAGTAAAATAAAAATAAGTAAATAAATAAATTTAAAAAAAAGTGTTTGGTGAGTGGGGCGTGTTGGCATAGAGAACAAAAGAGATAAACTAACCACCAACACATTGAAGAATGACATCAGTCAATCAAGACATGGAAAAAGACAACTGGTCGACCCAAGTTCACAAGGCCAACTGGTCGACCCCGGTACTTAGCATTTTAAGGCCAAATATTTAATCGGACAACTGGTCGACCCACTTCCAGTCCGTCAAAAAAAAGGAAGTGCACAGAGACAACTGGTCGACCCGTCAGGTCTAGGAAGATATAATATATATTATACATTAAAAAAAAAAAAAAAAGAGTCCAGCGGGACATCTGGTCGACCCGCCGCATCCCCGGGGGAAAAAAATGGCCTCCCGCCCGGTGGGAGGGACTACTGGTCTACCCCGGTCCTTTGGAGAAGGAGGTGGAGAGGGGGGAAAAAAAAGTGCGCCCAACCTCCGCCGCCTCCCCGACAGGCGCGCCGCGGCGCCACGGCGCGCGAGCGGAGGTCGGCGGCGAGAGGGGGCCCGGGGCGCCGCCAGACCCTCGCCCATCCTCCCCCGCGAAGAGGGATGGAGAGGGAAAGGCGCGCGCCCGGGAAAGAGGGGACACACCCGCGGGCTGCTGCGGTGCGGTGAGGCAAGCAGCGGGAGTGGACGGAGGAGAGCGAGAGCGGGAAGAGAGCCGCCGTCCGCCGTGAGCCGCCAGTGGCAGAGCCAGACACGGGTCCTCGGACGGGGCGAGGAGGGCGGGCGAGCCGGCGCCCGTCCCCCTTCCCCCTCTCTCGACCTCTCTCTCACGACCGCCACGAGCGCCCGTGCGCACGCACACTTCCGTGCGCACAACACACGTGCGACCCGGGGAGCGCGCCTCCCGGCGAGAACTCGGGCGAGGCAGGCGAGCGGGCGGGCAGAGCCGCCGCCGCTGCTCTCTCACGTTAATGATCCTTCCGCAGGTTCACCTACGGAAACCTTGTTACGACTTTTACTTCCTCTAGATAGTCAAGTTGGTGAACAACCACAAATAAGCAAACAAATAGAGAGATAATAACAATAAAAATATTTGAGAGTTCAAATAATTGACTTCATCCACAATAAAAGAATATAAAAATAAAAATATCAAATGCACTTGAACACATTGGCACAGGAGAACGCTTGCTAAATAGAACCCCAGTAGCACAGACACTGAGAGAAAAAGAAAAAAAAGAAAAAAGAAAAAAAAAAGAAAAACAAAACAAAAAAAAAGAACAAAGAAAAAAACTAAAGAGAGAAAAAAAAGAAAAAAAAGAAAAGAAGAAGAAGAAAAAAAAGAAAAAAAGAAAAAAAAGAAAAAAAAAAGAAAGAAAAAAGAAAAAAAAAGAAAAAAAAACAGACACTGAGTGAAACAATTAATAAGTGAGACCTCCTGAAACTGAAAAGCTTCTGTAAAGCAAAGAACATGGCCAACAAGACAAAACGACGGCCTTACAGAATGGGAAAAGATCTTCACTAATCTCCAAAATACACAAAGAAGTCGAGAAATTGGTCATCCAAAGAACAAATAATCCAATTTTAAAAAATGGAGTACAGACCTAAACAGAGAACTCTCAACAGAGGGATCTAAAATGGTTGAAAGACACTTAAATGTATTTAGTGATTATATTTCTTTTCCCTTAGGGATAAAGAAATGGAGAAGTTCTTTGAAGCAGTAAGTCACAAAAACACCAGGCCGTTAAACTTCAGCTACAGGGAAACCCTGTCTCGTGGAAAAACAAAACAACAACAACAACAAAAAAAAAAAATCCTGAAGCCAGTGATCATTGCAAACATCTGTATGTTCAGATACTGAGCCTGAGCAAGTTAGAGTGTCACAGATTTGCTGCAATTCATTGCAAATTTCATGTGGATCACAAATCCTGCTCAAGTTACAGCTGTTAGTGTCAGTGTGAACCTTGACACCATCTCTACTGGATTCCTGTCAGCTGGGCTCCGGTCTGCTAGAAAAGCAGAAGAACTAAGGTACCGTAATTAACCTCTTCTGTGCCCCACCTGCAAGAACACTCTGTAAGCTACAGTTCTGAAAACAGCCTGGTCCTGGCATAAGAACAGACAGGAGGACCAATGGAACCGAATAGAAGACCCGGATATCGATCCACACATCTTCGAACACCTGATCTTTGATAAAGAAGTCAAAAATATCCAATAGAAAAAAAAAGAAAGCATGTGAGTTCAAGACCAGCCTGGTCTACAAGAGCTAGTTCCAGGACAGGCTCCAAAAAAAAAAAAACTACAGAACAACCCTGTCTCGAAAAAAAAAAAGAAAGAAAGAAAGAAAGAAAGAAAGAAAGAAAGAAAGAAAGAAGAAAAAGAAAACAGTGCTGTCCTCGAAAATGCCCTCTCCCTTTGAACACGGCCCCTCCTTTGGGCTGAGTTTCCCACACAGCTCTGATGATGCAGGAGGATGCCGAGGGCCCAGTTGGTGCCTGTATCTGTGCCTTGGCAGCAGCTATTCATGTCTTGCCACTCAGAGTCAAATTCCCTTAAGTTTAGCCTTCCCTAAGTGCTTGTTCACTTCAGAAGACTCAACCCTCATCTTCCATGTCCTCCTGGCCTAATTTCTCATATTACTGTTTTACTGAGTATGAATCAGTAATATGAGATGTTCAGGAGAGGGAGGAAGGGTCATTCATGAAAAAAGTGAGTGTTCAACTAACTAACTCCCCATGGGTTCAGGAAGTAGTGAGAAGATATTAATGAAGCAGAGAGAAATTTCTGGTTTTGGAAGGAGGAAATCCTGAATGGCTCCCTCTGTGTCGGAGGAGAGACTCCTGGAAAGGAAACCTCAGGTTCCGGTTGGTCGGTCGGTCAGTTCGGGGAGAAATATCAGCAAGGAGGTAAAGGCCGTGCCTCACGACATCAGCAGTCCCTTCTCTGGAAATTCCACGGTATCCCAGAGAGCTCTCGGAATTTTGTGATGTCACTCGTGTCCTAGAAACGCCAACTGCCCTCAAGACACACTCTCTCGGTGCCTATAAGACTCGGTTCTAGACATGTTGTCTAGAGAATGGAGATCGTTCGTGGAGAGGCCAGAGGGAGGAAGAAGAAAGCTGGCCTCAGATCTCACAGGAAAACATGGAGAAATAATTAGTGGTCCTGGGGAAGACGAAGTGAGTTCACCACTAGCAGGGACTAGAGAGATTTCTGGATGTGATGGCTTTGAGACTTCCAGGGCTAGGGCTCAGGAACTGGGAGGTTTCTGGGATGAAACAGGTCTGTCTGTCTTGTTTCTCTGAGTTCCTAAAGGGCCAACCCACATCAAAGATTCACGATAGTTGATTTGACAAAGTCGGGAATTGACAAGGAGTGCGGAAGGAGTCAGTGAGATTTCAATACCAGCACTGACTGCACATCATCACCCCCCCCCCGGTCCTTTTCGTTGTGTAGCAATAATAATAGAGAAAGGGGAGTAGTGCTCTGCCAAAGCCCGTATTTTACCATGCCTTATATCACAGCCATTAGCAGGGTTGAGGCATCAAGTGCTGCAGTCAGTCCGACTCCTGTGACCCCCCTAAGGTTTCTGGCTTCCCAGTTTTGAGTGACACCATGGTCTCCAGTTCAGCTTGAGAGCTCTTTAAGAGCCAATGGAGGAGAGAGTGGAAAGAGACTGCCATTTTTTTCTTTTTCCTTGTCTTTCTTTCTTTTGCTGTTTTGCTTTGTTTTTCAAGAAAGGGTTTCTTTGTGTATCTTGGGCTGTCCTAAAACTCACTCTGTAAATCAGGCCATCTTTGAATTCACAGAGATCTGTGTGTGTGCTGTGATTAAAGCCCGGCTGAGACTGCAATTTCTTGTTAGCTCTGGGTGTCCTGAGCTGTTAGTAAGTGACAATGGCTCTGTGTTGTGAATCTCTGTGAATCCAGACTATGTTATGTCCTTCAATGACATGAGTCTGAAGCATCAAGCACCCACCCACCCCTATACTCCCTGAGGTCTCTGAAGTCACACACAGCGCAGCCTCTATGGGTCTGAATAAGGCTTAGAAAGCTTTTCCCTGGTTCACCTGGTGCAGAGGAAACCAGGTAAGTTCTGAGAGACATGCACCACCTTCCTACAGAAAGAAGGGAGGACTGATTAGCTAATACCCACAGAGGGGGAAACTCAAGTCTGGTATTTCAGACAGAACCTGCTTGGACAAAGTCTCATCTGTCAGTCACTTCCTGAGGGAAGGAGGGAGGGAGGGAGGGAGGGAGGGAGGGAGGAAGGAAGGACCACAATTATCTCTCCTCTGTGTCCTTTTTACGCTCTTTCCATGCTCTGATGAATATTGTGATTCAAGTTGGCCATGTCCCCTTTTCCACAGCATGTGCACTGTGGCTCTAGATCAAGGAATCAGTTTGTTTGTGTGTTTTGCTCTATCTAGGAGAAGCACCATAGCAGTTGCATACTGACTGAGAAATTTGATTTTTAGGAAATGATTTTTCATATCTGTGAGTGGTCTCTCCATAGATAGCCACTCATCTTTCTTTAAACTTGAGTATAGGAATGAATGATCCCTCCCTCCCTCCCTCCCTCCCTCCCTCCCTCTCTCCCTCTTCATGGGAATGAGTGTCTGCTCTTGCATTGAGGGCTCCCCAGTTCTCAGCATCTCCAGCCCAACCTGTCACAAGCTGATCACACATTTGCAAACTTGGGATATATTCTGCTGAAGTTTTGGGATAATGAATTTCATCAACTATGGGACTAACTTTGTTCTGACAGGACACTCACTCACAATCTCTCCTCATCACACCCACATAGTGTAACAACTTTGTGTTTCCTCCACAATGTGCTCATTTCTGTCAGGGAACTGAAAGCCGGCCAGCCAGCCAACACTATTTTTCCTTGTTTCTCATTTTGTTCTTATATTCTGTCTCCCCCCCCCCCCCGCCTGGAAAACTTTCAGAGTTCACTCTGCCCCCTGAGTAAAGGTGTTATGCTTCCTTTTATTGTATATTTAGTGTTTGTGTGTGTGTGTGTGTGTGTGTGTGTGAGAGAGAGAGATTCATCATGAAATCAAAAGTCAGTCAACAACAGCAAACTTTGTATTTATTTGTTCATCCATCCACGTATTTGCTTACTTACTTACTCACTCACTCACTCACTCACTCACTCACCCACTTCATTTATTTATTTATTTATTTATTTATTTATTTATGTATGTATGTATGTATGTATTTATTTATTTGCAGTGGAAGACTTAATTCAGTAAGAATGATCAGAAGGGTAGGTAGGGTATCCTTGGGAAAAGAGTAAGATATCACGATGACTTTCCCTTCCAAGAGGGAGCTTTCTAGTAAGACGTGAAACCACAGTTTCAAGGGCCCGCCCGCTTTCCACAAGTCCTTTTCCAAGGTCAGGCATTTCTTAGGTAAGCAAGGGTCTCCATTCATTCCCTTTGAGGAACTCTCAGGCCCTGCCTTGATATTAACGTCTGACTCGTGCCTATCGTCAAGGCCAATGGGACACTCCTCAGCCCCTCCCTGACCTGAGGTGACCTGAGAAGCCACACCCCACCCCAGTTCACAGGTCTCTCTTTATCTATCTATCTATCTAACTAAGTAACTGTACAGCATAAAATGTGGAATCTCTTCTCAATGAAATGCTGTTGGCAGCCATTCGATGAATTTATTCTCATCTCAGATCCTGTCCAGCAGGGATGTCTTCTTTCCGTGTTTCTTCTTCTTTTGTATGTTGCAGTCAGTTCAGATGTGCTGGTATATGGTGAGAAAGAGAGAGAGAGAGAAATGGAATTGCTTTTTATTTATTTGAAGAGTTTTAATGATTTAATATTCAGCTATTTCCAGCCTTATTTACCAGCACATTTATTATTACCAGCGAGCACCTTCCTCTGAAAACATTGGAATCGCCCCCCATCTGTACATGTCATGCACGTGCGTGCATATGTGTGTGTGTGCGCATCCCATCTATCTATCTATCTATCTATCTATCTATCTATCTATCTATCTATCTATCTATCTATCTATGTATCCCTTCATCAAATTCCATTTTAGGAGCTGCTATGCTGACCAGTGACATGGAGGCCACCATTTTCTTAGCCAGTGACAGTCAGGAGACAGAAAGAAGGAAAGAAAGGAAGAAAGGAAGAAAGAAAGAAAGAAAGAAAGAAAGAAAGAAAGAAAGAAAGAAATAATCTACATTCCCAAAGAAAGAAAAAATTTAAGTAAATTTTAAAAAGTAAAAAAAAAAATTAAGAAAGTAAGTAAATACATACATAAAAATAGACATAAAGAATGAATAAATGAATAAAACTAAATAATAATTGAAACATTCAATAAGTAAATGAGTCACGCTAAATCAGCAGATAAATAAACAGATATATGAAAGAAGATAAGGAAGTGAAGGAATGAATGAACAAGTAAGTAAGTAAGTAAGTAAGTAAGTAAATAACTAGGTGGGTCATTTTTTTTAAAGAAGTAAGTAAATGAGATGGGCTGAACAGATAGTAAGTAAGTAAGTAAGTAAGCAAGCAAGCAAGCAAGCAAGCAAGCAAGCAAGCAATCATGAAAAAATAATGAGACACATCCATTCAATCCATAAAAGACAAAACGTGGAAATAAACATGTAAACTGGTCGACCCACCCAAAGCAGGAGGGAGGTCTCTGTCCAGCAGGGCCGTCTCCTTTCCAAGTTGCAGTCAGTCAGATCTCTGGGCAAACAGAAAAGAAAGCAATTGTTTTCTACTTGAACAGTTTTAATATTACTCAAATGAATTAATATTCAGCTATTTATTCCCAGCCTTATTTACAACTGGATGTCCACCGACCACCTTCCTCTCATAGCTAGCCCCTTCTACCCCTGCCCCATCTGGACAGATAGACAGGATGTATGTATGTATGTATAAATAAATAAATAATAAAAAAGTAAAATAAAAATAAGTAAATAAATAAATTTAAAAAAAAGTGTTTGGTGAGTGGGGCGTGTTGGCATAGAGAACAAAAGAGATAAACTAACCACCAACACATTGAAGAATGACATCAGTCAATCAAGACATGGAAAAAGACAACTGGTCGACCCAAGTTCACAAGGCCAACTGGTCGACCCCGGTACTTAGCATTTTAAGGCCAAATATTTAATCGGACAACTGGTCGACCCGCTTCCAGTCCGTCAAAAAAAAGGAAGTGCACAGAGACAACTGGTCGACCCGTCAGGTCTAGGAAGATATAATATATATTATACATTAAAAAAAAAAAAAAGAGTCCAGCGGGACATCTGGTCGACCCGCCGCATCCCCGGGGGAAAAAAATGGCCTCCCGCCCGGTGGGAGGGACTACTGGTCTACCCCGGTCCTTTGGAGAAGGAGGTGGAGAGGGGGGAAAAAAAAGTGCGCCCAACCTCCGCCGCCTCCCCGACAGGCGCGCCGCGGCGCCACGGCGCGCGAGCGGAGGTCGGCGGCGAGAGGGGGCCCGGGGCGCCGCCAGACCCTCGCCCATCCTCCCCCGCGAAGAGGGATGGAGAGGGAAAGGCGCGCGCCCGGGAAAGAGGGGACACACCCGCGGGCCGCTGCGGTGCGGTGAGGCAAGCAGCGGGAGTGGACGGAGGAGAGCGAGAGCGGGAAGAGAGCCGCCGTCCGCCGTGAGCCGCCAGTGGCAGAGCCAGACACGGGTCCTCGGACGGGGCGAGGAGGGCGGGCGAGCCGGCGCCCGTCCCCCTTCCCCCTCTCTCGACCTCTCTCTCACGACCGCCACGAGCGCCCGTGCGCACGCACACTTCCGTGCGCACAACACACGTGCGACCCGGGGAGCGCGCCTCCCGGCGAGAACTCGGGCGAGGCAGGCGAGCGGGCGGGCAGAGCCGCCGCCGCTGCTCTCTCACGTTAATGATCCTTCCGCAGGTTCACCTACGGAAACCTTGTTACGACTTTTACTTCCTCTAGATAGTCAAGTTGGTGAACAACCACAAATAAGCAAACAAATAGAGAGATAATAACAATAAAAATATTTGAGAGTTCAAATAATTGACTTCATCCACAATAAAAGAATATAAAAATAAAAATATCAAATGCACTTGAACACATTGGCACAGGAGAACGCTTGCTAAATAGAACCCCAGTAGCACAGACACTGAGAGAAAAAGAAAAAAAAGAAAAAAGAAAAAAAAAAGAAAAACAAAACAAAAAAAAAGAACAAAGAAAAAAACTAAAGAGAGAAAAAAAAGAAAAAAAAAGAAAAGAAGAAGAAGAAAAAAAAGAAAAAAGAAAAAAAGAAAAAAAAAGAAAAAAAAAAGAAAGAAAAAAGAAAAAAAAAGAAAAAAAAACAGACACTGAGAGAAACAATTAATAAGTGAGACCTCCTGAAACTGAAAAGCTTCTGTAAAGCAAAGAACATGGCCAACAAGACAAAACGACGGCCTTACAGAATGGGAAAAGATCTTCACTAATCTCCAAAATACACAAAGAAGTCGAGAAATTGGTCATCCAAAGAACAAATAATCCAATTTTAAAAAATGGAGTACAGACCTAAACAGAGAACTCTCAACAGAGGGATCTAAAATGGTTGAAAGACACTTAAATGTATTTAGTGATTATATTTCTTTTCCCTTAGGGATAAAGAAATGGAGAAGTTCTTTGAAGCCGTAAGTCACAAAAACACCAGGCCGTTAAACTTCAGCTACAGGGAAACCCTGTCTCGTGGAAAAACAAAACAACAACAACAACAACAAAAAAAAAATCCTGAAGCCAGTGATCATTGCAAACATCTGTATGTTCAGATACTGAGCCTGAGCAAGTTAGAGTGTCACAGATTTGCTGCAATTCATTGCAAATTTCATGTGGATCACAAATCCTGCTCAAGTTACAGCTGTTAGTGTCAGTGTGAACCTTGACACCATCTCTACTGGATTCCTGTCAGCTGGGCTCCGGTCTGCTAGAAAAGCAGAAGAACTAAGGTACCGTAATTAACCTCTTCTGTGCCCCACCTGCAAGAACACTCTGTAAGCTACAGTTCTGAAAACAGCCTGGTCCTGGCATAAGAACAGACAGGAGGACCAATGGAACCGAATAGAAGACCCGGATATCGATCCACACATCTTCGAACACCTGATCTTTGATAAAGAAGTCAAAAATATCCAATAGAAAAAAAAAGAAAGCATGTGAGTTCAAGACCAGCCTGGTCTACAAGAGCTAGTTCCAGGACAGGCTCCAAAAAAAAAAAAAACTACAGAACAACCCTGTCTTGAAAAAAAAAAAGAAAGAAAGAAAGAAAGAAAGAAAGAAAGAAAGAAAGAAGAAAAAGAAAACAGTGCTGTCCTCGAAAATGCCCTCTCCCTTTGAACACGGCCCCTCCTTTGGGCTGAGTTTCCCACACAGCTCTGATGATGCAGGAGGATGCCGAGGGCCCAGTTGGTGCCTGTATCTGTGCCTTGGCAGCAGCTATTCATGTCTTGCCACTCAGAGTCAAATTCCCTTAAGTTTAGCCTTCCCTAAGTGCTTGTTCACTTCAGAAGACTCAACCCTCATCTTCCATGTCCTCCTGGCCTAATTTCTCATATTACTGTTTTACTGAGTATGAATCAGTAATATGAGATGTTCAGGAGAGGGAGGAAGGGTCATTCATGAAAAAAGTGAGTGTTCAACTAACTAACTCCCCATGGGTTCAGGAAGTAGTGAGAAGATATTAATGAAGCAGAGAGAAATTTCTGGTTTTGGAAGGAGGAAATCCTGAATGGCTCCCTCTGTGTCGGAGGAGAGACTCCTGGAAAGGAAACCTCAGGTTCCGGTTGGTCGGTCGGTCGGTCGGTCGGTCAGTTCGGGGAGAAATATCAGCAAGGAGGTAAAGGCCGTGCCTCACGACATCAGCAGTCCCTTCTCTGGAAATTCCACGGTATCCCAGAGAGCTCTCGGAATTTTGTGATGTCTCTCGTGTCCTAGAAATGCCAACTGCCCTCAAGACACACTCTCTCGGTGCCTATAAGACTCGGTTCTAGACATGTTGTCTAGAGAATGGAGATCGTTCGTGGAGAGGCCAGAGGGAGGAAGAAGAAAGCTGGCCTCAGATCTCACAGGAAAACATGGAGAAATAATTAGTGGTCCTGGGGAAGACGAAGTGAGTTCACCACTAGCAGGGACTAGAGAGATTTCTGGATGTGATGGCTTTGAGACTTCCAGGGCTAGGGCTCAGGAACTGGGAGGTTTCTGGGATGAAACAGGTCTGTCTGTCTTGTTTCTCTGAGTTCCTAAAGGGCCAACCCACATCAAAGATTCACGATAGTTGATTTGACAAAGTCGGGAATTGACAAGGAGTGCGGAAGGAGTCAGTGAGATTTCAATACCAGCACTGACTGCACATCATCACCCCCCCCCCGGTCCTTTTCGTTGTGTAGCAATAATAATAGAGAAAGGGGAGTAGTGCTCTGCCAAAGCCCGTATTTTACCATGCCTTATATCACAGCCATTAGCAGGGTTGAGGCATCAAGTGCTGCAGTCAGTCCGACTCCTGTGACCCCCCTAAGGTTTCTGGCTTCCCAGTTTTGAGTGACACCATGGTCTCCAGTTCAGCTTGAGAGCTCTTTAAGAGCCAATGGAGGAGAGAGTGGAAAGAGACTGCCATTTTTTTCTTTTTCCTTGTCTTTCTTTCTTTTGCTGTTTTGCTTTGTTTTTCAAGAAAGGGTTTCTTTGTGTATCTTGGGCTGTCCTAAAACTCACTCTGTAAATCAGGCCATCTTTGAATTCACAGAGATCTGTGTGTGTGCTGTGATTAAAGCCCGGCTGAGACTGCAATTTCTTGTTAGCTCTGGGTGTCCTGAGCTGTTAGTAAGTGACAATGGCTCTGTGTTGTGAATCTCTGTGAATCCAGACTATGTTATGTCCTTCAATGACATGAGTCTGAAGCATCAAGCACCCACCCACCCCTATACTCCCTGAGGTCTCTGAAGTCACACACAGCGCAGCCTCTATGGGTCTGAATAAGGCTTAGAAAGCTTTTCCCTGGTTCACCTGGTGCAGAGGAAACCAGGTAAGTTCTGAGAGACATGCACCACCTTCCTACAGAAAGAAGGGAGGACTGATTAGCTAATACCCACAGAGGGGGAAACTCAAGTCTGGTATTTCAGACAGAACCTGCTTGGACAAAGTCTCATCTGTCAGTCACTTCCTGAGGGAAGGAGGGAGGGAGGGAGGGAGGGAGGGAGGGAGGGAGGGAGGGAGGAAGGAAGGACCACAATTATCTCTCCTCTGTGTCCTTTTTACGCTCTTTCCATGCTCTGATGAATATTGTGATTCAAGTTGGCCATGTCCCCTTTTCCACAGCATGTGCACTGTGGCTCTAGATCAAGGAATCAGTTTGTTTGTGTGTTTTGCTCTATCTAGGAGAAGCACCATAGCAGTTGCATACTGACTGAGAAATTTGATTTTTAGGAAATGATTTTTCATATCTGTGAGTGGTCTCTCCATAGATAGCCACTCATCTTTCTTTAAACTTGAGTATAGGAATGAATGATCCCTCCCTCCCTCCCTCCCTCTCTCCCTCTTCATGGGAATGAGTGTCTGCTCTTGCATTGAGGGCTCCCCAGTTCTCAGCATCTCCAGCCCAACCTGTCACAAGCTGATCACACATTTGCAAACTTGGGATATATTCTGCTGAAGTTTTGGGATAATGAATTTCATCAACTATGGGACTAACTTTGTTCTGACAGGACACTCACTCACAATCTCTCCTCATCACACCCACATAGTGTAACAACTTTGTGTTTCCTCCACAATGTGCTCATTTCTGTCAGGGAACTGAAAGCCGGCCAGCCAGCCAACACTATTTTTCCTTGTTTCTCATTTTGTTCTTATATTCTGTCTCTCCCCCCCCCCCGCCTGGAAAACTTTCAGAGTTCACTCTGCCCCCTGAGTAAAGGTGTTATGCTTCCTTTTATTGTATATTTAGTGTGTGTGTGTGTGTGAGAGAGAGAGAGAGAGAGAGAGAGAGAGATTCATTATGAAATCAAAAGTCAGTCAACAACAGCAAACTTTGTATTTATTTGTCCATCCACGTATTTGCTTGTTTACTTACTTACTTACTTACTTACTCACTCACTCACTCACTCACCCACTTCATTTATTATTTATTTATTTATTTATTTGCAGTGGAAGACTTAATTCAGTAAGAATGATCAGAAGGGTAGGTAGGGTATCCTTGGGAAAAGAGTAAGATATCACGATGACTTTCCCTTCCAAGAGGGAGCTTTCTAGTAAGACGTGAAACCACAGTTTCAAGGGCCCGCTTTCCACAAGTCCTTTTCCAAGGTCAGGCATTTCTTAGGTAAGCAAGGGTCTCCATTCATTCCCTTTGAGGAACTCTCAGGCCCTGCCCTGACATTAACCTCTGACTCCTGCCTATTGTCAAGGCCAATGGGACACTCCTCAGCCCCTCCCTGACCTGAGGTGACCTGAGAAGCCACAGCCCACCCCAGTTCACAGGCCTCTCTTTATCTATCTATCTAACTAAGTAACTGTACAGCATAAAATGTGGAATCTCTTCTCAATGAAATGCTGTTGGCAGCCATTCGATGAATTTATTCTCATCTCAGATCCTGTCCAGCAGGGATGTCTTCTTTCCGTGTTTCTTCTTCTTTTGTATGTTGCAGTCAGTTCAGATGTGCTGGTATATGGTGAGAAAGAGAGAGAGAGAGAAATGGAATTGCTTTTTATTTATTTGAAGAGTTTTAATGATTTAATATTCAGCTATTTCCAGCCTTATTTACCAGCACATTTATTATTACCAGCGAGCACCTTCCTCTGAAAACATTGGAATCGCCCCCCATCTGTACATGTCATGCACGTGCGTGCATATGTGTGTGTGTGTGTGTGTGTGTGTGAGCGTGTGCGCATCCCATCTATCTATCTATCTATCTATCTATCTATCTATCTATCTATCTATCTATGTATCCCTTCATCAAATTCCATTTTAGGAGCTGCTATGCTGACCAGTGACATGGAGGCCACCATTTTCTTAGCCAGTGACAGTCAGGAGACAGAAAGAAGGAAAGAAAGGAAGAAAGGAAGAAAGAATCTACATTCCCAAAGAAAGAAAAAAATTAAGTAAATTTTAAAAAGTAAAAAAAAAATTAAGAAAGTAAGTAAATACATACATAAAAATAGACATAAAGAATGAATAAATGAATAAAACTAAATAATAATTGAAACATTCAATAAGTAAATGAGTCACGCTAAATCAGCAGATAAATAAACAGATATATGAAAGAAGATAAGGAAGTGAAGGAATGAATGAACAAGTAAGTAAGTAAGTAAGTAAGTAAATAACTAGGTGGGTCATTTTTTTTAAAGAAGTAAGTAAATGAGATGGGCTGAACAGATAGTAAGTAAGTAAGTAAGTAAGCAAGCAAGCAAGCAAGCAATCGTGAATAAAAAATGAGAGCCGGGTGATGGTGGCGCACGCCTTTAATCCCAGTACTCGGGAGGCAGAGGTAGGCGGATCTCTGTGAGTTCGAGACCAGCCTGGTCTACAGTGCTAGTTCCAGGACAGGCTCCAAAGCCACAGAGAAACCCTGTCTCGAAAAACCAAAAAAAAAAAAAAAGAGAGAGAGAGACACATCCATTCAATCCATAAAAGACAAAACGTGGAAATAAACATGTAAACTGGTCGACCCACCCAAAGCAGGAGGGAGGTCTCTGTCCAGCAGGGCCGTCTTCTTTCCAAGTTGCAGTCAGTCAGATCTCTGGGCAAACAGAAAAAGAAAGCAATTGTTTTCTACTTGAACAGTTTTAATATTACTCAAATGAATTAATATTCAGCTATTTATTCCCAGCCTTATTTACAACTGGATGCCCACCGAGCACCTTCCTCTCATAGCTAGCCCCTTCTACCCCTGCCCCATCTGGACAGATAGACAGGATGTATGTATGTATGTATAAATAAATAAATAATAAAAAAGTAAAATAAAAATAAGTAAATAAATAAATTTAAAAAAAAGTGTTTGGTGAGTGGGGCGTGTTGGCATAGAGAACAAAAGAGATAAACTAACCACCAACACATTGAAGAATGACATCAGTCAATCAAGACATGGAAAAAGACAACTGGTCGACCCAAGTTCACAAGGCCAACTGGTCGACCCCGGTACTTAGCATTTTAAGGCCAAATATTTAATCGGACAACTGGTCGACCCGCTTCCAGTCCGTCAAAAAAAAAGGAAGTGCACAGAGACAACTGGTCGACCCGTCAGGTCTAGGAAGATATAATATATATTATACATTAAAAAAAAAAAAAAAAAGAGTCCAGCGGGACATCTGGTCGACCCGCCGCATCCCCGGGGGAAAAAAATGGCCTCCCGCCCGGTGGGAGGGACTACTGGTCTACCCCGGTCCTTTGGAGAAGGAGGTGGAGAGGGGGGAAAAAAAAGTGCGCCCAACCTCTGCCGCCTCCCCGACAGGCGCGCCGCGGCGCCACGGCGCGCGAGCGGAGGTCGGCGGCGAGAGGGGGCCCGGGGCGCCGCCAGACCCTCGCCCATCCTCCCCCGCGAAGAGGGATGGAGAGGGAAAGGCGCGCGCCCGGGAAAGAGGGGACACACCCGCGGGCCGCTGCGGTGCGGTGAGGCAAGCAGCGGGAGTGGACGGAGGAGAGCGAGAGCGGGAAGAGAGCCGCCGTCCGCCGTGAGCCGCCAGTGGCAGAGCCAGACACGGGTCCTCGGACGGGGCGAGGAGGGCGGGCGAGCCGGCGCCCGTCCCCCTTCCCCCTCTCTCGACCTCTCTCTCACGACCGCCACGAGCGCCCGTGCGCACGCACACTTCCGTGCGCACAACACACGTGCGACCCGGGGAGCGCGCCTCCCGGCGAGAACTCGGGCGAGGCAGGCGAGCGGGCGGGCAGAGCCGCCGCCGCTGCTCTCTCACGTTAATGATCCTTCCGCAGGTTCACCTACGGAAACCTTGTTACGACTTTTACTTCCTCTAGATAGTCAAGTTGGTGAACAACCACAAATAAGCAAACAAATAGAGAGATAATAACAATAAAAATATTTGAGAGTTCAAATAATTGACTTCATCCACAATAAAAGAATATAAAAATAAAAATATCAAATGCACTTGAACACATTGGCACAGGAGAACGCTTGCTAAATAGAACCCCAGTAGCACAGACACTGAGAGAAAAAGAAAAAAAAGAAAAAAGAAAAAAAAAGAAAAACAAAACAAAAAAAAAGAACAAAGAAAAAAACTAAAGAGAGAAAAAAAAGAAAAAAAAAGAAAAGAAGAAGAAGAAAAAAAAGAAAAAAAGAAAAAAAGAAAAAAAGAAAAAAAAGAAAAAAAAAAGAAAGAAAAAAGAAAAAAAAAGAAAAAAAAACAGACACTGAGTGAAACAATTAATAAGTGAGACCTCCTGAAACTGAAAAGCTTCTGTAAAGCAAAGAACATGGCCAACAAAACAAAACGACGGCCTTACAGAATGGGAAAAGATCTTCACTAATCTCCAAAATACACAAAGAAGTCGAGAAATTGGTCATCCAAAGAACAAATAATCCAATTTTAAAAAATGGAGTACAGACCTAAACAGAGAACTCTCAACAGAGGGATCTAAAATGGTTGAAAGACACTTAAATGTATTTAGTGATTATATTTCTTTTCCCTTAGGGATAAAGAAATGGAGAAGTTCTTTGAAGCAGTAAGTCACAAAAACACCAGGCCATTAAACTTCAGCTACAGGGAAACCCTGTCTCGTGGAAAAACAAAACAACAACAACAACAACAAAAAAAAAATCCTGAAGCCAGTGATCATTGCAAACATCTGTATGTTCAGATACTGAGCCTGAGCAAGTTAGAGTGTCACAGATTTGCTGCAATTCATTGCAAATTTCATGTGGATCACAAATCCTGCTCAAGTTACAGCTGTTAGTGTCAGTGTGAACCTTGACACCATCTCTACTGGATTCCTGTCAGCTGGGCTCCGGTCTGCTAGAAAAGCAGAAGAACTAAGGTACCGTAATTAACCTCTTCTGTGCCCCACCTGCAAGAACACTCTTTAAGCTACAGTTCTGAAAACAGCCTGGTCCTGGCATAAGAACAGACAGGAGGACCAATGGAACCGAATAGAAGACCCGGATATCGATCCACACATCTTTGAACACCTGATCTTTGATAAAGAAGTCAAAAATATCCAATAGAAAAAAAAAGAAAGCATGTGAGTTCAAGACCAGCCTGGTCTACAAGAGCTAGTTCCAGGACAGGCTCCAAAAAAAAAAAAACTACAGAACAACCCTGTCTCGAAAAAAAAAAAGAAAGAAAGAAAGAAAGAAAGAAAGAAAGAAAGAAAGAAAGAAAGAAGAAAAAGAAAACAGTGCTGTCCTCGAAAATGCCCTCTCCCTTTGAACACGGTCCCTCCTTTGGGCTGAGTTTCCCACACAGCTCTGATGATGCAGGAGGATGCCGAGGGCCCAGTTGGTGCCTGTATCTGTGCCTTGGCAGCAGCTATTCATGTCTTGCCACTCAGAGTCAAATTCCCTTAAGTTTAGCCTTCCCTAAGTGCTTGTTCACTTCAGAAGACTCAACCCTCATCTTCCATGTCCTCCTGGCCTAATTTCTCATATTACTGTTTTACTGAGTATGAATCAGTAATATGAGATGTTCAGGAGAGGGAGGAAGGGTCATTCATGAAAAAAGTGAGTGTTCAACTAACTAACTCCCCATGGGTTCAGGAAGTAGTGAGAAGATATTAATGAAGCAGAGAGAAATTTCTGGTTTTGGAAGGAGGAAATCCTGAATGGCTCCCTCTGTGTCGGAGGAGAGACTCCTGGAAAGGAAACCTCAGGTTCCGGTTGGTCGGTCGGTCGGTCGGTCGGTCAGTTCGGGGAGAAATATCAGCAAGGAGGTAAAGGCCGTGCCTCACGACATCAGCAGTCCCTTCTCTGGAAATTCCATGGTATCCCAGAGAGCTCTCGGAATTTTGTGATGTCTCTCGTGTCCTAGAAACGCCAACTGCCCTCAAGACACACTCTCTCGGTGCCTATAAGACTCGGTTCTAGACATGTTGTCTAGAGAATGGAGATCGTTCGTGGAGAGGCCAGAGGGAGGAAGAAGAAAGCTGGCCTCAGATCTCACAGGAAAACATGGAGAAATAATTAGTGGTCCTGGGGAAGACGAAGTGAGTTCACCACTAGCAGGGACTAGAGAGATTTCTGGATGTGATGGCTTTGAGACTTCCAGGGCTAGGGCTCAGGAACTGGGAGGTTTCTGGGATGAAACAGGTCTGTCTGTCTTGTTTCTCTGAGTTCCTAAAGGGCCAACCCACATCAAAGATTCACGATAGTTGATTTGACAAAGTCGGGAATTGACAAGGAGTGCGGAAGGAGTCAGTGAGATTTCAATACCAGCACTGACTGCACATCATCACCCCCCCCCCGGTCCTTTTCGTTGTGTAGCAATAATAATAGAGAAAGGGGAGTAGTGCTCTGCCAAAGCCCGTATTTTACCATGCCTTATATCACAGCCATTAGCAGGGTTGAGGCATCAAGTGCTGCAGTCAGTCCGACTCCTGTGACCCCCCTAAGGTTTCTGGCTTCCCAGTTTTGAGTGACACCATGGTCTCCAGTTCAGCTTGAGAGCTCTTTAAGAGCCAATGGAGGAGAGAGTGGAAAGAGACTGCCATTTTTTTCTTTTTCCTTGTCTTTCTTTCTTTTGCTGTTTTGCTTTGTTTTTCAAGAAAGGGTTTCTTTGTGTATCTTGGGCTGTCCTAAAACTCACTCTGTAAATCAGGCCATCTTTGAATTCACAGAGATCTGTGTGTGTGCTGTGATTAAAGCCCGGCTGAGACTGCAATTTCTTGTTAGCTCTGGGTGTCCTGAGCTGTTAGTAAGTGACAATGGCTCTGTGTTGTGAATCTCTGTGAATCCAGACTATGTTATGTCCTTCAATGACATGAGTCTGAAGCATCAAGCACCCACCCACCCCTATACTCCCTGAGGTCTCTGAAGTCACACACAGCGCAGCCTCTATGGGTCTGAATAAGGCTTAGAAAGCTTTTCCCTGGTTCACCTGGTGCAGAGGAAACCAGGTAAGTTCTGAGAGACATGCACCACCTTCCTACAGAAAGAAGGGAGGACTGATTAGCTAATACCCACAGAGGGGGAAACTCAAGTCTGGTATTTCAGACAGAACCTGCTTGGACAAAGTCTCATCTGTCAGTCACTTCCTGAGGGAAGGAGGGAGGGAGGGAGGGAGGGAGGGAGGGAGGGAGGGAGGAAGGAAGGACCACAATTATCTCTCCTCTGTGTCCTTTTTACGCTCTTTCCATGCTCTGATGAATATTGTGATTCAAGTTGGCCATGTCCCCTTTTCCACAGCATGTGCACTGTGGCTCTAGATCAAGGAATCAGTTTGTTTGTGTGTTTTGCTCTATCTAGGAGAAGCACCATAGCAGTTGCATACTGACTGAGAAATTTGATTTTTAGGAAATGATTTTTCATATCTGTGAGTGGTCTCTCCATAGATAGCCACTCATCTTTCTTTAAACTTGAGTATAGGAATGAACGATCCCTCCCTCCCTCCCTCCCTCTCTCCCTCTTCATGGGAATGAGTGTCTGCTCTTGCATTGAGGGCTCCCCAGTTCTCAGCATCTCCAGCCCAACCTGTCACAAGCTGATCACACATTTGCAAACTTGGGATATATTCTGCTGAAGTTTTGGGATAATGAATTTCATCAACTATGGGACTAACTTTGTTCTGACAGGACACTCACTCACAATCTCTCCTCATCACACCCACATAGTGTAACAACTTTGTGTTTCCTCCACAATGTGCTCATTTCTGTCAGGGAACTGAAAGCCGGCCAGCCAGCCAACACTATTTTTCCTTGTTTCTCATTTTGTTCTTATATTCTGTCTCTCCCCCCCCCCCCGCCTGGAAAACTTTCAGAGTTCACTCTGCCCCCTGAGTAAAGGTGTTATGCTTCCTTTTATTGTATATTTAGTGTGTGTGTGTGTGTGTGTGTGTGTGTGTGAGAGAGAGAGAGAGAGAGAGAGAGAGAGAGAGATTCATTATGAAATCAAAAGTCAGTCAACAACAGCAAACTTTGTATTTATTTGTCCATCCACGTATTTGCTTGTTTACTTACTTACTTACTTACTTACTCACTCACTCACTCACTCACCCACTTCATTTATTATTTATTTATTTATTTATTTGCAGTGGAAGACTTAATTCAGTAAGAATGATCAGAAGGGTAGGTAGGGTATCCTTGGGAAAAGAGTAAGATATCACGATGACTTTCCCTTCCAAGAGGGAGCTTTCTAGTAAGACGTGAAACCACAGTTTCAAGGGCCCGCTTTCCACAAGTCCTTTTCCAAGGTCAGGCATTTCTTAGGTAAGCAAGGGTCTCCATTCATTCCCTTTGAGGAACTCTCAGGCCCTGCCCTGACATTAACCTCTGACTCCTGCCTATTGTCAAGGCCAATGGGACACTCCTCAGCCCCTCCCTGACCTGAGGTGACCTGAGAAGCCACAGCCCACCCCAGTTCACAGGCCTCTCTTTATCTATCTATCTAACTAAGTAACTGTACAGCATAAAATGTGGAATCTCTTCTCAATGAAATGCTGTTGGCAGCCATTCGATGAATTTATTCTCATCTCAGATCCTGTCCAGCAGGGATGTCTTCTTTCCGTGTTTCTTCTTCTTTTGTATGTTGCAGTCAGTTCAGATGTGCTGGTATATGGTGAGAAAGAGAGAGAGAGAGAAATGGAATTGCTTTTTATTTATTTGAAGAGTTTTAATGATTTAATATTCAGCTATTTCCAGCCTTATTTACCAGCACATTTATTATTACCAGCGAGCACCTTCCTCTGAAAACATTGGAATCGCCCCCCATCTGTACATGTCATGCACGTGCGTGCATATGTGTGTGTGTGTGTGTGTGTGTGTGTGAGCGTGTGCGCATCCCATCTATCTATCTATCTATCTATCTATCTATCTATCTATCTATCTATCTATCTATCTATCTATCTATGTATCCCTTCATCAAATTCCATTTTAGGAGCTGCTATGCTGACCAGTGACATGGAGGCCACCATTTTCTTAGCCAGTGACAGTCAGGAGACAGAAAGAAGGAAAGAAAGGAAGAAAGGAAGAAAGAATCTACATTCCCAAAGAAAGAAAAAAATTAAGTAAATTTTAAAAAGTAAAAAAAAAATTAAGAAAGTAAGTAAATACATACATAAAAATAGACATAAAGAATGAATAAATGAATAAAACTAAATAATAATTGAAACATTCAATAAGTAAATGAGTCACGCTAAATCAGCAGATAAATAAACAGATATATGAAAGAAGATAAGGAAGTGAAGGAATGAATGAACAAGTAAGTAAGTAAGTAAGTAAGTAAATAACTAGGTGGGTCATTTTTTTTAAAGAAGTAAGTAAATGAGATGGGCTGAACAGATAGTAAGTAAGTAAGTAAGTAAGCAAGCAAGCAAGCAAGCAATCGTGAAAAAAAAATGAGAGCCGGGCGATGGTGGCGCACGCCTTTAATCCCAGTACTCGGGAGGCAGAGGTAGGCGGATCTCTGTGAGTTCGAGACCAGCCTGGTCTACAGTGCTAGTTCCAGGACAGGCTCCAAAGCCACAGAGAAACCCTGTCTCGAAAAACCAAAAAAAAAAAAAAGAGAGAGAGAGACACATCCATTCAATCCATAAAAGACAAAACGTGGAAATAAACATGTAAACTGGTCGACCCACCCAAAGCAGGAGGGAGGTCTCTGTCCAGCAGGGCCGTCTTCTTTCCAAGTTGCAGTCAGTCAGATCTCTGGGCAAACAGAAAAAGAAAGCAATTGTTTTCTACTTGAACAGTTTTAATATTACTCAAATGAATTAATATTCAGCTATTTATTCCCAGCCTTATTTACAACTGGATGCCCACCGAGCACCTTCCTCTCATAGCTAGCCCCTTCTACCCCTGCCCCATCTGGACAGATAGACAGGATGTATGTATGTATGTATGTATAAATAAATAAATAATAAAAAAGTAAAATAAAAATAAGTAAATAAATAAATTTTAAAAAAAGTGTTTGGTGAGTGGGGCGTGTTGGCATAGAGAACAAAAGAGATAAACTAACCACCAACACATTGAAGAATGACATCAGTCAATCAAGACATGGAAAAAGACAACTGGTCGACCCAAGTTCACAAGGCCAACTGGTCGACCCCGGTACTTAGCATTTTAAGGCCAAATATTTAATCGGACAACTGGTCGACCCGCTTCCAGTCCGTCAAAAAAAAGGAAGTGCACAGAGACAACTGGTCGACCCGTCAGGTCTAGGAAGATATAATATATATTATACATTAAAAAAAAAAAAAAGAGTCCAGCGGGACATCTGGTCGACCCGCCGCATCCCCGGGGGAAAAAAATGGCCTCCCGCCCGGTGGGAGGGACTACTGGTCTATCCCGGTCCTTTGGAGAAGGAGGTGGAGAGGGGGGAAAAAAAAGTGCGCCCAACCTCCGCCGCCTCCCCGACAGGCGCGCCGCGGCGCCACGGCGCGCGAGCGGAGGTCGGCGGCGAGAGGGGGCCCGGGGCGCCGCCAGACCCTCGCCCATCCTCCCCCGCGAAGAGGGATGGAGAGGGAAAGGCGCGCGCCCGGGAAAGAGGGGACACACCCGCGGGCCGCTGCGGTGCGGTGAGGCAAGCAGCGGGAGTGGACGGAGGAGAGCGAGAGCGGGAAGAGAGCCGCCGTCCGCCGTCCGCCGTGAGCCGCCAGCGGCAGAGCCAGACAATGGTCCTCGGACGGGGCGAGGAGGGCGGGCGAGCCGGCGCCCGTCCCCCTTCCCCCTCTCTCGACCTCTCTCTCACGACCGCCACGCGTGCCCGTGCGCACAAACACTTCCGTGCGCACAACACACGCGCGACCCGTGGAGCGCGCCTCCCGGCGAGAACTCGGGCGAGGCAGGCGAGCGGGCGGGCAGAGCCGCCGCCGCTGCTCTCTCACGTTAATGATCCTTCCGCAGGTTCACCTACGGAAACCTTGTTACGACTTTTACTTCCTCTAGATAGTCAAGTTGGTGAACAACCACAAATAAGCAAACAAATAGAGAGATAATAACAATAAAAATATTTGAGAGTTCAAATAATTGACTTCATCCACAATAAAAGAATATAAAAATAAAAATATCAAATGCACTTGAACACATTGGCACAGGAGAACGCTTGCTAAATAGAACCCCAGTAGCACAGACACTGAGAGAAAAAGAAAAAAAAGAAAAAAGAAAAAAAAAAGAAAAACAAAACAAAAAAAAAGAACAAAGAAAAAAACTAAAGAGAGAAAAAAAAGAAAAAAAAAGAAAAGAAGAAGAAGAAAAAAAAGAAAAAAAGAAAAAAAGAAAAAAAAGAAAAAAAAAGAAAAAAAAACAGACACTGAGAGAAACAATTAATAAGTGAGACCTCCTGAAACTGAAAAGCTTCTGTAAAGCAAAGAACATGGCCAACAAGACAAAACGACGGCCTTACAGAATGGGAAAAGATCTTCACTAATCTCCAAAATACACAAAGAAGTCGAGAAATTGGTCATCCAAAGAACAAATAATCCAATTTTAAAAAATGGAGTACAGACCTAAACAGAGAACTCTCAACAGAGGGATCTAAAATGGTTGAAAGACACTTAAATGTATTTAGTGATTATATTTCTTTTCCCTTAGGGATAAAGAAATGGAGAAGTTCTTTGAAGCAGTAAGTCACAAAAACACCAGGCCGTTAAACTTCAGCTACAGGGAAACCCTGTCTCGTGGAAAAACAAAACAACAACAACAACAACAAAAAAAAAATCCTGAAGCCAGTGATCATTGCAAACATCTGTATGTTCAGATACTGAGCCTGAGCAAGTTAGAGTGTCACAGATTTGCTGCAATTCATTGCAAATTTCATGTGGATCACAAATCCTGCTCAAGTTACAGCTGTTAGTGTCAGTGTGAACCTTGACACCATCTCTACTGGATTCCTGTCAGCTGGGCTCCGGTCTGCTAGAAAAGCAGAAGAACTAAGGTACCGTAATTAACCTCTTCTGTGCCCCACCTGCAAGAACACTCTGTAAGCTACAGTTCTGAAAACAGCCTGGTCCTGGCATAAGAACAGACAGGAGGACCAATGGAACCGAATAGAAGACCCGGATATCGATCCACACATCTTCGAACACCTGATCTTTGATAAAGAAGTCAAAAATATCCAATAGAAAAAAAAAGAAAGCATGTGAGTTCAAGACCAGCCTGGTCTACAAGAGCTAGTTCCAGGACAGGCTCCAAAAAAAAAAAAAAACTACAGAACAACCCTGTCTCGAAAAAAAAAAGAAAGAAAGAAAGAAAGAAAGAAAGAAAGAAAGAAAGAAAGAAGAAAAAGAAAACAGTGCTGTCCTCGAAAATGCCCTCTCCCTTTGAACACGGCCCCTGCTTTGGGCTGAGTTTCCCACACAGCTCTGATGATGCAGGAGGATGCCGAGGGCCCAGTTGGTGCCTGTATCTGTGCCTTGGCAGCAGCTATTCATGTCTTGCCACTCAGAGTCAAATTCCCTTAAGTTTAGCCTTCCCTAAGTGCTTGTTCACTTCAGAAGACTCAACCCTCATCTTCCATGTCCTCCTGGCCTAATTTCTCATATTACTGTTTTACTGAGTATGAATCAGTAATATGAGATGTTCAGGAGAGGGAGGAAGGGTCATTCATGAAAAAAGTGAGTGTTCAACTAACTAACTCCCCATGGGTTCAGGAAGTAGTGAGAAGATATTAATGAAGCAGAGAGAAATTTCTGGTTTTGGAAGGAGGAAATCCTGAATGGCTCCCTCTGTGTCGGAGGAGAGACTCCTGGAAAGGAAACCTCAGGTTCCGGTTGGTCGGTCGGTCGGTCGGTCGGTCAGTTCGGGGAGAAATATCAGCAAGGAGGTAAAGGCCGTGCCTCACGACATCAGCAGTCCCTTCTCTGGAAATTCCACGGTATCCCAGAGAGCTCTCGGAATTTTGTGATGTCTCTCGTGTCCTAGAAACACCAACTGCCCTCAAGACACACTCTCTCGGTGCCTATAAGACTCGGTTCTAGACAT
Source organism: Microtus pennsylvanicus (assembly GCF_037038515.1). NCBI lineage: Eukaryota > Metazoa > Chordata > Mammalia > Rodentia > Cricetidae > Microtus > Microtus pennsylvanicus. The sequence continues at coordinate 322,195 of NW_027460892.1, read as the reverse complement.
GTTGTCTAGAGAATGGAGATCGTTCGTGGAGAGGCCAGAGGGAGGAAGAAGAAAGCTGGCCTCAGATCTCACAGGAAAACATGGAGAAATAATTAGTGGTCCTGGGGAAGACGAAGTGAGTTCACCACTAGCAGGGACTAGAGAGATTTCTGGATGTGATGGCTTTGAGACTTCCAGGGCTAGGGCTCAGGAACTGGGAGGTTTCTGGGATGAAACAGGTCTGTCTGTCTTGTTTCTCTGAGTTCCTAAAGGGCCAACCCACATCAAAGATTCACGATAGTTGATTTGACAAAGTCGGGAATTGACAAGGAGTGCGGAAGGAGTCAGTGAGATTTCAATACCAGCACTGACTGCACATCATCACCCCCCCCCCGGTCCTTTTCGTTGTGTAGCAATAATAATAGAGAAAGGGGAGTAGTGCTCTGCCAAAGCCCGTATTTTACCATGCCTTATATCACAGCCATTAGCAGGGTTGAGGCATCAAGTGCTGCAGTCAGTCCGACTCCTGTGACCCCCCTAAGGTTTCTGGCTTCCCAGTTTTGAGTGACACCATGGTCTCCAGTTCAGCTTGAGAGCTCTTTAAGAGCCAATGGAGGAGAGAGTGGAAAGAGACTGCCATTTTTTTCTTTTTCCTTGTCTTTCTTTCTTTTGCTGTTTTGCTTTGTTTTTCAAGAAAGGGTTTCTTTGTGTATCTTGGGCTGTCCTAAAACTCACTCTGTAAATCAGGCCATCTTTGAATTCACAGAGATCTGTGTGTGTGCTGTGATTAAAGCCCGGCTGAGACTGCAATTTCTTGTTAGCTCTGGGTGTCCTGAGCTGTTAGTAAGTGACAATGGCTCTGTGTTGTGAATCTCTGTGAATCCAGACTATGTTATGTCCTTCAATGACATGAGTCTGAAGCATCAAGCACCCACCCACCCCTATACTCCCTGAGGTCTCTGAAGTCACACACAGCGCAGCCTCTATGGGTCTGAATAAGGCTTAGAAAGCTTTTCCCTGGTTCACCTGGTGCAGAGGAAACCAGGTAAGTTCTGAGAGACATGCACCACCTTCCTACAGAAAGAAGGGAGGACTGATTAGCTAATACCCACAGAGGGGGAAACTCAAGTCTGGTATTTCAGACAGAACCTGCTTGGACAAAGTCTCATCTGTCAGTCACTTCCTGAGGGAAGGAGGGAGGGAGGGAGGGAGGGAGGGAGGGAGGGAGGGAGGAAGGAAGGAAGGACCACAATTATCTCTCCTCTGTGTCCTTTTTACGCTCTTTCCATGCTCTGATGAATATTGTGATTCAAGTTGGCCATGTCCCCTTTTCCACAGCATGTGCACTGTGGCTCTAGATCAAGGAATCAGTTTGTTTGTGTGTTTTGCTCTATCTAGGAGAAGCACCATAGCAGTTGCATACTGACTGAGAAATTTGATTTTTAGGAAATGATTTTTCATATCTGTGAGTGGTCTCTCCATAGATAGCCACTCATCTTTTTTTAAACTTGAGTATAGGAATGAATGATCCCTCCCTCCCTCCCTCCCTCTCTCCCTCTTCATGGGAATGAGTGTCTGCTCTTGCATTGAGGGCTCCCCAGTTCTCAGCATCTCCAGCCCAACCTGTCACAAGCTGATCACACATTTGCAAACTTGGGATATATTCTGCTGAAGTTTTGGGATAATGAATTTCATCAACTATGGGACTAACTTTGTTCTGACAGGACACTCACTCACAATCTCTCCTCATCACACCCACATAGTGTAACAACTTTGTGTTTCCTCCACAATGTGCTCATTTCTGTCAGGGAACTGAAAGCCGGCCAGCCAGCCAACACTATTTTTCCTTGTTTCTCATTTTGTTCTTATATTCTGTCTCTCCCCCCCCCCCCGCCTGGAAAACTTTCAGAGTTCACTCTGCCCCCTGAGTAAAGGTGTTATGCTTCCTTTTATTGTATATTTAGTGTGTGTGTGTGTGTGAGAGAGAGAGAGAGAGAGAGAGAGATTCATTATGAAATCAAAAGTCAGTCAACAACAGCAAACTTTGTATTTATTTGTCCATCCACGTATTTGCTTGTTTACTTACTTACTTACTTACTTACTCACTCACTCACTCACTCACCCACTTCATTTATTATTTATTTATTTATTTATTTGCAGTGGAAGACTTAATTCAGTAAGAATGATCAGAAGGGTAGGTAGGGTATCCTTGGGAAAAGAGTAAGATATCACGATGACTTTCCCTTCCAAGAGGGAGCTTTCTAGTAAGACGTGAAACCACAGTTTCAAGGGCCCGCTTTCCACAAGTCCTTTTCCAAGGTCAGGCATTTCTTAGGTAAGCAAGGGTCTCCATTCATTCCCTTTGAGGAACTCTCAGGCCCTGCCCTGACATTAACCTCTGACTCCTGCCTATTGTCAAGGCCAATGGGACACTCCTCAGCCCCTCCCTGACCTGAGGTGACCTGAGAAGCCACAGCCCACCCCAGTTCACAGGCCTCTCTTTATCTATCTATCTAACTAAGTAACTGTACAGCATAAAATGTGGAATCTCTTCTCAATGAAATGCTGTTGGCAGCTATTCGATGAATTTATTCTCATCTCAGATCCTGTCCAGCAGGGATGTCTTCTTTCCGTGTTTCTTCTTCTTTTGTATGTTGCAGTCAGTTCAGATGTGCTGGTATATGGTGAGAAAGAGAGAGAGAGAGAAATGGAATTGCTTTTTATTTATTTGAAGAGTTTTAATGATTTAATATTCAGCTATTTCCAGCCTTATTTACCAGCACATTTATTATTACCAGCGAGCACCTTCCTCTGAAAACATTGGAATCGCCCCCCATCTGTACATGTCATGCACGTGCGTGCATATGTGTGTGTGTGTGTGTGTGTGTGTGTGTGAGCGTGTGCGCATCCCATCTATCTATCTATCTATCTATCTATCTATCTATCTATCTATCTATCTATCTATGTATCCCTTCATCAAATTCCATTTTAGGAGCTGCTATGCTGACCAGTGACATGGAGGCCACCATTTTCTTAGCCAGTGACAGTCAGGAGACAGAAAGAAGGAAAGAAAGGAAGAAAGGAAGAAAGAATCTACATTCCCAAAGAAAGAAAAAAATTAAGTAAATTTTAAAAAGTAAAAAAAAAATTAAGAAAGTAAGTAAATACATACATAAAAATAGACATAAAGAATGAATAAATGAATAAAACTAAATAATAATTGAAACATTCAATAAGTAAATGAGTCACGCTAAATCAGCAGATAAATAAACAGATATATGAAAGAAGATAAGGAAGTGAAGGAATGAATGAACAAGTAAGTAAGTAAGTAAGTAAATAACTAGGTGGGTCATTTTTTTTAAAGAAGTAAGTAAATGACATGGGCTGAACAGATAGTAAGTAAGTAAGTAAGTAAGCAAGCAAGCAAGCAAGCAATCGTGAAAAAAAAATGAGAGCCGGGCGATGGTGGCGCACGCCTTTAATCCCAGTACTCGGGAGGCAGAGGTAGGCGGATCTCTGTGAGTTCGAGACCAGCCTGGTCTACAGTGCTAGTTCCAGGACAGGCTCCAAAGCCACAGAGAAACCCTGTCTCGAAAAACCAAAAAAAAAAAAAAAGAGAGAGAGAGACACATCCATTCAATCCATAAAAGACAAAACGTGGAAATAAACATGTAAACTGGTCGACCCACCCAAAGCAGGAGGGAGGTCTCTGTCCAGCAGGGCCGTCTTCTTTCCAAGTTGCAGTCAGTCAGATCTCTGGGCAAACAGAAAAAGAAAGCAATTGTTTTCTACTTGAACAGTTTTAATATTACTCAAATGAATTAATATTCAGCTATTTATTCCCAGCCTTATTTACAACTGGATGCCCACCGAGCACCTTCCTCTCATAGCTAGCCCCTTCTACCCCTGCCCCATCTGGACAGATAGACAGGATGTATGTATGTATGTATGTATAAATAAATAAATAATAAAAAAGTAAAATAAAAATAAGTAAATAAATAAATTTAAAAAAAAGTGTTTGGTGAGTGGGGCGTGTTGGCATAGAGAACAAAAGAGATAAACTAACCACCAACACATTGAAGAATGACATCAGTCAATCAAGACATGGAAAAAGACAACTGGTCGACCCAAGTTCACAAGGCCAACTGGTCGACCCCGGTACTTAGGATTTTAAGGCCAAATATTTAATCGGACAACTGGTCGACCCGCTTCCAGTCCGTCAAAAAAAAGGAAGTGCACAGAGACAACTGGTCGACCCGTCAGGTCTAGGAAGATATAATATATATTATACATTAAAAAAAAAAAAAAAAAAAGAGTCCAGCGGGACATCTGGTCGACCCGCCGCATCCCCGGGGGAAAAAAATGGCCTCCCGCCCGGTGGGAGGGACTACTGGTCTACCCCGGTCCTTTGGAGAAGGAGGTGGAGAGGGGGGAAAAATAAGTGCGCCCAACCTCCGCCGCCTCCCCGACAGGCGCGCCGCGGCGCCACGGCGCGCGAGCGGAGGTCGGCGGCGAGAGGGGGCCCGGGGCGCCGCCAGACCCTCGCCCATCCTCCCCCGCGAAGAGGGATGGAGAGGGAAAGGCGCGCGCCCGGGAAAGAGGGGACACACCCGCGGGCCGCTGCGGTGCGGTGAGGCAAGCAGCGGGAGTGGACGGAGGAGAGCGAGAGCGGGAAGAGAGCCGCCGTCCGCCGTCCGCCGTGAGCCGCCAGCGGCAGAGCCAGACAATGGTCCTCGGACGGGGCGAGGAGGGCGGGCGAGCCGGCGCCCGTCCCCCTTCCCCCTCTCTCGACCTCTCTCTCACGACCGCCACGCGTGCCCGTGCGCACAAACACTTCCGTGCGCACAACACACGCGCGACCCGTGGAGCGCGCCTCCCGGCGAGAACTCGGGCGAGGCAGGCGAGCGGGCGGGCAGAGCCGCCGCCGCTGCTCTCTCACGTTAATGATCCTTCCGCAGGTTCACCTACGGAAACCTTGTTACGACTTTTACTTCCTCTAGATAGTCAAGTTGGTGAACAACCACAAATAAGCAAACAAATAGAGAGATAATAACAATAAAAATATTTGAGAGTTCAAATAATTGACTTCATCCACAATAAAAGAATATAAAAATAAAAATATCAAATGCACTTGAACACATTGGCACAGGAGAACGCTTGCTAAATAGAACCCCAGTAGCACAGACACTGAGAGAAAAAGAAAAAAAAGAAAAAAGAAAAAAAAAAGAAAAACAAAACAAAAAAAAAGAACAAAGAAAAAAACTAAAGAGAGAAAAAAAAGAAAAAAAAAGAAAAGAAGAAGAAGAAAAAAAAGAAAAAAAGAAAAAAAGAAAAAAAAGAAAAAAAAAGAAAAAAAAACAGACACTGAGAGAAACAATTAATAAGTGAGACCTCCTGAAACTGAAAAGCTTCTGTAAAGCAAAGAACATGGCCAACAAGACAAAACGACGGCCTTACAGAATGGGAAAAGATCTTCACTAATCTCCAAAATACACAAAGAAGTCGAGAAATTGGTCATCCAAAGAACAAATAATCCAATTTTAAAAAATGGAGTACAGACCTAAACAGAGAACTCTCAACAGAGGGATCTAAAATGGTTGAAAGACACTTAAATGTATTTAGTGATTATATTTCTTTTCCCTTAGGGATAAAGAAATGGAGAAGTTCTTTGAAGCAGTAAGTCACAAAAACACCAGGCCGTTAAACTTCAGCTACAGGGAAACCCTGTCTCGTGGAAAAACAAAACAACAACAACAACAACAAAAAAAAAATCCTGAAGCCAGTGATCATTGCAAACATCTGTATGTTCAGATACTGAGCCTGAGCAAGTTAGAGTGTCACAGATTTGCTGCAATTCATTGCAAATTTCATGTGGATCACAAATCCTGCTCAAGTTACAGCTGTTAGTGTCAGTGTGAACCTTGACACCATCTCTACTGGATTCCTGTCAGCTGGGCTCCGGTCTGCTAGAAAAGCAGAAGAACTAAGGTACCGTAATTAACCTCTTCTGTGCCCCACCTGCAAGAACACTCTGTAAGCTACAGTTCTGAAAACAGCCTGGTCCTGGCATAAGAACAGACAGGAGGACCAATGGAACCGAATAGAAGACCCGGATATCGATCCACACATCTTCGAACACCTGATCTTTGATAAAGAAGTCAAAAATATCCAATAGAAAAAAAAAGAAAGCATGTGAGTTCAAGACCAGCCTGGTCTACAAGAGCTAGTTCCAGGACAGGCTCCAAAAAAAAAAAAAAACTACAGAACAACCCTGTCTCGAAAAAAAAAGAAAGAAAGAAAGAAAGAAAGAAAGAAAGAAAGAAAGAAAGAAAGAAGAAAAAGAAAACAGTGCTGTCCTCGAAAATGCCCTCTCCCTTTGAACACGGCCCCTGCTTTGGGCTGAGTTTCCCACACAGCTCTGATGATGCAGGAGGATGCCGAGGGCCCAGTTGGTGCCTGTATCTGTGCCTTGGCAGCAGCTATTCATGTCTTGCCACTCAGAGTCAAATTCCCTTAAGTTTAGCCTTCCCTAAGTGCTTGTTCACTTCAGAAGACTCAACCCTCATCTTCCATGTCCTCCTGGCCTAATTTCTCATATTACTGTTTTACTGAGTATGAATCAGTAATATGAGATGTTCAGGAGAGGGAGGAAGGGTCATTCATGAAAAAAGTGAGTGTTCAACTAACTAACTCCCCATGGGTTCAGGAAGTAGTGAGAAGATATTAATGAAGCAGAGAGAAATTTCTGGTTTTGGAAGGAGGAAATCCTGAATGGCTCCCTCTGTGTCGGAGGAGAGACTCCTGGAAAGGAAACCTCAGGTTCCGGTTGGTCGGTCGGTCGGTCGGTCGGTCAGTTCGGGGAGAAATATCAGCAAGGAGGTAAAGGCCGTGCCTCACGACATCAGCAGTCCCTTCTCTGGAAATTCCACGGTATCCCAGAGAGCTCTCGGAATTTTGTGATGTCTCTCGTGTCCTAGAAACACCAACTGCCCTCAAGACACACTCTCTCGGTGCCTATAAGACTCGGTTCTAGACATGTTGTCTAGAGAATGGAGATCGTTCGTGGAGAGGCCAGAGGGAGGAAGAAGAAAGCTGGCCTCAGATCTCACAGGAAAACATGGAGAAATAATTAGTGGTCCTGGGGAAGACGAAGTGAGTTCACCACTAGCAGGGACTAGAGAGATTTCTGGATGTGATGGCTTTGAGACTTCCAGGGCTAGGGCTCAGGAACTGGGAGGTTTCTGGGATGAAACAGGTCTGTCTGTCTTGTTTCTCTGAGTTCCTAAAGGGCCAACCCACATCAAAGATTCACGATAGTTGATTTGACAAAGTCGGGAATTGACAAGGAGTGCGGAAGGAGTCAGTGAGATTTCAATACCAGCACTGACTGCACATCATCACCCCCCCCCCGGTCCTTTTCGTTGTGTAGCAATAATAATAGAGAAAGGGGAGTAGTGCTCTGCCAAAGCCCGTATTTTACCATGCCTTATATCACAGCCATTAGCAGGGTTGAGGCATCAAGTGCTGCAGTCAGTCCGACTCCTGTGACCCCCCTAAGGTTTCTGGCTTCCCAGTTTTGAGTGACACCATGGTCTCCAGTTCAGCTTGAGAGCTCTTTAAGAGCCAATGGAGGAGAGAGTGGAAAGAGACTGCCATTTTTTTCTTTTTCCTTGTCTTTCTTTCTTTTGCTGTTTTGCTTTGTTTTTCAAGAAAGGGTTTCTTTGTGTATCTTGGGCTGTCCTAAAACTCACTCTGTAAATCAGGCCATCTTTGAATTCACAGAGATCTGTGTGTGTGCTGTGATTAAAGCCCGGCTGAGACTGCAATTTCTTGTTAGCTCTGGGTGTCCTGAGCTGTTAGTAAGTGACAATGGCTCTGTGTTGTGAATCTCTGTGAATCCAGACTATGTTATGTCCTTCAATGACATGAGTCTGAAGCATCAAGCACCCACCCACCCCTATACTCCCTGAGGTCTCTGAAGTCACACACAGCGCAGCCTCTATGGGTCTGAATAAGGCTTAGAAAGCTTTTCCCTGGTTCACCTGGTGCAGAGGAAACCAGGTAAGTTCTGAGAGACATGCACCACCTTCCTACAGAAAGAAGGGAGGACTGATTAGCTAATACCCACAGAGGGGGAAACTCAAGTCTGGTATTTCAGACAGAACCTGCTTGGACAAAGTCTCATCTGTCAGTCACTTCCTGAGGGAAGGAGGGAGGGAGGGAGGGAGGGAGGGAGGGAGGGAGGGAGGAAGGAAGGAAGGACCACAATTATCTCTCCTCTGTGTCCTTTTTACGCTCTTTCCATGCTCTGATGAATATTGTGATTCAAGTTGGCCATGTCCCCTTTTCCACAGCATGTGCACTGTGGCTCTAGATCAAGGAATCAGTTTGTTTGTGTGTTTTGCTCTATCTAGGAGAAGCACCATAGCAGTTGCATACTGACTGAGAAATTTGATTTTTAGGAAATGATTTTTCATATCTGTGAGTGGTCTCTCCATAGATAGCCACTCATCTTTTTTTAAACTTGAGTATAGGAATGAATGATCCCTCCCTCCCTCCCTCCCTCTCTCCCTCTTCATGGGAATGAGTGTCTGCTCTTGCATTGAGGGCTCCCCAGTTCTCAGCATCTCCAGCCCAACCTGTCACAAGCTGATCACACATTTGCAAACTTGGGATATATTCTGCTGAAGTTTTGGGATAATGAATTTCATCAACTATGGGACTAACTTTGTTCTGACAGGACACTCACTCACAATCTCTCCTCATCACACCCACATAGTGTAACAACTTTGTGTTTCCTCCACAATGTGCTCATTTCTGTCAGGGAACTGAAAGCCGGCCAGCCAGCCAACACTATTTTTCCTTGTTTCTCATTTTGTTCTTATATTCTGTCTCTCCCCCCCCCCCCGCCTGGAAAACTTTCAGAGTTCACTCTGCCCCCTGAGTAAAGGTGTTATGCTTCCTTTTATTGTATATTTAGTGTGTGTGTGTGTGTGAGAGAGAGAGAGAGAGAGAGAGAGATTCATTATGAAATCAAAAGTCAGTCAACAACAGCAAACTTTGTATTTATTTGTCCATCCACGTATTTGCTTGTTTACTTACTTACTTACTTACTTACTCACTCACTCACTCACTCACCCACTTCATTTATTATTTATTTATTTATTTATTTGCAGTGGAAGACTTAATTCAGTAAGAATGATCAGAAGGGTAGGTAGGGTATCCTTGGGAAAAGAGTAAGATATCACGATGACTTTCCCTTCCAAGAGGGAGCTTTCTAGTAAGACGTGAAACCACAGTTTCAAGGGCCCGCTTTCCACAAGTCCTTTTCCAAGGTCAGGCATTTCTTAGGTAAGCAAGGGTCTCCATTCATTCCCTTTGAGGAACTCTCAGGCCCTGCCCTGACATTAACCTCTGACTCCTGCCTATTGTCAAGGCCAATGGGACACTCCTCAGCCCCTCCCTGACCTGAGGTGACCTGAGAAGCCACAGCCCACCCCAGTTCACAGGCCTCTCTTTATCTATCTATCTAACTAAGTAACTGTACAGCATAAAATGTGGAATCTCTTCTCAATGAAATGCTGTTGGCAGCTATTCGATGAATTTATTCTCATCTCAGATCCTGTCCAGCAGGGATGTCTTCTTTCCGTGTTTCTTCTTCTTTTGTATGTTGCAGTCAGTTCAGATGTGCTGGTATATGGTGAGAAAGAGAGAGAGAGAGAAATGGAATTGCTTTTTATTTATTTGAAGAGTTTTAATGATTTAATATTCAGCTATTTCCAGCCTTATTTACCAGCACATTTATTATTACCAGCGAGCACCTTCCTCTGAAAACATTGGAATCGCCCCCCATCTGTACATGTCATGCACGTGCGTGCATATGTGTGTGTGTGTGTGTGTGTGTGTGTGTGAGCGTGTGCGCATCCCATCTATCTATCTATCTATCTATCTATCTATCTATCTATCTATCTATCTATCTATCTATCTATCTATGTATCCCTTCATCAAATTCCATTTTAGGAGCTGCTATGCTGACCAGTGACATGGAGGCCACCATTTTCTTAGCCAGTGACAGTCAGGAGACAGAAAGAAGGAAAGAAAGGAAGAAAGGAAGAAAGAATCTACATTCCCAAAGAAAGAAAAAAATTAAGTAAATTTTAAAAAGTAAAAAAAAAATTAAGAAAGTAAGTAAATACATACATAAAAATAGACATAAAGAATGAATAAATGAATAAAACTAAATAATAATTGAAACATTCAATAAGTAAATGAGTCACGCTAAATCAGCAGATAAATAAACAGATATATGAAAGAAGATAAGGAAGTGAAGGAATGAATGAACAAGTAAGTAAGTAAGTAAGTAAATAACTAGGTGGGTCATTTTTTTTAAAGAAGTAAGTAAATGACATGGGCTGAACAGATAGTAAGTAAGTAAGTAAGTAAGCAAGCAAGCAAGCAAGCAATCGTGAAAAAAAAATGAGAGCCGGGCGATGGTGGCGCACGCCTTTAATCCCAGTACTCGGGAGGCAGAGGTAGGCGGATCTCTGTGAGTTCGAGACCAGCCTGGTCTACAGTGCTAGTTCCAGGACAGGCTCCAAAGCCACAGAGAAACCCTGTCTCGAAAAACCAAAAAAAAAAAAAAAGAGAGAGAGAGACACATCCATTCAATCCATAAAAGACAAAACGTGGAAATAAACATGTAAACTGGTCGACCCACCCAAAGCAGGAGGGAGGTCTCTGTCCAGCAGGGCCGTCTTCTTTCCAAGTTGCAGTCAGTCAGATCTCTGGGCAAACAGAAAAAGAAAGCAATTGTTTTCTACTTGAACAGTTTTAATATTACTCAAATGAATTAATATTCAGCTATTTATTCCCAGCCTTATTTACAACTGGATGCCCACCGAGCACCTTCCTCTCATAGCTAGCCCCTTCTACCCCTGCCCCATCTGGACAGATAGACAGGATGTATGTATGTATGTATGTATAAATAAATAAATAATAAAAAAGTAAAATAAAAATAAGTAAATAAATAAATTTAAAAAAAAGTGTTTGGTGAGTGGGGCGTGTTGGCATAGAGAACAAAAGAGATAAACTAACCACCAACACATTGAAGAATGACATCAGTCAATCAAGACATGGAAAAAGACAACTGGTCGACCCAAGTTCACAAGGCCAACTGGTCGACCCCGGTACTTAGGATTTTAAGGCCAAATATTTAATCGGACAACTGGTCGACCCGCTTCCAGTCCGTCAAAAAAAAGGAAGTGCACAGAGACAACTGGTCGACCCGTCAGGTCTAGGAAGATATAATATATATTATACATTAAAAAAAAAAAAAAAAAAAAGAGTCCAGCGGGACATCTGGTCGACCCGCCGCATCCCCGGGGGAAAAAAATGGCCTCCCGCCCGGTGGGAGGGACTACTGGTCTACCCCGGTCCTTTGGAGAAGGAGGTGGAGAGGGGGGAAAAATAAGTGCGCCCAACCTCCGCCGCCTCCCCGACAGGCGCGCCGCGGCGCCACGGCGCGCGAGCGGAGGTCGGCGGCGAGAGGGGGCCCGGGGCGCCGCCAGACCCTCGCCCATCCTCCCCCGGGAAGAGGGATGGAGAGGGAAAGGCGCGCGCCCGGGAAAGAGGGGACACACCCGCGGGCCGCTGCGGTGCGGTGAGGCAAGCAGCGGGAGTGGACGGAGGAGAGCGAGAGCGGGAAGAGAGCCGCCGTCCGCCGTGAGCCGCCAGTGGCAGAGCCAGACACGGGTCCTCGGACGGGGCGAGGAGGGCGGGCGAGCCGGCGCCCGTCCCCCTTCCCCCTCTCTCGACCTCTCTCTCACGACCGCCACGAGCGCCCGTGCGCACGCACACTTCCGTGCGCACAACACACGTGCGACCCGGGGAGCGCGCCTCCCGGCGAGAACTCGGGCGAGGCAGGCGAGCGGGCGGGCAGAGCCGCCGCCGCTGCTCTCTCACGTTAATGATCCTTCCGCAGGTTCACCTACGGAAACCTTGTTACGACTTTTACTTCCTCTAGATAGTCAAGTTGGTGAACAACCACAAATAAGCAAACAAATAGAGAGATAATAACAATAGAAATATTTGAGAGTTCAAATAATTGACTTCATCCACAATAAAAGAATATAAAAATAAAAATATCAAATGCACTTGAACACATTGGCACAGGAGAACGCTTGCTAAATAGAACCCCAGTAGCACAGACACTGAGAGAAAAAGAAAAAAAAGAAAAAAGAAAAAAAAAAGAAAAACAAAACAAAAAAAAAGAACAAAGAAAAAAACTAAAGAGAGAAAAAAAAGAAAAAAAAAGAAAAGAAGAAGAAGAAAAAAAAGAAAAAAAGAAAAAAAGAAAAAAAAGAAAAAAAAAGAAAGAAAAAAGAAAAAAAAAGAAAAAAAAACAGACACTGAGAGAAACAATTAATAAGTGAGACCTCCTGAAACTGAAAAGCTTCTGTAAAGCAAAGAACATGGCCAACAAGACAAAACGACGGCCTTACAGAATGGGAAAAGATCTTCACTAATCTCCAAAATACACAAAGAAGTCGAGAAATTGGTCATCCAAAGAACAAATAATCCAATTTTAAAAAATGGAGTACAGACCTAAACAGAGAACTCTCAACAGAGGGATCTAAAATGGTTGAAAGACACTTAAATGTATTTAGTGATTATATTTCTTTTCCCTTAGGGATAAAGAAATGGAGAAGTTCTTTGAAGCAGTAAGTCACAAAAACACCAGGCCGTTAAACTTCAGCTACAGGGAAACCCTGTCTCGTGGAAAAACAAAACAACAACAACAACAAAAAAAAAAATCCTGAAGCCAGTGATCATTGCAAACATCTGTATGTTCAGATACTGAGCCTGAGCAAGTTAGAGTGTCACAGATTTGCTGCAATTCATTGCAAATTTCATGTGGATCACAAATCCTGCTCAAGTTACAGCTGTTAGTGTCAGTGTGAACCTTGACACCATCTCTACTGGATTCCTGTCAGCTGGGCTCCGGTCTGCTAGAAAAGCAGAAGAACTAAGGTACCGTAATTAACCTCTTCTGTGCCCCACCTGCAAGAACACTCTGTAAGCTACAGTTCTGAAAACAGCCTGGTCCTGGCATAAGAACAGACAGGAGGACCAATGGAACCGAATAGAAGACCCGGATATCGATCCACACATCTTCGAACACCTGATCTTTGATAAAGAAGTCAAAAATATCCAATAGAAAAAAAAAGAAAGCATGTGAGTTCAAGACCAGCCTGGTCTACAAGAGCTAGTTCCAGGACAGGCTCCAAAAAAAAAAAACTACAGAAGAACCCTGTCTCGAAAAAAAAAAAAAGAAAGAAAGAAAGAAAGAAAGAAAGAAAGAAGAAAAAGAAAACAGTGCTGTCCTCGAAAATGCCCTCTCCCTTTGAACACGGCCCCTCCTTTGGGCTGAGTTTCCCACACAGCTCTGATGATGCAGGAGGATGCCGAGGGCCCAGTTGGTGCCTGTATCTGTGCCTTGGCAGCAGCTATTCATGTCTTGCCACTCAGAGTCAAATTCCCTTAAGTTTAGCCTTCCCTAAGTGCTTGTTCACTTCAGAAGACTCAACCCTCATCTTCCATGTCCTCCTGGCCTAATTTCTCATATTACTGTTTTACTGAGTATGAATCAGTAATATGAGATGTTCAGGAGAGGGAGGAAGGGTCATTCATGAAAAAAGTGAGTGTTCAACTAACTAACTCCCCATGGGTTCAGGAAGTAGTGAGAAGATATTAATGAAGCAGAGAGAAATTTCTGGTTTTGGAAGGAGGAAATCCTGAATGGCTCCCTCTGTGTCGGAGGAGAGACTCCTGGAAAGGAAACCTCAGGTTCCGGTTGGTCGGTCGGTCGGTCGGTCGGTCGGTCAGTTCGGGGAGAAATATCAGCAAGGAGGTAAAGGCCGTGCCTCACGACATCAGCAGTCCCTTCTCTGGAAATTCCACGGTATCCCAGAGAGCTCTCGGAATTTTGTGATGTCACTCGTGTCCTAGAAACGCCAACTGCCCTCAAGACACACTCTCTCGGTGCCTATAAGACTCGGTTCTAGACATGTTGTCTAGAGAATGGAGATCGTTCGTGGAGAGGCCAGAGGGAGGAAGAAGAAAGCTGGCCTCAGATCTCACAGGAAAACATGGAGAAATAATTAGTGGTCCTGGGGAAGACGAAGTGAGTTCACCACTAGCAGGGACTAGAGAGATTTCTGGATGTGATGGCTTTGAGACTTCCAGGGCTAGGGCTCAGGAACTGGGAGGTTTCTGGGATGAAACAGGTCTGTCTGTCTTGTTTCTCTGAGTTCCTAAAGGGCCAACCCACATCAAAGATTCACGATAGTTGATTTGACAAAGTCGGGAATTGACAAGGAGTGCGGAAGGAGTCAGTGAGATTTCAATACCAGCACTGACTGCACATCATCACCCCCCCCCCCCGGTCCTTTTCGTTGTGTAGCAATAATAATAGAGAAAGGGGAGTAGTGCTCTGCCAAAGCCCGTATTTTACCATGCCTTATATCACAGCCATTAGCAGGGTTGAGGCATCAAGTGCTGCAGTCAGTCCGACTCCTGTGACCCCCCTAAGGTTTCTGGCTTCCCAGTTTTGAGTGACACCATGGTCTCCAGTTCAGCTTGAGAGCTCTTTAAGAGCCAATGGAGGAGAGAGTGGAAAGAGACTGCCATTTTTTTCTTTTTCCTTGTCTTTCTTTCTTTTGCTGTTTTGCTTTGTTTTTCAAGAAAGGGTTTCTTTTTGTATCTTGGGCTGTCCTAAAACTCACTCTGTAAATCAGGCCATCTTTGAATTCACAGAGATCTGTGTGTGTGCTGTGATTAAAGCCCGGCTGAGACTGCAATTTCTTGTTAGCTCTGGGTGTCCTGAGCTGTTAGTAAGTGACAATGGCTCTGTGTTGTGAATCTCTGTGAATCCAGACTATGTTATGTCCTTCAATGACATGAGTCTGAAGCATCAAGCACCCACCCACCCCTATACTCCCTGAGGTCTCTGAAGTCACACACAGCGCAGCCTCTATGGGTCTGAATAAGGCTTAGAAAGCTTTTCCCTGGTTCACCTGGTGCAGAGGAAACCAGGTAAGTTCTGAGAGACATGCACCACCTTCCTACAGAAAGAAGGGAGGACTGATTAGCTAATACCCACAGAGGGGGAAACTCAAGTCTGGTATTTCAGACAGAACCTGCTTGGACAAAGTCTCATCTGTCAGTCACTTCCTGAGGGAAGGAGGGAGGGAGGGAGGGAGGGAGGGAGGGAGGGAGGAAGGAAGGAAGGACCACAATTATCTCTCCTCTGTGTCCTTTTTACGCTCTTTCCATGCTCTGATGAATATTGTGATTCAAGTTGGCCATGTCCCCTTTTCCACAGCATGTGCACTGTGGCTCTAGATCAAGGAATCAGTTTGTTTGTGTGTTTTGCTCTATCTAGGAGAAGCACCATAGCAGTTGCATACTGACTGAGAAATTTGATTTTTAGGAAATGATTTTTCATATCTGTGAGTGGTCTCTCCATAGATAGCCACTCATCTTTCTTTAAACTTGAGTATAGGAATGAATGATCCCTCCCTCCCTCCCTCCCTCTCTCCCTCTTCATGGGAATGAGTGTCTGCTCTTGCATTGAGGGCTCCCCAGTTCTCAGCATCTCCAGCCCAACCTGTCACAAGCTGATCACACATTTGCAAACTTGGGATATATTCTGCTGAAGTTTTGGGATAATGAATTTCATCAACTATGGGACTAACTTTGTTCTGACAGGACACTCACTCACAATCTCTCCTCATCACACCCACATAGTGTAACAACTTTGTGTTTCCTCCACAATGTGCTCATTTCTGTCAGGGAACTGAAAGCCGGCCAGCCAGCCAACACTATTTTTCCTTGTTTCTCATTTTGTTCTTATATTCTGTCTCTCCCCCCCCCCCCGCCTGGAAAACTTTCAGAGTTCACTCTGCCCCCTGAGTAAAGGTGTTATGCTTCCTTTTATTGTATATTTAGTGTGTGTGTGTGTGTGTGAGAGAGAGAGAGAGAGAGATTCATTATGAAATCAAAAGTCAGTCAACAACAGCAAACTTTGTATTTATTTGTCCATCCACGTATTTGCTTGTTTACTTACTTACTTACTTACTTACTCACTCACTCACTCACTCACCCACTTCATTTATTATTTATTTATTTATTTATTTATTTATTTATTTGCAGTGGAAGACTTAATTCAGTAAGAATGATCAGAAGGGTAGGTAGGGTATCCTTGGGAAAAGAGTAAGATATCACGATGACTTTCCCTTCCAAGAGGGAGCTTTCTAGTAAGACGTGAAACCACAGTTTCAAGGGCCCGCTTTCCACAAGTCCTTTTCCAAGGTCAGGCATTTCTTAGGTAAGCAAGGGTCTCCATTCATTCCCTTTGAGGAACTCTCAGGCCCTGCCCTGACATTAACCTCTGACTCCTGCCTATTGTCAAGGCCAATGGGACACTCCTCAGCCCCTCCCTGACCTGAGGTGACCTGAGAAGCCACAGCCCACCCCAGTTCACAGGCCTCTCTTTATCTATCTATCTAACTAAGTAACTGTACAGCATAAAATGTGGAATCTCTTCTCAATGAAATGCTGTTGGCAGCCATTCGATGAATTTATTCTCATCTCAGATCCTGTCCAGCAGGGATGTCTTCTTTCCGTGTTTCTTCTTCTTTTGTATGTTGCAGTCAGTTCAGATGTGCTGGTATATGGTGAGAAAGAGAGAGAGAGAGAAATGGAATTGCTTTTTATTTATTTGAAGAGTTTTAATGATTTAATATTCAGCTATTTCCAGCCTTATTTACCAGCACATTTATTATTACCAGCGAGCACCTTCCTCTGAAAACATTGGAATCGCCCCCCATCTGTACATGTCATGCACGTGCGTGCATATGTGTGTGTGTGTGTGTGTGTGTGTGTGTGTGTGTGTGAGCGTGTGCGCATCCCATCTATCTATCTATCTATCTATCTATATATCTATCTATCTATCTATCTATCTATCTATCTATCTATCTATCTATGTATCCCTTCATCAAATTCCATTTTAGGAGCTGCTATGCTGACCAGTGACATGGAGGCCACCATTTTCTTAGCCAGTGACAGTCAGGAGACAGAAAGAAGGAAAGAAAGGAAGAAAGGAAGAAAGAATCTACATTCCCAAAGAAAGAAAAAAATTAAGTAAATTTTAAAAAGTAAAAAAAAAATTAAGAAAGTAAGTAAATACATACATAAAAATAGACATAAAGAATGAATAAATGAATAAAACTAAATAATAATTGAAACATTCAATAAGTAAATGAGTCACGCTAAATCAGCAGATAAATAAACAGATATATGAAAGAAGATAAGGAAGTGAAGGAATGAATGAACAAGTAAGTAAGTAAGTAAGTAAGTAAGTAAATAACTAGGTGGGTCATTTTTTTTAAAGAAGTAAGTAAATGAGATGGGCTGAACAGATAGTAAGTAAGTAAGTAAGTAAGCAAGCAAGCAAGCAAGCAATCGTGAAAAAAAAATGAGAGCCGGGCGATGGTGGCGCACGCCTTTAATCCCAGTACTCGGGAGGCAGAGGTAGGCGGATCTCTGTGAGTTCGAGACCAGCCTGGTCTACAGTGCTAGTTCCAGGACAGGCTCCAAAGCCACAGAGAAACCCTGTCTCGAAAAACCAAAAAAAAAAAAAAAAGAGAGAGAGAGACACATCCATTCAATCCATAAAAGACAAAACGTGGAAATAAACATGTAAACTGGTCGACCCACCCAAAGCAGGAGGGAGGTCTCTGTCCAGCAGGGCCGTCTTCTTTCCAAGTTGCAGTCAGTCAGATCTCTGGGCAAACAGAAAAAGAAAGCAATTGTTTTCTACTTGAACAGTTTTAATATTACTCAAATGAATTAATATTCAGCTATTTATTCCCAGCCTTATTTACAACTGGATGCCCACCGAGCACCTTCCTCTCATAGCTAGCCCCTTCTACCCCTGCCCCATCTGGACAGATAGACAGGATGTATGTATGTATGTATAAATAAATAAATAATAAAAAAGTAAAATAAAAATAAGTAAATAAATAAATTTAAAAAAAAGTGTTTGGTGAGTGGGGCGTGTTGGCATAGAGAACAAAAGAGATAAACTAACCACCAACACATTGAAGAATGACATAAGTCAATCAAGACATGGAAAAAGACAACTGGTCGACCCAAGTTCACAAGGCCAACTGGTCGACCCCGGTACTTAGGATTTTAAGGCCAAATATTTAATCGGACAACTGGTCGACCCGCTTCCAGTCCGTCAAAAAAAAGGAAGTGCACAGAGACAACTGGTCGACCCGTCAGGTCTAGGAAGATATAATATATATTATACATTAAAAAAAAAAAGAGTCCAGCGGGACATCTGGTCGACCCGCCGCATCCCCGGGGGAAAAAAATGGCCTCCCGCCCGGTGGGAGGGACTACTGGTCTACCCCGGTCCTTTGGAGAAGGAGGTGGAGAGGGGGGAAAAATAAGTGCGCCCAACCTCCGCCGCCTCCCCGACAGGCGCGCCGCGGCGCCACGGCGCGCGAGCGGAGGTCGGCGGCGAGAGGGGGCCCGGGGCGCCGCCAGACCCTCGCCCATCCTCCCCCGGGAAGAGGGATGGAGAGGGAAAGGCGCGCGCCCGGGAAAGAGGGGACACACCCGCGGGCCGCTGCGGTGCGGTGAGGCAAGCAGCGGGAGTGGACGGAGGAGAGCGAGAGCGGGAAGAGAGCCGCCGTCCGCCGTGAGCCGCCAGTGGCAGAGCCAGACACGGGTCCTCGGACGGGGCGAGGAGGGCGGGCGAGCCGGCGCCCGTCCCCCTTCCCCCTCTCTCGACCTCTCTCTCACGACCGCCACGAGCGCCCGTGCGCACGCACACTTCCGTGCGCACAACACACGTGCGACCCGGGGAGCGCGCCTCCCGGCGAGAACTCGGGCGAGGCAGGCGAGCGGGCGGGCAGAGCCGCCGCCGCTGCTCTCTCACGTTAATGATCCTTCCGCAGGTTCACCTACGGAAACCTTGTTACGACTTTTACTTCCTCTAGATAGTCAAGTTGGTGAACAACCACAAATAAGCAAACAAATAGAGAGATAATAACAATAAAAATATTTGAGAGTTCAAATAATTGACTTCATCCACAATAAAAGAATATAAAAATAAAAATATCAAATGCACTTGAACACATTGGCACAGGAGAACGCTTGCTAAATAGAACCCCAGTAGCACAGACACTGAGAGAAAAAGAAAAAAAAGAAAAAAGAAAAAAAAAAGAAAAACAAAACAAAAAAAAAGAAAAACAAACCAAAAAAAAAGAACAAAGAAAAAAACTAAAGAGAGAAAAAAAAGAAAAAAAACGAAAAGAAGAAGAAGAAAAAAAAGAAAAAAGAAAAAAAGAAAAAAAAGAAAAAAAAAGAAAGAAAAAAGAAAAAAAAAGAAAAAAAAACAGACACTGAGAGAAACAATTAATAAGTGTGACCTCCTGAAACTGAAAAGCTTCTGTAAAGCAAAGAACATGGCCAACAAGACAAAACGACGGCCTTACAGAATGGGAAAAGATCTTCACTAATCTCCAAAATACACAAAGAAGTCGAGAAATTGGTCATCCAAAGAACAAATAATCCAATTTTAAAAAATGGAGTACAGACCTAAACAGAGAACTCTCAACAGAGGGATCTAAAATGGTTGAAAGACACTTAAATGTATTTAGTGATTATATTTCTTTTCCCTTAGGGATAAAGAAATGGAGAAGTTCTTTGAAGCAGTAAGTCACAAAAACACCAGGCCGTTAAACTTCAGCTACAGGGAAACCCTGTCTCGTGGAAAAACAAAACAACAACAACAACAAAAAAAAAAATCCTGAAGCCAGTGATCATTGCAAACATCTGTATGTTCAGATACTGAGCCTGAGCAAGTTAGAGTGTCACAGATTTGCTGCAATTCATTGCAAATTTCATGTGGATCACAAATCCTGCTCAAGTTACAGCTGTTAGTGTCAGTGTGAACCTTGACACCATCTCTACTGGATTCCTGTCAGCTGGGCTCCGGTCTGCTAGAAAAGCAGAAGAACTAAGGTACCGTAATTAACCTCTTCTGTGCCCCACCTGCAAGAACACTCTGTAAGCTACAGTTCTGAAAACAGCCTGGTCCTGGCATAAGAACAGACAGGAGGACCAATGGAACCGAATAGAAGACCCGGATATCGATCCACACATCTTCGAACACCTGATCTTTGATAAAGAAGTCAAAAATATCCAATAGAAAAAAAAAGAAAGCATGTGAGTTCAAGACCAGCCTGGTCTACAAGAGCTAGTTCCAGGACAGGCTCCAAAAAAAAAAAAACTACAGAACAACCCTGTCTCGAAAAAAAAAAGAAAGAAAGAAAGAAAGAAAGAAAGAAAGAAAGAAAGAAAGAAGAAAAAGAAAACAGTGCTGTCCTCGAAAATGCCCTCTCCCTTTGAACACGGCCCCTCCTTTGGGCTGAGTTTCCCACACAGCTCTGATGATGCAGGAGGATGCCGAGGGCCCAGTTGGTGCCTGTATCTGTGCCTTGGCAGCAGCTATTCATGTCTTGCCACTCAGAGTCAAATTCCCTTAAGTTTAGCCTTCCCTAAGTGCTTGTTCACTTCAGAAGACTCAACCCTCATCTTCCATGTCCTCCTGGCCTAATTTCTCATATTACTGTTTTACTGAGTATGAATCAGTAATATGAGATGTTCAGGAGAGGGAGGAAGGGTCATTCATGAAAAAAGTGAGTGTTCAACTAACTAACTCCCCATGGGTTCAGGAAGTAGTGAGAAGATATTAATGAAGCAGAGAGAAATTTCTGGTTTTGGAAGGAGGAAATCCTGAATGGCTCCCTCTGTGTCGGAGGAGAGACTCCTGGAAAGGAAACCTCAGGTTCCGGTTGGTCGGTCGGTCGGTCGGTCGGTCAGTTCGGGGAGAAATATCAGCAAGGAGGTAAAGGCCGTGCCTCACGACATCAGCAGTCCCTTCTCTGGAAATTCCACGGTATCCCAGAGAGCTCTCGGAATTTTGTGATGTCACTCGTGTCCTAGAAACGCCAACTGCCCTCAAGACACACTCTCTCGGTGCCTATAAGACTCGGTTCTAGACATGTTGTCTAGAGAATGGAGATCGTTCGTGGAGAGGCCAGAGGGAGGAAGAAGAAAGCTGGCCTCAGATCTCACAGGAAAACATGGAGAAATAATTAGTGGTCCTGGGGAAGACGAAGTGAGTTCACCACTAGCAGGGACTAGAGAGATTTCTGGATGTGATGGCTTTGAGACTTCCAGGGCTAGGGCTCAGGAACTGGGAGGTTTCTGGGATGAAACAGGTCTGTCTGTCTTGTTTCTCTGAGTTCCTAAAGGGCCAACCCACATCAAAGATTCACGATAGTTGATTTGACAAAGTCGGGAATTGACAAGGAGTGCGGAAGGAGTCAGTGAGATTTCAATACCAGCACTGACTGCACATCATCACCCCCCCCCGGTCCTTTTCGTTGTGTAGCAATAATAATAGAGAAAGGGGAGTAGTGCTCTGCCAAAGCCCGTATTTTACCATGCCTTATATCACAGCCATTAGCAGGGTTGAGGCATCAAGTGCTGCAGTCAGTCCGACTCCTGTGACCCCCCTAAGGTTTCTGGCTTCCCAGTTTTGAGTGACACCATGGTCTCCAGTTCAGCTTGAGAGCTCTTTAAGAGCCAATGGAGGAGAGAGTGGAAAGAGACTGCCATTTTTTTCTTTTTCCTTGTCTTTCTTTCTTTTGCTGTTTTGCTTTGTTTTTCAAGAAAGGGTTTCTTTGTGTATCTTGGGCTGTCCTAAAACTCACTCTGTAAATCAGGCCATCTTTGAATTCACAGAGATCTGTGTGTGTGCTGTGATTAAAGCCCGGCTGAGACTGCAATTTCTTGTTAGCTCTGGGTGTCCTGAGCTGTTAGTAAGTGACAATGGCTCTGTGTTGTGAATCTCTGTGAATCCAGACTATGTTATGTCCTTCAATGACATGAGTCTGAAGCATCAAGCACCCACCCACCCCTATACTCCCTGAGGTCTCTGAAGTCACACACAGCGCAGCCTCTATGGGTCTGAATAAGGCTTAGAAAGCTTTTCCCTGGTTCACCTGGTGCAGAGGAAACCAGGTAAGTTCTGAGAGACATGCACCACCTTCCTACAGAAAGAAGGGAGGACTGATTAGCTAATACCCACAGAGGGGGAAACTCAAGTCTGGTATTTCAGACAGAACCTGCTTGGACAAAGTCTCATCTGTCAGTCACTTCCTGAGGGAAGGAGGGAGGGAGGGAGGGAGGGAGGGAGGGAGGAAGGAAGGACCACAATTATCTCTCCTCTGTGTCCTTTTTACGCTCTTTCCATGCTCTGATGAATATTGTGATTCAAGTTGGCCATGTCCCCTTTTCCACAGCATGTGCACTGTGGCTCTAGATCAAGGAATCAGTTTGTTTGTGTGTTTTGCTCTATCTAGGAGAAGCACCATAGCAGTTGCATACTGACTGAGAAATTTGATTTTTAGGAAATGATTTTTCATATCTGTGAGTGGTCTCTCCATAGATAGCCACTCATCTTTCTTTAAACTTGAGTATAGGAATGAATGATCCCTCCCTCCCTCCCTCCCTCCCTCTCTCCCTCTTCATGGGAATGAGTGTCTGCTCTTGCATTGAGGGCTCCCCAGTTCTCAGCATCTCCAGCCCAACCTGTCACAAGCTGATCACACATTTGCAAACTTGGGATATATTCTGCTGAAGTTTTGGGATAATGAATTTCATCAACTATGGGACTAACTTTGTTCTGACAGGACACTCACTCACAATCTCTCCTCATCACACCCACATAGTGTAACAACTTTGTGTTTCCTCCACAATGTGCTCATTTCTGTCAGGGAACTGAAAGCCGGCCAGCCAGCCAACACTATTTTTCCTTGTTTCTCATTTTGTTCTTATATTCTGTCTCTCCCCCCCCCCCGCCTGGAAAACTTTCAGAGTTCACTCTGCCCCCTGAGTAAAGGTGTTATGCTTCCTTTTATTGTATATTTAGTGTGTGTGTGTGTGTGTGTGTGTGAGAGAGAGAGAGAGAGAGAGAGAGATTCATTATGAAATCAAAAGTCAGTCAACAACAGCAAACTTTGTATTTATTTGTCCATCCACGTATTTGCTTGTTTACTTACTTACTTACTTACTTACTCACTCACTCACTCACTCACCCACTTCATTTATTATTTATTTATTTATTTATTTATTTATTTGCAGTGGAAGACTTAATTCAGTAAGAATGATCAGAAGGGTAGGTAGGGTATCCTTGGGAAAAGAGTAAGATATCACGATGACTTTCCCTTCCAAGAGGGAGCTTTCTAGTAAGACGTGAAACCACAGTTTCAAGGGCCCGCTTTCCACAAGTCCTTTTCCAAGGTCAGGCATTTCTTAGGTAAGCAAGGGTCTCCATTCATTCCCTTTGAGGAACTCTCAGGCCCTGCCCTGACATTAACCTCTGACTCCTGCCTATTGTCAAGGCCAATGGGACACTCCTCAGCCCCTCCCTGACCTGAGGTGACCTGAGAAGCCACAGCCCACCCCAGTTCACAGGCCTCTCTTTATCTATCTATCTAACTAAGTAACTGTACAGCATAAAATGTGGAATCTCTTCTCAATGAAATGCTGTTGGCAGCCATTCGATGAATTTATTCTCATCTCAGATCCTGTCCAGCAGGGATGTCTTCTTTCCGTGTTTCTTCTTCTTTTGTATGTTGCAGTCAGTTCAGATGTGCTGGTATATGGTGAGAAAGAGAGAGAGAGAGAAATGGAATTGCTTTTTATTTATTTGAAGAGTTTTAATGATTTAATATTCAGCTATTTCCAGCCTTATTTACCAGCACATTTATTATTACCAGCGAGCACCTTCCTCTGAAAACATTGGAATCGCCCCCCATCTGTACATGTCATGCACGTGCGTGCATATGTGTGTGTGTGTGTGTGTGTGTGTGTGTGAGCGTGTGCGCATCCCATCTATCTATCTATCTATCTATCTATCTATCTATCTATCTATCTATCTATCTATCTATGTATCCCTTCATCAAATTCCATTTTAGGAGCTGCTATGCTGACCAGTGACATGGAGGCCACCATTTTCTTAGCCAGTGACAGTCAGGAGACAGAAAGAAGGAAAGAAAGGAAGAAAGGAAGAAAGAATCTACATTCCCAAAGAAAGAAAAAAATTAAGTAAATTTTAAAAAGTAAAAAAAAAATTAAGAAAGTAAGTAAATACATACATAAAAATAGACATAAAGAATGAATAAATGAATAAAACTAAATAATAATTGAAACATTCAATAAGTAAATGAGTCACGCTAAATCAGCAGATAAATAAACAGATATATGAAAGAAGATAAGGAAGTGAAGGAATGAATGAACAAGTAAGTAAGTAAGTAAGTAAGTAAATAACTAGGTGGGTCATTTTTTTTAAAGAAGTAAGTAAATGAGATGGGCTGAACAGATAGTAAGTAAGTAAGTAAGTAAGTAAGCAAGCAAGCAAGCAAGCAATCGTGAAAAAAAAATGAGAGCCGGGCGATGGTGGCGCACGCCTTTAATCCCAGTACTCGGGAGGCAGAGGTAGGCGGATCTCTGTGAGTTCGAGACCAGCCTGGTCTACAGTGCTAGTTCCAGGACAGGCTCCAAAGCCACAGAGAAACCCTGTCTCGAAAAACCAAAAAAAAAAAAAAAAAAGAGAGAGAGAGACACATCCATTCAATCCATAAAAGACAAAACGTGGAAATAAACATGTAAACTGGTCGACCCACCCAAAGCAGGAGGGAGGTCTCTGTCCAGCAGGGCCGTCTTCTTTCCAAGTTGCAGTCAGTCAGATCTCTGGGCAAACAGAAAAAGAAAGCAATTGTTTTCTACTTGAACAGTTTTAATATTACTCAAATGAATTAATATTCAGCTATTTATTCCCAGCCTTATTTACAACTGGATGCCCACCGAGCACCTTCCTCTCATAGCTAGCCCCTTCTACCCCTGCCCCATCTGGACAGATAGACAGGATGTATGTATGTATGTATGTATGTATAAATAAATAAATAATAAAAAAGTAAAATAAAAATAAGTAAATAAATAAATTTAAAAAAAAGTGTTTGGTGAGTGGGGCGTGTTGGCATAGAGAACAAAAGAGATAAACTAACCACCAACACATTGAAGAATGACATCAGTCAATCAAGACATGGAAAAAGACAACTGGTCGACCCAAGTTCACAAGGCCAACTGGTCGACCCCGGTACTTAGCATTTTAAGGCCAAATATTTAATCGGACAACTGGTCGACCCGCTTCCAGTCCGTCAAAAAAAAGGAAGTGCACAGAGACAACTGGTCGACCCGTCAGGTCTAGGAAGATATAATATATATTATACATTAAAAAAAAAAAAAAAAAAAAAGAGTCCAGCGGGACATCTGGTCGACCCGCCGCATCCCCGGGGGAAAAAAATGGCCTCCCGCCCGGTGGGAGGGACTACTGGTCTACCCCGGTCCTTTGGAGAAGGAGGTGGAGAGGGGGGAAAAAAAAGTGCGCCCAACCTCCGCCGCCTCCCCGACAGGCGCGCCGCGGCGCCACGGCGCGCGAGCGGAGGTCGGCGGCGAGAGGGGGCCCGGGGCGCCGCCAGACCCTCGCCCATCCTCCCCCGCGAAGAGGGATGGAGAGGGAAAGGCGCGCGCCCGGGAAAGAGGGGACACACCCGCGGGCCGCTGCGGTGCGGTGAGGCAAGCAGCGGGAGTGGACGGAGGAGAGCGAGAGCGGGAAGAGAGCCGCCGTCCGCCGTGAGCCGCCAGTGGCAGAGCCAGACACGGGTCCTCGGACGGGGCGAGGAGGGCGGGCGAGCCGGCGCCCGTCCCCCTTCCCCCTCTCTCGACCTCTCTCTCACGACCGCCACGAGCGCCCGTGCGCACGCACACTTCCGTGCGCACAACACACGTGCGACCCGGGGAGCGCGCCTCCCGGCGAGAACTCGGGCGAGGCAGGCGAGCGGGCGGGCAGAGCCGCCGCCGCTGCTCTCTCACGTTAATGATCCTTCCGCAGGTTCACCTACGGAAACCTTGTTACGACTTTTACTTCCTCTAGATAGTCAAGTTGGTGAACAACCACAAATAAGCAAACAAATAGAGAGATAATAACAATAAAAATATTTGAGAGTTCAAATAATTGACTTCATCCACAATAAAAGAATATAAAAATAAAAATATCAAATGCACTTGAACACATTGGCACAGGAGAACGCTTGCTAAATAGAACCCCAGTAGCACAGACACTGAGAGAAAAAGAAAAAAAAGAAAAAAGAAAAAAAAAGAAAAACAAAACAAAAAAAAAGAACAAAGAAAAAAACTAAAGAGAGAAAAAAAAGAAAAAAAAAGAAAAGAAGAAGAAGAAAAAAAAGAAAAAAAGAAAAAAAGAAAAAAAAAAGAAAGAAAAAAGAAAAAAAAAGAAAAAAAAAAAAAACTCAGTGAAACAATTAATAAGTGAGACCTCCTGAAACTGAAAAGCTTCTGTAAAGCAAAGAACATGGCCAACAAGACAAAACGACGGCCTTACAGAATGGGAAAAGATCTTCACTAATCTCCAAAATACACAAAGAAGTCGAGAAATTGGTCATCCAAAGAACAAATAATCCAATTTTAAAAAATGGAGTACAGACCTAAACAGAGAACTCTCAACAGAGGGATCTAAAATGGTTGAAAGACACTTAAATGTATTTAGTGATTATATTTCTTTTCCCTTAGGGATAAAGAAATGGAGAAGTTCTTTGAAGCAGTAAGTCACAAAAACACCAGGCCGTTAAACTTCAGCTACAGGGAAACCCTGTCTCGTGGAAAAACAAAACAACAACAACAACAAAAAAAAAATCCTGAAGCCAGTGATCATTGCAAACATCTGTATGTTCAGATACTGAGCCTGAGCAAGTTAGAGTGTCACAGATTTGCTGCAATTCATTGCAAATTTCATGTGGATCACAAATCCTGCTCAAGTTACAGCTGTTAGTGTCAGTGTGAACCTTGACACCATCTCTACTGGATTCCTGTCAGCTGGGCTCCGGTCTGCTAGAAAAGCAGAAGAACTAAGGTACCGTAATTAACCTCTTCTGTGCCCCACCTGCAAGAACACTCTGTAAGCTACAGTTCTGAAAACAGCCTGGTCCTGGCATAAGAACAGACAGGAGGACCAATGGAACCGAATAGAAGACCCGGATATCGATCCACACATCTTCGAACACCTGATCTTTGATAAAGAAGTCAAAAATATCCAATAGAAAAAAAAAGAAAGCATGTGAGTTCAAGACCAGCCTGGTCTACAAGAGCTAGTTCCAGGACAGGCTCCAAAAAAAAAAAAACTACAGAACAACCCTGTCTCGAAAAAAAAGAAAGAAAGAAAGAAAGAAAGAAAGAAAGAAAGAAAGAAAGAAAGAAGAAAAAGAAAACAGTGCTGTCCTCGAAAATGCCCTCTCCCTTTGAACACGGCCCCTCCTTTGGGCTGAGTTTCCCACACAGCTCTGATGATGCAGGAGGATGCCGAGGGCCCAGTTGGTGCCTGTATCTGTGCCTTGGCAGCAGCTATTCATGTCTTGCCACTCAGAGTCAAATTCCCTTAAGTTTAGCCTTCCCTAAGTGCTTGTTCACTTCAGAAGACTCAACCCTCATCTTCCATGTCCTCCTGGCCTAATTTCTCATATTACTGTTTTACTGAGTATGAATCAGTAATATGAGATGTTCAGGAGAGGGAGGAAGGGTCATTCATGAAAAAAGTGAGTGTTCAACTAACTAACTCCCCATGGGTTCAGGAAGTAGTGAGAAGATATTAATGAAGCAGAGAGAAATTTCTGGTTTTGGAAGGAGGAAATCCTGAATGGCTCCCTCTGTGTCGGAGGAGAGACTCCTGGAAAGGAAACCTCAGGTTCCGGTTGGTCGGTCGGTCAGTTCGGGGAGAAATATCAGCAAGGAGGTAAAGGCCGTGCCTCACGACATCAGCAGTCCCTTCTCTGGAAATTCCACGGTATCCCAGAGAGCTCTCGGAATTTTGTGATGTCACTCGTGTCCTAGAAACGCCAACTGCCCTCAAGACACACTCTCTCGGTGCCTATAAGACTCGGTTCTAGACATGTTGTCTAGAGAATGGAGATCGTTCGTGGAGAGGCCAGAGGGAGGAAGAAGAAAGCTGGCCTCAGATCTCACAGGAAAACATGGAGAAATAATTAGTGGTCCTGGGGAAGACGAAGTGAGTTCACCACTAGCAGGGACTAGAGAGATTTCTGGATGTGATGGCTTTGAGACTTCCAGGGCTAGGGCTCAGGAACTGGGAGGTTTCTGGGATGAAACAGGTCTGTCTGTCTTGTTTCTCTGAGTTCCTAAAGGGCCAACCCACATCAAAGATTCACGATAGTTGATTTGACAAAGTCGGGAATTGACAAGGAGTGCGGAAGGAGTCAGTGAGATTTCAATACCAGCACTGACTGCACATCATCACCCCCCCCCCGGTCCTTTTCGTTGTGTAGCAATAATAATAGAGAAAGGGGAGTAGTGCTCTGCCAAAGCCCGTATTTTACCATGCCTTATATCACAGCCATTAGCAGGGTTGAGGCATCAAGTGCTGCAGTCAGTCCGACTCCTGTGACCCCCCTAAGGTTTCTGGCTTCCCAGTTTTGAGTGACACCATGGTCTCCAGTTCAGCTTGAGAGCTCTTTAAGAGCCAATGGAGGAGAGAGTGGAAAGAGACTGCCATTTTTTTCTTTTTCCTTGTCTTTCTTTCTTTTGCTGTTTTGCTTTGTTTTTCAAGAAAGGGTTTCTTTGTGTATCTTGGGCTGTCCTAAAACTCACTCTGTAAATCAGGCCATCTTTGAATTCACAGAGATCTGTGTGTGTGCTGTGATTAAAGCCCGGCTGAGACTGCAATTTCTTGTTAGCTCTGGGTGTCCTGAGCTGTTAGTAAGTGACAATGGCTCTGTGTTGTGAATCTCTGTGAATCCAGACTATGTTATGTCCTTCAATGACATGAGTCTGAAGCATCAAGCACCCACCCACCCCTATACTCCCTGAGGTCTCTGAAGTCACACACAGCGCAGCCTCTATGGGTCTGAATAAGGCTTAGAAAGCTTTTCCCTGGTTCACCTGGTGCAGAGGAAACCAGGTAAGTTCTGAGAGACATGCACCACCTTCCTACAGAAAGAAGGGAGGACTGATTAGCTAATACCCACAGAGGGGGAAACTCAAGTCTGGTATTTCAGACAGAACCTGCTTGGACAAAGTCTCATCTGTCAGTCACTTCCTGAGGGAAGGAGGGAGGGAGGGAGGGAGGGAGGGAGGGAGGAAGGAAGGACCACAATTATCTCTCCTCTGTGTCCTTTTTACGCTCTTTCCATGCTCTGATGAATATTGTGATTCAAGTTGGCCATGTCCCCTTTTCCACAGCATGTGCACTGTGGCTCTAGATCAAGGAATCAGTTTGTTTGTGTGTTTTGCTCTATCTAGGAGAAGCACCATAGCAGTTGCATACTGACTGAGAAATTTGATTTTTAGGAAATGATTTTTCATATCTGTGAGTGGTCTCTCCATAGATAGCCACTCATCTTTCTTTAAACTTGAGTATAGGAATGAATGATCCCTCCCTCCCTCCCTCCCTCCCTCCCTCCCTCCCTCTCTCCCTCTTCATGGGAATGAGTGTCTGCTCTTGCATTGAGGGCTCCCCAGTTCTCAGCATCTCCAGCCCAACCTGTCACAAGCTGATCACACATTTGCAAACTTGGGATATATTCTGCTGAAGTTTTGGGATAATGAATTTCATCAACTATGGGACTAACTTTGTTCTGACAGGACACTCACTCACAATCTCTCCTCATCACACCCACATAGTGTAACAACTTTGTGTTTCCTCCACAATGTGCTCATTTCTGTCAGGGAACTGAAAGCCGGCCAGCCAGCCAACACTATTTTTCCTTGTTTCTCATTTTGTTCTTATATTCTGTCTCCCCCCCCCCCCGCCTGGAAAACTTTCAGAGTTCACTCTGCCCCCTGAGTAAAGGTGTTATGCTTCCTTTTATTGTATATTTAGTGTTTGTGTGTGTGTGTGTGTGTGTGTGTGTGAGAGAGAGAGATTCATCATGAAATCAAAAGTCAGTCAACAACAGCAAACTTTGTATTTATTTGTTCATCCATCCACGTATTTGCTTACTTACTTACTCACTCACTCACTCACTCACTCACTCACCCACTTCATTTATTTATTTATTTATTTATTTATTTATGTATGTATGTATGTATGTATTTATTTATTTGCAGTGGAAGACTTAATTCAGTAAGAATGATCAGAAGGGTAGGTAGGGTATCCTTGGGAAAAGAGTAAGATATCACGATGACTTTCCCTTCCAAGAGGGAGCTTTCTAGTAAGACGTGAAACCACAGTTTCAAGGGCCCGCTTTCCACAAGTCCTTTTCCAAGGTCAGGCATTTCTTAGGTAATCAAGGGTCTCCATTCATTCCCTTTGAGGAACTCTCAGGCCCTGCCCTGACATTAACCTCTGACTCCTGCCTATTGTCAAGGCCAATGGGACACTCCTCAGCCCCTCCCTGACCTGAGGTGACCTGAGAAGCCACAGCCCACCCCAGTTCACAGGCCTCTCTTTATCTATCTATCTAACTAAGTAACTGTACAGCATAAAATGTGGAATCTCTTCTCAATGAAATGCTGTTGGCAGCCATTCGATGAATTTATTCTCATCTCAGATCCTGTCCAGCAGGGATGTCTTCTTTCCGTGTTTCTTCTTCTTTTGTATGTTGCAGTCAGTTCAGATGTGCTGGTATATGGTGAGAAAGAGAGAGAGAGAGAAATGGAATTGCTTTTTATTTATTTGAAGAGTTTTAATGATTTAATATTCAGCTATTTCCAGACTTATTTACCAGCACATTTATTATTACCAGCGAGCACCTTCCTCTGAAAACATTGGAATCGCCCCCCATCTGTACATGTCATGCACGTGCGTGCATATGTGTGTGTGTGTGTGTGTGTGTGTGAGCGTGTGCGCATCCCATCTATCTATCTATCTATCTATCTATCTATCTATCTATCTATCTATCTATGTATCCCTTCATCAAATTCCATTTTAGGAGCTGCTATGCTGACCAGTGACATGGAGGCCACCATTTTCTTAGCCAGTGACAGTCAGGAGACAGAAAGAAGGAAAGAAAGGAAGAAAGGAAGAAAGAATCTACATTCCCAAAGAAAGAAAAAAATTAAGTAAATTTTAAAAAGTAAAAAAAAAATTAAGAAAGTAAGTAAATACATACATAAAAATAGACATAAAGAATGAATAAATGAATAAAACTAAATAATAATTGAAACATTCAATAAGTAAATGAGTCACGCTAAATCAGCAGATAAATAAACAGATATATGAAAGAAAATAAGGAAGTGAAGGAATGAATGAACAAGTAAGTAAGTAAGTAAGTAAGTAAATAACTAGGTGGGTCATTTTTTTTAAAGAAGTAAGTAAATGAGATGGGCTGAACAGATAGTAAGTAAGTAAGTAAGTAAGCAAGCAAGCAAGCAAGCAATCGTGAAAAAAAAATGAGAGCCGGGCGATGGTGGCGCACGCCTTTAATCCCAGTACTCGGGAGGCAGAGGTAGGCGGATCTCTGTGAGTTCGAGACCAGCCTGGTCTACAGTGCTAGTTCCAGGACAGGCTCCAAAGCCACAGAGAAACCCTGTCTCGAAAAACCAAAAAAAAAAAAAAAAGAGAGAGAGAGACACATCCATTCAATCCATAAAAGACAAAACGTGGAAATAAACATGTAAACTGGTCGACCCACCCAAAGCAGGAGGGAGGTCTCTGTCCAGCAGGGCCGTCTTCTTTCCAAGTTGCAGTCAGTCAGATCTCTGGGCAAACAGAAAAAGAAAGCAATTGTTTTCTACTTGAACAGTTTTAATATTACTCAAATGAATTAATATTCAGCTATTTATTCCCAGCCTTATTTACAACTGGATGCCCACCGAGCACCTTCCTCTCATAGCTAGCCCCTTCTACCCCTGCCCCATCTGGACAGATAGACAGGATGTATGTATGTATGTATGTATAAATAAATAAATAATAAAAAAGTAAAATAAAAATAAGTAAATAAATAAATTTAAAAAAAAGTGTTTGGTGAGTGGGGCGTGTTGGCATAGAGAACAAAAGAGATAAACTAACCACCAACACATTGAAGAATGACATCAGTCAATCAAGACATGGAAAAAGACAACTGGTCGACCCAAGTTCACAAGGCCAACTGGTCGACCCCGGTACTTAGCATTTTAAGGCCAAATATTTAATCGGACAACTGGTCGACCCGCTTCCAGTCCGTCAAAAAAAAGGAAGTGCACAGAGACAACTGGTCGACCCGTCAGGTCTAGGAAGATATAATATATATTATACATTAAAAAAAAAAAAAAAAAAAAGAGTCCAGCGGGACATCTGGTCGACCCGCCGCATCCCCGGGGGAAAAAAATGGCCTCCCGCCCGGTGGGAGGGACTACTGGTCTACCCCGGTCCTTTGGAGAAGGAGGTGGAGAGGGGGGAAAAAAAAGTGCGCCCAACCTCCGCCGCCTCCCCGACAGGCGCGCCGCGGCGCCACGGCGCGCGAGCGGAGGTCGGCGGCGAGAGGGGGCCCGGGGCGCCGCCAGACCCTCGCCCATCCTCCCCCGCGAAGAGGGATGGAGAGGGAAAGGCGCGCGCCCGGGAAAGAGGGGACACACCCGCGGGCCGCTGCGGTGCGGTGAGGCAAGCAGCGGGAGTGGACGGAGGAGAGCGAGAGCGGGAAGAGAGCCGCCGTCCGCCGTGAGCCGCCAGTGGCAGAGCCAGACACGGGTCCTCGGACGGGGCGAGGAGGGCGGGCGAGCCGGCGCCCGTCCCCCTTCCCCCTCTCTCGACCTCTCTCTCACGACCACCACGAGCGCCCGTGCGCACGCACACTTCCGTGCGCACAACACACGTGCGACCCGGGGAGCGCGCCTCCCGGCGAGAACTCGGGCGAGGCAGGCGAGCGGGCGGGCAGAGCCGCCGCCGCTGCTCTCTCAAGTTAATGATCCTTCCGCAGGTTCACCTACGGAAACCTTGTTACGACTTTTACTTCCTCTAGATAGTCAAGTTGGTGAACAACCACAAATAAGCAAACAAATAGAGAGATAATAACAATAAAAATATTTGAGAGTTCAAATAATTGACTTCATCCACAATAAAAGAATATAAAAATAAAAATATCAAATGCACTTGAACACATTGGCACAGGAGAACGCTTGCTAAATAGAACCCCAGTAGCACAGACACTGAGAGAAAAAGAAAAAAAAGAAAAAAGAAAAAAAAAAGAAAAACAAAACAAAAAAAAGGAACGAAGAAAAAACCTAAAGAGAGAAAAAAAAGAAAAGAAGAAGAAGAAAAAAAAGAAAAAAAGAAAAAAAGAAAAAAAAGAAAAAAAAAGAAAAAAAAACAGACACTGAGTGAAACAATTAATAAGTGAGACCTCCTGAAACTGAAAAGCTTCTGTAAAGCAAAGAACATGGCCAACAAGACAAAACGACGGCCTTACAGAATGGGAAAAGATCTTCACTAATCTCCAAAATACACAAAGAAGTCGAGAAATTGGTCATCCAAAGAACAAATAATCCAATTTTAAAAAATGGAGTACAGACCTAAACAGAGAACTCTCAACAGAGGGATCTAAAATGGTTGAAAGACACTTAAATGTATTTAGTGATTATATTTCTTTTCCCTTAGGGATAAAGAAATGGAGAAGTTCTTTGAAGCAGTAAGTCACAAAAACACCAGGCCGTTAAACTTCAGCTACAGGGAAACCCTGTCTCGTGGAAAAACAAAACAACAACAACAACAACAAAAAAAAAATCCTGAAGCCAGTGATCATTGCAAACATCTGTATGTTCAGATACTGAGCCTGAGCAAGTTAGAGTGTCACAGATTTGCTGCAATTCATTGCAAATTTCATGTGGATCACAAATCCTGCTCAAGTTACAGCTGTTAGTGTCAGTGTGAACCTTGACACCATCTCTACTGGATTCCTGTCAGCTGGGCTCCGGTCTGCTAGAAAAGCAGAAGAACTAAGGTACCGTAATTAACCTCTTCTGTGCCCCACCTGCAAGAACACTCTGTAAGCTACAGTTCTGAAAACAGCCTGGTCCTGGCATAAGAACAGACAGGAGGACCAATGGAACCGAATAGAAGACCCGGATATCGATCCACACATCTTCGAACACCTGATCTTTGATAAAGAAGTCAAAAATATCCAATAGAAAAAAAAAGAAAGCATGTGAGTTCAAGACCAGCCTGGTCTACAAGAGCTAGTTCCAGGACAGGCTCCAAAAAAAAAAAAAACTACAGAACAACCCTGTCTCGAAAAAAAAAAAGAAAGAAAGAAAGAAAGAAAGAAGAAAAAGAAAACAGTGCTGTCCTCGAAAATGCCCTCTCCCTTTGAACACGGCCCCTCCTTTGGGCTGAGTTTCCCACACAGCTCTGATGATGCAGGAGGATGCCGAGGGCCCAGTTGGTGCCTGTATCTGTGCCTTGGCAGCAGCTATTCATGTCTTGCCACTCAGAGTCAAATTCCCTTAAGTTTAGCCTTCCCTAAGTGCTTGTTCACTTCAGAAGACTCAACCCTCATCTTCCATGTCCTCCTGGCCTAATTTCTCATATTACTGTTTTACTGAGTATGAATCAGTAATATGAGATGTTCAGGAGAGGGAGGAAGGGTCATTCATGAAAAAAGTGAGTGTTCAACTAACTAACTCCCCATGGGTTCAGGAAGTAGTGAGAAGATATTAATGAAGCAGAGAGAAATTTCTGGTTTTGGAAGGAGGAAATCCTGAATGGCTCCCTCTGTGTCGGAGGAGAGACTCCTGGAAAGGAAACCTCAGGTTCCGGTTGGTCGGTCGGTCGGTCGGTCGGTCAGTTCGGGGAGAAATATCAGCAAGGAGGTAAAGGCCGTGCCTCACGACATCAGCAGTCCCTTCTCTGGAAATTCCACGGTATCCCAGAGAGCTCTCGAAATTTTGTGATGTCACTCGTGTCCTAGAAACGCCAACTGCCCTCAAGACACACTCTCTCGGTGCCTATAAGACTCGGTTCTAGACATGTTGTCTAGAGAATGGAGATCGTTCGTGGAGAGGCCAGAGGGAGGAAGAAGAAAGCTGGCCTCAGATCTCACAGGAAAACATGGAGAAATAATTAGTGGTCCTGGGGAAGACGAAGTGAGTTCACCACTAGCAGGGACTAGAGAGATTTCTGGATGTGATGGCTTTGAGACTTCCAGGGCTAGGGCTCAGGAACTGGGAGGTTTCTGGGATGAAACAGGTCTGTCTGTCTTGTTTCTCTGAGTTCCTAAAGGGCCAACCCACATCAAAGATTCACGATAGTTGATTTGACAAAGTCGGGAATTGACAAGGAGTGCGGAAGGAGTCAGTGAGATTTCAATACCAGCACTGACTGCACATCATCACCCCCCCCCCCGGTCCTTTTCGTTGTGTAGCAATAATAATAGAGAAAGGGGAGTAGTGCTCTGCCAAAGCCCGTATTTTACCATGCCTTATATCACAGCCATTAGCAGGGTTGAGGCATCAAGTGCTGCAGTCAGTCCGACTCCTGTGACCCCCCTAAGGTTTCTGGCTTCCCAGTTTTGAGTGACACCATGGTCTCCAGTTCAGCTTGAGAGCTCTTTAAGAGCCAATGGAGGAGAGAGTGGAAAGAGACTGCCATTTTTTTCTTTTTCCTTGTCTTTCTTTCTTTTGCTGTTTTGCTTTGTTTTTCAAGAAAGGGTTTCTTTGTGTATCTTGGGCTGTCCTAAAACTCACTCTGTAAATCAGGCCATCTTTGAATTCACAGAGATCTGTGTGTGTGCTGTGATTAAAGCCCGGCTGAGACTGCAATTTCTTGTTAGCTCTGGGTGTCCTGAGCTGTTAGTAAGTGACAATGGCTCTGTGTTGTGAATCTCTGTGAATCCAGACTATGTTATGTCCTTCAATGACATGAGTCTGAAGCATCAAGCACCCACCCACCCCTATACTCCCTGAGGTCTCTGAAGTCACACACAGCGCAGCCTCTATGGGTCTGAATAAGGCTTAGAAAGCTTTTCCCTGGTTCACCTGGTGCAGAGGAAACCAGGTAAGTTCTGAGAGACATGCACCACCTTCCTACAGAAAGAAGGGAGGACTGATTAGCTAATACCCACAGAGGGGGAAACTCAAGTCTGGTATTTCAGACAGAACCTGCTTGGACAAAGTCTCATCTGTCAGTCACTTCCTGAGGGAAGGAGGGAGGGAGGGAGGGAGGGAGGGAGGGAGGGAGGGAGGGAGGAAGGAAGGACCACAATTATCTCTCCTCTGTGTCCTTTTTACGCTCTTTCCATGCTCTGATGAATATTGTGATTCAAGTTGGCCATGTCCCCTTTTCCACAGCATGTGCACTGTGGCTCTAGATCAAGGAATCAGTTTGTTTGTGTGTTTTGCTCTATCTAGGAGAAGCACCATAGCAGTTGCATACTGACTGAGAAATTTGATTTTTAGGAAATGATTTTTCATATCTGTGAGTGGTCTCTCCATAGATAGCCACTCATCTTTCTTTAAACTTGAGTATAGGAATGAATGATCCCTCCCTCCCTCCCTCCCTCTCTCCCTCTTCATGGGAATGAGTGTCTGCTCTTGCATTGAGGGCTCCCCAGTTCTCAGCATCTCCAGCCCAACCTGTCACAAGCTGATCACACATTTGCAAACTTGGGATATATTCTGCTGAAGTTTTGGGATAATGAATTTCATCAACTATGGGACTAACTTTGTTCTGACAGGACACTCACTCACAATCTCTCCTCATCACACCCACATAGTGTAACAACTTTGTGTTTCCTCCACAATGTGCTCATTTCTGTCAGGGAACTGAAAGCCGGCCAGCCAGCCAACACTATTTTTCCTTGTTTCTCATTTTGTTCTTATATTCTGTCTCTCCCCCCCCCCCGCCTGGAAAACTTTCAGAGTTCACTCTGCCCCCTGAGTAAAGGTGTTATGCTTCCTTTTATTGTATATTTAGTGTGTGTGTGTGTGTGAGAGAGAGAGAGAGAGAGAGAGATTCATTATGAAATCAAAAGTCAGTCAACAACAGCAAACTTTGTATTTATTTGTCCATCCACGTATTTGCTTGTTTACTTACTTACTTACTTACTTACTCACTCACTCACTCACTCACCCACTTCATTTATTATTTATTTATTTATTTATTTGCAGTGGAAGACTTAATTCAGTAAGAATGATCAGAAGGGTAGGTAGGGTATCCTTGGGAAAAGAGTAAGATATCACGATGACTTTCCCTTCCAAGAGGGAGCTTTCTAGTAAGACGTGAAACCACAGTTTCAAGGGCCCGCTTTCCACAAGTCCTTTTCCAAGGTCAGGCATTTCTTAGGTAAGCAAGGGTCTCCATTCATTCCCTTTGAGGAACTCTCAGGCCCTGCCCTGACATTAACCTCTGACTCCTGCCTATTGTCAAGGCCAATGGGACACTCCTCAGCCCCTCCCTGACCTGAGGTGACCTGAGAAGCCACAGCCCACCCCAGTTCACAGGCCTCTCTTTATCTATCTATCTAACTAAGTAACTGTACAGCATAAAATGTGGAATCTCTTCTCAATGAAATGCTGTTGGCAGCCATTCGATGAATTTATTCTCATCTCAGATCCTGTCCAGCAGGGATGTCTTCTTTCCGTGTTTCTTCTTCTTTTGTATGTTGCAGTCAGTTCAGATGTGCTGGTATATGGTGAGAAAGAGAGAGAGAGAGAAATGGAATTGCTTTTTATTTATTTGAAGAGTTTTAATGATTTAATATTCAGCTATTTCCAGCCTTATTTACCAGCACATTTATTATTACCAGCGAGCACCTTCCTCTGAAAACATTGGAATCGCCCCCCATCTGTACATGTCATGCACGTGCGTGCATATGTGTGTGTGTGTGTGTGTGTGAGCGTGTGCGCATCCCATCTATCTATCTATCTATCTATCTATCTATCTATCTATCTATCTATCTATGTATCCCTTCATCAAATTCCATTTTAGGAGCTGCTATGCTGACCAGTGACATGGAGGCCACCATTTTCTTAGCCAGTGACAGTCAGGAGACAGAAAGAAGGAAAGAAAGGAAGAAAGGAAGAAAGAATCTACATTCCCAAAGAAAGAAAAAAATTAAGTAAATTTTAAAAAGTAAAAAAAAAATTAAGAAAGTAAGTAAATACATACATAAAAATAGACATAAAGAATGAATAAATGAATAAAACTAAATAATAATTGAAACATTCAATAAGTAAATGAGTCACGCTAAATCAGCAGATAAATAAACAGATATATGAAAGAAGATAAGGAAGTGAAGGAATGAATGAACAAGTAAGTAAGTAAGTAAGTAAATAACTAGGTGGGTCATTTTTTTTAAAGAAGTAAGTAAATGACATGGGCTGAACAGATAGTAAGTAAGTAAGTAAGTAAGCAAGCAAGCAAGCAAGCAATCGTGAAAAAAAATGAGAGCCGGGCGATGGTGGCGCACGCCTTTAATCCCAGTACTCGGGAGGCAGAGGTAGGCGGATCTCTGTGAGTTCGAGACCAGCCTGGTCTACAGTGCTAGTTCCAGGACAGGCTCCAAAGCCACAGAGAAACCCTGTCTCGAAAAACCAAAAAAAAAAAAAAAAAAAGAGAGAGAGAGACACATCCATTCAATCCATAAAAGACAAAACGTGGAAATAAACATGTAAACTGGTCGACCCACCCAAAGCAGGAGGGAGGTCTCTGTCCAGCAGGGCCGTCTTCTTTCCAAGTTGCAGTCAGTCAGATCTCTGGGCAAACAGAAAAAGAAAGCAATTGTTTTCTACTTGAACAGTTTTAATATTACTCAAATGAATTAATATTCAGCTATTTATTCCCAGCCTTATTTACAACTGGATGCCCACCGAGCACCTTCCTCTCATAGCTAGCCCCTTCTACCCCTGCCCCATCTGGACAGATAGACAGGATGTATGTATGTATGTATAAATAAATAAATAAATAATAAAAAAGTAAAATAAAAATAAGTAAATAAATAAATTAAAACAAAAGTGTTTGGTGAGTGGGGCGTGTTGGCATAGAGAACAAAAGAGATAAACTAACCACCAACACATTGAAGAATGACATCAGTCAATCAAGACATGGAAAAAGACAACTGGTCGACCCAAGTTCACAAGGCCAACTGGTCGACCCCGGTACTTAGCATTTTAAGGCCAAATATTTAATCGGACAACTGGTCGACCCGCTTCTAGTCAGTCAAAAAAAAGGAAGTGCACAGAGACAACTGGTCGACCCGTCAGGTCTAGGAAGATATAATATATATTATACATTAAAAAAAAAAAAGAGTCCAGCGGGACATCTGGTCGACCCGCCGCATCCCCGGGGGAAAAAAATGGCCTCCCGCCCGGTGGGAGGGACTACTGGTCTACCCCGGTCCTTTGGAGAAGGAGGTGGAGAGGGGGGAAAAAAAAGTGCGCCCAACCTCCGCCGCCTCCCCGACAGGCGCGCCGCGGCGCCACGGCGCGCGAGCAGAGGTCGGCGGCGAGAGGGGGCCCGGGGCGCCGCCAGACCCTCGCCCATCCTCCCCCGCGAAGAGGGATGGAGAGGGAAAGGCGCGCGCCCGGGAAAGAGGGGACACACCCGCGGGCCGCTGCGGTGCGGTGAGGCAAGCAGCGGGAGTGGACGGAGGAGAGCGAGAGCGGGAAGAGAGCCGCCGTCCGCCGTGAGCCGCCAGTGGCAGAGCCAGACACGGGTCCTCGGACGGGGCGAGGAGGGCGGGCGAGCCGGCGCCCGTCCCCCTTCCCCCTCTCTCGACCTCTCTCTCACGACCGCCACGAGCGCCCGTGCGCACGCACACTTCCGTGCGCACAACACACGTGCGACCCGGGGAGCGCGCCTCCCGGCGAGAACTCGGGCGAGGCAGGCGAGCGGGCGGGCAGAGCCGCCACCGCTGCTCTCTCACGTTAATGATCCTTCCGCAGGTTCACCTACGGAAACCTTGTTACGACTTTTACTTCCTCTAGATAGTCAAGTTGGTGAACAACCACAAATAAGCAAACAAATAGAGAGATAATAACAATAAAAATATTTGAGAGTTCAAATAATTGACTTCATCCACAATAAAAGAATATAAAAATAAAAATATCAAATGCACTTGAACACATTGGCACAGGAGAACGCTTGCTAAATAGAACCCCAGTAGCACAGACACTGAGAGAAAAAGAAAAAAAAGAAAAAAGAAAAAAAAAAGAAAAACAAAACAAAAAAAAAGAACAAAGAAAAAAACTAAAGAGAGAAAAAAAGAAAAAAAAAGAAAAGAAGAAGAAGAAAAAAAGAAAAAAAGAAAAAAAGAAAAAAAAGAAAAAAAAAAGAAAGAAAAAAGAAAAAAAAAGAAAAAAAAACAGACACTGAGAGAAACAATTAATAAGTGAGACCTCCTGAAACTGAAAAGCTTCTGTAAAGCAAAGAACATGGCCAACAAGACAAAACGACGGCCTTACAGAATGGGAAAAGATCTTCACTAATCTCCAAAATACACAAAGAAGTCGAGAAATTGGTCATCCAAAGAACAAATAATCCAATTTTAAAAAATGGAGTACAGACCTAAACAGAGAACTCTCAACAGAGGGATCTAAAATGGTTGAAAGACACTTAAATGTATTTAGTGATTATATTTCTTTTCCCTTAGGGATAAAGAAATGGAGAAGTTCTTTGAAGCAGTAAGTCACAAAAACACCAGGCCGTTAAACTTCAGCTACAGGGAAACCCTGTCTCGTGGAAAAACAAAACAACAACAACAACAACAAAAAAAAATCCTGAAGCCAGTGATCATTGCAAACATCTGTATGTTCAGATACTGAGCCTGAGCAAGTTAGAGTGTCACAGATTTGCTGCAATTCATTGCAAATTTCATGTGGATCACAAATCCTGCTCAAGTTACAGCTGTTAGTGTCAGTGTGAACCTTGACACCATCTCTACTGGATTCCTGTCAGCTGGGCTCTGGTCTGCTAGAAAAGCAGAAGAACTAAGGTACCGTAATTAACCTCTTCTGTGCCCCACCTGCAAGAACACTCTGTAAGCTACAGTTCTGAAAACAGCCTGGTCCTGGCATAAGAACAGACAGGAGGACCAATGGAACCGAATAGAAGACCCGGATATCGATCCACACATCTTCGAACACCTGATCTTTGATAAAGAAGTCAAAAATACCCAATAGAAAAAAAAAGAAAGCATGTGAGTTCAAGACCAGCCTGGTCTACAAGAGCTAGTTCCAGGACAGGCTCCAAAAAAAAAAAAACTACAGAACAACCCTGTCTCGAAAAAAAAAAAGAAAGAAAGAAAGAAAGAAAGAAAGAAAGAAAGAAAGAAAGAAAGAAGAAAAAGAAAACAGTGCTGTCCTCGAAAATGCCCTCTCCCTTTGAACACGGCCCCTCCTTTGGGCTGAGTTTCCCACACAGCTCTGATGATGCAGGAGGATGCCGAGGGCCCAGTTGGTGCCTGTATCTGTGCCTTGGCAGCAGCTATTCATGTCTTGCCACTCAGAGTCAAATTCCCTTAAGTTTAGCCTTCCCTAAGTGCTTGTTCACTTCAGAAGACTCAACCCTCATCTTCCATGTCCTCCTGGCCTAATTTCTCATATTACTGTTTTACTGAGTATGAATCAGTAATATGAGATGTTCAGGAGAGGGAGGAAGGGTCATTCATGAAAAAAGTGAGTGTTCAACTAACTAACTCCCCATGGGTTCAGGAAGTAGTGAGAAGATATTAATGAAGCAGAGAGAAATTTCTGGTTTTGGAAGGAGGAAATCCTGAATGGCTCCCTCTGTGTCGGAGGAGAGACTCCTGGAAAGGAAACCTCAGGTTCCGGTTGGTCGGTCGGTCGGTCGGTCGGTCAGTTCGGGGAGAAATATCAGCAAGGAGGTAAAGGCCGTGCCTCACGACATCAGCAGTCCCTTCTCTGGAAATTCCACGGTATCCCAGAGAGCTCTCGGAATTTTGTGATGTCACTCGTGTCCTAGAAACGCCAACTGCCCTCAAGACACACTCTCTCGGTGCCTATAAGACTCGGTTCTAGACATGTTGTCTAGAGAATGGAGATCGTTCGTGGAGAGGCCAGAGGGAGGAAGAAGAAAGCTGGCCTCAGATCTCACAGGAAAACATGGAGAAATAATTAGTGGTCCTGGGGAAGACGAAGTGAGTTCACCACTAGCAGGGACTAGAGAGATTTCTGGATGTGATGGCTTTGAGACTTCCAGGGCTAGGGCTCAGGAACTGGGAGGTTTCTGGGATGAAACAGGTCTGTCTGTCTTGTTTCTCTGAGTTCCTAAAGGGCCAACCCACATCAAAGATTCACGATAGTTGATTTGACAAAGTCGGGAATTGACAAGGAGTGCGGAAGGAGTCAGTGAGATTTCAATACCAGCACTGACTGCACATCATCACCCCCCCCCCCGGTCCTTTTCGTTGTGTAGCAATAATAATAGAGAAAGGGGAGTAGTGCTCTGCCAAAGCCCGTATTTTACCATGCCTTATATCACAGCCATTAGCAGGGTTGAGGCATCAAGTGCTGCAGTCAGTCCGACTCCTGTGACCCCCCTAAGGTTTCTGGCTTCCCAGTTTTGAGTGACACCATGGTCTCCAGTTCAGCTTGAGAGCTCTTTAAGAGCCAATGGAGGAGAGAGTGGAAAGAGACTGCCATTTTTTTCTTTTTCCTTGTCTTTCTTTCTTTTGCTGTTTTGCTTTGTTTTTCAAGAAAGGGTTTCTTTGTGTATCTTGGGCTGTCCTAAAACTCACTCTGTAAATCAGGCCATCTTTGAATTCACAGAGATCTGTGTGTGTGCTGTGATTAAAGCCCGGCTGAGACTGCAATTTCTTGTTAGCTCTGGGTGTCCTGAGCTGTTAGTAAGTGACAATGGCTCTGTGTTGTGAATCTCTGTGAATCCAGACTATGTTATGTCCTTCAATGACATGAGTCTGAAGCATCAAGCACCCACCCACCCCTATACTCCCTGAGGTCTCTGAAGTCACACACAGCGCAGCCTCTATGGGTCTGAATAAGGCTTAGAAAGCTTTTCCCTGGTTCACCTGGTGCAGAGGAAACCAGGTAAGTTCTGAGAGACATGCACCACCTTCCTACAGAAAGAAGGGAGGACTGATTAGCTAATACCCACAGAGGGGGAAACTCAAGTCTGGTATTTCAGACAGAACCTGCTTGGACAAAGTCTCATCTGTCAGTCACTTCCTGAGGGAAGGAGGGAGGGAGGGAGGGAGGGAGGGAGGAAGGAAGGACCACAATTATCTCTCCTCTGTGTCCTTTTTACGCTCTTTCCATGCTCTGATGAATATTGTGATTCAAGTTGGCCATGTCCCCTTTTCCACAGCATGTGCACTGTGGCTCTAGATCAAGGAATCAGTTTGTTTGTGTGTTTTGCTCTATCTAGGAGAAGCACCATAGCAGTTGCATACTGACTGAGAAATTTGATTTTTAGGAAATGATTTTTCATATCTGTGAGTGGTCTCTCCATAGATAGCCACTCATCTTTCTTTAAACTTGAGTATAGGAATGAATGATCCCTCCCTCCCTCCCTCCCTCTCTCCCTCTTCATGGGAATGAGTGTCTGCTCTTGCATTGAGGGCTCCCCAGTTCTCAGCATCTCCAGCCCAACCTGTCACAAGCTGATCACACATTTGCAAACTTGGGATATATTCTGCTGAAGTTTTGGGATAATGAATTTCATCAACTATGGGACTAACTTTGTTCTGACAGGACACTCACTCACAATCTCTCCTCATCACACCCACATAGTGTAACAACTTTGTGTTTCCTCCACAATGTGCTCATTTCTGTCAGGGAACTGAAAGCCGGCCAGCCAACCAACACTATTTTTCCTTGTTTCTCATTTTGTTCTTATATTCTGTCTCTCCCCCCCCCCGCCTGGAAAACTTTCAGAGTTCACTCTGCCCCCTGAGTAAAGGTGTTATGCTTCCTTTTATTGTATATTTAGTGTGTGTGTGTGTGTGAGAGAGAGAGAGAGAGAGAGAGAGAGATTCATTATGAAATCAAAAGTCAGTCAACAACAGCAAACTTTGTATTTATTTGTCCATCCACGTATTTGCTTGTTTACTTACTTACTTACTTACTTACTCACTCACTCACTCACTCACCCACTTCATTT
Source organism: Microtus pennsylvanicus (assembly GCF_037038515.1). Taxonomy (NCBI): domain Eukaryota; kingdom Metazoa; phylum Chordata; class Mammalia; order Rodentia; family Cricetidae; genus Microtus; species Microtus pennsylvanicus. The sequence continues at coordinate 277,932 of NW_027460892.1, read as the reverse complement.
ATTATTTATTTATTTATTTATTTATTTGCAGTGGAAGACTTAATTCAGTAAGAATGATCAGAAGGGTAGGTAGGGTATCCTTGGGAAAAGAGTAAGATATCACGATGACTTTCCCTTCCAAGAGGGAGCTTTCTAGTAAGACGTGAAACCACAGTTTCAAGGGCCCGCTTTCCACAAGTCCTTTTCCAAGGTCAGGCATTTCTTAGGTAAGCAAGGGTCTCCATTCATTCCCTTTGAGGAACTCTCAGGCCCTGCCCTGACATTAACCTCTGACTCCTGCCTATTGTCAAGGCCAATGGGACACTCCTCAGCCCCTCCCTGACCTGAGGTGACCTGAGAAGCCACAGCCCACCCCAGTTCACAGGCCTCTCTTTATCTATCTATCTAACTAAGTAACTGTACAGCATAAAATGTGGAATCTCTTCTCAATGAAATGCTGTTGGCAGCCATTCGATGAATTTATTCTCATCTCAGATCCTGTCCAGCAGGGATGTCTTCTTTCCGTGTTTCTTCTTCTTTTGTATGTTGCAGTCAGTTCAGATGTGCTGGTATATGGTGAGAAAGAGAGAGAGAGAGAAATGGAATTGCTTTTTATTTATTTGAAGAGTTTTAATGATTTAATATTCAGCTATTTCCAGCCTTATTTACCAGCACATTTATTATTACCAGCGAGCACCTTCCTCTGAAAACATTGGAATCGCCCCCCATCTGTACATGTCATGCACGTGCGTGCATATGTGTGTGTGTGTGTGTGTGTGTGTGTGTGTGAGCGTGTGCGCATCCCATCTATCTATCTATCTATCTATCTATCTATCTATCTATCTATCTATCTATCTATGTATCCCTTCATCAAATTCCATTTTAGGAGCTGCTATGCTGACCAGTGACATGGAGGCCACCATTTTCTTAGCCAGTGACAGTCAGGAGACAGAAAGAAGGAAAGAAAGGAAGAAAGGAAGAAAGAATCTACATTCCCAAAGAAAGAAAAAAATTAAGTAAATTTTAAAAAGTAAAAAAAAAATTAAGAAAGTAAGTAAATACATACATAAAAATAGACATAAAGAATGAATAAATGAATAAAACTAAATAATAATTGAAACATTCAATAAGTAAATGAGTCACGCTAAATCAGCAGATAAATAAACAGATATATGAAAGAAGATAAGGAAGTGAAGGAATGAATGAACAAGTAAGTAAGTAAGTAAGTAAATAACTAGGTGGGTCATTTTTTTTAAAGAAGTAAGTAAATGACATGGGCTGAACAGATAGTAAGTAAGTAAGTAAGTAAGCAAGCAAGCAAGCAAGCAATCGTGAAAAAAAATGAGAGCCGGGTGATGGTGGCGCACGCCTTTAATCCCAGTACTCGGGAGGCAGAGGTAGGCGGATCTCTGTGAGTTCGAGACCAGCCTGGTCTACAGTGCTAGTTCCAGGACAGGCTCCAAAGCCACAGAGAAACCCTGTCTCGAAAAACCAAAAAAAAAAAAAAAAAAAGAGAGAGAGAGACACATCCATTCAATCCATAAAAGACAAAACGTGGAAATAAACATGTAAACTGGTCGACCCACCCAAAGCAGGAGGGAGGTCTCTGTCCAGCAGGGCCGTCTTCTTTCCAAGTTGCAGTCAGTCAGATCTCTGGGCAAACAGAAAAAGAAAGCAATTGTTTTCTACTTGAACAGTTTTAATATTACTCAAATGAATTAATATTCAGCTATTTATTCCCAGCCTTATTTACAACTGGATGCCCACCGAGCACCTTCCTCTCATAGCTAGCCCCTTCTACCCCTGCCCCATCTGGACAGATAGACAGGATGTATGTATGTATGTATGTATAAATAAATAAATAATAAAAAAGTAAAATAAAAATAAGTAAATAAATAAATTAAAACAAAAGTGTTTGGTGAGTGGGGCGTGTTGGCATAGAGAACAAAAGAGATAAACTAACCACCAACACATTGAAGAATGACATCAGTCAATCAAGACATGGAAAAAGACAACTGGTCGACCCAAGTTCACAAGGCCAACTGGTCGACCCCGGTACTTAGCATTTTAAGGCCAAATATTTAATCGGACAACTGGTCGACCCGCTTCTAGTCAGTCAAAAAAAAGGAAGTGCACAGAGACAACTGGTCGACCCGTCAGGTCTAGGAAGATATAATATATATTATACATTAAAAAAAAAAAAAAGAGTCCAGCGGGACATCTGGTCGACCCGCCGCATCCCCGGGGGAAAAAAATGGCCTCCCGCCCGGTGGGAGGGACTACTGGTCTACCCCGGTCCTTTGGAGAAGGAGGTGGAGAGGGGGGAAAAAAAAGTGCGCCCAACCTCCGCCGCCTCCCCGACAGGCGCGCCGCGGCGCCACGGCGCGCGAGCGGAGGTCGGCGGCGAGAGGGGGCCCGGGGCGCCGCCAGACCCTCGCCCATCCTCCCCCGCGAAGAGGGATGGAGAGGGAAAGGCGCGCGCCCGGGAAAGAGGGGACACACCCGCGGGCCGCTGCGGTGCGGTGAGGCAAGCAGCGGGAGTGGACGGAGGAGAGCGAGAGCGGGAAGAGAGCCGCCGTCCGCCGTGAGCCGCCAGTGGCAGAGCCAGACACGGGTCCTCGGACGGGGCGAGGAGGGCGGGCGAGCCGGCGCCCGTCCCCCTTCCCCCTCTCTCGACCTCTCTCTCACGACCGCCACGAGCGCCCGTGCGCACGCACACTTCCGTGCGCACAACACACGTGCGACCCGGGGAGCGCGCCTCCCGGCGAGAACTCGGGCGAGGCAGGCGAGCGGGCGGGCAGAGCCGCCACCGCTGCTCTCTCACGTTAATGATCCTTCCGCAGGTTCACCTACGGAAACCTTGTTACGACTTTTACTTCCTCTAGATAGTCAAGTTGGTGAACAACCACAAATAAGCAAACAAATAGAGAGATAATAACAATAAAAATATTTGAGAGTTCAAATAATTGACTTCATCCACAATAAAAGAATATAAAAATAAAAATATCAAATGCACTTGAACACATTGGCACAGGAGAACGCTTGCTAAATAGAACCCCAGTAGCACAGACACTGAGAGAAAAAGAAAAAAAAGAAAAAAGAAAAAAAAAAGAAAAACAAAACAAAAAAAAAGAACAAAGAAAAAAACTAAAGAGAGAAAAAAAGAAAAAAAAAGAAAAGAAGAAGAAGAAAAAAAGAAAAAAAGAAAAAAAGAAAAAAAGAAAAAAAAGAAAAAAAAAAGAAAGAAAAAAGAAAAAAAAAGAAAAAAAAACAGACACTGAGAGAAACAATTAATAAGTGAGACCTCCTGAAACTGAAAAGCTTCTGTAAAGCAAAGAACATGGCCAACAAGACAAAACGACGGCCTTACAGAATGGGAAAAGATCTTCACTAATCTCCAAAATACACAAAGAAGTCGAGAAATTGGTCATCCAAAGAACAAATAATCCAATTTTAAAAAATGGAGTACAGACCTAAACAGAGAACTCTCAACAGAGGGATCTAAAATGGTTGAAAGACACTTAAATGTATTTAGTGATTATATTTCTTTTCCCTTAGGGATAAAGAAATGGAGAAGTTCTTTGAAGCAGTAAGTCACAAAAACACCAGGCCGTTAAACTTCAGCTACAGGGAAACCCTGTCTCGTGGAAAAACAAAACAACAACAACAACAAAAAAAAAAAATCCTGAAGCCAGTGATCATTGCAAACATCTGTATGTTCAGATACTGAGCCTGAGCAAGTTAGAGTGTCACAGATTTGCTGCAATTCATTGCAAATTTCATGTGGATCACAAATCCTGCTCAAGTTACAGCTGTTAGTGTCAGTGTGAACCTTGACACCATCTCTACTGGATTCCTGTCAGCTGGGCTCCGGTCTGCTAGAAAAGCAGAAGAACTAAGGTACCGTAATTAACCTCTTCTGTGCCCCACCTGCAAGAACACTCTGTAAGCTACAGTTCTGAAAACAGCCTGGTCCTGGCATAAGAACAGACAGGAGGACCAATGGAACCGAATAGAAGACCCGGATATCGATCCACACATCTTCGAACACCTGATCTTTGATAAAGAAGTCAAAAATACCCAATAGAAAAAAAAAGAAAGCATGTGAGTTCAAGACCAGCCTGGTCTACAAGAGCTAGTTCCAGGACAGGCTCCAAAAAAAAAAAAACTACAGAACAACCCTGTCTCGAAAAAAAAAGAAAGAAAGAAAGAAAGAAAGAAAGAAAGAAAGAAAGAAGAAAAAGAAAACAGTGCTGTCCTCGAAAATGCCCTCTCCCTTTGAACACGGCCCCTCCTTTGGGCTGAGTTTCCCACACAGCTCTGATGATGCAGGAGGATGCCGAGGGCCCAGTTGGTGCCTGTATCTGTGCCTTGGCAGCAGCTATTCATGTCTTGCCACTCAGAGTCAAATTCCCTTAAGTTTAGCCTTCCCTAAGTGCTTGTTCACTTCAGAAGACTCAACCCTCATCTTCCATGTCCTCCTGGCCTAATTTCTCATATTACTGTTTTACTGAGTATGAATCAGTAATATGAGATGTTCAGGAGAGGGAGGAAGGGTCATTCATGAAAAAAGTGAGTGTTCAACTAACTAACTCCCCATGGGTTCAGGAAGTAGTGAGAAGATATTAATGAAGCAGAGAGAAATTTCTGGTTTTGGAAGGAGGAAATCCTGAATGGCTCCCTCTGTGTCGGAGGAGAGACTCCTGGAAAGGAAACCTCAGGTTCCGGTTGGTCGGTCGGTCGGTCGGTCGGTCAGTTCGGGGAGAAATATCAGCAAGGAGGTAAAGGCCGTGCCTCACGACATCAGCAGTCCCTTCTCTGGAAATTCCACGGTATCCCAGAGAGCTCTCGGAATTTTGTGATGTCACTCGTGTCCTAGAAACGCCAACTGCCCTCAAGACACACTCTCTCGGTGCCTATAAGACTCGGTTCTAGACATGTTGTCTAGAGAATGGAGATCGTTCGTGGAGAGGCCAGAGGGAGGAAGAAGAAAGCTGGCCTCAGATCTCACAGGAAAACATGGAGAAATAATTAGTGGTCCTGGGGAAGACGAAGTGAGTTCACCACTAGCAGGGACTAGAGAGATTTCTGGATGTGATGGCTTTGAGACTTCCAGGGCTAGGGCTCAGGAACTGGGAGGTTTCTGGGATGAAACAGGTCTGTCTGTCTTGTTTCTCTGAGTTCCTAAAGGGCCAACCCACATCAAAGATTCACGATAGTTGATTTGACAAAGTCGGGAATTGACAAGGAGTGCGGAAGGAGTCAGTGAGATTTCAATACCAGCACTGACTGCACATCATCACCCCCCCCCGGTCCTTTTCGTTGTGTAGCAATAATAATAGAGAAAGGGGAGTAGTGCTCTGCCAAAGCCCGTATTTTACCATGCCTTATATCACAGCCATTAGCAGGGTTGAGGCATCAAGTGCTGCAGTCAGTCCGACTCCTGTGACCCCCCTAAGGTTTCTGGCTTCCCAGTTTTGAGTGACACCATGGTCTCCAGTTCAGCTTGAGAGCTCTTTAAGAGCCAATGGAGGAGAGAGTGGAAAGAGACTGCCATTTTTTTCTTTTTCCTTGTCTTTCTTTCTTTTGCTGTTTTGCTTTGTTTTTCAAGAAAGGGTTTCTTTGTGTATCTTGGGCTGTCCTAAAACTCACTCTGTAAATCAGGCCATCTTTGAATTCACAGAGATCTGTGTGTGTGCTGTGATTAAAGCCCGGCTGAGACTGCAATTTCTTGTTAGCTCTGGGTGTCCTGAGCTGTTAGTAAGTGACAATGGCTCTGTGTTGTGAATCTCTGTGAATCCAGACTATGTTATGTCCTTCAATGACATGAGTCTGAAGCATCAAGCACCCACCCACCCCTATACTCCCTGAGGTCTCTGAAGTCACACACAGCGCAGCCTCTATGGGTCTGAATAAGGCTTAGAAAGCTTTTCCCTGGTTCACCTGGTGCAGAGGAAACCAGGTAAGTTCTGAGAGACATGCACCACCTTCCTACAGAAAGAAGGGAGGACTGATTAGCTAATACCCACAGAGGGGGAAACTCAAGTCTGGTATTTCAGACAGAACCTGCTTGGACAAAGTCTCATCTGTCAGTCACTTCCTGAGGGAAGGAGGGAGGGAGGGAGGGAGGGAGGGAGGGAGGGAGGGAGGAAGGAAGGACCACAATTATCTCTCCTCTGTGTCCTTTTTACGCTCTTTCCATGCTCTGATGAATATTGTGATTCAAGTTGGCCATGTCCCCTTTTCCACAGCATGTGCACTGTGGCTCTAGATCAAGGAATCAGTTTGTTTGTGTGTTTTGCTCTATCTAGGAGAAGCACCATAGCAGTTGCATACTGACTGAGAAATTTGATTTTTAGGAAATGATTTTTCATATCTGTGAGTGGTCTCTCCATAGATAGCCACTCATCTTTCTTTAAACTTGAGTATAGGAATGAATGATCCCTCCCTCCCTCCCTCCCTCTCTCCCTCTTCATGGGAATGAGTGTCTGCTCTTGCATTGAGGGCTCCCCAGTTCTCAGCATCTCCAGCCCAACCTGTCACAAGCTGATCACACATTTGCAAACTTGGGATATATTCTGCTGAAGTTTTGGGATAATGAATTTCATCAACTATGGGACTAACTTTGTTCTGACAGGACACTCACTCACAATCTCTCCTCATCACACCCACATAGTGTAACAACTTTGTGTTTCCTCCACAATGTGCTCATTTCTGTCAGGGAACTGAAAGCCGGCCAGCCAACCAACACTATTTTTCCTTGTTTCTCATTTTGTTCTTATATTCTGTCTCTCCCCCCCCCCCCGCCTGGAAAACTTTCAGAGTTCACTCTGCCCCCTGAGTAAAGGTGTTATGCTTCCTTTTATTGTATATTTAGTGTGTGTGTGTGTGAGAGAGAGAGAGAGAGAGAGAGAGAGAGAGATTCATTATGAAATCAAAAGTCAGTCAACAACAGCAAACTTTGTATTTATTTGTCCATCCACGTATTTGCTTGTTTACTTACTTACTTACTTACTTACTCACTCACTCACTCACTCACCCACTTCATTTATTATTTATTTATTTATTTATTTATTTGCAGTGGAAGACTTAATTCAGTAAGAATGATCAGAAGGGTAGGTAGGGTATCCTTGGGAAAAGAGTAAGATATCACGATGACTTTCCCTTCCAAGAGGGAGCTTTCTAGTAAGACGTGAAACCACAGTTTCAAGGGCCCGCTTTCCACAAGTCCTTTTCCAAGGTCAGGCATTTCTTAGGTAAGCAAGGGTCTCCATTCATTCCCTTTGAGGAACTCTCAGGCCCTGCCCTGACATTAACCTCTGACTCCTGCCTATTGTCAAGGCCAATGGGACACTCCTCAGCCCCTCCCTGACCTGAGGTGACCTGAGAAGCCACAGCCCACCCCAGTTCACAGGCCTCTCTTTATCTATCTATCTAACTAAGTAACTGTACAGCATAAAATGTGGAATCTCTTCTCAATGAAATGCTGTTGGCAGCCATTCGATGAATTTATTCTCATCTCAGATCCTGTCCAGCAGGGATGTCTTCTTTCCGTGTTTCTTCTTCTTTTGTATGTTGCAGTCAGTTCAGATGTGCTGGTATATGGTGAGAAAGAGAGAGAGAGAGAAATGGAATTGCTTTTTATTTATTTGAAGAGTTTTAATGATTTAATATTCAGCTATTTCCAGCCTTATTTACCAGCACATTTATTATTACCAGCGAGCACCTTCCTCTGAAAACATTGGAATCGCCCCCCATCTGTACATGTCATGCACGTGCGTGCATATGTGTGTGTGTGTGTGTGTGTGTGAGCGTGTGCGCATCCCATCTATCTATCTATCTATCTATCTATCTATCTATCTATCTATCTATCTATCTATCTATCTATGTATCCCTTCATCAAATTCCATTTTAGGAGCTGCTATGCTGACCAGTGACATGGAGGCCACCATTTTCTTAGCCAGTGACAGTCAGGAGACAGAAAGAAGGAAAGAAAGGAAGAAAGGAAGAAAGAATCTACATTCCCAAAGAAAGAAAAAAATTAAGTAAATTTTAAAAAGTAAAAAAAAAATTAAGAAAGTAAGTAAATACATACATAAAAATAGACATAAAGAATGAATAAATGAATAAAACTAAATAATAATTGAAACATTCAATAAGTAAATGAGTCACGCTAAATCAGCAGATAAATAAACAGATATATGAAAGAAGATAAGGAAGTGAAGGAATGAATGAACAAGTAAGTAAGTAAGTAAGTAAGTAAATAACTAGGTGGGTCATTTTTTTTAAAGAAGTAAGTAAATGAGATGGGCTGAACAGATAGTAAGTAAGTAAGTAAGTAAGCAAGCAAGCAAGCAAGCAATCGTGAAAAAAAAAAATGAGAGCCGGGTGATGGTGGCGCACGCCTTTAATCCCAGTACTCGGGAGGCAGAGGTAGGCGGATCTCTGTGAGTTCGAGACCAGCCTGGTCTACAGTGCTAGTTCCAGGACAGGCTCCAAAGCCACAGAGAAACCCTGTCTCGAAAAACCAAAAAAAAAAAAAAAAGAGAGAGAGAGATACATCCATTCAATCCATAAAAGACAAAACGTGGAAATAAACATGTAAACTGGTCGACCCACCCAAAGCAGGAGGGAGGTCTCTGTCCAGCAGGGCCGTCTTCTTTCCAAGTTGCAGTCAGTCAGATCTCTTGGCAAACAGAAAAAGAAAGCAATTGTTTTCTACTTGAACAGTTTTAATATTACTCAAATGAATTAATATTCAGCTATTTATTCCCAGCCTTATTTACAACTGGATGCCCACCGAGCACCTTCCTCTCATAGCTAGCCCCTTCTACCCCTGCCCCATCTGGACAGATAGACAGGATGTATGTATGTATGTATAAATAAATAAATAATAAAAAAGTAAAATAAAAATAAGTAAATAAATAAATTAAAAAAAAGTGTTTGGTGAGTGGGGCGTGTTGGCATAGAGAACAAAAGAGATAAACTAACCACCAACACATTGAAGAATGACATCAGTCAATCAAGACATGGAAAAAGACAACTGGTCGACCCAAGTTCACAAGGCCAACTGGTCGACCCCGGTACTTAGCATTTTAAGGCCAAATATTTAATCGGACAACTGGTCGACCCGCTTCCAGTCCGTCAAAAAAAAAGGAAGTGCACAGAGACAACTGGTCGACCCGTCAGGTCTAGGAAGATATAATATATATTATACATTAAAAAAAAAAAAAAAGAGTCCAGCGGGACATCTGGTCGACCCGCCGCATCCCCGGGGGAAAAAAATGGCCTCCCGCCCGGTGGGAGGGACTACTGGTCTACCCCGGTCCTTTGGAGAAGGAGGTGGAGAGGGGGGAAAAAAAAGTGCGCCCAACATCCCCCGCCTCCCCGACAGGCGCGCCGCGGCGCCACGGCGCGCGAGCGGAGGTCGGCGGCGAGAGGGGGCCCGGGGCGCCGCCAGACCCTCGCCCATCCTCCCCCGCAAAGAGGGATGGAGAGGGAAAGGCGCGCGCCCGGGAAAGAGGGGACACACCCGCGGGCCGCTGCGGTGCGGTGAGGCAAGCAGCGGGAGTGGACGGAGGAGAGCGAGAGCGGGAAGAGAGCCGCCGTCCGCCGTGAGCCGCCAGTGGCAGAGCCAGACACGGGTCCTCGGACGGGGCGAGGAGGGCGGGCGAGCCGGCGCCCGTCCCCCTTCCCCCTCTCTCGACCTCTCTCTCACGACCGCCACGAGCGCCCGTGCGCACGCACACTTCCGTGCGCACAACACACGTGCGACCCGGGGAGCGCGCCTCCCGGCGAGAACTCGGGCGAGGCAGGCGAGCGGGCGAGCAGAGCCGCCGCCGCTGCTCTCTCACGTTAATGATCCTTCCGCAGGTTCACCTACGGAAACCTTGTTACGACTTTTACTTCCTCTAGATAGTCAAGTTGGTGAACAACCACAAATAAGCAAACAAATAGAGAGATAATAACAATAAAAATATTTGAGAGTTCAAATAATTGACTTCATCCACAATAAAAGAATATAAAAATAAAAATATCAAATGCACTTGAACACATTGGCACAGGAGAACGCTTGCTAAATAGAACCCCAGTAGCACAGACACTGAGAGAAAAAGAAAAAAAAGAAAAAAGAAAAAAAAAAGAAAAACAAAACAAAAAAAAAGAACAAAGAAAAAAACTAAAGAGAGAAAAAAAAGAAAAAAAAAGAAAAGAAGAAGAAGAAAAAAAAGAAAAAAAGAAAAAAAGAAAAAAAAGAAAAAAAAAGAAAAAAAAACAGACACTGAGAGAAACAATTAATAAGTGAGACCTCCTGAAACTGAAAAGCTTCTGTAAAGCAAAGAACATGGCCAACAAGACAAAACGACGGCCTTACAGAATGGGAAAAGATCTTCACTAATCTCCAAAATACACAAAGAAGTCGAGAAATTGGTCATCCAAAGAACAAATAATCCAATTTTAAAAAATGGAGTACAGACCTAAACAGAGAACTCTCAACAGAGGGATCTAAAATGGTTGAAAGACACTTAAATGTATTTAGTGATTATATTTCTTTTCCCTTAGGGATAAAGAAATGGAGAAGTTCTTTGAAGCAGTAAGTCACAAAAACACCAGGCCGTTAAACTTCAGCTACAGGGAAACCCTGTCTCGTGGAAAAACAAAACAACAACAACAACAAAAAAAAAAAAATCCTGAAGCCAGTGATCATTGCAAACATCTGTATGTTCAGATACTGAGCCTGAGCAAGTTAGAGTGTCACAGATTTGCTGCAATTCATTGCAAATTTCATGTGGATCACAAATCCTGCTCAAGTTACAGCTGTTAGTGTCAGTGTGAACCTTGACACCATCTCTACTGGATTCCTGTCAGCTGGGCTCCGGTCTGCTAGAAAAGCAGAAGAACTAAGGTACCGTAATTAACCTCTTCTGTGCCCCACCTGCAAGAACACTCTGTAAGCTACAGTTCTGAAAACAGCCTGGTCCTGGCATAAGAACAGACAGGAGGACCAATGGAACCGAACAGAAGACCCGGATATCCATCCACACATCTTCGAACACCTGATCTTTGATAAAGAAGTCAAAAATATCCAATAGAAAAAAAAAGAAAGCATGTGAGTTCAAGACCAGCCTGGTCTACAAGAGCTAGTTCCAGGACAGGCTCCAAAAAAAAAAAACTACAGAACAACCCTGTCTCGAAAAAAAAAAAGAAAGAAAGAAAGAAAGAAAGAAAGAAAGAAAGAAGAAAAAGAAAACAGTGCTGTCCTCGAAAATGCCCTCTCCCTTTGAACACGGCCCCTCCTTTGGGCTGAGTTTCCCACACAGCTCTGATGATGCAGGAGGATGCCGAGGGCCCAGTTGGTGCCTGTATCTGTGCCTTGGCAGCAGCTATTCATGTCTTGCCACTCAGAGTCAAATTCCCTTAAGTTTAGCCTTCCCTAAGTGCTTGTTCACTTCAGAAGACTCAACCCTCATCTTCCATGTCCTCCTGGCCTAATTTCTCATATTACTGTTTTACTGAGTATGAATCAGTAATATGAGATGTTCAGGAGAGGGAGGAAGGGTCATTCATGAAAAAAGTGAGTGTTCAACTAACTAACTCCCCATGGGTTCAGGAAGTAGTGAGAAGATATTAATGAAGCAGAGAGAAATTTCTGGTTTTGGAAGGAGGAAATCCTGAATGGCTCCCTCTGTGTCGGAGGAGAGACTCCTGGAAAGGAAACCTCAGGTTCCGGTTGGTCGGTCGGTCGGTCGGTCGGTCAGTTCGGGGAGAAATATCAGCAAGGAGGTAAAGGCCGTGCCTCACGACATCAGCAGTCCCTTCTCTGGAAATTCCACGGTATCCCAGAGAGCTCTCGGAATTTTGTGATGTCACTCGTGTCCTAGAAACGCCAACTGCCCTCAAGACACACTCTCTCGGTGCCTATAAGACTCGGTTCTAGACATGTTGTCTAGAGAATGGAGATCGTTCGTGGAGAGGCCAGAGGGAGGAAGAAGAAAGCTGGCCTCAGATCTCACAGGAAAACATGGAGAAATAATTAGTGGTCCTGGGGAAGACGAAGTGAGTTCACCACTAGCAGGGACTAGAGAGATTTCTGGATGTGATGGCTTTGAGACTTCCAGGGCTAGGGCTCAGGAACTGGGAGGTTTCTGGGATGAAACAGGTCTGTCTGTCTTGTTTCTCTGAGTTCCTAAAGGGCCAACCCACATCAAAGATTCACGATAGTTGATTTGACAAAGTCGGGAATTGACAAGGAGTGCGGAAGGAGTCAGTGAGATTTCAATACCAGCACTGACTGCACATCATCACCCCCCCCCCCCGGTCCTTTTCGTTGTGTAGCAATAATAATAGAGAAAGGGGAGTAGTGCTCTGCCAAAGCCCGTATTTTACCATGCCTTATATCACAGCCATTAGCAGGGTTGAGGCATCAAGTGCTGCAGTCAGTCCGACTCCTGTGACCCCCCTAAGGTTTCTGGCTTCCCAGTTTTGAGTGACACCATGGTCTCCAGTTCAGCTTGAGAGCTCTTTAAGAGCCAAGGGAGGAGAGAGTGGAAAGAGACTGCCATTTTTTTCTTTTTCCTTGTCTTTCTTTCTTTTGCTGTTTTGCTTTGTTTTTCAAGAAAGGGTTTCTTTGTGTATCTTGGGCTGTCCTAAAACTCACTCTGTAAATCAGGCCATCTTTGAATTCACAGAGATCTGTGTGTGTGCTGTGATTAAAGCCCGGCTGAGACTGCAATTTCTTGTTAGCTCTGGGTGTCCTGAGCTGTTAGTAAGTGACAATGGCTCTGTGTTGTGAATCTCTGTGAATCCAGACTATGTTATGTCCTTCAATGACATGAGTCTGAAGCATCAAGCACCCACCCACCCCTATACTCCCTGAGGTCTCTGAAGTCACACACAGCGCAGCCTCTATGGGTCTGAATAAGGCTTAGAAAGCTTTTCCCTGGTTCACCTGGTGCAGAGGAAACCAGGTAAGTTCTGAGAGACATGCACCACCTTCCTACAGAAAGAAGGGAGGACTGATTAGCTAATACCCACAGAGGGGGAAACTCAAGTCTGGTATTTCAGACAGAACCTGCTTGGACAAAGTCTCATCTGTCAGTCACTTCCTGAGGGAAGGAGGGAGGGAGGGAGGGAGGGAGGGAGGGAGGGAGGGAGGAAGGAAGGACCACAATTATCTCTCCTCTGTGTCCTTTTTACGCTCTTTCCATGCTCTGATGAATATTGTGATTCAAGTTGGCCATGTCCCCTTTTCCACAGCATGTGCACTGTGGCTCTAGATCAAGGAATCAGTTTGTTTGTGTGTTTTGCTCTATCTAGGAGAAGCACCATAGCAGTTGCATACTGACTGAGAAATTTGATTTTTAGGAAATGATTTTTCATATCTGTGAGTGGTCTCTCCATAGATAGCCACTCATCTTTCTTTAAACTTGAGTATAGGAATGAATGATCCCTCCCTCCTTCCCTCCCTCCCTCTCTCCCTCTTCATGGGAATGAGTGTCTGCTCTTGCATTGAGGGCTCCCCAGTTCTCAGCATCTCCAGCCCAACCTGTCACAAGCTGATCACACATTTGCAAACTTGGGATATATTCTGCTGAAGTTTTGGGATAATGAATTTCATCAACTATGGGACTAACTTTGTTCTGACAGGACACTCACTCACAATCTCTCCTCATCACACCCACATAGTGTAACAACTTTGTGTTTCCTCCACAATGTGCTCATTTCTGTCAGGGAACTGAAAGCCGGCCAGCCAGCCAACACTATTTTTCCTTGTTTCTCATTTTGTTCTTATATTCTGTCTCTCCCCCCCCCCCCCGCCTGGAAAACTTTCAGAGTTCACTCTGCCCCCTGAGTAAAGGTGTTATGCTTCCTTTTATTGTATATTTAGTGTGTGTGTGTGTGTGAGAGAGAGAGAGAGAGAGAGATTCATTATGAAATCAAAAGTCAGTCAACAACAGCAAACTTTGTATTTATTTGTCCATCCACGTATTTGCTTGTTTACTTACTTACTTACTTACTTACTCACTCACTCACTCACTCACCCACTTCATTTATTATTTATTTATTTATTTATTTGCAGTGGAAGACTTAATTCAGTAAGAATGATCAGAAGGGTAGGTAGGGTATCCTTGGGAAAAGAGTAAGATATCACGATGACTTTCCCTTCCAAGAGGGAGCTTTCTAGTAAGACGTGAAACCACAGTTTCAAGGGCCCGCTTTCCACAAGTCCTTTTCCAAGGTCAGGCATTTCTTAGGTAAGCAAGGGTCTCCATTCATTCCCTTTGAGGAACTCTCAGGCCCTGCCCTGACATTAACCTCTGACTCCTGCCTATTGTCAAGGCCAATGGGACACTCCTCAGCCCCTCCCTGACCTGAGGTGACCTGAGAAGCCACAGCCCACCCCAGTTCACAGGCCTCTCTTTATCTATCTATCTAACTAAGTAACTGTACAGCATAAAATGTGGAATCTCTTCTCAATGAAATGCTGTTGGCAGCCATTCGATGAATTTATTCTCATCTCAGATCCTGTCCAGCAGGGATGTCTTCTTTCCGTGTTTCTTCTTCTTTTGTATGTTGCAGTCAGTTCAGATGTGCTGGTATATGGTGAGAAAAAGAGAGAGAGAGAAATGGAATTGCTTTTTATTTATTTGAAGAGTTTTAATGATTTAATATTCAGCTATTTCCAGCCTTATTTACCAGCACATTTATTATTACCAGCGAGCACCTTCCACTGAAAACATTGGTATCGCCCCCATCTGTACATGTCATGCACGTGCGTGCATATGTGTGTGTGTGTGTGTGTGTGTGTGTGAGCGTGTGCGCATCCCATCTATCTATCTATCTGTCTATCTATCTATCTATCTATCTATCTATCTATCTATCTATCTATCTATCTATCTATGTATCCCTTCATCAAATTCCATTTTAGGAGCTGCTATGCTGACCAGTGACATGGAGGCCACCATTTTCTTAGCCAGTGACAGTCAGGAGACAGAAAGAAGGAAAGAAAGGAAGAAAGGAAGAAAGAATCTACATTCCCAAAGAAAGAAAAAAATTAAGTAAATTTTAAAAAGTAAAAAAAAAATTAAGAAAGTAAGTAAATACATACATAAAAATAGACATAAAGAATGAATAAATGAATAAAACTAAATAATAATTGAAACATTCAATAAGTAAATGAGTCACGCTAAATCAGCAGATAAATAAACAGATATATGAAAGAAGATAAGGAAGTGAAGGAATGAATGAACAAGTAAGTAAGTAAGTAAGTAAGTAAATAACTAGGTGGGTCATTTTTTTTAAAGAAGTAAGTAAATGAGATGGGCTGAACAGAAAGTAAGTAAGTAAGTAAGTAAGCAAGCAAGCAAGCAAGCAATCGTGAAAAAAAAATGAGAGCCGGGCGATGGTGGCGCACGCCTTTAATCCCAGTACTCGGGAGGCAGAGGTAGGCGGATCTCTGTGAGTTCGAGACCAGCCTGGTCTACAGTGCTAGTTCCAGGACAGGCTCCAAAGCCACAGAGAAACCCTGTCTCGAAAAACCAAAAAAAAAAAAAAGAGAGAGAGAGACACATCCATTCAATCCATAAAAGACAAAACGTGGAAATAAACATGTAAACTGGTCGACCCACCCAAAGCAGGAGGGAGGTCTCTGTCCAGCAGGGCCGTCTTCTTTCCAAGTTGCAGTCAGTCAGATCTCTGGGCAAACAGAAAAAGAAAGCAATTGTTTTCTACTTGAACAGTTTTAATATTACTCAAATGAATTAATATTCAGCTATTTATTCCCAGCCTTATTTACAACTGGATGCCCACCGAGCACCTTCCTCTCATAGCTAGCCCCTTCTACCCCTGCCCCATCTGGACAGATAGACAGGATGTATGTATGTATGTATAAATAAATAAATAATAAAAAAGTAAAATAAAAATAAGTAAATAAATAAATTTAAAAAAAAGTGTTTGGTGAGTGGGGCGTGTTGGCATAGAGAACAAAAGAGATAAACTAACCACCAACACATTGAAGAATGACATCAGTCAATCAAGACATGGAAAAAGACAACTGGTCGACCCAAGTTCACAAGGCCAACTGGTCGACCCCGGTACTTAGCATTTTAAGGCCAAATATTTAAACGGACAACTGGTCGACCCGCTTCCAGTCCGTCAAAAAAAAGGAAGTGCACAGAGACAACTGGTCGACCCGTCAGGTCTAGGAAGATATAATATATATTATACATTTAAAAAAAAAA
Organism: Microtus pennsylvanicus; assembly: GCF_037038515.1. Classification (NCBI taxonomy): domain Eukaryota; kingdom Metazoa; phylum Chordata; class Mammalia; order Rodentia; family Cricetidae; genus Microtus; species Microtus pennsylvanicus. Next base: position 261,715 of record NW_027460892.1, on the reverse strand, counting down.
AAAAAAAGAGTCCAGCGGGACATCTGGTCGACCCGCCGCATCCCCGGGGGAAAAAAATGGCCTCCCGCCCGGTGGGAGGGACTACTGGTCTACCCCGGTCCTTTGGAGAAGGAGGTGGAGAGGGGGGAAAAAAAAGTGCGCCCAACCTCCGCCACCTCCCCAACAGGCGCGCCGCAGCAACACGGCGCGCGACCGGAGGTCGGCGGCGAGAGGGGGCCCGGGGCGCCGCCAGACCCTCGCCCATCCTCCCCCGCGAAGAGGGATGGAGAGGGAAAGGCGCGCGCCCGGGAAAGAGGGGACACACCCGCGGGCCGCTGCGGTGTGGTGAGGCAAGCAGCGGGAGTGGACGGAGGAGAGCGAGAGCGGGAAGAGAGCCGCCGTCCGCCGTGAGCCGCCAGTGGCAGAGCCAGACACGGGTCCTCGGACGGGGCGAGGAGGGCGGGCGAGCCGGCGCCCGTCCCCCTTCCCCCTCTCTCGACCTCTCTCTCACGACCGCCACGAGCGCCCGTGCGCACGCACACTTCCGTGCGCACAACACACGTGCGACCCGGGGAGCGCGCCTCCCGGCGAGAACTCGGGCGAGGCAGGCGAGCGGGCGGGCAGAGCCGCCGCCGCTGCTCTCTCACGTTAATGATCCTTCCGCAGGTTCACCTACGGAAACCTTGTTACGACTTTTACTTCCTCTAGATAGTCAAGTTGGTGAACAACCACAAATAAGCAAACAAATAGAGAGATAATAACAATAAAAATATTTGAGAGTTCAAATAATTGACTTCATCCACAATAAAAGAATATAAAAATAAAAATATCAAATGCACTTGAACACATTGGCACAGGAGAACGCTTGCTAAATAGAACCCCAGTAGCACAGACACTGAGAGAAAAAGAAAAAAAAGAAAAAAGAAAAAAAAAAGAAAAACAAAACAAAAAAAAAGAACAAAGAAAAAAACTAAAGAGAGAAAAAAAAGAAAAAAAAAGAAAAGAAGAAGAAGAAAAAAAAGAAAAAAAGAAAAAAAGAAAAAAAAGAAAAAAAAAGAAAGAAAAAAGAAAAAAAAAGAAAAAAAACAGACACTGAGAGAAACAATTAATAAGTGAGAGCTCCTGAAACTGAAAAGCTTCTGTAAAGCAAAGAACATGGCCAACAAGACAAAACGACGGCCTTACAGAATGGGAAAAGATCTTCACTAATCTCCAAAATACACAAAGAAGTCGAGAAATTGGTCATCCAAAGAACAAATAATCCAATTTTAAAAAATGGAGTACAGACCTAAACAGAGAACTCTCAACAGAGGGATCTAAAATGGTTGAAAGACACGTAAATGTATTTAGTGATTATATTTCTTTTCCCTTAGGGATAAAGAAATGGAGAAGTTCTTTGAAGCAGTAAGTCACAAAAACACCAGGCCGTTAAACTTCAGCTACAGGGAAACCCTGTCTCGTGGAAAAACAAAACAACAACAACAACAACAACAAAAAAATCCTGAAGCCAGTGATCATTGCAAACATCTGTATGTTCAGATACTGAGCCTGAGCAAGTTAGAGTGTCACAGATTTGCTGCAATTCATTGCAAATTTCATGTGGATCACAAATCCTGCTCAAGTTACAGCTGTTAGTGTCAGTGTGAACCTTGACACCATCTCTACTGGATTCCTGTCAGCTGGGCTCCGGTCTGCTAGAAAAGCAGAAGAACTAAGGTACCGTAATTAACCTCTTCTGTGCCCCACCTGCAAGAACACTCTGTAAGCTACAGTTCTGAAAACAGCCTGGTCCTGGCATAAGAACAGACAGGAGGACCAATGGAACCGAATAGAAGACCCGGATATCGATCCACACATCTTCGAACACCTGATCTTTGATAAAGAAGTCAAAAATATCCAATAGAAAAAAAAAGAAAGCATGTGAGTTCAAGACCAGCCTGGTCTACAAGAGCTAGTTCCAGGACAGGCTCCAAAAAAAAAAAAAAAACTACAGAACAACCCTGTCTCGAAAAAAAAAAGAAAGAAAGAAAGAAAGAAAGAAAGAAAGAAGAAAAAGAAAACAGTGCTGTCCTCGAAAATGCCCTCTCCCTTTGAACACGGCCCCTCCTTTGGGCTGAGTTTCCCACACAGCTCTGATGATGCAGGAGGATGCCGAGGGCCCAGTTGGTGCCTGTATCTGTGCCTTGGCAGCAGCTATTCATGTCTTGCCACTCAGAGTCAAATTCCCTTAAGTTTAGCCTTCCCTAAGTGCTTGTTCACTTCAGAAGACTCAACCCTCATCTTCCATGTCCTCCTGGCCTAATTTCTCATATTACTGTTTTACTGAGTATGAATCAGTAATATGAGATGTTCAGGAGAGGGAGGAAGGGTCATTCATGAAAAAAGTGAGTGTTCAACTAACTAACTCCCCATGGGTTCAGGAAGTAGTGAGAAGATATTAATGAAGCAGAGAGAAATTTCTGGTTTTGGAAGGAGGAAATCCTGAATGGCTCCCTCTGTGTCGGAGGAGAGACTCCTGGAAAGGAAACCTCAGGTTCCGGTTGGTCGGTCGGTCGGTCGGTCGGTCAGTTCGGGGAGAAATATCAGCAAGGAGGTAAAGGCCGTGCCTCACGACATCAGCAGTCCCTTCTCTGGAAATTCCACGGTATCCCAGAGAGCTCTCGGAATTTTGTGATGTCACTCGTGTCCTAGAAACGCCAACTGCCCTCAAGACACACTCTCTCGGTGCCTATAAGACTCGGTTCTAGACATGTTGTCTAGAGAATGGAGATCGTTCGTGGAGAGGCCAGAGGGAGGAAGAAGAAAGCTGGCCTCAGATCTCACAGGAAAACATGGAGAAATAATTAGTGGTCCTGGGGAAGACGAAGTGAGTTCACCACTAGCAGGGACTAGAGAGATTTCTGGATGTGATGGCTTTGAGACTTCCAGGGCTAGGGCTCAGGAACTGGGAGGTTTCTGGGATGAAACAGGTCTGTCTGTCTTGTTTCTTTGAGTTCCTAAAGGGCCAACCCACATCAAAGATTCACGATAGTTGATTTGACAAAGTCGGGAATTGACAAGGAGTGCGGAAGGAGTCAGTGAGATTTCAATACCAGCACTGACTGCACATCATCACCCCCCCCGGTCCTTTTCGTTGTGTAGCAATAATAATAGAGAAAGGGGAGTAGTGCTCTGCCAAAGCCCGTATTTTACCATGCCTTATATCACAGCCATTAGCAGGGTTGAGGCATCAAGTGCTGCAGTCAGTCCGACTCCTGTGACCCCCCTAAGGTTTCTGGCTTCCCAGTTTTGAGTGACACCATGGTCTCCAGTTCAGCTTGAGAGCTCTTTAAGAGCCAATGGAGGAGAGAGTGGAAAGAGACTGCCATTTTTTTCTTTTTCCTTGTCTTTCTTTCTTTTGCTGTTTTGCTTTGTTTTTCAAGAAAGGGTTTCTTTGTGTATCTTGGGCTGTCCTAAAACTCACTCTGTAAATCAGGCCATCTTTGAATTCACAGAGATCTGTGTGTGTGCTGTGATTAAAGCCCGGCTGAGACTGCAATTTCTTGTTAGCTCTGGGTGTCCTGAGCTGTTAGTAAGTGACAATGGCTCTGTGTTGTGAATCTCTGTGAATCCAGACTATGTTATGTCCTTCAATGACATGAGTCTGAAGCATCAAGCACCCACCCACCCCTATACTCCCTGAGGTCTCTGAAGTCACACACAGCGCAGCCTCTATGGGTCTGAATAAGGCTTAGAAAGCTTTTCCCTGGTTCACCTGGTGCAGAGGAAACCAGGTAAGTTCTGAGAGACATGCACCACCTTCCTACAGAAAGAAGGGAGGACTGATTAGCTAATACCCACAGAGGGGGAAACTCAAGTCTGGTATTTCAGACAGAACCTGCTTGGACAAAGTCTCATCTGTCAGTCACTTCCTGAGGGAAGGAGGGAGGGAGGGAGGGAGGGAGGGAGGGAGGGAGGGAGGGAGGAAGGAAGGAAGGACCACAATTATCTCTCCTCTGTGTCCTTTTTACGCTCTTTCCATGCTCTGATGAATATTGTGATTCAAGTTGGCCATGTCCCCTTTTCCACAGCATGTGCACTGTGGCTCTAGATCAAGGAATCAGTTTGTTTGTGTGTTTTGCTCTATCTAGGAGAAGCACCATAGCAGTTGCATACTGACTGAGAAATTTGATTTTTAGGAAATGATTTTTCATATCTGTGAGTGGTCTCTCCATAGATAGCCACTCATCTTTCTTTAAACTTGAGTATAGGAATGAATGACCCCTCCCTCCCTCCCTCCCTCTCTCCCTCTTCATGGGAATGAGTGTCTGCTCTTGCATTGAGGGCTCCCCAGTTCTCAGCATCTCCAGCCCAACCTGTCACAAGCTGATCACACATTTGCAAACTTGGGATATATTCTGCTGAAGTTTTGGGATAATGAATTTCATCAACTATGGGACTAACTTTGTTCTGACAGGACACTCACTCACAATCTCTCCTCATCACACCCACATAGTGTAACAACTTTGTGTTTCCTCCACAATGTGCTCATTTCTGTCAGGGAACTGAAAGCCGGCCAGCCAGCCAACACTATTTTTCCTTGTTTCTCATTTTGTTCTTATATTCTGTCTCTCCCCCCCCCCCCCGCCTGGAAAACTTTCAGAGTTCACTCTGCCCCCTGAGTAAAGGTGTTATGCTTCCTTTTATTGTATATTTAGTGTGTGTGTGTGTGTGAGAGAGAGAGAGAGAGAGAGAGATTCATTATGAAATCAAAAGTCAGTCAACAACAGCAAACTTTGTATTTATTTGTCCATCCACGTATTTGCTTGTTTACTTACTTACTTACTTACTTACTCACTCACTCACTCACCCACTTCATTTATTATTTATTTATTTATTTATTTGCAGTGGAAGACTTAATTCAGTAAGAATGATCAGAAGGGTAGGTAGGGTATCCTTGGGAAAAGAGTAAGATATCACGATGACTTTCCCTTCCAAGAGGGAGCTTTCTAGTAAGACGTGAAACCACAGTTTCAAGGGCCCGCTTTCCACAAGTCCTTTTCCAAGGTCAGGCATTTCTTAGGTAAGCAAGGGTCTCCATTCATTCCCTTTGAGGAACTCTCAGGCCCTGCCCTGACATTAACCTCTGACTCCTGCCTATTGTCAAGGCCAATGGGACACTCCTCAGCCCCTCCCTGACCTGAGGTGACCTGAGAAGCCACAGCCCACCCCAGTTCACAGGCCTCTCTTTATCTATCTATCTAACTAAGTAACTGTACAGCATAAAATGTGGAATCTCTTCTCAATGAAATGCTGTTGGCAGCCATTCGATGAATTTATTCTCATCTCAGATCCTGTCCAGCAGGGATGTCTTCTTTCCGTGTTTCTTCTTCTTTTGTATGTTGCAGTCAGTTCAGATGTGCTGGTATATGGTGAGAAAGAGAGAGAGAGAGAAATGGAATTGCTTTTTATTTATTTGAAGAGTTTTAATGATTTAATATTCAGCTATTTCCAGCCTTATTTACCAGCACATTTATTATTACCAGCGAGCACCTTCCTCTGAAAACATTGGAATCGCCCCCCATCTGTACATATCATGCACGTGCGTGCATATGTGTGTGTGTGTGTGTGTGTGTGTGTGTGTGAGCGTGTGCGCATCCCATCTATCTATCTATCTATCTATCTATCTATCTATCTATCTATCTATCTATCTATCTATGTATCCCTTCATCAAATTCCATTTTAGGAGCTGCTATGCTGACCAGTGACATGGAGGCCACCATTTTCTTAGCCAGTGACAGTCAGGAGACAGAAAGAAGGAAAGAAAGGAAGAAAGGAAGAAAGAATCTACATTCCCAAAGAAAGAAAAAAATTAAGTAAATTTTAAAAAGTAAAAAAAAAATTAAGAAAGTAAGTAAATACATACATAAAAATAGACATAAAGAATGAATAAATGAATAAAACTAAATAATAATTGAAACATTCAATAAGTAAATGAGTCACGCTAAATCAGCAGATAAATAAACAGATATATGAAAGAAGATAAGGAAGTGAAGGAATGAATGAACAAGTAAGTAAGTAAGTAAGTAAGTAAATAACTAGGTGGGTCATTTTTTTTAAAGAAGTAAGTAAATGAGATGGGCTGAACAGATAGTAAGTAAGTAAGTAAGTAAGCAAGCAAGCAAGCAAGCAATCGTGAAAAAAAAATGAGAGCCGGGCGATGGTGGCGCACGCCTTTAATCCCAGTACTCGGGAGGCAGAGGTAGGCGGATCTCTGTGAGTTCGAGACCAGCCTGGTCTACAGTGCTAGTTCCAGGACAGGCTCCAAAGCCACAGAGAAACCCTGTCTCGAAAAACCAAAAAAAAAAAAAAAAAAGAGAGAGAGAGACACATCCATTCAATCCATAAAAGACAAAACGTGGAAATAAACATGTAAACTGGTCGACCCACCCAAAGCAGGAGGGAGGTCTCTGTCCAGCAGGGCCGTCTTCTTTCCAAGTTGCAGTCAGTCAGATCTCTGGGCAAACAGAAAAAGAAAGCAATTGTTTTCTACTTGAACAGTTTTAATATTACTCAAATGAATTAATATTCAGCTATTTATTCCCAGCCTTATTTACAACTGGATGCCCACCGAGCACCTTCCTCTCATAGCTAGCCCCTTCTACCCCTGCCCCATCTGGACAGATAGACAGGATGTATGTATGTATGTATGTATAAATAAATAAATAATAAAAAAGTAAAATAAAAATAAGTAAATAAATAAATTTAAAAAAAAGTGTTTGGTGAGTGGGGCGTGTTGGCATAGAGAACAAAAGAGATAAACTAACCACCAACACATTGAAGAATGACATCAGTCAATCAAGACATGGAAAAAGACAACTGGTCGACCCAAGTTCACAAGGCCAACTGGTCGACCCCGGTACTTAGCATTTTAAGGCCAAATATTTAATCGGACAACTGGTCGACCCGCTTCCAGTCCGTCAAAAAAAAGGAAGTGCACAGAGACAACTGGTCGACCCGTCAGGTCTAGGAAGATATAATATATATTATACATTAAAAAAAAAAAAAAAAAAAAAAAAAAAGAGTCCAGCGGGACATCTGGTCGACCCGCCGCATCCCCGGGGGAAAAAAATGGCCTCCCGCCCGGTGGGAGGGACTACTGGTCTACCCCGGTCCTTTGGAGAAGGAGGTGGAGAGGGGGGAAAAAAAAGTGCGCCCAACCTCCGCCGCCTCCCCGACAGGCGCGCCGCGGCGCCACGGCGCGCGAGCGGAGGTCGGCGGCGAGAGGGGGCCCGGGGCGCCGCCAGACCCTCGCCCATCCTCCCCCGCAAAGAGGGATGCAGAGGGAAAGGCGCGCGCCCGGGAAAGAGGGGACACACCCGCGGGCCGCTGCGGTGCGGTGAGGCAAGCAGCGGGAGTGGACGGAGGAGAGCGAGAGCGGGAAGAGAGCCGCCGTCCGCCGTGAGCCGCCAGTGGCAGAGCCAGACACGGGTCCTCGGACGGGGCGAGGAGGGCGGGCGAGCCGGCGCCCGTCCCCCTTCCCCCTCTCTCGACCTCTCTCTCACGACCGCCACGAGCGCCCGTGCGCACAACACACGTGCGACCCGGGGAGCGCGCCTCCCGGCGAGAACTCGGGCGAGGCAGGCGAGCGGGCGGGCAGAGCCGCCGCCGCTGCTCTCTCACGTTAATGATCCTTCCGCAGGTTCACCTACGGAAACCTTGTTACGACTTTTACTTCCTCTAGATAGTCAAGTTGGTGAACAACCACAAATAAGCAAACAAATAGAGAGATAATAACAATAAAAATATTTGAGAGTTCAAATAATTGACTTCATCCACAATAAAAGAATATAAAAATAAAAATATCAAATGCACTTGAACACATTGGCACAGGAGAACGCTTGCTAAATAGAACCCCAGTAGCACAGACACTGAGAGAAAAAGAAAAAAAAGAAAAAAGAAAAAAAAAAGAAAAACAAAACAAAAAAAAGAACAAAGAAAAAAACTAAAGAGAGAAAAAAAAGAAAAAAAAAGAAAAGAAGAAGAAGAAAAAAAAGAAAAAAAGAAAAAAAGAAAAAAAAGAAAAAAAAAGAAAGAAAAAAGAAAAAAAAAGAAAAAAAACAGACACTGAGAGAAACAATTAATAAGTGAGACCTCCTGAAACTGAAAAGCTTCTGTAAAGCAAAGAACATGGCCAACAAGACAAAACGACGGCCTTACAGAATGGGAAAAGATCTTCACTAATCTCCAAAATACACAAAGAAGTCGAGAAATTGGTCATCCAAAGAACAAATAATCCAATTTTAAAAAATGGAGTACAGACCTAAACAGAGAACTCTCAACAGAGGGATCTAAAATGGTTGAAAGACACTTAAATGTATTTAGTGATTATATTTCTTTTCCCTTAGGGATAAAGAAATGGAGAAGTTCTTTGAAGCAGTAAGTCACAAAAACACCAGGCCGTTAAACTTCAGCTACAGGGAAACCCTGTCTCGTGGAAAAACAAAACAACAACAACAACAACAAAAAAAAAATCCTGAAGCCAGTGATCATTGCAAACATCTGTATGTTCAGATACTGAGCCTGAGCAAGTTAGAGTGTCACAGATTTGCTGCAATTCATTGCAAATTTCCTGTGGATCACAAATCCTGCTCAAGTTACAGCTGTTAGTGTCAGTGTGAACCTTGACACCATCTCTACTGGATTCCTTTCAGCTGGGCTCCGGTCTGCTAGAAAAGCAGAAGAACTAAGGTACCGTAATTAACCTCTTCTGTGCCCCACCTGCAAGAACACTCTGTAAGCTACAGTTCTGAAAACAGCCTGGTCCTGGCATAAGAACAGACAGGAGGACCAATGGAACCGAATAGAAGACCCGGATATCGATCCACACATCTTCGAACACCTGATCTTTGATAAAGAAGTCAAAAATATCCAATAGAAAAAAAAAGAAAGCATGTGAGTTCAAGACCAGCCTGGTCTACAAGAGCTAGTTCCAGGACAGGCTCCAAAAAAAAAAAAAAACTACAGAACAACCCTGTCTCGAAAAAAAAAAGAAAGAAAGAAAGAAAGAAAGAAAGAAAGAAAGAAAGAAAGAAAGAAGAAAAAGAAAACAGTGCTGTCCTCGAAAATGCCCTCTCCCTTTGAACACGGCCCCTCCTTTGGGCTGAGTTTCCCACACAGCTCTGATGATGCAGGAGGATGCCGAGGGCCCAGTTGGTGCCTGTATCTGTGCCTTGGCAGCAGCTATTCATGTCTTGCCACTCAGAGTCAAATTCCCTTAAGTTTAGCCTTCCCTAAGTGCTTGTTCACTTCAGAAGACTCAACCCTCATCTTCCATGTCCTCCTGGCCTAATTTCTCATATTACTGTTTTACTGAGTATGAATCAGTAATATGAGATGTTCAGGAGAGGGAGGAAGGGTCATTCATGAAAAAAGTGAGTGTTCAACTAACTAACTCCCCATGGGTTCAGGAAGTAGTGAGAAGATATTAATGAAGCAGAGAGAAATTTCTGGTTTTGGAAGGAGGAAATCCTGAATGGCTCCCTCTGTGTCGGAGGAGAGACTCCTGGAAAGGAAACCTCAGGTTCCGGTTGGTCGGTCGGTCGGTCGGTCGGTCAGTTCGGGGAGAAATATCAGCAAGGAGGTAAAGGCCGTGCCTCACGACATCAGCAGTCCCTTCTCTGGAAATTCCACGGTATCCCAGAGAGCTCTCGGAATTTTGTGATGTCACTCGTGTCCTAGAAACGCCAACTGCCCTCAAGACACACTCTCTCGGTGCCTATAAGACTCGGTTCTAGACATGTTGTCTAGAGAATGGAGATCGTTCGTGGAGAGGCCAGAGGGAGGAAGAAGAAAGCTGGCCTCAGATCTCACAGGAAAACATGGAGAAATAATTAGTGGTCCTGGGAAAGACGAAGTGAGTTCACCACTAGCAGGGACTAGAGAGATTTCTGGATGTGATGGCTTTGAGACTTCCAGGGCTAGGGCTCAGGAACTGGGAGGTTTCTGGGATGAAACAGGTCTGTCTGTCTTGTTTCTCTGAGTTCCTAAAGGGCCAACCCACATCAAAGATTCACGATAGTTGATTTGACAAAGTCGGGAATTGACAAGGAGTGCGGAAGGAGTCAGTGAGATTTCAATACCAGCACTGACTGCACATCATCACCCCCCCCCGGTCCTTTTCGTTGTGTAGCAATAATAATAGAGAAAGGGGAGTAGTGCTCTGCCAAAGCCCGTATTTTACCATGCCTTATATCACAGCCATTAGCAGGGTTGAGGCATGAAGTGCTGCAGTCAGTCCGACTCCTGTGACCCCCCTAAGGTTTCTGGCTTCCCAGTTTTGAGTGACACCATGGTCTCCAGTTCAGCTTGAGAGCTCTTTAAGAGCCAATGGAGGAGAGAGTGGAAAGAGACTGCCATTTTTTTCTTTTTCCTTGTCTTTCTTTCTTTTGCTGTTTTGCTTTGTTTTTCAAGAAAGGGTTTCTTTGTGTATCTTGGGCTGTCCTAAAACTCACTCTGTAAATCAGGCCATCTTTGAATTCACAGAGATCTGTGTGTGTGCTGTGATTAAAGCCCGGCTGAGACTGCAATTTCTTGTTAGCTCTGGGTGTCCTGAGCTGTTAGTAAGTGACAATGGCTCTGTGTTGTGAATCTCTGTGAATCCAGACTATGTTATGTCCTTCAATGACATGAGTCTGAAGCATCAAGCACCCACCCACCCCTATACTCCCTGAGGTCTCTGAAGTCACACACAGCGCAGCCTCTATGGGTCTGAATAAGGCTTAGAAAGCTTTTCCCTGGTTCACCTGGTGCAGAGGAAACCAGGTAAGTTCTGAGAGACATGCACCACCTTCCTACAGAAAGAAGGGAGGACTGATTAGCTAATACCCACAGAGGGGGAAACTCAAGTCTGGTATTTCAGACAGAACCTGCTTGGACAAAGTCTCATCTGTCAGTCACTTCCTGAGGGAAGGAGGGAGGGAGGGAGGGAGGGAGGGAGGGAGGGAGGGAGGAAGGAAGGAAGGACCACAATTATCTCTCCTCTGTGTCCTTTTTACGCTCTTTCCATGCTCTGATGAATATTGTGATTCAAGTTGGCCATGTCCCCTTTTCCACAGCATGTGCACTGTGGCTCTAGATCAAGGAATCAGTTTGTTTGTGTGTTTTGCTCTATCTAGGAGAAGCACCATAGCAGTTGCATACTGACTGAGAAATTTGATTTTTAGGAAATGATTTTTCATATCTGTGAGTGGTCTCTCCATAGATAGCCACTCATCTTTCTTTAAACTTGAGTATAGGAATGAATGACCCCTCCCTCCCTCCCTCCCTCTCTCCCTCTTCATGGGAATGAGTGTCTGCTCTTGCATTGAGGGCTCCCCAGTTCTCAGCATCTCCAGCCCAACCTGTCACAAGCTGATCACACATTTGCAAACTTGGGATATATTCTGCTGAAGTTTTGGGATAATGAATTTCATCAACTATGGGACTAACTTTGTTCTGACAGGACACTCACTCACAATCTCTCCTCATCACACCCACATAGTGTAACAACTTTGTGTTTCCTCCACAATGTGCTCATTTCTGTCAGGGAACTGAAAGCCGGCCAGCCAGCCAACACTATTTTTCCTTGTTTCTCATTTTGTTCTTATATTCTGTCTCTCCCCCCCCCCCGCCTGGAAAACTTTCAGAGTTCACTCTGCCCCCTGAGTAAAGGTGTTATGCTTCCTTTTATTGTATATTTAGTGTGTGTGTGTGTGTGTGTGTGTGTGAGAGAGAGAGAGAGAGAGAGAGAGAGAGAGAGAGAGAGAGATTCATTATGAAATCAAAAGTCAGTCAACAACAGCAAACTTTGTATTTATTTGTCCATCCACGTATTTGCTTGTTTACTTACTTACTTACTTACTTACTCACTCACTCACTCACTCACCCACTTCATTTATTATTTATTTATTTATTTATTTGCAGTGGAAGACTTAATTCAGTAAGAATGATCAGAAGGGTAGGTAGGGTATCCTTGGGAAAAGAGTAAGATATCACGATGACTTTCCCTTCCAAGAGGGAGCTTTCTAGTAAGACGTGAAACCACAGTTTCAAGGGCCCGCTTTCCACAAGTCCTTTTCCAAGGTCAGGCATTTCTTAGGTAAGCAAGGGTCTCCATTCATTCCCTTTGAGGAACTCTCAGGCCCTGCCCTGACATTAACCTCTGACTCCTGCCTATTGTCAAGGCCAATGGGACACTCCTCAGCCCCTCCCTGACCTGAGGTGACCTGAGAAGCCACAGCCCACCCCAGTTCACAGGCCTCTCTTTATCTATCTATCTAACTAAGTAACTGTACAGCATAAAATGTGGAATCTCTTCTCAATGAAATGCTGTTGGCAGCCATTCGATGAATTTATTCTCATCTCAGATCCTGTCCAGCAGGGATGTCTTCTTTCCGTGTTTCTTCTTCTTTTGTATGTTGCAGTCAGTTCAGATGTGCTGGTATATGGTGAGAAAGAGAGAGAGAGAGAAATGGAATTGCTTTTTATTTATTTGAAGAGTTTTAATGATTTAATATTCAGCTATTTCCAGCCTTATTTACCAGCACATTTATTATTACCAGCGAGCACCTTCCTCTGAAAACATTGGAATCGCCCCCCATCTGTACATGTCATGCACGTGCGTGCATATGTGTGTGTGTGTGTGTGTGTGTGTGTGAGCGTGTGCGCATCCCATCTATCTATCTATCTATCTATCTATCTATCTATCTATCTATCTATCTATCTATCTATCTATCTATCTATGTATCCCTTCATCAAATTCCATTTTAGGAGCTGCTATGCTGACCAGTGACATGGAGGCCACCATTTTCTTAGCCAGTGACAGTCAGGAGACAGAAAGAAGGAAAGAAAGGAAGAAAGGAAGAAAGAATCTACATTCCCAAAGAAAGAAAAAAATTAAGTAAATTTTAAAAAGTAAAAAAAAAAATTAAGAAAGTAAGTAAATACATACATAAAAATAGACATAAAGAATGAATAAATGAATAAAACTAAATAATAATTGAAACATTCAATAAGTAAATGAGTCACGCTAAATCAGCAGATAAATAAACAGATATATGAAAGAAGATAAGGAAGTGAAGGAATGAATGAACAAGTAAGTAAGTAAGTAAGTAAGTAAATAACTAGGTGGGTCATTTTTTTTAAAGAAGTAAGTAAATGAGATGGGCTGAACAGATAGTAAGTAAGTAAGTAAGTAAGCAAGCAAGCAAGCAAGCAATCGTGAAAAAAAAATGAGAGCCGGGCGATGGTGGCGCACGCCTTTAATCCCAGTACTCGGGAGGCAGAGGTAGGCGGATCTCTGTGAGTTCGAGACCAGCCTGGTCTACAGTGCTAGTTCCAGGACAGGCTCCAAAGCCACAGAGAAACCCTGTCTCGAAAAACCAAAAAAAAAAAAAAAAAGAGAGAGAGAGAGACACATCCATTCAATCCATAAAAGACAAAACGTGGAAATAAACATGTAAACTGGTCGACCCACCCAAAGCAGGAGGGAGGTCTCTGTCCAGCAGGGCCGTCTTCTTTCCAAGTTGCAGTCAGTCAGATCTCTGGGCAAACAGAAAAAGAAAGCAATTGTTTTCTACTTGAACAGTTTTAATATTACTCAAATGAATTAATATTCAGCTATTTATTCCCAGCCTTATTTACAACTGGATGCCCACCGAGCACCTTCCTCTCATAGCTAGCCCCTTCTACCCCTGCCCCATCTGGAGAGATAGACAGGATGTATGTATGTATGTATGTATAAATAAATAAATAATAAAAAAGTAAAATAAAAATAAGTAAATAAATAAATTTAAAAAAAAGTGTTTGGTGAGTGGGGCGTGTTGGCATAGAGAACAAAAGAGATAAACTAACCACCAACACATTGAAGAATGACATCAGTCAATCAAGACATGGAAAAAGACAACTGGTCGACCCAAGTTTACAAGGCCAACTGGTCGACCCCGGTACTTAGCATTTTAAGGCCAAATATTTAATCGGACAACTGGTCGACCCGCTTCCAGTCCGTCAAAAAAAAGGAAGTGCACAGAGACAACTGGTCGACCCGTCAGGTCTAGGAAGATATAATATATATTATACATTAAAAAAAAAAAAAAAAAAAAAAGAGTCCAGCGGGATATCTGGTCGACCCGCCGCATCCCCGGGGGAAAAAAATGGCCTCCCGCCCGGTGGGAGGGACTACTGGTCTACCCCGGTCCTTTGGAGAAGTAGGTGGAGAGGGGAGAAAAAAAAGTGCGCCCAACCTCCGCCGCCTCCCCGACAGGCGCGCCGCGGCGCCACGGCGCGCGAGCGGAGGTCGTCGGCGAGAGGGGGCCCGGGGCGCCGCCAGACCCTCGCCCATCCTCCCCCGCGAAGAGGGATGGAGAGGGAAAGGCGCGCGCCCAGGAAAGAGGGGACACACCCGCGGGCCGCTGCGGTGCGGTGAGGCAAGCAGCGGGAGTGGACGGAGGAGAGCGACAGCGGGAAGAGAGCCGCCGTCCGCCGTGAGCTGCCAGTGGCAGAGCCAGACACGGGTCCTCGGACGGGGCGAGGAGGGCGGGCGAGCCGGCGCCCGTCCCCCTTCCCCCTCTCTCGACCTCTCTCTCACGACCGCCACGAGCGCCCGTGCGCACGCACACTTCCGTGCGCACAACACACGTGCGACCCGGGGAGCGCGCCTCCCGGCGAGAACTCGGGCGAGGCAGGCGAGCGGGCGGGCAGAGCCGCCGCCGCTGCTCTCTCACGTTAATGATCCTTCCGCAGGTTCACCTACGGAAACCTTGTTACGACTTTTACTTCCTCTAGATAGTCAAGTTGGTGAACAACCACAAATAAGCAAACAAATAGAGAGATAATAACAATAAAAATATTTGAGAGTTCAAATAATTGACTTCATCCACAATAAAAGAATATAAAAATAAAAATATCAAATGCACTTGAACACATTGGCACAGGAGAACGCTTGCTAAATAGAACCCCAGTAGCACAGACACTGAGAGAAAAAGAAAAAAAAGAAAAAAGAAAAAAAAAAGAAAAACAAAACAAAAAAAAAGAACAAAGAAAAAAACTAAAGAGAGAAAAAAAAGAAAAAAAAAGAAAAGAAGAAGAAGAAAAAAAAGAAAAAAAGAAAAAAAGAAAAAAAAGAAAAAAAAAAGAAAGAAAAAAGAAAAAAAAAGAAAAAAAAACAGACACTGAGAGAAACAATTAATAAGTGAGACCTCCTGAAACTGAAAAGCTTCTGTAAAGCAAAGAACATGGCCAACAAGACAAAACGACGGCCTTACAGAATGGGAAAAGATCTTCACTAATCTCCAAAATACACAAAGAAGTCGAGAAATTGGTCATCCAAAGAACAAATAATCCAATTTTAAAAAATGGAGTACAGACCTAAACAGAGAACTCTCAACAGAGGGATCTAAAATGGTTGAAAGACACTTAAATGTATTTAGTGATTATATTTCTTTTCCCTTAGGGATAAAGAAATGGAGAAGTTCTTTGAAGCAGTAAGTCACAAAAACACCAGGCCGTTAAACTTCAGCTACAGGGAAACCCTGTCTCGTGGAAAAACAAAACAACAACAACAACAAAAAAAAAAAAATCCTGAAGCCAGTGATCATTGCAAACATCTGTATGTTCAGATACTGAGCCTGAGCAAGTTAGAGTGTCACAGATTTGCTGCAATTCATTGCAAATTTCATGTGGATCACAAATCCTGCTCAAGTTACAGCTGTTAGTGTCAGTGTGAACCTTGACACCATCTCTACTGGATTCCTGTCAGCTGGGCTCCGGTCTGCTAGAAAAGCAGAAGAACTAAGGTACCGTAATTAACCTCTTCTGTGCCCCACCTGCAAGAACACTCTGTAAGCTACAGTTCTGAAAACAGCCTGGTCCTGGCATAAGAACAGACAGGAGGACCAATGGAACCGAATAGAAGACCCGGATATCGATCCACACATCTTCGAACACCTGATCTTTGATAAAGAAGTCAAAAATATCCAATAGAAAAAAAAAGAAAGCATGTGAGTTCAAGACCAGCCTGGTCTACAAGAGCTAGTTCCAGGACAGGCTCCAAAAAAAAAAAAAAACTACAGAACAACCCTGTCTCGAAAAAAAAAAAGAAAGAAAGAAAGAAAGAAAGAAGAAAAAGAAAACAGTGCTGTCCTCGAAAATGCCCTCTCCCTTTGAACACGGCCCCTCCTTTGGGCTGAGTTTCCCACACAGCTCTGATGATGCAGGAGGATGCCGAGGGCCCAGTTGGTGCCTGTATCTGTGCCTTGGCAGCAGCTATTCATGTCTTGCCACTCAGAGTCAAATTCCCTTAAGTTTAGCCTTCCCTAAGTGCTTGTTCACTTCAGAAGACTCAACCCTCATCTTCCATGTCCTCCTGGCCTAATTTCTCATATTACTGTTTTACTGAGTATGAATCAGTAATATGAGATGTTCAGGAGAGGGAGGAAGGGTCATTCATGAAAAAAGTGAGTGTTCAACTAACTAACTCCCCATGGGTTCAGGAAGTAGTGAGAAGATATTAATGAAGCAGAGAGAAATTTCTGGTTTTGGAAGGAGGAAATCCTGAATGGCTCCCTCTGTGTCGGAGGAGAGACTCCTGGAAAGGAAACCTCAGGTTCCGGTTGGTCGGTCGGTCGGTCGGTCGGTCAGTTCGGGGAGAAATATCAGCAAGGAGGTAAAGGCCGTGCCTCACGACATCAGCAGTCCCTTCTCTGGAAATTCCACGGTATCCCAGAGAGCTCTCGGAATTTTGTGATGTCACTCGTGTCCTAGAAACGCCAACTGCCCTCAAGACACACTCTCTCGGTGCCTATAAGACTCGGTTCTAGACATGTTGTCTAGAGAATGGAGATCGTTCGTGGAGAGGCCAGAGGGAGGAAGAAGAAAGCTGGCCTCAGATCTCACAGGAAAACATGGAGAAATAATTAGTGGTCCTGGGGAAGACGAAGTGAGTTCACCACTAGCAGGGACTAGAGAGATTTCTGGATGTGATGGCTTTGAGACTTCCAGGGCTAGGGCTCAGGAACTGGGAGGTTTCTGGGATGAAACAGGTCTGTCTGTCTTGTTTCTCTGAGTTCCTAAAGGGCCAACCCACATCAAAGATTCACGATAGTTGATTTGACAAAGTCGGGAATTGACAAGGAGTGCGGAAGGAGTCAGTGAGATTTCAATACCAGCACTGACTGCACATCATCACCCCCCCCCCCGGTCCTTTTCGTTGTGTAGCAATAATAATAGAGAAAGGGGAGTAGTGCTCTGCCAAAGCCCATATTTTACCATGCCTTATATCACAGCCATTAGCAGGGTTGAGGCATCAAGTGCTGCAGTCAGTCCGACTCCTGTGACCCCCCTAAGGTTTCTGGCTTCCCAGTTTTGAGTGACACCATGGTCTCCAGTTCAGCTTGAGAGCTCTTTAAGAGCCAATGGAGGAGAGAGTGGAAAGAGACTGCCATTTTTTTCTTTTTCCTTGTCTTTCTTTCTTTTGCTGTTTTGCTTTGTTTTTCAAGAAAGGGTTTCTTTGTGTATCTTGGGCTGTCCTAAAACTCACTCTGTAAATCAGGCCATCTTTGAATTCACAGAGATCTGTGTGTGTGCTGTGATTAAAGCCCGGCTGAGACTGCAATTTCTTGTTAGCTCTGGGTGTCCTGAGCTGTTAGTAAGTGACAATGGCTCTGTGTTGTGAATCTCTGTGAATCCAGACTATGTTATGTCTTTCAATGACATGAGTCTGAAGCATCAAGCACCCACCCACCCCTATACTCCCTGAGGTCTCTGAAGTCACACACAGCGCAGCCTCTATGGGTCTGAATAAGGCTTAGAAAGCTTTTCCCTGGTTCACCTGGTGCAGAGGAAACCAGGTAAGTTCTGAGAGACATGCACCACCTTCCTACAGAAAGAAGGGAGGACTGATTAGCTAATACCCACAGAGGGGGAAACTCAAGTCTGGTATTTCAGACAGAACCTGCTTGGACAAAGTCTCATCTGTCAGTCACTTCCTGAGGGAAGGGAGGGAGGGAGGGAGGGAGGGAGGGAGGGAGGGAGGGAGGAAGGAAGGACCACAATTATCTCTCCTCTGTGTCCTTTTTACGCTCTTTCCATGCTCTGATGAATATTGTGATTCAAGTTGGCCATGTCCCCTTTTCCACAGCATGTGCACTGTGGCTCTAGATCAAGGAATCAGTTTGTTTGTGTGTTTTGCTCTATCTAGGAGAAGCACCATAGCAGTTGCATACTGACTGAGAAATTTGATTTTTAGGAAATGATTTTTCATATCTGTGAGTGGTCTCTCCATAGATAGCCACTCATCTTTTTTTAAACTTGAGTATAGGAATGAATGATCCCTCCCTCCCTCCCTCCCTCTCTCCCTCTTCATGGGAATGAGTGTCTGCTCTTGCATTGAGGGCTCCCCAGTTCTCAGCATCTCCAGCCCAACCTGTCACAAGCTGATCACACATTTGCAAACTTGGGATATATTCTGCTGAAGTTTTGGGATAATGAATTTCATCAACTATGGGACTAACTTTGTTCTGACAGGACACTCACTCACAATCTCTCCTCATCACACCCACATAGTGTAACAACTTTGTGTTTCCTCCACAATGTGCTCATTTCTGTCAGGGAACTGAAAGCCGGCCAGCCAGCCAACACTATTTTTCCTTGTTTCTCATTTTGTTCTTATATTCTGTCTCTCCCCCCCCCGCCTGGAAAACTTTCAGAGTTCACTCTGCCCCCTGAGTAAAGGTGTTATGCTTCCTTTTATTGTATATTTAGTGTGTGTGTGTGTGTGTGTGTGTGTGTGTGTGTGAGAGAGAGAGAGAGAGAGAGAGAGAGAGAGATTCATTATGAAATCAAAAGTCAGTCAACAACAGCAAACTTTGTATTTATTTGTCCATCCACGTATTTGCTTGTTTACTTACTTACTTACTTACTTACTCACTCACTCACTCACTCACCCACTTCATTTATTATTTATTTATTTATTTATTTGCAGTGGAAGACTTAATTCAGTAAGAATGATCAGAAGGGTAGGTAGGGTATCCTTGGGAAAAGAGTAAGATATCACGATGACTTTCCCTTCCAAGAGGGAGCTTTCTAGTAAGACGTGAAACCACAGTTTCAAGGGCCCGCTTTCCACAAGTCCTTTTCCAAGGTCAGGCATTTCTTAGGTAAGCAAGGGTCTCCATTCATTCCCTTTGAGGAACTCTCAGGCCCTGCCCTGACATTAACCTCTGACTCCTGCCTATTGTCAAGGCCAATGGGACACTCCTCAGCCCCTCCCTGACCTGAGGTGACCTGAGAAGCCACAGCCCACCCCAGTTCACAGGCCTCTCTTTATCTATCTATCTAACTAAGTAACTGTACAGCATAAAATGTGGAATCTCTTCTCAATGAAATGCTGTTGGCAGCCATTCGATGAATTTATTCTCATCTCAGATCCTGTCCAGCAGGGATGTCTTCTTTCCGTGTTTCTTCTTCTTTTGTATGTTGCAGTCAGTTCAGATGTGCTGGTATATGGTGAGAAAGAGAGAGAGAGAGAAATGGAATTGCTTTTTATTTATTTGAAGAGTTTTAATGATTTAATATTCAGCTATTTCCAGCCTTATTTACCAGCACATTTATTATTACCAGCGAGCACCTTCCTCTGAAAACATTGGAATCGCCCCCCATCTGTACATGTCATGCACGTGCGTGCATATGTGTGTGTGTGTGTGTGTGTGTGTGTGTGTGTGAGCGTGTGCGCATCCCATCTATCTATCTATCTATCTATCTATCTATCTATCTATCTATCTATCTATCTATCTATGTATCCCTTCATCAAATTCCATTTTAGGAGCTGCTATGCTGACCAGTGACATGGAGGCCACCATTTTCTTAGCCAGTGACAGTCAGGAGACAGAAAGAAGGAAAGAAAGGAAGAAAGGAAGAAAGAATCTACATTCCCAAAGAAAGAAAAAAATTAAGTAAATTTTAAAAAGTAAAAAAAAAATTAAGAAAGTAAGTAAATACATACATAAAAATAGACATAAAGAATGAATAAATGAATAAAACTAAATAATAATTGAAACATTCAATAAGTAAATGAGTCACGCTAAATCAGCAGATAAATAAACAGATATATGAAAGAAGATAAGGAAGTGAAGGAATGAATGAACAAGTAAGTAAGTAAGTAAGTAAGTAAATAACTAGGTGGGTCATTTTTTTTAAAGAAGTAAGTAAATGAGATGGGCTGAACAGATAGTAAGTAAGTAAGTAAGTAAGCAAGCAAGCAAGCAAGCAATCGTGAAAAAAAAATGAGAGCCGGGCGATGGTGGCGCACGCCTTTAATCCCAGTACTCGGGAGGCAGAGGTAGGCGGATCTCTGTGAGTTCGAGACCAGCCTGGTCTACAGTGCTAGTTCCAGGACAGGCTCCAAAGCCACAGAGAAACCCTGTCTCGAAAAACCAAAAAAAAAAAAAAGAGAGAGAGAGACACATCCATTCAATCCATAAAAGACAAAACGTGGAAATAAACATGTAAACTGGTCGACCCACCCAAAGCAGGAGGGAGGTCTCTGTCCAGCAGGGCCGTCTTCTTTCCAAGTTGCAGTCAGTCAGATCTCTGGGCAAACAGAAAAAGAAAGCAATTGTTTTCTACTTGAACAGTTTTAATATTACTCAAATGAATTAATATTCAGCTATTTATTCCCAGCCTTATTTACAACTGGATGCCCACCGAGCACCTTCCTCTCATAGCTAGCCCCTTCTACCCCTGCCCCATCTGGACAGATAGACAGGATGTATGTATGTATGTATGTATAAATAAATAAATAATAAAAAAGTAAAATAAAAATAAGTAAATAAATAAATTTAAAAAAAAGTGTTTGGTGAGTGGGGCGTGTTGGCATAGAGAACAAAAGAGATAAACTAACCACCAACACATTGAAAAATGACATCAGTCAATCAAGACATGGAAAAAGACAACTGGTCGACCCAAGTTCACAAGGCCAACTGGTCGACCCCGGTACTTAGCATTTTAAGGCCAAATATTTAATCGGACAACTGGTCGACCCGCTTCTAGTCAGTCAAAAAAAAGGAAGTGCACAGAGACAACTGGTCGACCCGTCAGGTCTAGGAAGATATAATATATATTATACATTAAAAAAAAAAAAAAAGGAGTCCAGCGGGACATCTGGTCGACCCGCCGCATCCCCGGGGGAAAAAAATGGCCTCCCGCCCGGTGGGAGGGACTACTGGTCTACCCCGGTCCTTTGGAGAAGGAGGTGGAGAGGGGGGAAAAAAAAGTGCGCCCAACCTCCGCCGCCTCCCCGACAGGCGCGCCGCGGCGCCACGGCGCGCGAGCGGAGGTCGGCGGCGAGAGGGGGCCCGGGGCGCCGCCAGACCCTCGCCCATCCTCCCCCGCGAAGAGGGATGGAGAGGGAAAGGCGCGCGCCCGGGAAAGAGGGGACACACCCGCGGGCCGCTGCGGTGCGGTGAGGCAAGCAGCGGGAGTGGACGGAGGAGAGCGAGAGCGGGAAGAGAGCCGCCGTCCGCCGTGAGCCGCCAGTGGCAGAGCCAGACACGGGTCCTCGGACGGGGCGAGGAGGGCGGGCGAGCCGGCGCCCGTCCCCCTTCCCCCTCTCTCGACCTCTCTCTCACGACCGCCACGAGCGCCCGTGCGCACGCACACTTCCGTGCGCACAACACACGTGCGACCCGGGGAGCGCGCCTCCCGGCGAGAACTCGGGCGAGGCAGGCGAGCGGGCGGGCAGAGCCGCCGCCGCTGCTCTCTCACGTTAATGATCCTTCCGCAGGTTCACCTACGGAAACCTTGTTACGACTTTTACTTCCTCTAGATAGTCAAGTTGGTGAACAACCACAAATAAGCAAACAAATAGAGAGATAATAACAATAAAAATATTTGAGAGTTCAAATAATTGACTTCATCCACAATAAAAGAATATAAAAATAAAAATATCAAATGCACTTGAACACATTGGCACAGGAGAACGCTTGCTAAATAGAACCCCAGTAGCACAGACACTGAGAGAAAAAGAAAAAAAAGAAAAAAGAAAAAAAAAAGAAAAACAAAACAAAAAAAAGAACAAAGAAAAAAACTAAAGAGAGAAAAAAAGAAAAAAAAAGAAAAGAAGAAGAAGAAAAAAAAGAAAAAAAGAAAAAAAGAAAAAAAAGAAAAAAAAAAGAAAGAAAAAAGAAAAAAAAAGAAAAAAAACAGACACTTAGAGAAACAATTAATAAGTGAGAGCTCCTGAAACTGAAAAGCTTCTGTAAAGCAAAGAACATGGCCAACAAGACAAAACGACGGCCTTACAGAATGGGAAAAGATCTTCACTAATCTCCAAAATACACAAAGAAGTCGAGAAATTGGTCATCCAAAGAACAAATAATCCAATTTTAAAAAATGGAGTACAGACCTAAACAGAGAACTCTCAACAGAGGGATCTAAAATGGTTGAAAGACACTTAAATGTATTTAGTGATTATATTTCTTTTCCCTTAGGGATAAAGAAATGGAGAAGTTCTTTGAAGCAGTAAGTCACAAAAACACCAGGCCGTTAAACTTCAGCTACAGGGAAACCCTGTCTCGTGGAAAAACAAAACAACAACAACAACAAAAAAAAAAAATCCTGAAGCCAGTGATCATTGCAAACATCTGTATGTTCAGATACTGAGCCTGAGCAAGTTAGAGTGTCACAGATTTGCTGTAATTCATTGCAAATTTCATGTGGATCACAAATCCTGCTCAAGTTACAGCTGTTAGTGTCAGTGTGAACCTTGACACCATCTCTACTGGATTCCTGTCAGCTGGGCTCCGGTCTGCTAGAAAAGCAGAAGAACTAAGGTACCGTAATTAACCTCTTCTGTGCCCCACCTGCAAGAACACTCTGTAAGCTACAGTTCTGAAAACAGCCTGGTCCTGGCATAAGAACAGACAGGAGGACCAATGGAACCGAATAGAAGACCCGGATATCGATCCACACATCTTCGAACACCTGATCTTTGATAAGGAAGTCAAAAATATCCAATAGAAAAAAAAAGAAAGCATGTGAGTTCAAGACCAGCCTGGTCTACAAGAGCTAGTTCCAGGACAGGCTCCAAAAAAAAAAAAACTACAGAACAACCCTGTCTCGAAAAAAAAAAAAAAAGAAAGAAAGAAAGAAAGAAAGAAAGAAAGAAAGAAAGAAAGAAGAAAAAGAAAACAGTGCTGTCCTCGAAAATGCCCTCTCCCTTTGAACACGGCCCCTCCTTTGGGCTGAGTTTCCCACACAGCTCTGATGATGCAGGAGGATGCCGAGGGCCCAGTTGGTGCCTGTATCTGTGCCTTGGCAGCAGCTATTCATGTCTTGCCACTCAGAGTCAAATTCCCTTAAGTTTAGCCTTCCCTAAGTGCTTGTTCACTTCAGAAGACTCAACCCTCATCTTCCATGTCCTCCTGGCCTAATTTCTCATATTACTGTTTTACTGAGTATGAATCAGTAATATGAGATGTTCAGGAGAGGGAGGAAGGGTCATTCATGAAAAAAGTGAGTGTTCAAGTAACTAACTCCCCATGGGTTCAGGAAGTAGTGAGAAGATATTAATGAAGCAGAGAGAAATTTCTGGTTTTGGAAGGAGGAAATCCTGAATGGCTCCCTCTGTGTCGGAGGAGAGACTCCTGGAAAGGAAACCTCAGGTTCCGGTTGGTCGGTCGGTCGGTCGGTCGGTCAGTTCGGGGAGAAATATCAGCAAGGAGGTAAAGGCCGTGCCTCACGACATCAGCAGTCCCTTCTCTGGAAATTCCACGGTATCCCAGAGAGCTCTCGGAATTTTGTGATGTCACTCGTGTCCTAGAAATGCCAACTGCCCTCAAGACACACTCTCTCGGTGCCTATAAGACTCGGTTCTAGACATGTTGTCTAGAGAATGGAGATCGTTCGTGGAGAGGCCAGAGGGAGGAAGAAGAAAGCTGGCCTCAGATCTCACAGGAAAACATGGAGAAATAATTAGTGGTCCTGGGGAAGACGAAGTGAGTTCACCACTAGCAGGGACTAGAGAGATTTCTGGATGTGATGGCTTTGAGACTTCCAGGGCTAGGGCTCAGGAACTGGGAGGTTTCTGGGATGAAACAGGTCTGTCTGTCTTGTTTCTCTGAGTTCCTAAAGGGCCAACCCACATCAAAGATTCACGATAGTTGATTTGACAAAGTCGGGAATTGACAAGGAGTGCGGAAGGAGTCAGTGAGATTTCAATACCAGCACTGACTGCACATCATCACCCCCCCCCCCGGTCCTTTTCGTTGTGTAGCAATAATAATAGAGAAAGGGGCGTAGTGCTCTGCCAAAGCCCGTATTTTACCATGCCTTATATCACAGCCATTAGCAGGGTTGAGGCATCAAGTGCTGCAGTCAGTCCGACTCCTGTGACCCCCCTAAGGTTTCTGGCTTCCCAGTTTTGAGTGACACCATGGTCTCCAGTTCAGCTTGAGAGCTCTTTAAGAGCCAATGGAGGAGAGAGTGGAAAGAGACTGCCATTTTTTTCTTTTTCCTTGTCTTTCTTTCTTTTGCTGTTTTGCTTTGTTTTTCAAGAAAGGGTTTCTTTGTGTATCTTGGGCTGTCCTAAAACTCACTCTGTAAATCAGGCCATCTTTGAATTCACAGAGATCTGTGTGTGTGCTGTGATTAAAGCCCGGCTGAGACTGCAATTTCTTGTTAGCTCTGGGTGTCCTGAGCTGTTAGTAAGTGACAATGGCTCTGTGTTGTGAATCTCTGTGAATCCAGACTATGTTATGTCCTTCAATGACATGAGTCTGAAGCATCAAGCACCCACCCACCCCTATACTCCCTGAGGTCTCTGAAGTCACACACAGCGCAGCCTCTATGGGTCTGAATAAGGCTTAGAAAGCTTTTCCCTGGTTCACCTGGTGCAGAGGAAACCAGGTAAGTTCTGAGAGACATGCACCACCTTCCTACAGAAAGAAGGGAGGACTGATTAGCTAATACCCACAGAGGGGGAAACTCAAGTCTGGTATTTCAGACAGAACCTGCTTGGACAAAGTCTCATCTGTCAGTCACTTCCTGAGGGAAGGAGGGAGGGAGGGAGGGAGGGAGGGAGGGAGGGAGGGAGGGAGGAAGGAAGGACCACAATTATCTCTCCTCTGTGTCCTTTTTACGCTCTTTTCATGCTCTGATGAATATTGTGATTCAAGTTGGCCATGTCCCCTTTTCCACAGCATGTGCACTGTGGCTCTAGATCAAGGAATCAGTTTGTTTGTGTGTTTTGCTCTATCTAGGAGAAGCACCATAGCAGTTGCATACTGACTGAGAAATTTGATTTTTAGGAAATGATTTTTCATATCTGTGAGTGGTCTCTCCATAGATAGCCACTCATCTTTCTTTAAACTTGAGTATAGGAATGAATGATCCCTCCCTCCTTCCCTCCCTCCCTCTCTCCCTCTTCATGGGAATGAGTGTCTGCTCTTGCATTGAGGGCTCCCCAGTTCTCAGCATCTCCAGCCCAACCTGTCACAAGCTGATCACACATTTGCAAACTTGGGATATATTCTGCTGAAGTTTTGGGATAATGAATTTCATCAACTATGGGACTAACTTTGTTCTGACAGGACACTCACTCACAATCTCTCCTCATCACACCCACATAGTGTAACAACTTTGTGTTTCCTCCACAATGTGCTCATTTCTGTCAGGGAACTGAAAGCCGGCCAGCCAGCCAACACTATTTTTCCTTGTTTCTCATTTTGTTCTTATATTCTGTCTCTCCCCCCCCCCCCGCCTGGAAAATTTTCAGAGTTCACTCTGCCCCCTGAGTAAAGGTGTTATGCTTCCTTTTATTGTATATTTAGTGTGTGTGTGTGTGTGTGAGAGAGAGAGAGAGAGAGAGAGAGAGAGAGATTCATTATGAAATCAAAAGTCAGTCAACAACAGCAAACTTTGTATTTATTTGTCCATCCACGTATTTGCTTGTTTACTTACTTACTTACTTACTTACTCACTCACTCACTCACTCACCCACTTCATTTATTATTTATTTATTTATTTATTTGCAGTGGAAGACTTAATTCAGTAAGAATGATCAGAAGGGTAGGTAGGGTATCCTTGGGAAAAGAGTAAGATATCACGATGACTTTCCCTTCCAAGAGGGAGCTTTCTAGTAAGACGTGAAACCACAGTTTCAAGGGCCCGCTTTCCACAAGTCCTTTTCCAAGGTCAGGCATTTCTTAGGTAAGCAAGGGTCTCCATTCATTCCCTTTGAGGAACTCTCAGGCCCTGCCCTGACATTAACCTCTGACTCCTGCCTATTGTCAAGGCCAATGGGACACTCCTCAGCCCCTCCCTGACCTGAGGTGACCTGAGAAGCCACAGCCCACCCCAGTTCACAGGCCTCTCTTTATCTATCTATCTAACTAAGTAACTGTACAGCATAAAATGTGGAATCTCTTCTCAATGAAATGCTGTTGGCAGCCATTCGATGAATTTATTCTCATCTCAGATCCTGTCCAGCAGGGATGTCTTCTTTCCGTGTTTCTTCTTCTTTTGTATGTTGCAGTCAGTTCAGATGTGCTGGTATATGGTGAGAAAGAGAGAGAGAGAGAAATGGAATTGCTTTTTATTTATTTGAAGAGTTTTAATGATTTAATATTCAGCTATTTCCAGCCTTATTTACCAGCACATTTATTATTACCAGCGAGCACCTTCCTCTGAAAACATTGGAATCGCCCCCCATCTGTACATGTCATGCACGTGCGTGCATATGTGTGTGTGTGTGTGTGTGTGTGTGTGAGCGTGTGCGCATCCCATCTATCTATCTATCTATCTATCTATCTATCTATCTATCTATCTATCTATCTATCTATGTATCCCTTCATCAAATTCCATTTTAGGAGCTGCTATGCTGACCAGTGACATGGAGGCCACCATTTTCTTAGCCAGTGACAGTCAGGAGACAGAAAGAAGGAAAGAAAGGAAGAAAGGAAGAAAGAATCTACATTCCCAAAGAAAGAAAAAAATTAAGTAAATTTTAAAAAGTAAAAAAAAAATTAAGAAAGTAAGTAAATACATACATAAAAATAGACATAAAGAATGAATAAATGAATAAAACTAAATAATAATTGAAACATTCAATAAGTAAATGAGTCACGCTAAATCAGCAGATAAATAAACAGATATATGAAAGAAGATAAGGAAGTGAAGGAATGAATGAACAAGTAAGTAAGTAAGTAAGTAAGTAAATAACTAGGTGGGTCATTTTTTTTAAAGAAGTAAGTAAATGAGATGGGCTGAACAGATAGTAAGTAAGTAAGTAAGTAAGCAAGCAAGCAAGCAAGCAATCGTGAAAAAAAAATGAGAGCCGGGCGATGGTGGCGCACGCCTTTAATCCCAGTACTCGGGAGGCAGAGGTAGGCGGATCTCTGTGAGTTCGAGACCAGCCTGGTCTACAGTGCTAGTTCCAGGACAGGCTCCAAAGCCACAGAGAAACCCTGTCTCGAAAAACCAAAAAAAAAAAAAAAAAGAGAGAGAGAGAGACACATCCATTCAATCCATAAAAGACAAAACGTGGAAATAAACATGTAAACTGGTCGACCCACCCAAAGCAGGAGGGAGGTCTCTGTCCAGCAGGGCCGTCTTCTTTCCAAGTTGCAGTCAGTCAGATCTCTGGGCAAACAGAAAAAGAAAGCAATTGTTTTCTACTTGAACAGTTTTAATATTACTCAAATGAATTAATATTCAGCTATTTATTCCCAGCCTTATTTACAACTGGATGCCCACCGAGCACCTTCCTCTCATAGCTAGCCCCTTCTACCCCTGCCCCATCTGGACAGATAGACAGGATGTATGTATGTATGTATAAATAAATAAATAATAAAAAAGTAAAATAAAAATAAGTAAATAAATAAATTAAAAAAAAAGTGTTTGGTGAGTGGGGCGTGTTGGCATAGAGAACAAAAGAGATAAACTAACCACCAACACATTGAAGAATGACATCAGTCAATCAAGACATGGAAAAAGACAACTGGTCGACCCAAGTTCACAAGGCCAACTGGTCGACCCCGGTACTTAGCATTTTAAGGCCAAATATTTAATCGGACAACTGGTCGACCCGCTTCCAGTCCGTCAAAAAAAAGGAAGTGCACAGAGACAACTGGTCGACCCGTCAGGTCTAGGAAGATATAATATATATTATACATTAAAAAAAAAAAAAAAAAGAGTCCAGCGGGACATCTGGTCGACCCGCCGCATCCCCGGGGGAAAAAAATGGCCTCCCGCCCGGTGGGAGGGACTACTGGTCTACCCCGGTCCTTTGGAGAAGGAGGTGGAGAGGGGGGAAAAAAAAGTGCGCCCAACCTCCGCCGCCTCCCCGACAGGCGCGCCGCGGCGCCACGGCGCGCGAGCGGAGGTCGGCGGCGAGAGGGGGCCCGGGGCGCCGCCAGACCCTCGCCCATCCTCCCCCGCGAAGAGGGATGGAGAGGGAAAGGCGCGCGCCCGGGAAAGAGGGGACACACCCGCGGGCCGCTGCGGTGCGGTGAGGCAAGCAGCGGGAGTGGACGGAGGAGAGCAAGAGCGGGAAGAGAGCCGCCGTCCGCCGTGAGCCGCCAGTGGCAGAGCCAGACACGGGTCCTCGGACGGGGCGAGGAGGGCGGGCGAGCCGGCGCCCGTCCCCCTTCCCCCTCTCTCGACCTCTCTCTCACGACCGCCACGAGCGCCCGTGCGCACGCACACTTCCGTGCGCACAACACACGTGCGACCCGGGGAGCGCGCCTCCCGGCGAGAACTCGGGCGAGGCAGGCGAGCGGGCGGGCAGAGCCGCCGCCGCTGCTCTCTCACGTTAATGATCCTTCCGCAGGTTCACCTATGGAAACCTTGTTACGACTTTTACTTCCTCTAGATAGTCAAGTTGGTGAACAACCACAAATAAGCAAACAAATAGAGAGATAATAACAATAAAAATATTTGAGAGTTCAAATAATTGACTTCATCCACAATAAAAGAATATAAAAATAAAAATATCAAAGGCACTTGAACACATTGGCACAGGAGAACGCTTGCTAAATAGAACCCCAGTAGCACAGACACTGAGAGAAAAAGAAAAAAAAGAAAAAAGAAAAAAAAAAGAAAAACAAAACAAAAAAAAAGAACAAAGAAAAAAACTAAAGAGAGAAAAAAAAGAAAAAAAAAGAAAAGAAGAAGAAGAAAAAAAAGAAAAAAAGAAAAAAAGAAAAAAAAGAAAAAAAAGAAAGAAAAAAGAAAAAAAAAGAAAAAAAACAGACACTGAGTGAAACAATTAATAAGTGAGACCTCCTGAAACTGAAAAGCTTCTGTAAAGCAAAGAACATGGCCAACAAGACAAAACGACGGCCTTACAGAATGGGAAAAGATCTTCACTAATCTCCAAAATACACAAAGAAGTCGAGAAATTGGTCATCCAAAGAACAAATAATCCAATTTTAAAAAATGGAGTACAGACCTAAACAGAGAACTCTCAACAGAGGGATCTAAAATGGTTGAAAGACACTTAAATGTATTTAGTGATTATATTTCTTTTCCCTTAGGGATAAAGAAATGGAGAAGTTCTTTGAAGCAGTAAGTCACAAAAACACCAGGCCGTTAAACTTCAGCTACAGGGAAACCCTGTCTCGTGGAAAAACAAAACAACAACAACAACAAAAAAAAAAAATCCTGAAGCCAGTGATCATTGCAAACATCTGTATGTTCAGATACTGAGCCTGAGCAAGTTAGAGTGTCACAGATTTGCTGCAATTCATTGCAAATTTCATGTGGATCACAAATCCTGCTCAAGTTACAGCTGTTAGTGTCAGTGTGAACCTTGACACCATCTCTACTGGATTCCTGTCAGCTGGGCTCCGGTCTGCTAGAAAAGCAGAAGAACTAAGGTACCGTAATTAACCTCTTCTGTGCCCCACCTGCAAGAACACTCTGTAAGCTACAGTTCTGAAAACAGCCTGGTCCTGGCATAAGAACAGACAGGAGGACCAATGGAACCGAATAGAAGACCCGGATATCGATCCACACATCTTCGAACACCTGATCTTTGATAAAGAAGTCAAAAATATCCAATAGAAAAAAAAAGAAAGCATGTGAGTTCAAGACCAGCCTGGTCTACAAGAGCTAGTTCCAGGACAGGCTCCAAAAAAAAAAAAACTACAGAACAACCCTGTCTCGAAAAAAAAAAAGAAAGAAAGAAAGAAAGAAAGAAAGAAAGAAGAAAAAGAAAACAGTGCTGTCCTCGAAAATGCCCTCTCCCTTTGAACACGGCCCCTCCTTTGGGCTGAGTTTCCCACACAGCTCTGATGATGCAGGAGGATGCCGAGGGCCCAGTTGGTGCCTGTATCTGTGCCTTGGCAGCAGCTATTCATGTCTTGCCACTCAGAGTCAAATTCCCTTAAGTTTAGCCTTCCCTAAGTGCTTGTTCACTTCAGAAGACTCAACCCTCATCTTCCATGTCCTCCTGGCCTAATTTCTCATATTACTGTTTTACTGAGTATGAATCAGTAATATGAGATGTTCAGGAGAGGGAGGAAGGGTCATTCATGAAAAAAGTGAGTGTTCAACTAACTAACTCCCCATGGGTTCAGGAAGTAGTGAGAAGATATTAATGAAGCAGAGAGAAATTTCTGGTTTTGGAAGGAGGAAATCCTGAATGGCTCCCTCTGTGTCGGAGGAGAGACTCCTGGAAAGGAAACCTCAGGTTCCGGTTGGTCGGTCGGTCGGTCGGTCGGTCAGTTCGGGGAGAAATATCAGCAAGGAGGTAAAGGCCGTGCCTCACGACATCAGCAGTCCCTTCTCTGGAAATTCCACGGTATCCCAGAGAGCTCTCGGAATTTTGTGATGTCACTCGTGTCCTAGAAACGCCAACTGCCCTCAAGACACACTCTCTCGGTGCCTATAAGACTCGGTTCTAGACATGTTGTCTAGAGAATGGAGATCGTTCGTGGAGAGGCCAGAGGGAGGAAGAAGAAAGCTGGCCTCAGATCTCACAGGAAAACATGGAGAAATAATTAGTGGTCCTGGGGAAGACGAAGTGAGTTCACCACTAGCAGGGACTAGAGAGATTTCTGGATGTGATGGCTTTGAGACTTCCAGGGCTAGGGCTCAGGAACTGGGAGGTTTCTGGGATGAAACAGGTCTGTCTGTCTTGTTTCTCTGAGTTCCTAAAGGGCCAACCCACATCAAAGATTCACGATAGTTGATTTGACAAAGTCGGGAATTGACAAGGAGTGCGGAAGGAGTCAGTGAGATTTCAATACCAGCACTGACTGCACATCATCACCCCCCCCGGTCCTTTTCGTTGTGTAGCAATAATAATAGAGAAAGGGGAGTAGTGCTCTGCCAAAGCCCGTATTTTACCATGCCTTATATCACAGCCATTAGCAGGGTTGAGGCATCAAGTGCTGCAGTCAGTCCGACTCCTGTGACCCCCCTAAGGTTTCTGGCATCCCAGTTTTGAGTGACACCATGGTCTCCAGTTCAGCTTGAGAGCTCTTTAAGAGCCAATGGAGGAGAGAGTGGAAAGAGACTGCCATTTTTTTCTTTTTCCTTGTCTTTCTTTCTTTTGCTGTTTTGCTTTGTTTTTCAAGAAAGGGTTTCTTTGTGTATCTTGGGCTGTCCTAAAACTCACTCTGTAAATCAGGCCATCTTTGAATTCACAGAGATCTGTGTGTGTGCTGTGATTAAAGCCCGGCTGAGACTGCAATTTCTTGTTAGCTCTGGGTGTCCTGAGCTGTTAGTAAGTGACAATGGCTCTGTGTTGTGAATCTCTGTGAATCCAGACTATGTTATGTCCTTCAATGACATGAGTCTGAAGCATCAAGCACCCACCCACCCCTATACTCCCTGAGGTCTCTGAAGTCACACACAGCGCAGCCTCTATGGGTCTGAATAAGGCTTAGAAAGCTTTTCCCTGGTTCACCTGGTGCAGAGGAAACCAGGTAAGTTCTGAGAGACATGCACCACCTTCCTACAGAAAGAAGGGAGGACTGATTAGCTAATACCCACAGAGGGGGAAACTCAAGTCTGGTATTTCAGACAGAACCTGCTTGGACAAAGTCTCATCTGTCAGTCACTTCCTGAGGGAAGGAGGGAGGGAGGGAGGGAGGGAGGGAGGGAGGGAGGGAGGAAGGAAGGACCACAATTATCTCTCCTCTGTGTCCTTTTTACGCTCTTTTCATGCTCTGATGAATATTGTGATTCAAGTTGGCCATGTCCCCTTTTCCACAGCATGTGCACTGTGGCTCTAGATCAAGGAATCAGTTTGTTTGTGTGTTTTGCTCTATCTAGGAGAAGCACCATAGCAGTTGCATACTGACTGAGAAATTTGATTTTTAGGAAATGATTTTTCATATCTGTGAGTGGTCTCTCCATAGATAGCCACTCATCTTTCTTTAAACTTGAGTATAGGAATGAATGATCCCTCCCTCCTTCCCTCCCTCCCTCTCTCCCTCTTCATGGGAATGAGTGTCTGCTCTTGCATTGAGGGCTCCCCAGTTCTCAGCATCTCCAGCCCAACCTGTCACAAGCTGATCACACATTTGCAAACTTGGGATATATTCTGCTGAAGTTTTGGGATAATGAATTTCATCAACTATGGGACTAACTTTGTTCTGACAGGACACTCACTCACAATCTCTCCTCATCACACCCACATAGTGTAACAACTTTGTGTTTCCTCCACAATGTGCTCATTTCTGTCAGGGAACTGAAAGCCGGCCAGCCAGCCAACACTATTTTTCCTTGTTTCTCATTTTGTTCTTATATTCTGTCTCTCCCCCCCCCCCCCGCCTGGAAAACTTTCAGAGTTCACTCTGCCCCCTGAGTAAAGGTGTTATGCTTCCTTTTATTGTATATTTAGTGTGTGTGTGTGTGTGTGAGAGAGAGAGAGAGAGAGAGAGAGAGAGAGATTCATTATGAAATCAAAAGTCAGTCAACAACAGCAAACTTTGTATTTATTTGTCCATCCACGTATTTGCTTGTTTACTTACTTACTTACTTACTTACTCACTCACTCACTCACTCACCCACTTCATTTATTATTTATTTATTTATTTATTTGCAGTGGAAGACTTAATTCAGTAAGAATGATCAGAAGGGTAGGTAGGGTATCCTTGGGAAAAGAGTAAGATATCACGATGACTTTCCCTTCCAAGAGGGAGCTTTCTAGTAAGACGTGAAACCACAGTTTCAAGGGCCCGCTTTCCACAAGTCCTTTTCCAAGGTCAGGCATTTCTTAGGTAAGCAAGGGTCTCCATTCATTCCCTTT
This sequence comes from Microtus pennsylvanicus, assembly GCF_037038515.1. Classification (NCBI taxonomy): domain Eukaryota; kingdom Metazoa; phylum Chordata; class Mammalia; order Rodentia; family Cricetidae; genus Microtus; species Microtus pennsylvanicus. Next base: position 228,465 of record NW_027460892.1, on the reverse strand, counting down.
GAGGAACTCTCAGGCCCTGCCCTGACATTAACCTCTGACTCCTGCCTATTGTCAAGGCCAATGGGACACTCCTCAGCCCCTCCCTGACCTGAGGTGACCTGAGAAGCCACAGCCCACCCCAGTTCACAGGCCTCTCTTTATCTATCTATCTAACTAAGTAACTGTACAGCATAAAATGTGGAATCTCTTCTCAATGAAATGCTGTTGGCAGCCATTCGATGAATTTATTCTCATCTCAGATCCTGTCCAGCAGGGATGTCTTCTTTCCGTGTTTCTTCTTCTTTTGTATGTTGCAGTCAGTTCAGATGTGCTGGTATATGGTGAGAAAGAGAGAGAGAGAGAAATGGAATTGCTTTTTATTTATTTGAAGAGTTTTAATGATTTAATATTCAGCTATTTCCAGCCTTATTTACCAGCACATTTATTATTACCAGCGAGCACCTTCCTCTGAAAACATTGGAATCGCCCCCCATCTGTACATGTCATGCACGTGCGTGCATATGTGTGTGTGTGTGTGTGTGTGTGTGTGTGTGTGAGAGCGTGTGCGCATCCCATCTATCTATCTATCTATCTATCTATCTATCTATCTATCTATCTATCTATCTATCTATCTATGTATCCCTTCATCAAATTCCATTTTAGGAGCTGCTATGCTGACCAGTGACATGGAGGCCACCATTTTCTTAGCCAGTGACAGTCAGGAGACAGAAAGAAGGAAAGAAAGGAAGAAAGGAAGAAAGAATCTACATTCCCAAAGAAAGAAAAAAATTAAGTAAATTTTAAAAAGTAAAAAAAAAAATTAAGAAAGTAAGTAAATACATACATAAAAATAGACATAAAGAATGAATAAATGAATAAAACTAAATAATAATTGAAACATTCAATAAGTAAATGAGTCATGCTAAATCAGCAGATAAATAAACAGATATATGAAAGAAGATAAGGAAGTGAAGGAATGAATGAACAAGTAAGTAAGTAAGTAAGTAAGTAAATAACTAGGTGGGTCATTTTTTTTAAAGAAGTAAGTAAATGAGATGGGCTGAACAGATAGTAAGTAAGTAAGTAAGTAAGCAAGCAAGCAAGCAAGCAATCGTGAAAAAAAAATGAGAGCCGGGCGATGGTGGCGCACGCCTTTAATCCCAGTACTCGGGAGGCAGAGGTAGGCGGATCTCTGTGAGTTCGAGACCAGCCTGGTCTACAGTGCTAGTTCCAGGACAGGCTCCAAAGCCACAGAGAAACCCTGTCTCGAAAAACCAAAAAAAAAAAAAGAGAGAGAGAGAGACACATCCATTCAATCCATAAAAGACAAAACGTGGAAATAAACATGTAAACTGGTCGACCCACCCAAAGCAGGAGGGAGGTCTCTGTCCAGCAGGGCCGTCTTCTTTCCAAGTTGCAGTCAGTCAGATCTCTGGGCAAACAGAAAAAGAAAGCAATTGTTTTCTACTTGAACAGTTTTAATATTACTCAAATGAATTAATATTCAGCTATTTATTCCCAGCCTTATTTACAACTGGATGCCCACCGAGCACCTTCCTCTCATAGCTAGCCCCTTCTACCCCTGCCCCATCTGGACAGATAGACAGGATGTATGTATGTATGTATAAATAAATAAATAATAAAAAAGTAAAATAAAAATAAGTAAATAAATAAATTTAAAAAAAAGTGTTTGGTGAGTGGGGCGTGTTGGCATAGAGAACAAAAGAGATAAACTAACCACCAACACATTGAAGAATGACATCAGTCAATCAAGACATGGAAAAAGACAACTGGTCGACCCAAGTTCACAAGGCCAACTGGTCGACCCCGGTACTTAGCATTTTAAGGCCAAATATTTAATCGGACAACTGGTCGACCCGCTTCCAGTCCGTCAAAAAAAAGGAAGTGCACAGAGACAACTGGTCGACCCGTCAGGTCTAGGAAGATATAATATATATTATACATTAAAAAAAAAAAAAAAAAAAAAAAAAAGAGTCCAGCGGGACATCTGGTCGACCCGCCGCATCCCCGGGGGAAAAAAATGGCCTCCCGCCCGGTGGGAGGGACTACTGGTCTACCCCGGTCCTTTGGAGAAGGAGGTGGAGAGGGGGGAAAAAAAGTGCGCCCAACCTCCGCCGCCTCCCCGACAGGCGCGCCGCGGCGCCACGGCGCGCGAGCGGAGGTCGGCGGCGAGAGGGGGCCCGGGGCGCCGCCAGACCCTCGCCCATCCTCCCCCGCGAAGAGGGATGGAGAGGGAAAGGCGCGCGCCCGGGAAAGAGGGGACACACCCGCGGGCCGCTGTGGTGCGGTGAGGCAAGCAGCGGGAGTGGACGGAGGAGAGCGAGAGCGGGAAGAGAGCCGCCGTCCGCCGTGAGCCGCCAGTGGCAGAGCCAGACATGGGTCCTCGGACGGGGCGAGGAGGGCGGGCGAGCCGGCGCCCATCCCCCTTCCCCCTCTCTCGACCTCTCTCTCACGACCGCCACGAGCGCCCGTGCGCACGCACACTTCCGTGCGCACAACACACGTGCGACCCGGGGAGCGCGCCTCCCGGCGAGAACTCGGGCGAGGCAGGCGAGCGGGCGGGCAGAGCCGCCGCCGCTGCTCTCTCACGTTAATGATCCTTCCGCAGGTTCACCTACGGAAACCTTGTTACGACTTTTACTTCCTCTAGATAGTCAAGTTGGTGAACAACCACAAATAAGCAAACAAATAGAGAGATAATAACAATAAAAATATTTGAGAGTTCAAATAATTGACTTCATCCACAATAAAAGAATATAAAAATAAAAATATCAAATGCACTTGAACACATTGGCACAGGAGAACGCTTGCTAAATAGAACCCCAGTAGCACAGACACTGAGAGAAAAAGAAAAAAAAGAAAAAAGAAAAAAAAAAGAAAAACAAAACAAAAAAAAAGAACAAAGGAAAAAACTAAAGAGAGAAAAAAAGAAAAAAAAGAAAAGAAGAAGAAGAAAAAAAAGAAAAAAAGAAAAAAAGAAAAAAAAGAAAAAAGAAGAAAGAAAAAAGAAAAAAAAAGAAAAAAAAAAACAGACACTGAGAGAAACAATTAATAAGTGAGACCTCCTGAAACTGAAAAGCTTCTGTAAAGCAAAGAACATGGCCAACAAGACAAAACGACGGCCTTACAGAATGGGAAAAGATCTTCACTAATCTCCAAAATACACAAAGAAGTCGAGAAATTGGTCATCCAAAGAACAAATAATCCAATTTTAAAAAATGGAGTACAGACCTAAACAGAGAACTCTCAACAGAGGGATCTAAAATGGTTGAAAGACACTTAAATGTATTTAGTGATTATATTTCTTTTCCCTTAGGGATAAAGAAATGGAGAAGTTCTTTGAAGCAGTAAGTCACAAAAACACCAGGCCGTTAAACTTCAGCTACAGGGAAACCCTGTCTCGTGGAAAAACAAAACAACAACAACAACAACAAAAAAAAAAAATCCTGAAGCCAGTGATCATTGCAAACATCTGTATGTTCAGATACTGAGCCTGAGCAAGTTAGAGTGTCACAGATTTGCTGCAATTCATTGCAAATTTCATGTGGATCACAAATCCTGCTCAAGTTACAGCTGTTAGTGTCAGTGTGAACCTTGACACCATCTCTACTGGATTCCTGTCAGCTGGGCTCCGGTCTGCTAGAAAAGCAGAAGAACTAAGGTACCGTAATTAACCTCTTCTGTGCCCCACCTGCAAGAACACTCTGTAAGCTACAGTTCTGAAAACAGCCTGGTCCTGGCATAAGAACAGACAGGAGGACCAATGGAACCGAATAGAAGACCCGGATATCGATCCACACATCTTCGAACACCTGATCTTTGATAAAGAAGTCAAAAATATCCAATAGAAAAAAAAAGAAAGCATGTGAGTTCAAGACCAGCCTGGTCTACAAGAGCTAGTTCCAGGACAGGCTCCAAAAAAAAAAAAAACTACAGAACAACCCTGTCTCGAAAAAAAAAAAGAAAGAAAGAAAGAAAGAAAGAAAGAAAGAAAGAAAGAAGAAAAAGAAAACAGTGCTGTCCTCGAAAATGCCCTCTCCCTTTGAACACGGCCCCTCCTTTGGGCTGAGTTTCCCACACAGCTCTGATGATGCAGGAGGATGCCGAGGGCCCAGTTGGTGCCTGTATCTGTGCCTTGGCAGCAGCTATTCATGTCTTGCCACTCAGAGTCAAATTCCCTTAAGTTTAGCCTTCCCTAAGTGCTTGTTCACTTCAGAAGACTCAACCCTCATCTTCCATGTCCTCCTGGCCTAATTTCTCATATTACTGTTTTACTGAGTATGAATCAGTAATATGAGATGTTCAGGAGAGGGAGGAAGGGTCATTCATGAAAAAAGTGAGTGTTCAACTAACTAACTCCCCATGGGTTCAGGAAGTAGTGAGAAGATATTAATGAAGCAGAGAGAAATTTCTGGTTTTGGAAGGAGGAAATCCTGAATGGCTCCCTCTGTGTCGGAGGAGAGACTCCTGGAAAGGAAACCTCAGGTTCCGGTTGGTCGGTCGGTCGGTCGGTCGGTCAGTTCGGGGAGAAATATCAGCAAGGAGGTAAAGGCCGTGCCTCACGACATCAGCAGTCCCTTCTCTGGAAATTCCACGGTATCCCAGAGAGCTCTCGGAATTTTGTGATGTCACTCGTGTCCTAGAAACGCCAACTGCCCTCAAGACACACTCTCTCGGTGCCTATAAGACTCGGTTCTAGACATGTTGTCTAGAGAATGGAGATCGTTCGTGGAGAGGCCAGAGGGAGGAAGAAGAAAGCTGGCCTCAGATCTCACAGGAAAACATGGAGAAATAATTAGTGGTCCTGGGGAAGACGAAGTGAGTTCACCACTAGCAGGGACTAGAGAGATTTCTGGATGTGATGGCTTTGAGACTTCCAGGGCTAGGGCTCAGGAACTGGGAGGTTTCTGGGATGAAACAGGTCTGTCTGTCTTGTTTCTCTGAGTTCCTAAAGGGCCAACCCACATCAAAGATTCACGATAGTTGATTTGACAAAGTCGGGAATTGACAAGGAGTGCGGAAGGAGTCAGTGAGATTTCAATACCAGCACTGACTGCACATCATCACCCCCCCCCCGGTCCTTTTCGTTGTGTAGCAATAATAATAGAGAAAGGGGAGTAGTGCTCTGCCAAAGCCCGTATTTTACCATGCCTTATATCACAGCCATTAGCAGGGTTGAGGCATCAAGTGCTGCAGTCAGTCCGACTCCTGTGACCCCCCTAAGGTTTCTGGCTTCCCAGTTTTGAGTGACACCATGGTCTCCAGTTCAGCTTGAGAGCTCTTTAAGAGCCAAGGGAGGAGAGAGTGGAAAGAGACTGCCATTTTTTTCTTTTTCCTTGTCTTTCTTTCTTTTGCTGTTTTGCTTTGTTTTTCAAGAAAGGGTTTCTTTGTGTATCTTGGGCTGTCCTAAAACTCACTCTGTAAATCAGGCCATCTTTGAATTCACAGAGATCTGTGTGTGTGCTGTGATTAAAGCCTGGCTGAGACTGCAATTTCTTGTTAGCTCTGGGTGTCCTGAGCTGTTAGTAAGTGACAATGGCTCTGTGTTGTGAATCTCTGTGAATCCAGACTATGTTATGTCCTTCAATGACATGAGTCTGAAGCATCAAGCACCCACCCACCCCTATACTCCCTGAGGTCTCTGAAGTCACACACAGCGCAGCCTCTATGGGTCTGAATAAGGCTTAGAAAGCTTTTCCCTGGTTCACCTGGTGCAGAGGAAACCAGGTAAGTTCTGAGAGACATGCACCACCTTCCTACAGAAAGAAGGGAGGACTGATTAGCTAATACCCACAGAGGGGGAAACTCAAGTCTGGTATTTCAGACAGAACCTGCTTGGACAAAGTCTCATCTGTCAGTCACTTCCTGAGGGAAGGATGGAGGGAGGGAGGGAGGGAGGGAGGGAGGGAGGGAGGAAGGAAGGAAGGACCACAATTATCTCTCCTCTGTGTCCTTTTTACGCTCTTTCCATGCTCTGATGAATATTGTGATTCAAGTTGGCCATGTCCCCTTTTCCACAGCATGTGCACTGTGGCTCTAGATCAAGGAATCAGTTTGTTTGTGTGTTTTGCTCTATCTAGGAGAAGCACCATAGCAGTTGCATACTGACTGAGAAATTTGATTTTTAGGAAATGATTTTTCATATCTGTGAGTGGTCTCTCCATAGATAGCCACTCATCTTTCTTTAAACTTGAGTATAGGAATGAATGATCCCTCCCTCCCTCCCTCCCTCTCTCCCTCTTCATGGGAATGAGTGTCTGCTCTTGCATTGAGGGCTCCCCAGTTCTCAGCATCTCCAGCCCAACCTGTCACAAGCTGATCACACATTTGCAAACTTGGGATATATTCTGCTGAAGTTTTGGGATAATGAATTTCATCAACTATGGGACTAACTTTGTTCTGACAGGACACTCACTCACAATCTCTCCTCATCACACCCACATAGTGTAACAACTTTGTGTTTCCTCCACAATGTGCTCATTTCTGTCAGGGAACTGAAAGCCGGCCAGCCAGCCAACACTATTTTTCCTTGTTTCTCATTTTGTTCTTATATTCTGTCTCTCCCCCCCCCCCCCGCCTGGAAAACTTTCAGAGTTCACTCTGCCCCCTGAGTAAAGGTGTTATGCTTCCTTTTATTGTATATTTAGTGTGTGTGTGTGTGTGTGAGAGAGAGAGAGAGAGAGAGATTCATTATGAAATCAAAAGTCAGTCAACAACAGCAAACTTTGTATTTATTTGTCCATCCACGTATTTGCTTGTTTACTTACTTACTTACTTACTTACTCACTCACTCACTCACTCACTCACCCACTTCATTTATTATTTATTTATTTATTTATTTGCAGTGGAAGACTTAATTCAGTAAGAATGATCAGAAGGGTAGGTAGGGTATCCTTGGGAAAAGAGTAAGATATCACGATGACTTTCCCTTCCAAGAGGGAGCTTTCTAGTAAGACGTGAAACCACAGTTTCAAGGGCCCGCTTTCCACAAGTCCTTTTCCAAGGTCAGGCATTTCTTAGGTAAGCAAGGGTCTCCATTCATTCCCTTTGAGGAACTCTCAGGCCCTGCCCTGACATTAACCTCTGACTCCTGCCTATTGTCAAGGCCAATGGGACACTCCTCAGCCCCTCCCTGACCTGAGGTGACCTGAGAAGCCACAGCCCACCCCAGTTCACAGGCCTCTCTTTATCTATCTATCTAACTAAGTAACTGTACAGCATAAAATGTGGAATCTCTTCTCAATGAAATGCTGTTGGCAGCCATTCGATGAATTTATTCTCATCTCAGATCCTGTCCAGCAGGGATGTCTTCTTTCCGTGTTTCTTCTTCTTTTGTATGTTGCAGTCAGTTCAGATGTGCTGGTATATGGTGAGAAAGAGAGAGAGAGAGAAATGGAATTGCTTTTTATTTATTTGAAGAGTTTTAATGATTTAATATTCAGCTATTTCCAGCCTTATTTACCAGCACATTTATTATTACCAGCGAGCACCTTCCTCTGAAAACATTGGAATCGCCCCCCATCTGTACATGTCATGCACGTGCGTGCATATGTGTGTGTGTGTGTGTGTGTGAGCGTGTGCGCATCCCATCTATCTATCTATCTATCTATCTATCTATCTATCTATCCCTTCATCAAATTCCATTTTAGGAGCTGCTATGCTGACCAGTGACATGGAGGCCACCATTTTCTTAGCCAGTGACAGTCAGGAGACAGAAAGAAGGAAAGAAAGGAAGAAAGGAAGAAAGAATCTACATTCCCAAAGAAAGAAAAAAATTAAGTAAATTTTAAAAAGTAAAAAAAAAAATTAAGAAAGTAAGTAAATACATACATAAAAATAGACATAAAGAATGAATAAATGAATAAAACTAAATAATAATTGAAACATTCAATAAGTAAATGAGTCACGCTAAATCAGCAGATAAATAAACAGATATATGAAAGAAGATAAGGAAGTGAAGGAATGAATGAACAAGTAAGTAAGTAAGTAAGTAAGTAAATAACTAGGTGGGTCATTTTTTTTAAAGAAGTAAGTAAATGAGATGGGCTGAACAGATAGTAAGTAAGTAAGTAAGTAAGCAAGCAAGCAAGCAAGCAATCGTGAAAAAAAAAAAAAATGAGAGCCGGGCGATGGTGGCGCACGCATTTAATCCCAGTACTCGGGAGGCAGAGGTAGGCGGATCTCTGTGAGTTCGAGACCAGCCTGGTCTACAGTGCTAGTTCCAGGACAGGCTCCAAAGCCACAGAGAAACCCTGTCTCGAAAAACCAAAAAAAAAAAAAAAAAAAAAAGAGAGAGACACATCCATTCAATCCATAAAAGACAAAACGTGGAAATAAACATGTAAACTGGTCGACCCACCCAAAGCAGGAGGGAGGTCTCTGTCCAGCAGGGCCGTCTTCTTTCCAAGTTGCAGTCAGTCAGATCTCTGGGCAAACAGAAAAAGAAAGCAATTGTTTTCTACTTGAACAGTTTTAATATTACTCAAATGAATTAATATTCAGCTATTTATTCCCAGCCTTATTTACAACTGGATGCCCACCGAGCACCTTCCTCTCATAGCTAGCCCCTTCTACCCCTGCCCCATCTGGACAGATAGACAGGATGTATGTATGTATGTATAAATAAATAAATAAATAATAAAAAAGTAAAATAAAAATAAGTAAATAAATAAATTAAAAAAAAAGTGTTTGGTGAGTGGGGCCTGTTGGCATAGAGAACAAAAGAGATAAACTAACCACCAACACATTGAAGAATGACATCATTCAATCAAGACATGGAAAAAGACAACTGGTCGACCCAAGTTCACAAGGCCAACTGGTCGACCCCGGTACTTAGCATTTTAAGGCCAAATATTTAATCGGACAACTGGTCGACCCGCTACCAGTCCGTCAAAAAAAAAGGAAGTGCACAGAGACAACTGGTCGACCCATAAGGTCTAGGAAGATATAATATATATTATACATTAAAAAAAAAAAAAAAAAAAAAAGAGTCCAGCGGGACATCTGGTCGACCCGCCGCATCCCCGGGGGAAAAAAATGGCCTCCCGCCCGGTGGGAGGGACTACTGGTCTACCCCGGTCCTTTGGAGATGGAGGTGGAGAGGGGGGAAAAAAAAGTGCGCCCAACCTCCGCCGCCTCCCCGACAGGCGCGCCGCGGCGCCACGGCGCGCGAGCGGAGGTCGGCGGCGAGAGGGGGCCCGGGGCGCCGCCAGACCCTCGCCCATCCTCCCCCGCGAAGAGGGATAGAGAGGGAAAGGCGCGCGCCCGGGAAAGAGGGGACACACCCGCGGGCCGCTGCGGTGCGGTGAGGCAAGCAGCGGGAGTGGACGGAGGAGAGCGACAGCGGGAAGAGAGCCGCCGTCCGCCGTGAGCCACCAGTGGCAGAGCCAGACACGGGTCCTCTGACGGGGCGAGGAGGGCGGGCGAGCCGGCGCCTGTCCCCCTTCCCCCTCTCTCGACCTCTCTCTCACGACCGCCACAAGCGCCCATGCGCACGCACACTTCCGTGCGCACAACACACGTGCGACCCGGGGAGCGCGCCTCCCGGCGAGAACTCAGGCGAGGCAGGCGAGCGGGCGGGCAGAGCCGCCGCCGCTGCTCTCTCACGTTAATGATCCTTCCGCAGGTTCACCTACGGAAACCTTGTTACGACTTTTACTTCCTCTAGATAGTCAAGTTGGTGAACAACCACAAATAAGCAAACAAATAGAGAGATAATAACAATAAAAATATTTGAGAGTTCAAATAATTGACTTCATCCACAATAAAAGAATATAAAAATAAAAATATCAAATGCACTTGAACACATTGGCACAGGAGAACGCTTGCTAAATAGAACCCCAGTAGCACAGACACTGAGAGAAAAAGAAAAAAAAGAAAAAAGAAAAAAAAAAGAAAAACAAAACAAAAAAAAAGAACAAAGAAAAAAACTAAAGAGAGAAAAAAAAGAAAAAAAAAGAAAAGAAGAAGAAGAAAAAAAAGAAAAAAAGAAAAAAAGAAAAAAAAGAAAAAAAAAGAAAGAAAAAAGAAAAAAAAAACAGACACTGAGAGAAACAATTAATAAGTGAGACCTCCTGAAACTGAAAAGCTTCTGTAAAGCAAAGAACATGGCCAACAAGACAAAATGACGGCCTTACAGAATGGGAAAAGATCTTCACTAATCTCCAAAATACACAAAGAAGTCGAGAAATTGGTCATCCAAAGAACAAATAATCCAATTTTAAAAAATGGAGTACAGACCTAAACAGAGAACTCTCAACAGAGGGATCTAAAATGGTTGAAAGACACTTAAATGTATTTAGTGATTATATTTCTTTTCCCTTAGGGATAAAGAAATGGAGAAGTTCTTTGAAGCAGTAAGTCACAAAAACACCAGGCCGTTAAACTTCAGCTACAGGGAAACCCTGTCTCGTGGAAAAACAAAACAACAACAACAACAACAAAAAAAAAATCCTGAAGCCAGTGATCATTGCAAACATCTGTATGTTCAGATACTGAGCCTGAGCAAGTTAGAGTGTCACAGATTTGCTGCAATTCATTGCAAATTTCATGTGGATCACAAATCCTGCTCAAGTTACAGCTGTTAGTGTCAGTGTGAACCTTGACACCATCTCTACTGGATTCCTGTCAGCTGGGCTCCGGTCTGCTAGAAAAGCAGAAGAACTAAGGTACCGTAATTAACCTCTTCTGTGCCCCACCTGCAAGAACACTCTGTAAGCTACAGTTCTGAAAACAGCCTGGTCCTGGCATAAGAACAGACAGGAGGACCAATGGAACCGAATAGAAGACCCGGATATCGATCCACACATCTTCGAACACCTGATCTTTGATAAAGAAGTCAAAAATATCCAATAGAAAAAAAAAAGAAAGCATGTGAGTTCAAGACCAGCCTGGTCTACAAGAGCTAGTTCCAGGACAGGCTCCAAAAAAAAAAAAAACTACAGAACAACCCTGTCTCGAAAAAAAAAAGAAAGAAAGAAAGAAAGAAAGAAGAAAAAGAAAACAGTGCTGTCCTTGAAAATGCCCTCTCCCTTTGAACACGGCCCCTCCTTTGGGCTGAGTTTCCCACACAGCTCTGATGATGCAGGAGGATGCCGAGGGCCCAGTTGGTGCCTGTATCTGTGCCTTGGCAGCAGCTATTCATGTCTTGCCACTCAGAGTCAAATTCCCTTAAGTTTAGCCTTCCCTAAGTGCTTGTTCACTTCAGAAGACTCAACCCTCATCTTCCATGTCCTCCTGGCCTAATTTCTCATATTACTGTTTTACTGAGTATGAATCAGTAATATGAGATGTTCAGGAGAGGGAGGAAGGGTCATTCATGAAAAAAGTGAGTGTTCAACTAACTAACTCCCCATGGGTTCAGGAAGTAGTGAGAAGATATTAATGAAGCAGAGAGAAATTTCTGGTTTTGGAAGGAGGAAATCCTGAATGGCTCCCTCTGTGTCGGAGGAGAGACTCCTGGAAAGGAAACCTCAGGTTCCGGTTGGTCGGTCGGTCGGTCGGTCGGTCAGTTCGGGGAGAAATATCAGCAAGGAGGTAAAGGCCGTGCCTCACGACATCAGCAGTCCCTTCTCTGGAAATTCCACGGTATCCCAGAGAGCTCTCGGAATTTTGTGATGTCACTCGTGTCCTAGAAACGCCAACTGCCCTCAAGACACACTCTCTCGGTGCCTATAAGACTCGGTTCTAGACATGTTGTCTAGAGAATGGAGATCGTTCGTGGAGAGGCCAGAGGGAGGAAGAAGAAAGCTGGCCTCAGATCTCACAGGAAAACATGGAGAAATAATTAGTGGTCCTGGGGAAGACGAAGTGAGTTCACCACTAGCAGGGACTAGAGAGATTTCTGGATGTGATGGCTTTGAGACTTCCAGGGCTAGGGCTCAGGAACTGGGAGGTTTCTGGGATGAAACAGGTCTGTCTGTCTTGTTTCTCTGAGTTCCTAAAGGGCCAACCCACATCAAAGATTCACGATAGTTGATTTGACAAAGTCGGGAATTGACAAGGAGTGCGGAAGGAGTCAGTGAGATTTCAATACCAGCACTGACTGCACATCATCACCCCCCCCCGGTCCTTTTCGTTGTGTAGCAATAATAATAGAGAAAGGGGAGTAGTGCTCTGCCAAAGCCCGTATTTTACCATGCCTTATATCACAGCCATTAGCAGGGTTGAGGCATCAAGTGCTGCAGTCAGTCCGACTCCTGTGACCCCCCTAAGGTTTCTGGCTTCCCAGTTTTGAGTGACACCATGGTCTCCAGTTCAGCTTGAGAGCTCTTTAAGAGCCAATGGAGGAGAGAGTGGAAAGAGACTGCCATTTTTTTCTTTTTCCTTGTCTTTCTTTCTTTTGCTGTTTTGCTTTGTTTTTCAAGAAAGGGTTTCTTTGTGTATCTTGGGCTGTCCTAAAACTCACTCTGTAAATCAGGCCATCTTTGAATTCACAGAGATCTGTGTGTGTGCTGTGATTAAAGCCCGGCTGAGACTGCAATTTCTTGTTAGCTCTGGGTGTCCTGAGCTGTTAGTAAGTGACAATGGCTCTGTGTTGTGAATCTCTGTGAATCCAGACTATGTTATGTCCTTCAATGACATGAGTCTGAAGCATCAAGCACCCACCCACCCCTATACTCCCTGAGGTCTCTGAAGTCACACACAGCGCAGCCTCTATGGGTCTGAATAAGGCTTAGAAAGCTTTTCCCTGGTTCACCTGGTGCAGAGGAAACCAGGTAAGTTCTGAGAGACATGCACCACCTTCCTACAGAAAGAAGGGAGGACTGATTAGCTAATACCCACAGAGGGGGAAACTCAAGTCTGGTATTTCAGACAGAACCTGCTTGGACAAAGTCTCATCTGTCAGTCACTTCCTGAGGGAAGGAGGGAGGGAGGGAGGGAGGGAGGGAGGAAGGAAGGACCACAATTATCTCTCCTCTGTGTCCTTTTTACGCTCTTTCCATGCTCTGATGAATATTGTGATTCAAGTTGGCCATGTCCCCTTTTCCACAGCATGTGCACTGTGGCTCTAGATCAAGGAATCAGTTTGTTTGTGTGTTTTGCTCTATCTAGGAGAAGCACCATAGCAGTTGCATACTGACTGAGAAATTTGATTTTTAGGAAATGATTTTTCATATCTGTGAGTGGTCTCTCCATAGATAGCCACTCATCTTTCTTTAAACTTGAGTATAGGAATGAATGATCCCTCCCTCCCTCCCTCCCTCTCTCCCTCTTCATGGGAATGAGTGTCTGCTCTTGCATTGAGGGCTCCCCAGTTCTCAGCATCTCCAGCCCAACCTGTCACAAGCTGATCACACATTTGCAAACTTGGGATATATTCTGCTGAAGTTTTGGGATAATGAATTTCATCAACTATGGGACTAACTTTGTTCTGACAGGACACTCACTCACAATCTCTCCTCATCACACCCACATAGTGTAACAACTTTGTGTTTCCTCCACAATGTGCTCATTTCTGTCAGGGAACTGAAAGCCGGCCAGCCAGCCAACACTATTTTTCCTTGTTTTTCATTTTGTTCTTATATTCTGTCTCTCCCCCCCCCCCCGCCTGGAAAACTTTCAGAGTTCACTCTGCCCCCTGAGTAAAGGTGTTATGCTTCCTTTTATTGTATATTTAGTGTGTGTGTGTGTGTGTGAGAGAGAGAGAGAGAGAGAGAGATTCATTATGAAATCAAAAGTCAGTCAACAACAGCAAACTTTGTATTTATTTGTCCATCCACGTATTTGCTTGTTTACTTACTTACTTACTTACTTACTCACTCACTCACTCACCCACTTCATTTATTATTTATTTATTTATTTATTTGCAGTGGAAGACTTAATTCAGTAAGAATGATCAGAAGGGTAGGTAGGGTATCCTTGGGAAAAGAGTAAGATATCACGATGACTTTCCCTTCCAAGAGGGAGCTTTCTAGTAAGACGTGAAACCACAGTTTCAAGGGCCCGCTTTCCACAAGTCCTTTTCCAAGGTCAGGCATTTCTTAGGTAAGCAAGGGTCTCCATTCATTCCCTTTGAGGAACTCTCAGGCCCTGCCCTGACATTAACCTCTGACTCCTGCCTATTGTCAAGGCCAATGGGACACTCCTCAGCCCCTCCCTGACCTGAGGTGACCTGAGAAGCCACAGCCCACCCCAGTTCACAGGCCTCTCTTTATCTATCTATCTAACTAAGTAACTGTACAGCATAAAATGTGGAATCTCTTCTCAATGAAATGCTGTTGGCAGCCATTCGATGAATTTATTCTCATCTCAGATCCTGTCCAGCAGGGATGTCTTCTTTCCGTGTTTCTTCTTCTTTTGTATGTTGCAGTCAGTTCAGATGTGCTGGTATATGGTGAGAAAGAGAGAGAGAGAGAAATGGAATTGCTTTTTATTTATTTGAAGAGTTTTAATGATTTAATATTCAGCTATTTCCAGCCTTATTTACCAGCACATTTATTATTACCAGCGAGCACCTTCCTCTGAAAACATTGGAATCGCCCCCCATCTGTACATGTCATGCACGTGCGTGCATATGTGTGTGTGTGTGTGTGTGTGTGAGCGTGTGCGCATCCCATCTATCTATCTATCTATCTATCTATCTATCTATCTATCTATCTATCTATCTATGTATCCCTTCATCAAATTCCATTTTAGGAGCTGCTATGCTGACCAGTGACATGGAGGCCACCATTTTCTTAGCCAGTGACAGTCAGGAGACAGAAAGAAGGAAAGAAAGGAAGAAAGGAAGAAAGAATCTACATTCCCAAAGAAAGAAAAAAATTAAGTAAATTTTAAAAAGTAAAAAAAAATTAAGAAAGTAAGTAAATACATACATAAAAATAGACATAAAGAATGAATAAATGAATAAAACTAAATAATAATTGAAACATTCAATAAGTAAATGAGTCACGCTAAATCAGCAGATAAATAAACAGATATATGAAAGAAGATAAGGAAGTGAAGGAATGAATGAACAAGTAAGTAAGTAAGTAAGTAAGTAAATAACTAGGTGGGTCATTTTTTTTAAAGAAGTAAGTAAATGAGATGGGCTGAACAGATAGTAAGTAAGTAAGCAAGCAAGCAAGCAAGCAATCGTGAAAAAAAAATGAGAGCCGGGTGATGGTGGCGCACGCCTTTAATCCCAGTACTCGGGAGGCAGAGGTAGGCGGATCTCTGTGAGTTCGAGACCAGCCTGGTCTACAGTGCTAGTTCCAGGACAGGCTCCAAAGCCACAGAGAAACCCTGTCTCGAAAAACCAAAAAAAAAAAAAAAAGAGAGAGAGAGACACATCCATTCAATCCATAAAAGACAAAACGTGGAAATAAACATGTAAACTGGTCGACCCACCCAAAGCAGGAGGGAGGTCTCTGTCCAGCAGGGCCGTCTTCTTTCCAAGTTGCAGTCAGTCAGATCTCTGGGCAAACAGAAAAAGAAAGCAATTGTTTTCTACTTGAACAGTTTTAATATTACTCAAATGAATTAATATTCAGCTATTTATTCCCAGCCTTATTTACAACTGGATGCCCACCGAGCACCTTCCTCTCATAGCTAGCCCCTTCTACCCCTGCCCCATCTGGACAGATAGACAGGATGTATGTATGTATGTATAAATAAATAAATAATAAAAAAGTAAAATAAAAATAAGTAAATAAATAAATTTTAAAAAAAGTGTTTGGTGAGTGGGGCGTGTTGGCATAGAGAACAAAAGAGATAAACTAACCACCAACACATTGAAGAATGACATCAGTCAATCAAGACATGGAAAAAGACAACTGGTCGACCCAAGTTCACAAGGCCAACTGGTCGACCCCCGTACTTAGGATTTTAAGGCCAAATATTTAATCGGACAACTGGTCGACCCGCTTCCAGTCCGTCAAAAAAAAGGAAGTGCACAGAGACAACTGGTCGACCCGTCAGGTCTAGGAAGATATAATATATATTATACATTAAAAAAAAAAAAAAAAAAAGAGTCCAGCAGGACATCTGGTCGACGCGCCGCATCCCCGGGGGAAAAAATGGCCTCCCGCCCGGTGGGAGGGATTACTAGTCTACCCCGGTCCTTTGGAGAAGGAGGTGGAGAGGGGGGAAAAAAAGTGCGCCCAACCTCCGCCGCCTCCCCGACAGGCGCGCCGCGGCGCCACGGCGCGCGAGCGGAGGTCGGCGGCGAGAGGGGGCCCGGGGCGCCGCCAGACCCTCGCCCATCCTCCCCCGCGAAGAGGGATGGAGAGGGAAAGGCGCGCGCCCGGGAAAGAGGGGACACACCCGCGGGCCGCTGCGGTGCGGTGAGGCAAGCAGCGGGAGTGGACGGAGGAGAGCGAGAGCGGGAAGAGAGCCGCCGTCCGCCGTGAGCCACCAGTGGCAGAGCCAGACACGGGTCCTCGGACGGGGCGAGGAGGGCGGGCGAGCCGGCGCCCGTCCCCCTTCCCCCTCTCTCGACCTCTCTCTCACGACCGCCACGAGCGCCCGTGCGCACGCACACTTCCGTGCGCACAACACACGTGCGACCCGGGGAGCGCGCCTCCCGGCGAGAACTCGGGCGAGGCAGGCGAGCGGGCGGGCAGAGCCGCCGCCGCTGCTCTCTCACGTTAATGATCCTTCCGCAGGTTCACCTACGGAAACCTTGTTACGACTTTTACTTCCTCTAGATAGTCAAGTTGGTGAACAACCACAAATAAGCAAACAAATAGAGAGATAATAACAATAAAAATATTTGAGAGTTCAAATAATTGACTTCATCCACAATAAAAGAATATAAAAATAAAAATATCAAATGCACTTGAACACATTGGCACAGGAGAACGCTTGCTAAATAGAACCCCAGTAGCACAGACACTGAGAGAAAAAGAAAAAAAAGAAAAAAGAAAAAAAAAAAGAAAAACAAAACAAAAAAAAGAACAAAGAAAAAAACTAAAGAGAGAAAAAAAAGAAAAAAAAAGAAAAGAAGAAGAAGAAAAAAAAAAGAAAAAAAGAAAAAAAAGAAAAAAAAAGAAAGAAAAAAGAAAAAAAAAGAAAAAAAAACAGACACTGAGAGAAACAATTAATAAGTGAGACCTCCTGAAACTGAAAAGCTTCTGTAAAGCAAAGAACATGGCCAACAAGACAAAACGACGGCCTTACAGAATGGGAAAAGATCTTCACTAATCTCCAAAATACACAAAGAAGTCGAGAAATTGGTCATCCAAAGAACAAATAATCCAATTTTAAAAAATGGAGTACAGACCTAAACAGAGAACTCTCAACAGAGGGATCTAAAATGGTTGAAAGACACTTAAATGTATTTAGTGATTATATTTCTTTTCCCTTAGGGATAAAGAAATGGAGAAGTTCTTTGAAGCAGTAAGTCACAAAAACACCAGGCCGTTAAACTTCAGCTACAGGGAAACCCTGTCTCGTGGAAAAACAAAACAACAACAACAACAAAAAAAAAAAATCCTGAAGCCAGTGATCATTGCAAA
Source organism: Microtus pennsylvanicus (assembly GCF_037038515.1). Classification (NCBI taxonomy): domain Eukaryota; kingdom Metazoa; phylum Chordata; class Mammalia; order Rodentia; family Cricetidae; genus Microtus; species Microtus pennsylvanicus. The sequence continues at coordinate 211,027 of NW_027460892.1, read as the reverse complement.
CATCTGTATGTTCAGATACTGAGCCTGAGCAAGTTAGAGTGTCACAGATTTGCTGCAATTCATTGCAAATTTCATGTGGATCACAAATCCTGCTCAAGTTACAGCTGTTAGTGTCAGTGTGAACCTTGACACCATCTCTACTGGATTCCTGTCAGCTGGGCTCTGGTCTGCTAGAAAAGCAGAAGAACTAAGGTACCGTAATTAACCTCTTCTGTGCCCCACCTGCAAGAACACTCTGTAAGCTACAGTTCTGAAAACAGCCTGGTCCTGGCATAAGAACAGACAGGAGGACCAATGGAACCGAATAGAAGACCCGGATATCGATCCACACATCTTCGAACACCTGATCTTTGATAAAGAAGTCAAAAATATCCAATAGAAAAAAAAAAAGAAAGCATGTGAGTTCAAGACCAGCCTGGTCTACAAGAGCTAGTTCCAGGACAGGCTCCAAAAAAAAAAAAAACTACAGAACAACCCTGTCTCGAAAAAAAAAAGAAAGAAAGAAAGAAAGAAAGAAAGAAAGAAAGAAAGAAAGAAAGAAGAAAAAGAAAACAGTGCTGTCCTCGAAAATGCCCTCTCCCTTTGAACACGGCCCCTCCTTTGGGCTGAGTTTCCCACACAGCTCTGATGATGCAGGAGGATGCCGAGGGCCCAGTTGGTGCCTGTATCTGTGCCTTGGCAGCAGCTATTCATGTCTTGCCACTCAGAGTCAAATTCCCTTAAGTTTAGCCTTCCCTAAGTGCTTGTTCACTTCAGAAGACTCAACCCTCATCTTCCATGTCCTCCTGGCCTAATTTCTCATATTACTGTTTTACTGAGTATGAATCAGTAATATGAGATGTTCAGGAGAGGGAGGAAGGGTCATTCATGAAAAACGTGAGTGTTCAACTAACTAACTCCCCATGGGTTCAGGAAGTAGTGAGAAGATATTAATGAAGCAGAGAGAAATTTCTGGTTTTGGAAGGAGGAAATCCTGAATGGCTCCCTCTGTGTCGGAGGAGAGACTCCTGGAAAGGAAACCTCAGGTTCCGGTTGGTCGGTCGGTCGGTCGGTCGGTCAGTTCGGGGAGAAATATCAGCAAGGAGGTAAAGGCCGTGCCTCACGACATCAGCAGTCCCTTCTCTGGAAATTCCACGGTATCCCAGAGAGCTCTCGGAATTTTGTGATGTCACTCGTGTCCTAGAAACGCCAACTGCCCTCAAGACACACTCTCTCGGTGCCTATAAGACTCGGTTCTAGACATGTTGTCTAGAGAATGGAGATCGTTCGTGGAGAGGCCAGAGGGAGGAAGAAGAAAGCTGGCCTCAGATCTCACAGGAAAACATGGAGAAATAATTAGTGGTCCTGGGGAAGACGAAGTGAGTTCACCACTAGCAGGGACTAGAGAGATTTCTGGATGTGATGGCTTTGAGACTTCCAGGGCTAGGGCTCAGGAACTGGGAGGTTTCTGGGATGAAACAGGTCTGTCTGTCTTGTTTCTCTGAGTTCCTAAAGGGCCAACCCACATCAAAGATTCACGATAGTTGATTTGACAAAGTCGGGAATTGACAAGGAGTGCGGAAGGAGTCAGTGAGATTTCAATACCAGCACTGACTGCACATCATCACCCCCCCCCCGGTCCTTTTCGTTGTGTAGCAATAATAATAGAGAAAGGGGAGTAGTGCTCTGCCAAAGCCCGTATTTTACCATGCCTTATATCACAGCCATTAGCAGGGTTGAGGCATCAAGTGCTGCAGTCAGTCCGACTCCTGTGACCCCCCTAAGGTTTCTGGCTTCCCAGTTTTGAGTGACACCATGGTCTCCAGTTCAGCTTGAGAGCTCTTTAAGAGCCAATGGAGGAGAGAGTGGAAAGAGACTGCCATTTTTTTCTTTTTCCTTGTCTTTCTTTCTTTTGCTGTTTTGCTTTGTTTTTCAAGAAAGGGTTTCTTTGTGTATCTTGGGCTGTCCTAAAACTCACTCTGTAAATCAGGCCATCTTTGAATTCACAGAGATCTGTGTGTGTGCTGTGATTAAAGCCCGGCTGAGACTGCAATTTCTTGTTAGCTCTGGGTGTCCTGAGCTGTTAGTAAGTGACAATGGCTCTGTGTTGTGAATCTCTGTGAATCCAGACTATGTTATGTCCTTCAATGACATGAGTCTGAAGCATCAAGCACCCACCCACCCCTATACTCCCTGAGGTCTCTGAAGTCACACACAGCGCAGCCTCTATGGGTCTGAATAAGGCTTAGAAAGCTTTTCCCTGGTTCACCTGGTGCAGAGGAAACCAGGTAAGTTCTGAGAGACATGCACCACCTTCCTACAGAAAGAAGGGAGGACTGATTAGCTAATACCCACAGAGGGGGAAACTCAAGTCTGGTATTTCAGACAGAACCTGCTTGGACAAAGTCTCATCTGTCAGTCACTTCCTGAGGGAAGGAGGGAGGGAGGGAGGGAGGGAGGGAGGGAGGGAGGAAGGAAGGAAGGACCACAATTATCTCTCCTCTGTGTCCTTTTTACGCTCTTTCCATGCTCTGATGAATATTGTGATTCAAGTTGGCCATGTCCCCTTTTCCACAGCATGTGCACTGTGGCTCTAGATCAAGGAATCAGTTTGTTTGTGTGTTTTGCTCTATCTAGGAGAAGCACCATAGCAGTTGCATACTGACTGAGAAATTTGATTTTTAGGAAATGATTTTTCATATCTGTGAGTGGTCTCTCCATAGATAGCCACTCATCTTTCTTTAAACTTGAGTATAGGAATGAATGATCCCTCCCTCCCTCCCTCCCTCTCTCCCTCTTCATGGGAATGAGTGTCTGCTCTTGCATTGAGGGCTCCCCAGTTCTCAGCATCTCCAGCCCAACCTGTCACAAGCTGATCACACATTTGCAAACTTGGGATATATTCTGCTGAAGTTTTGGGATAATGAATTTCATCAACTATGGGACTAACTTTGTTCTGACAGGACACTCACTCACAATCTCTCCTCATCACACCCACATAGTGTAACAACTTTGTGTTTCCTCCACAATGTGCTCATTTCTGTCAGGGAACTGAAAGCCGGCCAGCCAGCCAACACTATTTTTCCTTGTTTCTCATTTTGTTCTTATATTCTGTCTCTCCCCCCCCCCCGCCTGGAAAACTTTCAGAGTTCACTCTGCCCCCTGAGTAAAGGTGTTATGCTTCCTTTTATTGTATATTTAGTGTGTGTGTGTGTGTGTGTGTGTGTGAGAGAGAGAGAGAGAGAGAGATTCATTATGAAATCAAAAGTCAGTCAACAACAGCAAACTTTGTATTTATTTGTCCATCCACGTATTTGCTTGTTTACTTACTTACTTACTTACTTACTCACTCACTCACTCACCCACTTCATTTATTATTTATTTATTTATTTATTTGCAGTGGAAGACTTAATTCAGTAAGAATGATCAGAAGGGTAGGTAGGGTATCCTTGGGAAAAGAGTAAGATATCACGATGACTTTCCCTTCCAAGAGGGAGCTTTCTAGTAAGACGTGAAACCACAGTTTCAAGGGCCCGCTTTCCACAAGTCCTTTTCCAAGGTCAGGCATTTCTTAGGTAAGCAAGGGTCTCCATTCATTCCCTTTGAGGAACTCTCAGGCCCTGCCCTGACATTAACCTCTGACTCCTGCCTATTGTCAAGGCCAATGGGACACTCCTCAGCCCCTCCCTGACCTGAGGTGACCTGAGAAGCCACAGCCCACCCCAGTTCACAGGCCTCTCTTTATCTATCTATCTAACTAAGTAACTGTACAGCATAAAATGTGGAATCTCTTCTCAATGAAATGCTGTTGGCAGCCATTCGATGAATTTATTCTCATCTCAGATCCTGTCCAGCAGGGATGTCTTCTTTCCGTGTTTCTTCTTCTTTTGTATGTTGCAGTCAGTTCAGATGTGCTGGTATATGGTGAGAAAGAGAGAGAGAGAGAGAAATGGAATTGCTTTTTATTTATTTGAAGAGTTTTAATGATTTAATATTCAGCTATTTCCAGCCTTATTTACCAGCACATTTATTATTACCAGCGAGCACCTTCCTCTGAAAACATTGGAATCGCCCCCCATCTGTACATGTCATGCACGTGCGTGCATATGTGTGTGTGTGTGTGTGTGTGTGTGTGTGTGTGTGTGTGTGAGCGTGTGCGCATCCCATCTATCTATCTATCTATCTATCTATCTATCTATCTATCTATCTATCTATCTATCTATCTATGTATCCCTTCATCAAATTCCATTTTAGGAGCTGCTATGCTGACCAGTGACATGGAGGCCACCATTTTCTTAGCCAGTGACAGTCAGGAGACAGAAAGAAGGAAAGAAAGGAAGAAAGGAAGAAAGAATCTACATTCCCAAAGAAAGAAAAAAATTAAGTAAATTTTAAAAAGTAAAAAAAAAATTAAGAAAGTAAGTAAATACATACATAAAAATAGACATAAAGAATGAATAAATGAATAAAACTAAATAATAATTGAAACATTCAATAAGTAAATGAGTCACGCTAAATCAGCAGATAAATAAACAGATATATGAAAGAAGATAAGGAAGTGAAGGAATGAATGAACAAGTAAGTAAGTAAGTAAGTAAGTAAATAACTAGGTGGGTCATTTTTTTTAAAGAAGTAAGTAAATGAGATGGGCTGAACAGATAGTAAGTAAGTAAGTAAGTAAGCAAGCAAGCAAGCAAGCAATCGTGAAAAAAAAATGAGAGCCGGGCGATGGGGGCGCACGCCTTTAATCCCAGTACTCGGGAGGCAGAGGTAGGCGGATCTCTGTGAGTTCGAGACCAGCCTGGTCTACAGTGCTAGTTCCAGGACAGGCTCCAAAGCCACAGAGAAACCCTGTCTCGAAAAACCAAAAAAAAAAAAAAAAAGAGAGAGAGAGACACATCCATTCAATCCATAAAAGACAAAACGTGGAAATAAACATGTAAACTGGTCGACCCACCCAAAGCAGGAGGGAGGTCTCTGTCCAGCAGGGCCGTCTTCTTTCCAAGTTGCAGTCAGTCAGATCTCTGGGCAAACAGAAAAAGAAAGCAATTGTTTTCTACTTGAACAGTTTTAATATTACTCAAATGAATTAATATTCAGCTATTTATTCCCAGCCTTATTTACAACTGGATGCCCACCGAGCACCTTCCTCTCATAGCTAGCCCCTTCTACCCCTGCCCCATCTGGACAGATAGACAGGATGTATGTATGTATGTATAAATAAATAAATAATAAAAAAGTAAAATAAAAATAAGTAAATAAATAAATTTAAAAAAAAGTGTTTGGTGAGTGGGGCGTGTTGGCATAGAGAACAAAAGAGATAAACTAACCACCAACACATTGAAGAATGACATCAGTCAATCAAGACATGGAAAAAGACAACTGGTCGACCCAAGTTCACAAGGCCAACTGGTCGACCCCGGTACTTAGCATTTTAAGGCCAAATATTTAATCGGACAACTGGTCGACCCGCTTCCAGTCCGTCAAAAAAAAGGAAGTGCACAGAGACAACTGGTCGACCCGTCAGGTCTAGGAAGATATAATATATATTATACATTAAAAAAAAAAAAAAAAAAAAGAGTACAGCGGGACATCTGGTCGACCCGCCGCATCCCCGGGGGAAAAAAATGGCCTCCCGCCCGGTGGGAGGGACTACTGGTCTACCCCGGTCCTTTGGATAAGGAGGTGGAGAGGGGGGGAAAAAAAGTGCGCCCAACCTCCGCCGCCTCCCCGACAGGCGCGAGGCGGCGCCACGGCGCGCGAGCGGAGGTCGGCGGCGAGAGGGGGCCCGGGGCGCCGCCCGACCCTCGCCCATCCTCCCCCGCGAAGAGGGATGGAGAGGGAAAGGCGCGCACCCGGGAAAGAGGGGACACACCCGCGGGCCGCTGCGGTGCGGTGAGGCAAGCAGCGGGAGTGGACGGAGGAGAGCGAGAGCGGGAAGAGAGCCGCCGTCCGCCGTGAGCCGCCAGTGGCAGAGCCAGACACGGGTCCTCGGACGGGCGAGAGGGCGGGCGAGCCGGCGCCCGTCCCCCTTCCCCCTCTCTCGACCTCTCTCTCACGACCGCCACGAGCGCCCGTGCGCACGCACACTTCCGTGCGCACAACACACGTGCGACCCGGGGAGCGCGCCTCCCGGCGAGAACTCGGGCGAGGCAGGCGAGCGGGCGGGCAGAGCCGCCGCCGCTGCTCTCTCACGTTAATGATCCTTCCGCAGGTTCACCTACGGAAACCTTGTTACGACTTTTACTTCCTCTAGATAGTCAAGTTGGTGAACAACCACAAATAAGCAAACAAATAGAGAGATAATAACAATAAAAATATTTGAGAGTTCAAATAATTGACTTCATCCACAATAAAAGAATATAAAAATAAAAATATCAAATGCACTTGAACACATTGGCACAGGAGAACGCTTGCTAAATAGAACCCCAGTAGCACAGACACTGAGAGAAAAAGAAAAAAAAGAAAAAAGAAAAAAAAAGAAAAACAAAACAAAAAAAAAAGAAAAAAACTAAAGAGAGAAAAAAAAGAAAAAAAAAGAAAAGAAGAAGAAGAAAAAAAAGAAAAAAAGAAAAAAAGAAAAAAAAGAAAAAAAAAAGAAAGAAAAAAGAAAAAAAAAGAAAAAAAAAACAGACACTGAGAGAAACAATTAATAAGTGAGACCTCCTGAAACTGAAAAGCTTCTGTAAAGCAAAGAACATGGCCAACAAGACAAAACGACGGCCTTACAGAATGGGAAATGATCTTCACTAATCTCCAAAATACACAAAGAAGTCGAGAAATTGGTCATCCAAAGAACAAATAATCCAATTTTAAAAAATGGAGTACAGACCTAAACAGAGAACTCTCAACAGAGGGATCTAAAATGGTTGAAAGACACTTAAATGTATTTAGTGATTATATTTCTTTTCCCTTAGGGATAAAGAAATGGAGAAGTTCTTTGAAGCAGTAAGTCACAAAAACACCAGGCCGTTAAACTTCAGCTACAGGGAAACCCTGTCTCGTGGAAAAACAAAACAACAACAACAACAAAAAAAAAAATCCTGAAGCCAGTGATCATTGCAAACATCTGTATGTTCAGATACTGAGCCTGAGCAAGTTAGAGTGTCACAGATTTGCTGCAATTCATTGCAAATTTCATGTGGATCACAAATCCTGCTCAAGTTACAGCTGTTAGTGTCAGTGTGAACCTTGACACCATCTCTACTGGATTCCTGTCAGCTGGGCTCCGGTCTGCTAGAAAAGCAGAAGAACTAAGGTACCGTAATTAACCTCTTCTGTGCCCCACCTGCAAGAACACTCTGTAAGCTACAGTTCTGAAAACAGCCTGGTCCTGGCATGAGAACAGACAGGAGGACCAATGGAACCGAATAGAAGACCCGGATATCGATCCACACATCTTCGAACACCTGATCTTTGATAAAGAAGTCAAAAATATCCAATAGAAAAAAAAAAAGAAAGCATGTGAGTTCAAGACCAGCCTGGTCTACAAGAGCTAGTTCCAGGACAGGCTCCAAAAAAAAAAAAAACTACAGAACAACCCTGTCTCGAAAAAAAAAAGAAAGAAAGAAAGAAAGAAAGAAAGAAAGAAAGAAAGAAGAAAAAGAAAACAGTGCTGTCCTCGAAAATGCCCTCTCCCTTTGAACACGGCCCCTCCTTTGGGCTGAGTTTCCCACACAGCTCTGATGATGCAGGAGGATGCCGAGGGCCCAGTTGGTGCCTGTATCTGTGCCTTGGCAGCAGCTATTCATGTCTTGCCACTCAGAGTCAAATTCCCTTAAGTTTAGCCTTCCCTAAGTGCTTGTTCACTTCAGAAGACTCAACCCTCATCTTCCATGTCCTCCTGGCCTAATTTCTCATATTACTGTTTTACTGAGTATGAATCAGTAATATGAGATGTTCAGGAGAGGGAGGAAGGGTCATTCATGAAAAACGTGAGTGTTCAACTAACTAACTCCCCATGGGTTCAGGAAGTAGTGAGAAGATATTAATGAAGCAGAGAGAAATTTCTGGTTTTGGAAGGAGGAAATCCTGAATGGCTCCCTCTGTGTCGGAGGAGAGACTCCTGGAAAGGAAACCTCAGGTTCCGGTTGGTCGGTCGGTCGGTCGGTCGGTCAGTTCGGGGAGAAATATCAGCAAGGAGGTAAAGGCCGTGCCTCACGACATCAGCAGTCCCTTCTCTGGAAATTCCACGGTATCCCAGAGAGCTCTCGGAATTTTGTGATGTCACTCGTGTCCTAGAAACGCCAACTGCCCTCAAGACACACTCTCTCGGTGCCTATAAGACTCGGTTCTAGACATGTTGTCTAGAGAATGGAGATCGTTCGTGGAGAGGCCAGAGGGAGGAAGAAGAAAGCTGGCCTCAGATCTCACAGGAAAACATGGAGAAATAATTAGTGGTCCTGGGGAAGACGAAGTGAGTTCACCACTAGCAGGGACTAGAGAGATTTCTGGATGTGATGGCTTTGAGACTTCCAGGGCTAGGGCTCAGGAACTGGGAGGTTTCTGGGATGAAACAGGTCTGTCTGTCTTGTTTCTCTGAGTTCCTAAAGGGCCAACCCACATCAAAGATTCACGATAGTTGATTTGACAAAGTCGGGAATTGACAAGGAGTGCGGAAGGAGTCAGTGAGATTTCAATACCAGCACTGACTGCACATCATCACCCCCCCCCGGTCCTTTTCGTTGTGTAGCAATAATAATAGAGAAAGGGGAGTAGTGCTCTGCCAAAGCCCGTATTTTACCATGCCTTATATCACAGCCATTAGCAGGGTTGAGGCATCAAGTGCTGCAGTCAGTCCGACTCCTGTGACCCCCCTAAGGTTTCTGGCTTCCCAGTTTTGAGTGACACCATGGTCTCCAGTTCAGCTTGAGAGCTCTTTAAGAGCCAATGGAGGAGAGAGTGGAAAGAGACTGCCATTTTTTTCTTTTTCCTTGTCTTTCTTTCTTTTGCTGTTTTGCTTTGTTTTTCAAGAAAGGGTTTCTTTGTGTATCTTGGGCTGTCCTAAAACTCACTCTGTAAATCAGGCCATCTTTGAATTCACAGAGATCTGTGTGTGTGCTGTGATTAAAGCCCGGCTGAGACTGCAATTTCTTGTTAGCTCTGGGTGTCCTGAGCTGTTAGTAAGTGACAATGGCTCTGTGTTGTGAATCTCTGTGAATCCAGACTATGTTATGTCCTTCAATGACATGAGTCTGAAGCATCAAGCACCCACCCACCCCTATACTCCCTGAGGTCTCTGAAGTCACACACAGCGCAGCCTCTATGGGTCTGAATAAGGCTTAGAAAGCTTTTCCCTGGTTCACCTGGTGCAGAGGAAACCAGGTAAGTTCTGAGAGACATGCACCACCTTCCTACAGAAAGAAGGGAGGACTGATTAGCTAATACCCACAGAGGGGGAAACTCAAGTCTGGTATTTCAGACAGAACCTGCTTGGACAAAGTCTCATCTGTCAGTCACTTCCTGAGGGAAGGAGGGAGGGAGGGAGGGAGGGAGGGAGGGAGGGAGGAAGGAAGGAAGGACCACAATTATCTCTCCTCTGTGTCCTTTTTACGCTCTTTCCATGCTCTGATGAATATTGTGATTCAAGTTGGCCATGTCCCCTTTTCCACAGCATGTGCACTGTGGCTCTAGATCAAGGAATCAGTTTGTTTGTGTGTTTTGCTCTATCTAGGAGAAGCACCATAGCAGTTGCATACTGACTGAGAAATTTGATTTTTAGGAAATGATTTTTCATATCTGTGAGTGGTCTCTCCATAGATAGCCACTCATCTTTCTTTAAACTTGAGTATAGGAATGAATGATCCCTCCCTCCCTCCCTCCCTCTCTCCCTCTTCATGGGAATGAGTGTCTGCTCTTGCATTGAGGGCTCCCCAGTTCTCAGCATCTCCAGCCCAACCTGTCACAAGCTGATCACACATTTGCAAACTTGGGATATATTCTGCTGAAGTTTTGGGATAATGAATTTCATCAACTATGGGACTAACTTTGTTCTGACAGGACACTCACTCACAATCTCTCCTCATCACACCCACATAGTGTAACAACTTTGTGTTTCCTCCACAATGTGCTCATTTCTGTCAGGGAACTGAAAGCCGGCCAGCCAGCCAACACTATTTTTCCTTGTTTCTCATTTTGTTCTTATATTCTGTCTCTCCCCCCCCCCCGCCTGGAAAACTTTCAGAGTTCACTCTGCCCCCTGAGTAAAGGTGTTATGCTTCCTTTTATTGTATATTTAGTGTGTGTGTGTGTGTGTGTGTGAGAGAGAGAGAGAGAGAGAGATTCATTATGAAATCAAAAGTCAGTCAACAACAGCAAACTTTGTATTTATTTGTCCATCCACGTATTTGCTTGTTTACTTACTTACTTACTTACTTACTCACTCACTCACTCACCCACTTCATTTATTATTTATTTATTTATTTATTTGCAGTGGAAGACTTAATTCAGTAAGAATGATCAGAAGGGTAGGTAGGGTATCCTTGGGAAAAGAGTAAGATATCACGATGACTTTCCCTTCCAAGAGGGAGCTTTCTAGTAAGACGTGAAACCACAGTTTCAAGGGCCCGCTTTCCACAAGTCCTTTTCCAAGGTCAGGCATTTCTTAGGTAAGCAAGGGTCTCCATTCATTCCCTTTGAGGAACTCTCAGGCCCTGCCCTGACATTAACCTCTGACTCCTGCCTATTGTCAAGGCCAATGGGACACTCCTCAGCCCCTCCCTGACCTGAGGTGACCTGAGAAGCCACAGCCCACCCCAGTTCACAGGCCTCTCTTTATCTATCTATCTAACTAAGTAACTGTACAGCATAAAATGTGGAATCTCTTCTCAATGAAATGCTGTTGGCAGCCATTCGATGAATTTATTCTCATCTCAGATCCTGTCCAGCAGGGATGTCTTCTTTCCGTGTTTCTTCTTCTTTTGTATGTTGCAGTCAGTTCAGATGTGCTGGTATATGGTGAGAAAGAGAGAGAGAGAGAGAAATGGAATTGCTTTTTATTTATTTGAAGAGTTTTAATGATTTAATATTCAGCTATTTCCAGCCTTATTTACCAGCACATTTATTATTACCAGCGAGCACCTTCCTCTGAAAACATTGGAATCGCCCCCCATCTGTACATGTCATGCACGTGCGTGCATATGTGTGTGTGTGTGTGTGTGTGTGTGTGTGTGAGCGTGTGCGCATCCCATCTATCTATCTATCTATCTATCTATCTATCTATCTATCTATCTATCTATCTATCTATCTATCTATGTATCCCTTCATCAAATTCCATTTTAGGAGCTGCTATGCTGACCAGTGACATGGAGGCCACCATTTTCTTAGCCAGTGACAGTCAGGAGACAGAAAGAAGGAAAGAAAGGAAGAAAGGAAGAAAGAATCTACATTCCCAAAGAAAGAAAAAAATTAAGTAAATTTTAAAAAGTAAAAAAAAAATTAAGAAAGTAAGTAAATACATACATAAAAATAGACATAAAGAATGAATAAATGAATAAAACTAAATAATAATTGAAACATTCAATAAGTAAATGAGTCACGCTAAATCAGCAGATAAATAAACAGATATATGAAAGAAGATAAGGAAGTGAAGGAATGAATGAACAAGTAAGTAAGTAAGTAAGTAAGTAAATAACTAGGTGGGTCATTTTTTTTAAAGAAGTAAGTAAATGAGATGGGCTGAACAGATAGTAAGTAAGTAAGTAAGTAAGCAAGCAAGCAAGCAAGCAATCGTGAAAAAAAAATGAGAGCCGGGCGATGGGGGCGCACGCCTTTAATCCCAGTACTCGGGAGGCAGAGGTAGGCGGATCTCTGTGAGTTCGAGACCAGCCTGGTCTACAGTGCTAGTTCCAGGACAGGCTCCAAAGCCACAGAGAAACCCTGTCTCGAAAAACCAAAAAAAAAAAAAAAAGAGAGAGAGAGACACATCCATTCAATCCATAAAAGACAAAACGTGGAAATAAACATGTAAACTGGTCGACCCACCCAAAGCAGGAGGGAGGTCTCTGTCCAGCAGGGCCGTCTTCTTCCCAAGTTGCAGTCAGTCAGATCTCTGGGCAAACAGAAAAAGAAAGCAATTGTTTTCTACTTGAACAGTTTTAATATTACTCAAATGAATTAATATTCAGCTATTTATTCCCAGCCTTATTTACAACTGGATGCCCACCGAGCACCTTCCTCTCATAGCTAGCCCCTTCTACCCCTGCCCCATCTGGACAGATAGACAGGATGTATGTATGTATGTATAAATAAATAAATAATAAAAAAGTAAAATAAAAATAAGTAAATAAATAAATTTAAAAAAAAGTGTTTGGTGAGTGGGGCGTGTTGGCATAGAGAACAAAAGAGATAAACTAACCACCAACACATTGAAGAATGACATCAGTCAATCAAGACATGGAAAAAGACAACTGGTCGACCCAAGTTCACAAGGCCAACTGGTCGACCCCGGTACTTAGCATTTTAAGGCCAAATATTTAATCGGACAACTGGTCGACCCGCTTCCAGTCCGTCAAAAAAAAGGAAGTGCACAGAGACAACTGGTCGACCCGTCAGGTCTAGGAAGATATAATATATATTATACATTAAAAAAAAAAAAAAAAAAAAAAGAGTACAGCGGGACATCTGGTCGACCCGCCGCATCCCCGGGGGAAAAAAATGGCCTCCCGCCCGGTGGGAGGGACTACTGGTCTACCCCGGTCCTTTGGAGAAGGAGGTGGAGAGGGGGGGAAAAAAAGTGCGCCCAACCTCCGCCGCCTCCCCGACAGGCGCGAGGCGGCGCCACGGCGCGCGAGCGGAGGTCGGCGGCGAGAGGGGGCCCGGGGCGCCGCCCGACCCTCGCCCATCCTCCCCCGCGAAGAGGGATGGAGAGGGAAAGGCGCGCACCCGGGAAAGAGGGGACACACCCGCGGGCCGCTGCGGTGCGGTGAGGCAAGCAGCGGGAGTGGACGGAGGAGAGCGAGAGCGGGAAGAGAGCCGCCGTCCGCCGTGAGCCGCCAGTGGCAGAGCCAGACACGGGTCCTCGGACGGGCGAGAGGGCGGGCGAGCCGGCGCCCGTCCCCCTTCCCCCTCTCTCGACCTCTCTCTCACGACCGCCACGAGCGCCCGTGCGCACGCACACTTCCGTGCGCACAACACACGTGCGACCCGGGGAGCGCGCCTCCCGGCGAGAACTCGGGCGAGGCAGGCGAGCGGGCGGGCAGAGCCGCCGCCGCTGCTCTCTCACGTTAATGATCCTTCCGCAGGTTCACCTACGGAAACCTTGTTACGACTTTTACTTCCTCTAGATAGTCAAGTTGGTGAACAACCACAAATAAGCAAACAAATAGAGAGATAATAACAATAAAAATATTTGAGAGTTCAAATAATTGACTTCATCCACAATAAAAGAATATAAAAATAAAAATATCAAATGCACTTGAACACATTGGCACAGGAGAACGCTTGCTAAATAGAACCCCAGTAGCACAGACACTGAGAGAAAAAGAAAAAAAAGAAAAAAGAAAAAAAAAAGAAAAACAAAACAAAAAAAAAGAACAAAGAAAAAAACTAAAGAGAGAAAAAAAAGAAAAAAAAAGAAAAGAAGAAGAAGAAAAAAAAGAAAAAAAGAAAAAAAGAAAAAAAAGAAAAAAAAAGAAAGAAAAAAGAAAAAAAAAGAAAAAAAAAACAGACACTGAGAGAAACAATTAATAAGTGAGACCTCCTGAAACTGAAAAGCTTCTGTAAAGCAAAGAACATGGCCAACAAGACAAAACGACGGCCTTACAGAATGGGAAATGATCTTCACTAATCTCCAAAATACACAAAGAAGTCGAGAAATTGGTCATCCAAAGAACAAATAATCCAATTTTAAAAAATGGAGTACAGACCTAAACAGAGAACTCTCAACAGAGGGATCTAAAATGGTTGAAAGACACTTAAATGTATTTAGTGATTATATTTCTTTTCCCTTAGGGATAAAGAAATGGAGAAGTTCTTTGAAGCAGTAAGTCACAAAAACACCAGGCCGTTAAACTTCAGCTACAGGGAAACCCTGTCTCGTGGAAAAACAAAACAACAACAACAACAAAAAAAAAAATCCTGAAGCCAGTGATCATTGCAAACATCTGTATGTTCAGATACTGAGCCTGAGCAAGTTAGAGTGTCACAGATTTGCTGCAATTCATTGCAAATTTCATGTGGATCACAAATCCTGCTCAAGTTACAGCTGTTAGTGTCAGTGTGAACCTTGACACCATCTCTACTGGATTCCTGTCAGCTGGGCTCCGGTCTGCTAGAAAAGCAGAAGAACTAAGGTACCGTAATTAACCTCTTCTGTGCCCCACCTGCAAGAACACTCTGTAAGCTACAGTTCTGAAAACAGCCTGGTCCTGGCATGAGAACAGACAGGAGGACCAATGGAACCGAATAGAAGACCCGGATATCGATCCACACATCTTCGAACACCTGATCTTTGATAAAGAAGTCAAAAATATCCAATAGAAAAAAAAAGAAAGCATGTGAGTTCAAGACCAGCCTGGTCTACAAGAGCTAGTTCCAGGACAGGCTCCAAAAAAAAAAAAACTACAGAACAACCCTGTCTCGAAAAAAAAAAAGAAAGAAAGAAAGAAAGAAAGAAAGAAAGAAGAAAAAGAAAACAGTGCTGTCCTCGAAAATGCCCTCTCCCTTTGAACACGGCCCCTCCTTTGGGCTGAGTTTCCCACACAGCTCTGATGATGCAGGAGGATGCCGAGGGCCCAGTTGGTGCCTGTATCTGTGCCTTGGCAGCAGCTATTCATGTCTTGCCACTCAGAGTCAAATTCCCTTAAGTTTAGCCTTCCCTAAGTGCTTGTTCACTTCAGAAGACTCAACCCTCATCTTCCATGTCCTCCTGGCCTAATTTCTCATATTACTGTTTTACTGAGTATGAATCAGTAATATGAGATGTTCAGGAGAGGGAGGAAGGGTCATTCATGAAAAAAGTGAGTGTTCAACTAACTAACTCCCCATGGGTTCAGGAAGTAGTGAGAAGATATTAATGAAGCAGAGAGAAATTTCTGGTTTTGGAAGGAGGAAATCCTGAATGGCTCCCTCTGTGTCGGAGGAGAGACTCCTGGAAAGGAAACCTCAGGTTCCGGTTGGTCGGTCGGTCGGTCGGTCGGTCAGTTCGGGGAGAAATATCAGCAAGGAGGTAAAGGCCGTGCCTCACGACATCAGCAGTCCCTTCTCTGGAAATTCCACGGTATCCCAGAGAGCTCTCGGAATTTTGTGATGTCACTCGTGTCCTAGAAACGCCAACTGCCCTCAAGACACACTCTCTCGGTGCCTATAAGACTCGGTTCTAGACATGTTGTCTAGAGAATGGAGATCGTTCGTGGAGAGGCCAGAGGGAGGAAGAAGAAAGCTGGCCTCAGATCTCACAGGAAAACATGGAGAAATAATTAGTGGTCCTGGGGAAGACGAAGTGAGTTCACCACTAGCAGGGACTAGAGAGATTTCTGGATGTGATGGCTTTGAGACTTCCAGGGCTAGGGCTCAGGAACTAGGAGGTTTCTGGGATGAAACAGGTCTGTCTGTCTTGTTTCTCTGAGTTCCTAAAGGGCCAACCCACATCAAAGATTCACGATAGTTGATTTGACAAAGTCGGGAATTGACAAGGAGTGCGGAAGGAGTCAGTGAGATTTCAATACCAGCACTGACTGCACATCATCACCCCCCCCCGGTCCTTTTCGTTGTGTAGCAATAATAATAGAGAAAGGGGAGTAGTGCTCTGCCAAAGCCCGTATTTTACCATGCCTTATATCACAGCCATTAGCAGGGTTGAGGCATCAAGTGCTGCAGTCAGTCCGACTCCTGTGACCCCCCTAAGGTTTCTGGCTTCCCAGTTTTGAGTGACACCATGGTCTCCAGTTCAGCTTGAGAGCTCTTTAAGAGCCAATGGAGGAGAGAGTGGAAAGAGACTGCCATTTTTTTCTTTTTCCTTGTCTTTCTTTCTTTTGCTGTTTTGCTTTGTTTTTCAAGAAAGGGTTTCTTTTTGTATCTTGGGCTGTCCTAAAACTCACTCTGTAAATCAGGCCATCTTTGAATTCACAGAGATCTGTGTGTGTGCTGTGATTAAAGCCCGGCTGAGACTGCAATTTCTTGTTAGCTCTGGGTGTCCTGAGCTGTTAGTAAGTGACAATGGCTCTGTGTTGTGAATCTCTGTGAATCCAGACTATGTTATGTCCTTCAATGACATGAGTCTGAAGCATCAAGCACCCACCCACCCCTATACTCCCTGAGGTCTCTGAAGTCACACACAGCGCAGCCTCTATGGGTCTGAATAAGGCTTAGAAAGCTTTTCCCTGGTTCACCTGGTGCAGAGGAAACCAGGTAAGTTCTGAGAGACATGCACCACCTTCCTACAGAAAGAAGGGAGGACTGATTAGCTAATACCCACAGAGGGGGAAACTCAAGTCTGGTATTTCAGACAGAACCTGCTTGGACAAAGTCTCATCTGTCAGTCACTTCCTGAGGGAAGGAGGGAGGGAGGGAGGGAGGGAGGAAGGAAGGAAGGACCACAATTATCTCTCCTCTGTGTCCTTTTTACGCTCTTTCCATGCTCTGATGAATATTGTGATTCAAGTTGGCCATGTCCCCTTTTCCACAGCATGTGCACTGTGGCTCTAGATCAAGGAATCAGTTTGTTTGTGTGTTTTGCTCTATCTAGGAGAAGCACCATAGCAGTTGCATACTGACTGAGAAATTTGATTTTTAGGAAATGATTTTTCATATCTGTGAGTGGTCTCTCCATAGATAGCCACTCATCTTTCTTTAAACTTGAGTATAGGAATGAATGATCCCTCCCTCCCTCCCTCCCTCCCTCTCTCCCTCTTCATGGGAATGAGTGTCTGCTCTTGCATTGAGGGCTCCCCAGTTCTCAGCATCTCCAGCCCAACCTGTCACAAGCTGATCACACATTTGCAAACTTGGGATATATTCTGCTGAAGTTTTGGGATAATGAATTTCATCAACTATGGGACTAACTTTGTTCTGACAGGACACTCACTCACAATCTCTCCTCATCACACCCACATAGTGTAACAACTTTGTGTTTCCTCCACAATGTGCTCATTTCTGTCAGGGAACTGAAAGCCGGCCAGCCAGCCAACACTATTTTTCCTTGTTTCTCATTTTGTTCTTATATTCTGTCTCTCCCCCCCCCCCACCTGGAAAACTTTCAGAGTTCACTCTGCCCCCTGAGTAAAGGTGTTATGCTTCCTTTTATTGTATATTTAGTGTGTGTGTGTGTGTGAGAGAGAGAGAGAGAGAGAGAGATTCATTATGAAATCAAAAGTCAGTCAACAACAGCAAACTTTGTATTTATTTGTCCATCCACGTATTTGCTTGTTTACTTACTTACTTACTTACTTACTCACTCACTCACTCACTCACTCACCCACTTCATTTATTATTTATTTATTTATTTATTTGCAGTGGAAGACTTAATTCAGTAAGAATGATCAGAAGGGTAGGTAGGGTATCCTTGGGAAAAGAGTAAGATATCACGATGACTTTCCCTTCCAAGAGGGAGCTTTCTAGTAAGACGTGAAACCACAGTTTCAAGGGCCCGCTTTCCACAAGTCCTTTTCCAAGGTCAGGCATTTCTTAGGTAAGCAAGGGTCTCCATTCATTCCCTTTGAGGAACTCTCAGGCCCTGCCCTGACATTAACCTCTGACTCCTGCCTATTGTCAAGGCCAATGGGACACTCCTCAGCCCCTCCCTGACCTGAGGTGACCTGAGAAGCCACAGCCCACCCCAGTTCACAGGCCTCTCTTTATCTATCTATCTAACTAAGTAACTGTACAGCATAAAATGTGGAATCTCTTCTCAATGAAATGCTGTTGGCAGCCATTCGATGAATTTATTCTCATCTCAGATCCTGTCCAGCAGGGATGTCTTCTTTCCGTGTTTCTTCTTCTTTTGTATGTTGCAGTCAGTTCAGATGTGCTGGTATATGGTGAGAAAGAGAGAGAGAGAGAAATGGAATTGCTTTTTATTTATTTGAAGAGTTTTAATGATTTAATATTCAGCTATTTCCAGCCTTATTTACCAGCACATTTATTATTACCAGCGAGCACCTTCCTCTGAAAACATTGGAATCGCCCCCCATCTGTACATGTCATGCACGTGCGTGCATATGTGTGTGTGTGTGTGTGTGTGTGTGAGCGTGTGCGCATCCCATCTATCTATCTATCTATCTGTCTATCTATCTATCTATCTATCTATCTATCTATCTATCTATCTATCTATCTATCTATCTATGTATCCCTTCATCAAATTCCATTTTAGGAGCTGCTATGCTGACCAGTGACATGGAGGCCACCATTTTCTTAGCCAGTGACAGTCAGGAGACAGAAAGAAGGAAAGAAAGGAAGAAAGGAAGAAAGAATCTACATTCCCAAAGAAAGAAAAAAATTAAGTAAATTTTAAAAAGTAAAAAAAAAATTAAGAAAGTAAGTAAATACATACATAAAAATAGACATAAAGAATGAATAAATGAATAAAACTAAATAATAATTGAAACATTCAATAAGTAAATGAGTCACGCTAAATCAGCAGATAAATAAACAGATATATGAAAGAAGATAAGGAAGTGAAGGAATGAATGAACAAGTAAGTAAGTAAGTAAGTAAGTAAATAACTAGGTGGGTCATTTTTTTTAAAGAAGTAAGTAAATGAGATGGGCTGAACAGATAGTAAGTAAGTAAGTAAGTAAGCAAGCAAGCAAGCAAGCAATCGTGAAAAAAAAATGAGAGCCGGGCGATGGTGGCGCACGCCTTTAATCCCAGTACTCGGGAGGCAGAGGTAGGCGGATCTCTGTGAGTTCGAGACCAGCCTGGTCTACAGTGCTAGTTCCAGGACAGGCTCCAAAGCCACAGAGAAACCCTGTCTCGAAAAACCAAAAAAAAAAAAAAAAGAGAGAGAGAGACACATCCATTCAATCCATAAAAGACAAAACGTGGAAATAAACATGTAAACTGGTCGACCCACCCAAAGCAGGAGGGAGGTCTCTGTCCAGCAGGGCCGTCTTCTTTCCAAGTTGCAGTCAGTCAGATCTCTGGGCAAACAGAAAAAGAAAGCAATTGTTTTCTACTTGAACAGTTTTAATATTACTCAAATGAATTAATATTCAGCTATTTATTCCCAGCCTTATTTACAACTGGATGCCCACCGAGCACCTTCCTCTCATAGCTAGCCCCTTCTACCCCTGCCCCATCTGGACAGATAGACAGGATGTATGTATGTATGTATGTATAAATAAATAAATAATAAAAAAGTAAAATAAAAATAAGTAAATAAATAAATTTAAAAAAAAGTGTTTGGTGAGTGGGGCGTGTTGGCATAGAGAACAAAAGAGATAAACTAACCACCAACACATTGAAGAATGACATCAGTCAATCAAGACATGGAAAAAGACAACTGGTCGACCCAAGTTCACAAGGCCAACTGGTCGACCCCGGTACTTAGCATTTTAAGGCCAAATATTTAATCGGACAACTGGTCGACCCGCTTCCAGTCCGTCAAAAAAAAGGAAGTGCACAGAGACAACTGGTCGACCCGTCAGGTCTAGGAAGATATAATATATATTATACATTAAAAAAAAAAAAAAAAAAAAGAGTCCAGCGGGACATCTGGTCGACCCGCCGCATCCCCGGGGGAAAAAAATGGCCTCCCGCCCGGTGGGAGGGACTACTGGTCTACCCCGGTCCTTTGGAGAAGGAGGTGGAGAGGGGGGAAAAAAAGTGCGCCCAACCTCCGCCGCCTCCCCGACAGGCGCGCCGCGGCGCCACGGCGCGCGAGCGGAGGTCGGCAGCGAGAGGGGGCCCGGGGCGCCGCCAGACCCTCGCCCATCCTCCCCCGCGAAGAGGGATGGAGAGGGAAAGGCGCGCGCCCGGGAAAGAGGGGACACACCCGCGGGCCGCTGCGGTGCGGTGAGGCAAGCAGCGGGAGTGGACGGAGGAGAGCGACAGCGGGAAGAGAGCCGCCGTCCGCCGTGAGCCGCCAGTGGCAGAGCCAGACACGGGTCCTAGGACGGGGCGAGGAGGGCGGGCGAGCCGGCGCCCGTCCCCCTTCCCCCTCTCTCGACCTCTCTCTCACGACCGCCACGAGCGCCCGTGCGCACGCACACTTCCGTGCGCACAACACACGTGCGACCCGGGGAGCGCGCCTCCCGGCGAGAACTCGGGCGAGGCAGGCGAGCGGGCGGGCAGAGCCGCCGCCGCTGCTCTCTCACGTTAATGATCCTTCCGCAGGTTCACCTACGGAAACCTTGTTACGACTTTTACTTCCTCTAGATAGTCAAGTTGGTGAACAACCACAAATAAGCAAACAAATAGAGAGATAATAACAATAAAAATATTTGAGAGTTCAAATAATTGACTTCATCCACAATAAAAGAATATAAAAATAAAAATATCAAATGCACTTGAACACATTGGCACAGGAGAACGCTTGCTAAATAGAACCCCAGTAGCACAGACACTGAGAGAAAAAGAAAAAAAAGAAAAAAGAAAAAAAAAAGAAAAACAAAACAAAAAAAAAGAACAAAGAAAAAAACTAAAGAGAGAAAAAAAAGAAAAAAAAAGAAAAGAAGAAGAAGAAAAAAAAGAAAAAAAGAAAAAAAGAAAAAAAAGAAAAAAAAAGAAAGAAAAAAGAAAAAAAAGAAAAAAAAACAGACACTGAGAGAAACAATTAATAAGTGAGACCTCCTGAAACTGAAAAGCTTCTGTAAAGCAAAGAACATGGCCAACAAGACAAAACGACGGCCTTACAGAATGGGAAAAGATCTTCACTAATCTCCAAAATACACAAAGAAGTCGAGAAATTGGTCATCCAAAGAACAAATAATCCAATTTTAAAAAATGGAGTACAGACCTAAACAGAGAACTCTCAACAGAGGGATCTAAAATGGTTGAAAGACACTTAAATGTATTTAGTGATTATATTTCTTTTCCCTTAGGGATAAAGAAATGGAGAAGTTCTTTGAAGCAGTAAGTCACAAAAACACCAGGCCGTTAAACTTCAGCTACAGGGAAACCCTGTCTCGTGGAAAAACAAAACAACAACAACAACAACAAAAAAAAAATCCTGAAGCCAGTGATCATTGCAAACATCTGTATGTTCAGATACTGAGCCTGAGCAAGTTAGAGTGTCACAGATTTGCTGCAATTCATTGCAAATTTCATGTGGATCACAAATCCTGCTCAAGTTACAGCTGTTAGTGTCAGTGTGAACCTTGACACCATCTCTACTGGATTCCTGTCAGCTGGGCTCCGGTCTGCTAGAAAAGCAGAAGAACTAAGGTACCGTAATTAACCTCTTCTGTGCCCCACCTGCAAGAACACTCTGTAAGCTACAGTTCTGAAAACAGCCTGGTCCTGGCATAAGAACAGACAGGAGGACCAATGGAACCGAATAGAAGACCCGGATATCGATCCACACATCTTCGAACACCTGATCTTTGATAAAGAAGTCAAAAATATCCAATAGAAAAAAAAAAGAAAGCATGTGAGTTCAAGACCAGCCTGGTCTACAAGAGCTAGTTCCAGGACAGGCTCCAAAAAAAAAAAAACTACAGAACAACCCTGTCTCGAAAAAAAAAAAGAAAGAAAGAAAGAAAGAAAGAAAGAAAGAAAGAAGAAAAAGAAAACAGTGCTGTCCTCGAAAATGCCCTCTCCCTTTGAACACGGCCCCTCCTTTGGGCTGAGTTTCCCACACAGCTCTGATGATGCAGGAGGATGCCGAGGGCCCAGTTGGTGCCTGTATCTGTGCCTTGGCAGCAGCTATTCATGTCTTGCCACTCAGAGTCAAATTCCCTTAAGTTTAGCCTTCCCTAAGTGCTTGTTCACTTCAGAAGACTCAACCCTCATCTTCCATGTCCTCCTGGCCTAATTTCTCATATTACTGTTTTACTGAGTATGAATCAGTAATATGAGATGTTCAGGAGAGGGAGGAAGGGTCATTCATGAAAAAAGTGAGTGTTCAACTAACTAACTCCCCATGGGTTCAGGAAGTAGTGAGAAGATATTAATGAAGCAGAGAGAAATTTCTGGTTTTGGAAGGAGGAAATCCTGAATGGCTCCCTCTGTGTCGGAGGAGAGACTCCTGGAAAGGAAACCTCAGGTTCCGGTTGGTCGGTCGGTCGGTCGGTCGGTCAGTTCGGGGAGAAATATCAGCAAGGAGGTAAAGGCCGTGCCTCACGACATCAGCAGTCCCTTCTCTGGAAATTCCACGGTATCCCAGAGAGCTCTCGGAATTTTGTGATGTCACTCGTGTCCTAGAAACGCCAACTGCCCTCAAGACACACTCTCTCGGTGCCTATAAGACTCGGTTCTAGACATGTTGTCTAGAGAATGGAGATCGTTCGTGGAGAGGCCAGAGGGAGGAAGAAGAAAGCTGGCCTCAGATCTCACAGGAAAACATGGAGAAATAATTAGTGGTCCTGGGGAAGACGAAGTGAGTTCACCACTAGCAGGGACTAGAGAGATTTCTGGATGTGATGGCTTTGAGACTTCCAGGGCTAGTGCTCAGGAACTGGGAGGTTTCTGGGATGAAACAGGTCTGTCTGTCTTGTTTCTCTGAGTTCCTAAAGGGCCAACCCACATCAAAGATTCACGATAGTTGATTTGACAAAGTCGGGAATTGACAAGGAGTGCGGAAGGAGTCAGTGAGATTTCAATACCAGCACTGACTGCACATCATCACCCCCCCCCCGGTCCTTTTCGTTGTGTAGCAATAATAATAGAGAAAGGGGAGTAGTGCTCTGCCAAAGCCCGTATTTTACCATGCCTTATATCACAGCCATTAGCAGGGTTGAGGCATCAAGTGCTGCAGTCAGTCCGACTCCTGTGACCCCCCTAAGGTTTCTGGCTTCCCAGTTTTGAGTGACACCATGGTCTCCAGTTCAGCTTGAGAGCTCTTTAAGAGCCAATGGAGGAGAGAGTGGAAAGAGACTGCCATTTTTTTCTTTTTCCTTGTCTT
Organism: Microtus pennsylvanicus; assembly: GCF_037038515.1. Classification (NCBI taxonomy): domain Eukaryota; kingdom Metazoa; phylum Chordata; class Mammalia; order Rodentia; family Cricetidae; genus Microtus; species Microtus pennsylvanicus. The sequence goes on along the minus strand of NW_027460892.1, from coordinate 188,049 downwards.
TCTTTCTTTTGCTGTTTTGCTTTGTTTTTCAAGAAAGGGTTTCTTTTTGTATCTTGGGCTGTCCTAAAACTCACTCTGTAAATCAGGCCATCTTTGAATTCACAGAGATCTGTGTGTGTGCTGTGATTAAAGCCCGGCTGAGACTGCAATTTCTTGTTAGCTCTGGGTGTCCTGAGCTGTTAGTAAGTGACAATGGCTCTGTGTTGTGAATCTCTGTGAATCCAGACTATGTTATGTCCTTCAATGACATGAGTCTGAAGCATCAAGCACCCACCCACCCCTATACTCCCTGAGGTCTCTGAAGTCACACACAGCGCAGCCTCTATGGGTCTGAATAAGGCTTAGAAAGCTTTTCCCTGGTTCACCTGGTGCAGAGGAAACCAGGTAAGTTCTGAGAGACATGCACCACCTTCCTACAGAAAGAAGGGAGGACTGATTAGCTAATACCCACAGAGGGGGAAACTCAAGTCTGGTATTTCAGACAGAACCTGCTTGGACAAAGTCTCATCTGTCAGTCACTTCCTGAGGGAAGGAGGGAGGGAGGGAGGGAGGGAAGGAGGGAGGGAGGGAGGAAGGAAGGACCACAATTATCTCTCCTCTGTGTCCTTTTTACGCTCTTTCCATGCTCTGATGAATATTGTGATTCAAGTTGGCCATGTCCCCTTTTCCACAGCATGTGCACTGTGGCTCTAGATCAAGGAATCAGTTTGTTTGTGTGTTTTGCTCTATCTAGGAGAAGCACCATAGCAGTTGCATACTGACTGAGAAATTTGATTTTTAGGAAATGATTTTTCATATCTGTGAGTGGTCTCTCCATAGATAGCCACTCATCTTTCTTTAAACTTGAGTATAGGAATGAATGATCCCTCCCTCCCTCCCTCCCTCTCTCCCTCTTCATGGGAATGAGTGTCTGCTCTTGCATTGAGGGCTCCCCAGTTCTCAGCATCTCCAGCCCAACCTGTCACAAGCTGATCACACATTTGCAAACTTGGGATATATTCTGCTGAAGTTTTGGGATAATGAATTTCATCAACTATGGGACTAACTTTGTTCTGACAGGACACTCACTCACAATCTCTCCTCATCACACCCACATAGTGTAACAACTTTGTGTTTCCTCCACAATGTGCTCATTTCTGTCAGGGAACTGAAAGCCGGCCAGCCAGCCAACACTATTTTTCCTTGTTTCTCATTTTGTTCTTATATTCTGTCTCTCCCCCCCCCCCGCCTGGAAAACTTTCAGAGTTCACTCTGCCCCCTGAGTAAAGGTGTTATGCTTCCTTTTATTGTATATTTAGTGTGTGTGTGTGTGTGTGTGAGAGAGAGAGAGAGAGAGATTCATTATGAAATCAAAAGTCAGTCAACAACAGCAAACTTTGTATTTATTTGTCCATCCACGTATTTGCTTGTTTACTTACTTACTTACTCACTCACTCACTCACTCACCCACTTCATTTATTATTTATTTATTTATTTATTTGCAGTGGAAGACTTAATTCAGTAAGAATGATCAGAAGGGTAGGTAGGGTATCCTTGGGAAAAGAGTAAGATATCACGATGACTTTCCCTTCCAAGAGGGAGCTTTCTAGTAAGACGTGAAACCACAGTTTCAAGGGCCCGCTTTCCACAAGTCCTTTTCCAAGGTCAGGCATTTCTTAGGTAAGCAAGGGTCTCCATTCATTCCCTTTGAGGAACTCTCAGGCCCTGCCCTGACATTAACCTCTGACTCCTGCCTATTGTCAAGGCCAATGGGACACTCCTCAGCCCCTCCCTGACCTGAGGTGACCTGAGAAGCCACAGCCCACCCCAGTTCACAGGCCTCTCTTTATCTATCTATCTAACTAAGTAACTGTACAGCATAAAATGTGGAATCTCTTCTCAATGAAATGCTGTTGGCAGCCATTCGATGAATTTATTCTCATCTCAGATCCTGTCCAGCAGGGATGTCTTCTTTCCGTGTTTCTTCTTCTTTTGTATGTTGCAGTCAGTTCAGATGTGCTGGTATATGGTGAGAAAGAGAGAGAGAGAGAAATGGAATTGCTTTTTATTTATTTGAAGAGTTTTAATGATTTAATATTCAGCTATTTCCAGCCTTATTTACCAGCACATTTATTATTACCAGCGAGCACCTTCCTCTGAAAACATTGGAATCGCCCCCCATCTGTACATGTCATGCACGTGCGTGCATATGTGTGTGTGTGTGTGTGTGTGTGTGAGCGTGTGCGCATCCCATCTATCTATCTATCTATCTATCTATCTATCTATCTATCTATCTATGTATCCCTTCATCAAATTCCATTTTAGGAGCTGCTATGCTGACCAGTGACATGGAGGCCACCATTTTCTTAGCCAGTGACAGTCAGGAGACAGAAAGAAGGAAAGAAAGGAAGAAAGGAAGAAAGAATCTACATTCCCAAAGAAAGAAAAAAATTAAGTAAATTTTAAAAAGTAAAAAAAAAATTAAGAAAGTAAGTAAATACATACATAAAAATAGACATAAAGAATGAATAAATGAATAAAACTAAATAATAATTGAAACATTCAATAAGTAAATGAGTCACGCTAAATCAGCAGATAAATAAACAGATATATGAAAGAAGATAAGGAAGTGAAGGAATGAATGAACAAGTAAGTAAGTAAGTAAGTAAGTAAATAACTAGGTGGGTCATTTTTTTTAAAGAAGTAAGTAAATGAGATGGGCTGAACAGATAGTAAGTAAGTAAGTAAGTAAGCAAGCAAGCAAGCAAGCAATCGTGAAAAAAAAATGAGAGCCGGGCGATGGTGGCGCACGCCTTTAATCCCAGTACTCGGGAGGCAGAGGTAGGCGGATCTCTGTGAGTTCGAGACCAGCCTGGTCTACAGTGCTAGTTCCAGGACAGGCTCCAAAGCCACAGAGAAACCCTGTCTCGAAAAACAAAAAAAAAAAAAAAAGAGAGAGAGAGACACATCCATTCAATCCATAAAAGACAAAACGTGGAAATAAACATGTAAACTGGTCGACCCACCCAAAGCAGGAGGGAGGTCTCTGTCCAGCAGGGCCGTCTTCTTTCCAAGTTGCAGTCAGTCAGATCTCTGGGCAAACAGAAAAAGAAAGCAATTGTTTTCTACTTGAACAGTTTTAATATTACTCAAATGAATTAATATTCAGCTATTTATTCCCAGCCTTATTTACAACTGGATGCCCACCGAGCACCTTCCTCTCATAGCTAGCCCCTTCTACCCCTGCCCCATCTGGACAGATAGACAGGATGTATGTATGTATGTATGTATAAATAAATAAATAATAAAAAAGTAAAATAAAAATAAGTAAATAAATAAATTTAAAAAAAAGTGTTTGGTGAGTGGGGCGTGTTGGCATAGAGAACAAAAGAGATAAACTAACCACCAACACATTGAAGAATGACATCAGTCAATCAAGACATGGAAAAAGACAACTGGTCGACCCAAGTTCACAAGGCCAACTGGTCGACCCCGGTACTTAGCATTTTAAGGCCAAATATTTAATCGGACAACTGGTCGACCCGCTTCCAGTCCGTCAAAAAAAAGGAAGTGCACAGAGACAACTGGTCGACCCGTCAGGTCTAGGAAGATATAATATATATTATACATTAAAAAAAAAAAAAAAAAAAGAGTCCAGCGGGACATCTGGTCGACCCGCCGCATCCCCGGGGGAAAAAAATGGCCTCCCGCCCGGTGGGAGGGACTACTGGTCTACCCCGGTCCTTTGGAGAAGGAGGTGGAGAGGGGGGAAAAAAAAGTGCGCCCAACCTCCGCCGCCTCCCCGACAGGCGCGCCGCGGCGCCACGGCGCGCGAGCGGAGGTCGGCGGCAAGAGGGGGCCCGGGGCGCCGCCAGACCCTCGCCCATCCTCCCCCGCGAAGAGGGATGGAGAGGGAAAGGCGCGCGCCCGGGAAAGAGGGGACACACCCGCGGGCCGCTGCGGTGCGGTGAGGCAAGCAGCGGGAGTGGACGGAGGAGAGCGAGAGCGGGAAGAGAGCCACCATCCGCCGTGAGCCGCCAGTGGCAGAGCCAGACACGGGTCCTCGGACGGGGCGAGGAGGGCGGGCGAGCCGGCGCCCGTCCCCCTTCCCCCTCTCTCGACCTCTCTCTCACGACCGCCACGAGCGCCCGTGCGCACGCACACTTCCGTGCGCACAACACACGTGCGACCCGGGGAGCGCGCCTCCCGGCGAGAACTCGGGCGAGGCAGGCGAGCGGGCGGGCAGAGCCTCCGCCGCTGCTCTCTCACGTTAATGATCCTTCCGCAGGTTCACCTACGGAAACCTTGTTACGACTTTTACTTCCTCTAGATAGTCAAGTTGGTGAACAACCACAAATAAGCAAACAAATAGAGAGATAATAACAATAAAAATATTTGAGAGTTCAAATAATTGACTTCATCCACAATAAAAGAATATAAAAATAAAAATATCAAATGCACTTGAACACATTGGCACAGGAGAACGCTTGCTAAATAGAACCCCAGTAGCACAGACACTGAGAGAAAAAGAAAAAAAAAGAAAAAAGAAAAAAAAAGAAAAACAAAACAAAAAAAGAACAAAGAAAAAAACTAAAGAGAGAAAAAAAAGAAAAAAAAAGAAAAGAAGAAGAAGAAAAAAAAGAAAAAAAGAAAAAAAGAAAAAAAAGAAAAAAAAAGAAAGAAAAAAGAAAAAAAAAGAAAAAAAAACAGACACTGAGAGAAACAATTAATAAGTGAGACCTCCTGAAACTGAAAAGCTTCTGTAAAGCAAAGAACATGGCCAACAAGACAAAACGACGGCCTTACAGAATGGGAAAAGATCTTCACTAATCTCCAAAATACACAAAGAAGTCGAGAAATTGGTCATCCAAAGAACAAATAATCCAATTTTAAAAAATGGAGTACAGACCTAAACAGAGAACTCTCAACAGAGGGATCTAAAATGGTTGAAAGACACTTAAATGTATTTAGTGATTATATTTCTTTTCCCTTAGGGATAAAGAAATGGAGAAGTTCTTTGAAGCAGTAAGTCACAAAAACACCAGGCCGTTAAACTTCAGCTACAGGGAAACCCTGTCTCGTGGAAAAACAAAACAACAACAACAACAACAAAAAAAAATCCTGAAGCCAGTGATCATTGCAAACATCTGTATGTTCAGATACTGAGCCTGAGCAAGTTAGAGTGTCACAGATTTGCTGCAATTCATTGCAAATTTCATGTGGATCACAAATCCTGCTCAAGTTACAGCTGTTAGTGTCAGTGTGAACCTTGACACCATCTCTACTGGATTCCTGTCAGCTGGGCTCCGGTCTGCTAGAAAAGCAGAAGAACTAAGGTACCGTAATTAACCTCTTCTGTGCCCCACCTGCAAGAACACTCTGTAAGCTACAGTTCTGAAAACAGCCTGGTCCTGGCATAAGAACAGACAGGAGGACCAATGGAACCGAATAGAAGACCCGGATATCGATCCACACATCTTCGAACACCTGATCTTTGATAAAGAAGTCAAAAATATCCAATAGAAAAAAAAAGAAAGCATGTGAGTTCAAGACCAGCCTGGTCTACAAGAGCTAGTTCCAGGACAGGCTCCAAAAAAAAAAAAAACTACAGAACAACCCTGTCTCGAAAAAAAAAAAGAAAGAAAGAAAGAAAGAAAGAAAGAAAGAAAGAAAGAAAGAAAGAAAGAAAGAAGAAAAAGAAAACAGTGCTGTCCTCGAAAATGCCCTCTCCCTTTGAACACGGCCCCTCCTTTGGGCTGAGTTTCCCACACAGCTCTGATGATGCAGGAGGATGCCGAGGGCCCAGTTGGTGCCTGTATCTGTGCCTTGGCAGCAGCTATTCATGTCTTGCCACTCAGAGTCAAATTCCCTTAAGTTTAGCCTTCCCTAAGTGCTTGTTCACTTCAGAAGACTCAACCCTCATCTTCCATGTCCTCCTGGCCTAATTTCTCATATTACTGTTTTACTGAGTATGAATCAGTAATATGAGATGTTCAGGAGAGGGAGGAAGGGTCATTCATGAAAAAAGTGAGTGTTCAACTAACTAACTCCCCATGGGTTCAGGAAGTAGTGAGAAGATATTAATGAAGCAGAGAGAAATTTCTGGTTTTGGAAGGAGGAAATCCTGAATGGCTCCCTCTGTGTCGGAGGAGAGACTCCTGGAAAGGAAACCTCAGGTTCCGGTTGATCGGTCGGTCGGTCGGTCGGTCAGTTCGGGGAGAAATATCAGCAAGGAGGTAAAGGCCGTGCCTCACGACATCAGCAGTCCCTTCTTTGGAAATTCCACGGTATCCCAGAGAGCTCTCGGAATTTTGTGATGTCACTCGTGTCCTAGAAACGCCAACTGCCCTCAAGACACACTCTCTCGGTGCCTATAAGACTCGGTTCTAGACATGTTGTCTAGAGAATGGAGATCGTTCGTGGAGAGGCCAGAGGGAGGAAGAAGAAAGCTGGCCTCAGATCTCACAGGAAAACATGGAGAAATAATTAGTGGTCCTGGGGAAGACGAAGTGAGTTCACCACTAGCAGGGACTAGAGAGATTTCTGGATGTGATGGCTTTGAGACTTCCAGGGCTAGGGCTCAGGAACTGGGAGGTTTCTGGGATGAAACAGGTCTGTCTGTCTTGTTTCTCTGAGTTCCTAAAGGGCCAACCCACATCAAAGATTCACGATAGTTGATTTGACAAAGTCGGGAATTGACAAGGAGTGCGGAAGGAGTCAGTGAGATTTCAATACCAGCACTGACTGCACATCATCACCCCCCCCCCCGGTCCTTTTCGTTGTGTAGCAATAATAATAGAGAAAGGGGAGTAGTGCTCTGCCAAAGCGCGTATTTTACCATGCCTTATATCACAGCCATTAGCAGGGTTGAGGCATCAAGTGCTGCAGTCAGTCCGACTCCTGTGACCCCCCTAAGGTTTCTGGCTTCCCAGTTTTGAGTGACACCATGGTCTCCAGTTCAGCTTGAGAGCTCTTTAAGAGCCAATGGAGGAGAGAGTGGAAAGAGACTGCCATTTTTTTCTTTTTCCTTGTCTTTCTTTCTTTTGCTGTTTTGCTTTGTTTTTCAAGAAAGGGTTTCTTTTTGTATCTTGGGCTGTCCTAAAACTCACTCTGTAAATCAGGCCATCTTTGAATTCACAGAGATCTGTGTGTGTGCTGTGATTAAAGCCCGGCTGAGACTGCAATTTCTTGTTAGCTCTGGGTGTCCTGAGCTGTTAGTAAGTGACAATGGCTCTGTGTTGTGAATCTCTGTGAATCCAGACTATGTTATGTCCTTCAATGACATGAGTCTGAAGCATCAAGCACCCACCCACTCCTATACTCCCTGAGGTCTCTGAAGTCACACACAGCGCAGCCTCTATGGGTCTGAATAAGGCTTAGAAAGCTTTTCCCTGGTTCACCTGGTGCAGAGGAAACCAGGTAAGTTCTGAGAGACATGCACCACCTTCCTACAGAAAGAAGGGAGGACTGATTAGCTAATACCCACAGAGGGGGAAACTCAAGTCTGGTATTTCAGACAGAACCTGCTTGGACAAAGTCTCATCTGTCAGTCACTTCCTGAGGGAAGGAGGGAGGGAGGGAGGGAGGGAGGGAGGGAGGGAGGGAGGGAGGAAGGAAGGACCACAATTATCTCTCCTCTGTGTCCTTTTTACGCTCTTTCCATGCTCTGATGAATATTGTGATTCAAGTTGGCCATGTCCCCTTTTCCACAGCATGTGCACTGTGGCTCTAGATCAAGGAATCAGTTTGTTTGTGTGTTTTGCTCTATCTAGGAGAAGCACCATAGCAGTTGCATACTGACTGAGAAATTTGATTTTTAGGAAATGATTTTTCATATCTGTGAGTGGTCTCTCCATAGATAGCCACTCATCTTTCTTTAAACTTGAGTATAGGAATGAATGATCCCTCCCTCCCTCCCTCCCTCTCTCCCTCTTCATGGGAATGAGTGTCTGCTCTTGCATTGAGGGCTCCCCAGTTCTCAGCATCTCCAGCCCAACCTGTCACAAGCTGATCACACATTTGCAAACTTGGGATATATTCTGCTGAAGTTTTGGGATAATGAATTTCATCAACTATGGGACTAACTTTGTTCTGACAGGACACTCACTCACAATCTCTCCTCATCACACCCACATAGTGTAACAACTTTGTGTTTCCTCCACAATGTGCTCATTTCTGTCAGGGAACTGAAAGCCGGCCAGCCAGCCAACACTATTTTTCCTTGTTTTTCATTTTGTTCTTATATTCTGTCTCTCCCCCCCCCCCGCCTGGAAAACTTTCAGAGTTCACTCTGCCCCCTGAGTAAAGGTGTTATGCTTCCTTTTATTGTATATTTAGTGTGTGTGTGTGTGTGAGAGAGAGAGAGAGAGAGAGAGAGATTCATTATGAAATCAAAAGTCAGTCAACAACAGCAAACTTTGTATTTATTTGTCCATCCACGTATTTGCTTGTTTACTTACTTACGTACTTACTTACTCACTCACTCACTCACCCACTTCATTTATTATTTATTTATTTATTTATTTGCAGTGGAAGACTTAATTCAGTAAGAATGATCAGAAGGGTAGGTAGGGTATCCTTGGGAAAAGAGTAAGATATCACGATGACTTTCCCTTCCAAGAGGGAGCTTTCTAGTAAGACGTGAAACCACAGTTTCAAGGGCCCGCTTTCCACAAGTCCTTTTCCAAGGTCAGGCATTTCTTAGGTAAGCAAGGGTCTCCATTCATTCCCTTTGAGGAACTCTCAGGCCCTGCCCTGACATTAACCTCTGACTCCTGCCTATTGTCAAGGCCAATGGGACACTCCTCAGCCCCTCCCTGACCTGAGGTGACCTGAGAAGCCACAGCCCACCCCAGTTCACAGGCCTCTCTTTATCTATCTATCTAACTAAGTAACTGTACAGCATAAAATGTGGAATCTCTTCTCAATGAAATGCTGTTGGCAGCCATTCGATGAATTTATTCTCATCTCAGATCCTGTCCAGCAGGGATGTCTTCTTTCCGTGTTTCTTCTTCTTTTGTATGTTGCAGTCAGTTCAGATGTGCTGGTATATGGTGAGAAAGAGAGAGAGAGAGAAATGGAATTGCTTTTTATTTATTTGAAGAGTTTTAATGATTTAATATTCAGCTATTTCCAGCCTTATTTACCAGCACATTTATTATTACCAGCGAGCACCTTCCTCTGAAAACATTGGAATCGCCCCCCATCTGTACATGTCATGCACGTGCGTGCATATGTGTGTGTGTGTGTGTGTGTGTGTGTGTGTGAGCGTGTGCGCATCCCATCTATCTATCTATCTATCTATCTATCTATCTATCTATCTATCTATCTATCTATCTATCTATGTATCCCTTCATCAAATTCCATTTTAGGAGCTGCTATGCTGACCAGTGACATGGAGGCCACCATTTTCTTAGCCAGTGACAGTCAGGAGACAGAAAGAAGGAAAGAAAGGAAGAAAGGAAGAAAGAATCTACATTCCCAAAGAAAGAAAAAAATTAAGTAAATTTTAAAAAGTAAAAAAAAAATTAAGAAAGTAAGTAAATACATACATAAAAATAGACATAAAGAATGAATAAATGAATAAAACTAAATAATAATTGAAACATTCAATAAGTAAATGAGTCACACTAAATCAGCAGATAAATAAACAGATATATGAAAGAAGATAAGGAAGTGAAGGAATGAATGAACAAGTAAGTAAGTAAGTAAGTAAGTAAATAACTAGGTGGGTCATTTTTTTTAAAGAAGTAAGTAAATGAGATGGGCTGAACAGATAGTAAGTAAGTAAGTAAGCAAGCAAGCAAGCAAGCAATCGTGAAAAAAAAATGAGAGCCGGGCGATGGTGGCGCACGCCTTTAATCCCAGTACTCGGGAGGCAGAGGTAGGCGGATCTCTGTGAGTTCGAGACCAGCCTGGTCTACAGTGCTAGTTCCAGGACAGGCTCCAAAGCCACAGAGAAACCCTGTCTCGAAAAACCAAAAAAAAAAAAAAGAGAGAGAGAGAGACATCCATTCAATCCATAAAAGACAAAACGTGGAAATAAACATGTAAACTGGTCGACCCACCCAAAGCAGGAGGGAGGTCTCTGTCCAGCAGGGCCGTCTTCTTTCCAAGTTGCAGTCAGTCAGATCTCTGGGCAAACAGAAAAAGAAAGCAATTGTTTTCTACTTGAACAGTTTTAATATTACTCAAATGAATTAATATTCAGCTATTTATTCCCAGCCTTATTTACAACTGGATGCCCACCGAGCACCTTCCTCTCATAGCTAGCCCCTTCTACCCCTGCCCCATCTGGACAGATAGACAGGATGTATGTATGTATGTATGTATAAATAAATAAATAATAAAAAAGTAAAATAAAAATAAGTAAATAAATAAATTTAAAAAAAAGTGTTTGGTGAGTGGGGCGTGTTGGCATAGAGAACAAAAGAGATAAACTAACCACCAACACATTGAAGAATGACATCAGTCAATCAAGACATGGAAAAAGACAACTGGTCGACCCAAGTTCACAAGGCCAACTGGTCGACCCCGGTACTTAGCATTTTAAGGCCAAATATTTAATCGGACAACTGGTCGACCCGCTTCCAGTCCGTCAAAAAAAAGGAAGTGCACAGAGACAACTGGTCGACCCGTCAGGTCTAGGAAGATATAATATATATTATACATTAAAAAAAAAAAAGAGTCCAGCGGGACATCTGGTCGACCCGCCGCATCCCCGGGGGAAAAAAATGGCCTCCCGCCCGGTGGGAGGGACTACTGGTCTACCCCGGTCCTTTGGAGAAGGAGGTGGAGAGGGGGGGAAAAAAAGTGCGCCCAACCTCCGCCGCCTCCCCGACAGGCGCGCCGCGGCGCCACGGCGCGCGAGCGGAGGTCGGCGGCGAGAGGGGGCCCGGGGCGCCGCCAGACCCTCGCCCATCCTCCCCCGCGAAGAGGGATGGAGAGGGAAAGGCGCGCGCCCGGGAAAGAGGGGACACACCCGCGGGCCGCTGCGGTGCGGTGAGGCAAGCAGCGGGAGTGGACGGAGGAGAGCGAGAGCGGGAAGAGAGCCGCCGTCCGCCGTGAGCCGCCAGTGGCAGAGCCAGACACGGGTCCTCGGACGGGGCGAGGAGGGCGGGCGAGCCGGCGCCCGTCCCCCTTCCCCCTCTCTCGACCTCTCTCTCACGACCGCCACGAGCGCCCGTGCGCACGCACACTTCCGTGCGCACAACACACGTGCGACCCGGGGAGCGCGCCTCCCGGCGAGAACTCGGGCGAGGCAGGCGAGCGGGCGGGCAGAGCCGCCGCCGCTGCTCTCTCACGTTAATGATCCTTCCGCAGGTTCACCTACGGAAACCTTGTTACGACTTTTACTTCCTCTAGATAGTCAAGTTGGTGAACAACCACAAATAAGCAAACAAATAGAGAGATAATAACAATAAAAATATTTGAGAGTTCAAATAATTGACTTCATCTACAATAAAAGAATATAAAAATAAAAATATCAAATGCACTTGAACACATTGGCACAGGAGAACGCTTGCTAAATAGAACCCCAGTAGCACAGACACTGAGAGAAAAAGAAAAAAAAGAAAAAAGAAAAAAAAAAGAAAAACAAAACAAAAAAAAAGAACAAAGAAAAAAACTAAAGAGAGAAAAAAAAGAAAAAAAAAGAAAAGAAGAAGAAGAAAAAAAAGAAAAAAAGAAAAAAAGAAAAAAAAGAAAAAAAAAGAAAGAAAAAAGAAAAAAAAAGAAAAAAAAACAGACACTGAGTGAAACAATTAATAAGTGAGACCTCCTGAAACTGAAAAGCTTCTGTAAAGCAAAGAACATGGCCAACAAGACAAAACGACGGCCTTACAGAATGGGAAAAGATCTTCACTAATCTCCAAAATACACAAAGAAGTCGAGAAATTGGTCATCCAAAGAACAAATAATCCAATTTTAAAAAATGGAGTACAGACCTAAACAGAGAACTCTCAACAGAGGGATCTAAAATGGTTGAAAGACACTTAAATGTATTTAGTGATTATATTTCTTTTCCCTTAGGGATAAAGAAATGGAGAAGTTCTTTGAAGCATTAAGTCACAAAAACACCAGGCCGTTAAACTTCAGCTACAGGGAAACCCTGTCTCGTGGAAAAACAAAACAACAACAACAACAAAAAAAAAAATCCTGAAGCCAGTGATCATTGCAAACATCTGTATGTTCAGATACTGAGCCTGAGCAAGTTAGAGTGTCACAGATTTGCTGCAATTCATTGCAAATTTCATGTGGATCACAAATCCTGCTCAAGTTACAGCTGTTAGTGTCAGTGTGAACCTTGACACCATCTCTACTGGATTCCTGTCAGCTGGGCTCCGGTCTGCTAGAAAAGCAGAAGAACTAAGGTACCGTAATTAACCTCTTCTGTGCCCCACCTGCAAGAACACTCTGTAAGCTACAGTTCTGAAAACAGCCTGGTCCTGGCATAAGAACAGACAGGAGGACCAATGGAACCGAATAGAAGACCCGGATATCGATCCACACATCTTCGAACACCTGATCTTTGATAAAGAAGTCAAAAATATCCAATAGAAAAAAAAAGAAAGCATGTGAGTTCAAGACCAGCCTGGTCTACAAGAGCTAGTTCCAGGACAGGCTCAAAAAAAAAAAAAAACTACAGAACAACCCTGTCTCGAAAAAAAAAAAGAAAGAAAGAAAGAAAGAAAGAAAGAAAGAAAGAAAGAAAGAAGAAAAAGAAAACAGTGCTGTCCTCGAAAATGCCCTCTCCCTTTGAACACGGCCCCTCCTTTGGGCTGAGTTTCCCACACAGCTCTGATGATGCAGGAGGATGCCGAGGGCCCAGTTGGTGCCTGTATCTGTGCCTTGGCAGCAGCTATTCATGTCTTGCCACTCAGAGTCAAATTCCCTTAAGTTTAGCCTTCCCTAAGTGCTTGTTCACTTCAGAAGACTCAACCCTCATCTTCCATGTCCTCCTGGCCTAATTTCTCATATTACTGTTTTACTGAGTATGAATCAGTAATATGAGATGTTCAGGAGAGGGAGGAAGGGTCATTCATGAAAAAAGTGAGTGTTCAACTAACTAACTCCCCATGGGTTCAGGAAGTAGTGAGAAGATATTAATGAAGCAGAGAGAAATTTCTGGTTTTGGAAGGAGGAAATCCTGAATGGCTCCCTCTGTGTCGGAGGAGAGACTCCTGGAAAGGAAACCTCAGGTTCCGGTTGGTCGGTCGGTCGGTCGGTCGGTCAGTTCGGGGAGAAATATCAGCAAGGAGGTAAAGGCCGTGCCTCACGACATCAGCAGTCCCTTCTCTGGAAATTCCACGGTATCCCAGAGAGCTCTCGGAATTTTGTGATGTCACTCGTGTCCTAGAAACGCCAACTGCCCTCAAGACACACTCTCTCGGTGCCTATAAGACTCGGTTCTAGACATGTTGTCTAGAGAATGGAGATCGTTCGTGGAGAGGCCAGAGGGAGGAAGAAGAAAGCTGGCCTCAGATCTCACAGGAAAACATGGAGAAATAATTAGTGGTCCTGGGGAAGACGAAGTGAGTTCACCACTAGCAGGGACTAGAGAGATTTCTGGATGTGATGGCTTTGAGACTTCCAGGGCTAGGGCTCAGGAACTGGGAGGTTTCTGGGATGAAACAGGTCTGTCTGTCTTGTTTCTCTGAGTTCCTAAAGGGCCAACCCACATCAAAGATTCACGATAGTTGATTTGACAAAGTCGGGAATTGACAAGGAGTGCGGAAGGAGTCAGTGAGATTTCAATACCAGCACTGACTGCACATCATCACCCCCCCCCCCCCCCGGTCCTTTTCGTTGTGTAGCAATAATAATAGAGAAAGGGGCGTAGTGCTCTGCCAAAGCGCGTATTTTACCATGCCTTATATCACAGCCATTAGCAGGGTTGAGGCATCAAGTGCTGCAGTCAGTCCGACTCCTGTGACCCCCCTAAGGTTTCTGGCTTCCCAGTTTTGAGTGACACCATGGTCTCCAGTTCAGCTTGAGAGCTCTTTAAGAGCCAATGGAGGAGAGAGTGGAAAGAGACTGCCATTTTTTTCTTTTTCCTTGTCTTTCTTTCTTTTGCTGTTTTGCTTTGTTTTTCAAGAAAGGGTTTCTTTTTGTATCTTGGGCTGTCCTAAAACTCACTCTGTAAATCAGGCCATCTTTGAATTCACAGAGATCTGTGTGTGTGCTGTGATTAAAGCCCGGCTGAGACTGCAATTTCTTGTTAGCTCTGGGTGTCCTGAGCTGTTAGTAAGTGACAATGGCTCTGTGTTGTGAATCTCTGTGAATCCAGACTATGTTATGTCCTTCAATGACATGAGTCTGAAGCATCAAGCACCCACCCACTCCTATACTCCCTGAGGTCTCTGAAGTCACACACAGCGCAGCCTCTATGGGTCTGAATAAGGCTTAGAAAGCTTTTCCCTGGTTCACCTGGTGCAGAGGAAACCAGGTAAGTTCTGAGAGACATGCACCACCTTCCTACAGAAAGAAGGGAGGACTGATTAGCTAATACCCACAGAGGGGGAAACTCAAGTCTGGTATTTCAGACAGAACCTGCTTGGACAAAGTCTCATCTGTCAGTCACTTCCTGAGGGAAGGAGGGAGGGAGGGAGGGAGGGAGGGAGGGAGGGAGGGAGGAAGGAAGGACCACAATTATCTCTCCTCTGTGTCCTTTTTACGCTCTTTCCATGCTCTGATGAATATTGTGATTCAAGTTGGCCATGTCCCCTTTTCCACAGCATGTGCACTGTGGCTCTAGATCAAGGAATCAGTTTGTTTGTGTGTTTTGCTCTATCTAGGAGAAGCACCATAGCAGTTGCATACTGACTGAGAAATTTGATTTTTAGGAAATGATTTTTCATATCTGTGAGTGGTCTCTCCATAGATAGCCACTCATCTTTCTTTAAACTTGAGTATAGGAATGAATGATCCCTCCCTCCCTCCCTCCCTCTCTCCCTCTTCATGGGAATGAGTGTCTGCTCTTGCATTGAGGGCTCCCCAGTTCTCAGCATCTCCAGCCCAACCTGTCACAAGCTGATCACACATTTGCAAACTTGGGATATATTCTGCTGAAGTTTTGGGATAATGAATTTCATCAACTATGGGACTAACTTTGTTCTGACAGGACACTCACTCACAATCTCTCCTCATCACACCCACATAGTGTAACAACTTTGTGTTTCCTCCACAATGTGCTCATTTCTGTCAGGGAACTGAAAGCCGGCCAGCCAGCCAACACTATTTTTCCTTGTTTCTCATTTTGTTCTTATATTCTGTCTCTCCCCCCCCCCCCCGCCTGGAAAACTTTCAGAGTTCACTCTGCCCCCTGAGTAAAGGTGTTATGCTTCCTTTTATTGTATATTTAGTGTGTGTGTGTGTGTGTGTGTGTGAGAGAGAGAGAGAGAGAGAGAGAGAGAGAGAGATTCATTATGAAATCAAAAGTCAGTCAACAACAGCAAACTTTGTATTTATTTGTCCATCCACGTATTTGCTTGTTTACTTACTTACTTACTTACTTACTCACTCACTCACTCACTCACCCACTTCATTTATTATTTATTTATTTATTTATTTGCAGTGGAAGACTTAATTCAGTAAGAATGATCAGAAGGGTAGGTAGGGTATCCTTGGGAAAAGAGTAAGATATCACGATGACTTTCCCTTCCAAGAGGGAGCTTTCTAGTAAGACGTGAAACCACAGTTTCAAGGGCCCGCTTTCCACAAGTCCTTTTCCAAGGTCAGGCATTTCTTAGGTAAGCAAGGGTCTCCATTCATTCCCTTTGAGGAACTCTCAGGCCCTGCCCTGACATTAACCTCTGACTCCTGCCTATTGTCAAGGCCAATGGGACACTCCTCAGCCCCTCCCTGACCTGAGGTGACCTGAGAAGCCACAGCCCACCCCAGTTCACAGGCCTCTCTTTATCTATCTATCTAACTAAGTAACTGTACAGCATAAAATGTGGAATCTCTTCTCAATGAAATGCTGTTGGCAGCCATTCGATGAATTTATTCTCATCTCAGATCCTGTCCAGCAGGGATGTCTTCTTTCCGTGTTTCTTCTTCTTTTGTATGTTGCAGTCAGTTCAGATGTGCTGGTATATGGTGAGAAAGAGAGAGAGAGAGAAATGGAATTGCTTTTTATTTATTTGAAGAGTTTTAATGATTTAATATTCAGCTATTTCCAGCCTTATTTACCAGCACATTTATTATTACCAGCGAGCACCTTCCTCTGAAAACATTGGAATCGCCCCCCATCTGTACATGTCATGCACGTGCGTGCATATGTGTGTGTGTGTGTGTGTGTGTGTGTGTGTGTGAGCGTGTGCGCATCCCATCTATCTATCTATCTATCTATCTATCTATCTATCTATCTATCTATCTATCTATCTATGTATCCCTTCATCAAATTCCATTTTAGGAGCTGCTATGCTGACCAGTGACATGGAGGCCACCATTTTCTTAGCCAGTGACAGTCAGGAGACAGAAAGAAGGAAAGAAAGGAAGAAAGGAAGAAAGAATCTACATTCCCAAAGAAAGAAAAAAATTAAGTAAATTTTAAAAAGTAAAAAAAAAATTAAGAAAGTAAGTAAATACATACATAAAAATAGACATAAAGAATGAATAAATGAATAAAACTAAATAATAATTGAAACATTCAATAAGTAAATGAGTCACACTAAATCAGCAGATAAATAAACAGATATATGAAAGAAGATAAGGAAGTGAAGGAATGAATGAACAAGTAAGTAAGTAAGTAAGTAAGTAAATAACTAGGTGGGTCATTTTTTTTAAAGAAGTAAGTAAATGAGATGGGCTGAACAGATAGTAAGTAAGTAAGTAAGTAAGCAAGCAAGCAAGCAAGCAATCGTGAAAAAAAAATGAGAGCCGGGCGATGGTGGCGCACGCCTTTAATCCCAGTACTCGGGAGGCAGAGGTAGGCGGATCTCTGTGAGTTCGAGACCAGCCTGGTCTACAGTGCTAGTTCCAGGACAGGCTCCAAAGCCACAGAGAAACCCTGTCTCGAAAAACCAAAAAAAAAAAAAAGAGAGAGAGAGAGACATCCATTCAATCCATAAAAGACAAAACGTGGAAATAAACATGTAAACTGGTCGACCCACCCAAAGCAGGAGGGAGGTCTCTGTCCAGCAGGGCCGTCTTCTTTCCAAGTTGCAGTCAGTCAGATCTCTGGGCAAACAGAAAAAGAAAGCAATTGTTTTCTACTTGAACAGTTTTAATATTACTCAAATGAATTAATATTCAGCTATTTATTCCCAGCCTTATTTACAACTGGATGCCCACCGAGCACCTTCCTCTCATAGCTAGCCCCTTCTACCCCTGCCCCATCTGGACAGATAGACAGGATGTATGTATGTATGTATGTATAAATAAATAAATAATAAAAAAGTAAAATAAAAATAAGTAAATAAATAAATTTAAAAAAAAGTGTTTGGTGAGTGGGGCGTGTTGGCATAGAGAACAAAAGAGATAAACTAACCACCAACACATTGAAGAATGACATCAGTCAATCAAGACATGGAAAAAGACAACTGGTCGACCCAAGTTCACAAGGCCAACTGGTCGACCCCGGTACTTAGCATTTTAAGGCCAAATATTTAATCGGACAACTGGTCGACCCGCTTCCAGTCCGTCAAAAAAAAGGAAGTGCACAGAGACAACTGGTCGACCCGTCAGGTCTAGGAAGATATAATATATATTATACATTAAAAAAAAAAAAGAGTCCAGCGGGACATCTGGTCGACCCGCCGCATCCCCGGGGGAAAAAAATGGCCTCCCGCCCGGTGGGAGGGACTACTGGTCTACCCCGGTCCTTTGGAGAAGGAGGTGGAGAGGGGGGGAAAAAAAGTGCGCCCAACCTCCGCCGCCTCCCCGACAGGCGCGCCGCGGCGCCACGGCGCGCGAGCGGAGGTCGGCGGCGAGAGGGGGCCCGGGGCGCCGCCAGACCCTCGCCCATCCTCCCCCGCGAAGAGGGATGGAGAGGGAAAGGCGCGCGCCCGGGAAAGAGGGGACACACCCGCGGGCCGCTGCGGTGCGGTGAGGCAAGCAGCGGGAGTGGACGGAGGAGAGCGAGAGCGGGAAGAGAGCCGCCGTCCGCCGTGAGCCGCCAGTGGCAGAGCCAGACACGGGTCCTCGGACGGGGCGAGGAGGGCGGGCGAGCCGGCGCCCGTCCCCCTTCCCCCTCTCTCGACCTCTCTCTCACGACCGCCACGAGCGCCCGTGCGCACGCACACTTCCGTGCGCACAACACACGTGCGACCCGGGGAGCGCGCCTCCCGGCGAGAACTCGGGCGAGGCAGGCGAGCGGGCGGGCAGAGCCGCCGCCGCTGCTCTCTCACGTTAATGATCCTTCCGCAGGTTCACCTACGGAAACCTTGTTACGACTTTTACTTCCTCTAGATAGTCAAGTTGGTGAACAACCACAAATAAGCAAACAAATAGAGAGATAATAACAATAAAAATATTTGAGAGTTCAAATAATTGACTTCATCTACAATAAAAGAATATAAAAATAAAAATATCAAATGCACTTGAACACATTGGCACAGGAGAACGCTTGCTAAATAGAACCCCAGTAGCACAGACACTGAGAGAAAAAGAAAAAAAAGAAAAAAGAAAAAAAAAAGAAAAACAAAACAAAAAAAAAGAACAAAGAAAAAAACTAAAGAGAGAAAAAAAAGAAAAAAAAAGAAAAGAAGAAGAAGAAAAAAAAGAAAAAAAGAAAAAAAGAAAAAAAAGAAAAAAAAAGAAAGAAAAAAGAAAAAAAAAGAAAAAAAAACAGACACTGAGTGAAACAATTAATAAGTGAGACCTCCTGAAACTGAAAAGCTTCTGTAAAGCAAAGAACATGGCCAACAAGACAAAACGACGGCCTTACAGAATGGGAAAAGATCTTCACTAATCTCCAAAATACACAAAGAAGTCGAGAAATTGGTCATCCAAAGAACAAATAATCCAATTTTAAAAAATGGAGTACAGACCTAAACAGAGAACTCTCAACAGAGGGATCTAAAATGGTTGAAAGACACTTAAATGTATTTAGTGATTATATTTCTTTTCCCTTAGGGATAAAGAAATGGAGAAGTTCTTTGAAGCAGTAAGTCACAAAAACACCAGGCCGTTAAACTTCAGCTACAGGGAAACCCTGTCTCGTGGAAAAACAAAACAACAACAACAACAAAAAAAAAAATCCTGAAGCCAGTGATCATTGCAAACATCTGTATGTTCAGATACTGAGCCTGAGCAAGTTAGAGTGTCACAGATTTGCTGCAATTCATTGCAAATTTCATGTGGATCACAAATCCTGCTCAAGTTACAGCTGTTAGTGTCAGTGTGAACCTTGACACCATCTCTACTGGATTCCTGTCAGCTGGGCTCCGGTCTGCTAGAAAAGCAGAAGAACTAAGGTACCGTAATTAACCTCTTCTGTGCCCCACCTGCAAGAACACTCTGTAAGCTACAGTTCTGAAAACAGCCTGGTCCTGGCATAAGAACAGACAGGAGGACCAATGGAACCGAATAGAAGACCCGGATATCGATCCACA
Organism: Microtus pennsylvanicus; assembly: GCF_037038515.1. Taxonomy (NCBI): domain Eukaryota; kingdom Metazoa; phylum Chordata; class Mammalia; order Rodentia; family Cricetidae; genus Microtus; species Microtus pennsylvanicus. Next base: position 168,514 of record NW_027460892.1, on the reverse strand, counting down.
CATCTTCGAACACCTGATCTTTGATAAAGAAGTCAAAAATATCCAATAGAAAAAAAAAGAAAGCATGTGAGTTCAAGACCAGCCTGGTCTACAAGAGCTAGTTCCAGGACAGGCTCAAAAAAAAAAAAAAACTACAGAACAACCCTGTCTCGAAAAAAAAAAAGAAAGAAAGAAAGAAAGAAAGAAAGAAAGAAAGAAAGAAGAAAAAGAAAACAGTGCTGTCCTCGAAAATGCCCTCTCCCTTTGAACACGGCCCCTCCTTTGGGCTGAGTTTCCCACACAGCTCTGATGATGCAGGAGGATGCCGAGGGCCCAGTTGGTGCCTGTATCTGTGCCTTGGCAGCAGCTATTCATGTCTTGCCACTCAGAGTCAAATTCCCTTAAGTTTAGCCTTCCCTAAGTGCTTGTTCACTTCAGAAGACTCAACCCTCATCTTCCATGTCCTCCTGGCCTAATTTCTCATATTACTGTTTTACTGAGTATGAATCAGTAATATGAGATGTTCAGGAGAGGGAGGAAGGGTCATTCATGAAAAAAGTGAGTGTTCAACTAACTAACTCCCCATGGGTTCAGGAAGTAGTGAGAAGATATTAATGAAGCAGAGAGAAATTTCTGGTTTTGGAAGGAGGAAATCCTGAATGGCTCCCTCTGTGTCGGAGGAGAGACTCCTGGAAAGGAAACCTCAGGTTCCGGTTGGTCGGTCGGTCGGTCGGTCGGTCAGTTCGGGGAGAAATATCAGCAAGGAGGTAAAGGCCGTGCCTCACGACATCAGCAGTCCCTTCTCTGGAAATTCCACGGTATCCCAGAGAGCTCTCGGAATTTTGTGATGTCACTCGTGTCCTAGAAACGCCAACTGCCCTCAAGACACACTCTCTCGGTGCCTATAAGACTCGGTTCTAGACATGTTGTCTAGAGAATGGAGATCGTTCGTGGAGAGGCCAGAGGGAGGAAGAAGAAAGCTGGCCTCAGATCTCACAGGAAAACATGGAGAAATAATTAGTGGTCCTGGGGAAGACGAAGTGAGTTCACCACTAGCAGGGACTAGAGAGATTTCTGGATGTGATGGCTTTGAGACTTCCAGGGCTAGGGCTCAGGAACTGGGAGGTTTCTGGGATGAAACAGGTCTGTCTGTCTTGTTTCTCTGAGTTCCTAAAGGGCCAACCCACATCAAAGATTCACGATAGTTGATTTGACAAAGTCGGGAATTGACAAGGAGTGCGGAAGGAGTCAGTGAGATTTCAATACCAGCACTGACTGCACATCATCACCCCCCCCCCCCCCCCGGTCCTTTTCGTTGTGTAGCAATAATAATAGAGAAAGGGGCGTAGTGCTCTGCCAAAGCGCGTATTTTACCATGCCTTATATCACAGCCATTAGCAGGGTTGAGGCATCAAGTGCTGCAGTCAGTCCGACTCCTGTGACCCCCCTAAGGTTTCTGGCTTCCCAGTTTTGAGTGACACCATGGTCTCCAGTTCAGCTTGAGAGCTCTTTAAGAGCCAATGGAGGAGAGAGTGGAAAGAGACTGCCATTTTTTTCTTTTTCCTTGTCTTTCTTTCTTTTGCTGTTTTGCTTTGTTTTTCAAGAAAGGGTTTCTTTTTGTATCTTGGGCTGTCCTAAAACTCACTCTGTAAATCAGGCCATCTTTGAATTCACAGAGATCTGTGTGTGTGCTGTGATTAAAGCCCGGCTGAGACTGCAATTTCTTGTTAGCTCTGGGTGTCCTGAGCTGTTAGTAAGTGACAATGGCTCTGTGTTGTGAATCTCTGTGAATCCAGACTATGTTATGTCCTTCAATGACATGAGTCTGAAGCATCAAGCACCCACCCACTCCTATACTCCCTGAGGTCTCTGAAGTCACACACAGCGCAGCCTCTATGGGTCTGAATAAGGCTTAGAAAGCTTTTCCCTGGTTCACCTGGTGCAGAGGAAACCAGGTAAGTTCTGAGAGACATGCACCACCTTCCTACAGAAAGAAGGGAGGACTGATTAGCTAATACCCACAGAGGGGGAAACTCAAGTCTGGTATTTCAGACAGAACCTGCTTGGACAAAGTCTCATCTGTCAGTCACTTCCTGAGGGAAGGAGGGAGGGAGGGAGGGAGGGAGGGAGGGAGGGAGGGAGGAAGGAAGGACCACAATTATCTCTCCTCTGTGTCCTTTTTACGCTCTTTCCATGCTCTGATGAATATTGTGATTCAAGTTGGCCATGTCCCCTTTTCCACAGCATGTGCACTGTGGCTCTAGATCAAGGAATCAGTTTGTTTGTGTGTTTTGCTCTATCTAGGAGAAGCACCATAGCAGTTGCATACTGACTGAGAAATTTGATTTTTAGGAAATGATTTTTCATATCTGTGAGTGGTCTCTCCATAGATAGCCACTCATCTTTCTTTAAACTTGAGTATAGGAATGAATGATCCCTCCCTCCCTCCCTCCCTCTCTCCCTCTTCATGGGAATGAGTGTCTGCTCTTGCATTGAGGGCTCCCCAGTTCTCAGCATCTCCAGCCCAACCTGTCACAAGCTGATCACACATTTGCAAACTTGGGATATATTCTGCTGAAGTTTTGGGATAATGAATTTCATCAACTATGGGACTAACTTTGTTCTGACAGGACACTCACTCACAATCTCTCCTCATCACACCCACATAGTGTAACAACTTTGTGTTTCCTCCACAATGTGCTCATTTCTGTCAGGGAACTGAAAGCCGGCCAGCCAGCCAACACTATTTTTCCTTGTTTCTCATTTTGTTCTTATATTCTGTCTCTCCCCCCCCCCCCGCCTGGAAAACTTTCAGAGTTCACTCTGCCCCCTGAGTAAAGGTGTTATGCTTCCTTTTATTGTATATTTAGTGTGTGTGTGTGTGTGTGTGTGAGAGAGAGAGAGAGAGAGAGAGAGAGAGAGAGAGAGAGATTCATTATGAAATCAAAAGTCAGTCAACAACAGCAAACTTTGTATTTATTTGTCCATCCACGTATTTGCTTGTTTACTTACTTACTTACTTACTTACTCACTCACTCACTCACTCACCCACTTCATTTATTATTTATTTATTTATTTATTTGCAGTGGAAGACTTAATTCAGTAAGAATGATCAGAAGGGTAGGTAGGGTATCCTTGGGAAAAGAGTAAGATATCACGATGACTTTCCCTTCCAAGAGGGAGCTTTCTAGTAAGACGTGAAACCACAGTTTCAAGGGCCCGCTTTCCACAAGTCCTTTTCCAAGGTCAGGCATTTCTTAGGTAAGCAAGGGTCTCCATTCATTCCCTTTGAGGAACTCTCAGGCCCTGCCCTGACATTAACCTCTGACTCCTGCCTATTGTCAAGGCCAATGGGACACTCCTCAGCCCCTCCCTGACCTGAGGTGACCTGAGAAGCCACAGCCCACCCCAGTTCACAGGCCTCTCTTTATCTATCTATCTAACTAAGTAACTGTACAGCATAAAATGTGGAATCTCTTCTCAATGAAATGCTGTTGGCAGCCATTCGATGAATTTATTCTCATCTCAGATCCTGTCCAGCAGGGATGTCTTCTTTCCGTGTTTCTTCTTCTTTTGTATGTTGCAGTCAGTTCAGATGTGCTGGTATATGGTGAGAAAGAGAGAGAGAGAGAAATGGAATTGCTTTTTATTTATTTGAAGAGTTTTAATGATTTAATATTCAGCTATTTCCAGCCTTATTTACCAGCACATTTATTATTACCAGCGAGCACCTTCCTCTGAAAACATTGGAATCGCCCCCCATCTGTACATGTCATGCACGTGCGTGCATATGTGTGTGTGTGTGTGTGTGTGTGTGTGTGTGTGAGCGTGTGCGCATCCCATCTATCTATCTATCTATCTATCTATCTATCTATCTATCTATCTATCTATCTATCTATCTATCTATGTATCCCTTCATCAAATTCCATTTTAGGAGCTGCTATGCTGACCAGTGACATGGAGGCCACCATTTTCTTAGCCAGTGACAGTCAGGAGACAGAAAGAAGGAAAGAAAGGAAGAAAGGAAGAAAGAATCTACATTCCCAAAGAAAGAAAAAAATTAAGTAAATTTTAAAAAGTAAAAAAAAAATTAAGAAAGTAAGTAAATACATACATAAAAATAGACATAAAGAATGAATAAATGAATAAAACTAAATAATAATTGAAACATTCAATAAGTAAATGAGTCACACTAAATCAGCAGATAAATAAACAGATATATGAAAGAAGATAAGGAAGTGAAGGAATGAATGAACAAGTAAGTAAGTAAGTAAGTAAGTAAATAACTAGGTGGGTCATTTTTTTTAAAGAAGTAAGTAAATGAGATGGGCTGAACAGATAGTAAGTAAGTAAGTAAGTAAGCAAGCAAGCAAGCAAGCAATCGTGAAAAAAAAATGAGAGCCGGGCGATGGTGGCGCACGCCTTTAATCCCAGTACTCGGGAGGCAGAGGTAGGCGGATCTCTGTGAGTTCGAGACCAGCCTGGTCTACAGTGCTAGTTCCAGGACAGGCTCCAAAGCCACAGAGAAACCCTGTCTCGAAAAACCAAAAAAAAAAAAAAGAGAGAGAGAGAGACATCCATTCAATCCATAAAAGACAAAACGTGGAAATAAACATGTAAACTGGTCGACCCACCCAAAGCAGGAGGGAGGTCTCTGTCCAGCAGGGCCGTCTTCTTTCCAAGTTGCAGTCAGTCAGATCTCTGGGCAAACAGAAAAAGAAAGCAATTGTTTTCTACTTGAACAGTTTTAATATTACTCAAATGAATTAATATTCAGCTATTTATTCCCAGCCTTATTTACAACTGGATGCCCACCGAGCACCTTCCTCTCATAGCTAGCCCCTTCTACCCCTGCCCCATCTGGACAGATAGACAGGATGTATGTATGTATGTATGTATAAATAAATAAATAATAAAAAAGTAAAATAAAAATAAGTAAATAAATAAATTTTAAAAAAAGTGTTTGGTGAGTGGGGCGTGTTGGCATAGAGAACAAAAGAGATAAACTAACCACCAACACATTGAAGAATGACATCAGTCAATCAAGACATGGAAAAAGACAACTGGTCGACCCAAGTTCACAAGGCCAACTGGTCGACCCCGGTACTTAGCATTTTAAGGCCAAATATTTAATCGGACAACTGGTCGACCCGCTTCCAGTCCGTCAAAAAAAAGGAAGTGCACAGAGACAACTGGTCGACCCGTCAGGTCTAGGAAGATATAATATATATTATACATTAAAAAAATAAAAGAGTCCAGCGGGACATCTGGTCGACCCGCCGCATCCCCGGGGGAAAAAAATGGCCTCCCGCCCGGTGGGAGGGACTACTGGTCTACCCCGGTCCTTTGGAGAAGGAGGTGGAGAGGGGGGAAAAAAAAGTGCGCCCAACCTCCGCCGCCTCCCCGACAGGCGCGCCGCGGCGCCACGGCGCGCGAGCGGAGGTCGGCGGCGAGAGGGGGCCCGGGGCGCCGCCAGACCCTCGCCCATCCTCCCCCGCGAAGAGGGATGGAGAGGGAAAGGCGCGCGCCCGGGAAAGAGGGGACACACCCGCGGGCCGCTGCGGTGCGGTGAGGCAAGCAGCGGGAGTGGACGGAGGAGAGCGAGAGCGGGAAGAGAGCCGCCGTCCGCCGTGAGCCGCCAGTGGCAGAGCCAGACACGGGTCCTCGGACGGGGCGAGGAGGGCGGGCGAGCCGGCGCCCGTCCCCCTTCCCCCTCTCTCGACCTCTCTCTCACGACCGCCACGAGCGCCCGTGCGCACGCACACTTCCGTGCGCACAACACACGTGCGACCCGGGGAGCGCGCCTCCCGGCGAGAACTCGGGCGAGGCAGGCGAGCGGGCGGGCAGAGCCGCCGCCGCTGCTCTCTCACGTTAATGATCCTTCCGCAGGTTCACCTACGGAAACCTTGTTACGACTTTTACTTCCTCTAGATAGTCAAGTTGGTGAACAACCACAAATAAGCAAACAAATAGAGAGATAATAACAATAAAAATATTTGAGAGTTCAAATAATTGACTTCATCCACAATAAAAGAATATAAAAATAAAAATATCAAATGCACTTGAACACATTGGCACAGGAGAACGCTTGCTAAATAGAACCCCAGTAGCACAGACACTGAGAGAAAAAGAAAAAAAAGAAAAAAGAAAAAAAAAAGAAAAACAAAACAAAAAAAAAGAACAAAGAAAAAAACTAAAGAGAGAAAAAAAAGAAAAAAAAAGAAAAGAAGAAGAAGAAAAAAAAGAAAAAAAGAAAAAAAGAAAAAAAAGGAAAAAAAAAGAAAGAAAAAAGAAAAAAAAAGAAAAAAAAACAGACACTGAGAGAAACAATTAATAAGTGAGACCTCCTGAAACTGAAAAGCTTCTGTAAAGCAAAGAACATGGCCAACAAGACAAAACGACGGCCTTACAGAATGGGAAAAGATCTTCACTAATCTCCAAAATACACAAAGAATTCGAGAAATTGGTCATCCAAAGAACAAATAATCCAATTTTAAAAAATGGAGTACAGACCTAAACAGAGAACTCTCAACAGAGGGATCTAAAATGGTTGAAAGACACTTAAATGTATTTAGTGATTATATTTCTTTTCCCTTAGGGATAAAGAAATGGAGAAGTTCTTTGAAGCAGTAAGTCACAAAAACACCAGGCCGTTAAACTTCAGCTACAGGGAAACCCTGTCTCGTGGAAAAACAAAACAACAACAACAACAAAAAAAAAAATCCTGAAGCCAGTGATCATTGCAAACATCTGTATGTTCAGATACTGAGCCTGAGCAAGTTAGAGTGTCACAGATTTGCTGCAATTCATTGCAAATTTCATGTGGATCACAAATCCTGCTCAAGTTACAGCTGTTAGTGTCAGTGTGAACCTTGACACCATCTCTACTGGATTCCTGTCAGCTGGGCTCCGGTCTGCTAGAAAAGCAGAAGAACTAAGGTACCGTAATTAACCTCTTCTGTGCCCCACCTGCAAGAACACTCTGTAAGCTACAGTTCTGAAAACAGCCTGGTCCTGGCATAAGAACAGACAGGAGGACCAATGGAACCGAATAGAAGACCCGGATATCGATCCACACATCTTCGAACACCTGATCTTTGATAAAGAAGTCAAAAATATCCAATAGAAAAAAAAAGAAAGCATGTGAGTTCAAGACCAGCCTGGTCTACAAGAGCTAGTTCCAGGACAGGCTCCAAAAAAAAAAAAAAACTACAGAACAACCCTGTCTCGAAAAAAAAAAAGAAAGAAAGAAAGAAAGAAAGAAAGAAAGAAAGAAAGAAAGAAGAAAAAGAAAACAGTGCTGTCCTCGAAAATGCCCTCTCCCTTTGAACACGGCCCCTCCTTTGGGCTGAGTTTCCCACACAGCTCTGATGATGCAGGAGGATGCCGAGGGCCCAGTTGGTGCCTGTATCTGTGCCTTGGCAGCAGCTATTCATGTCTTGCCACTCAGAGTCAAATTCCCTTAAGTTTAGCCTTCCCTAAGTGCTTGTTCACTTCAGAAGACTCAACCCTCATCTTCCATGTCCTCCTGGCCTAATTTCTCATATTACTGTTTTACTGAGTATGAATCAGTAATATGAGATGTTCAGGAGAGGGAGGAAGGGTCATTCATGAAAAAAGTGAGTGTTCAACTAACTAACTCCCCATGGGTTCAGGAAGTAGTGAGAAGATATTAATGAAGCAGAGAGAAATTTCTGGTTTTGGAAGGAGGAAATCCTGAATGGCTCCCTCTGTGTCGGAGGAGAGACTCCTGGAAAGGAAACCTCAGGTTCCGGTTGGTCGGTCGGTCGGTCGGTCGGTCAGTTCGGGGAGAAATATCAGCAAGGAGGTAAAGGCCGTGCCTCACGACATCAGCAGTCCCTTCTCTGGAAATTCCACGGTATCCCAGAGAGCTCTCGGAATTTTGTGATGTCACTCGTGTCCTAGAAACGCCAACTGCCCTCAAGACACACTCTCTCGGTGCCTATAAGACTCGGTTCTAGACATGTTGTCTAGAGAATGGAGATCGTTCGTGGAGAGGCCAGAGGGAGGAAGAAGAAAGCTGGCCTCAGATCTCACAGGAAAACATGGAGAAATAATTAGTGGTCCTGGGGAAGACGAAGTGAGTTCACCACTAGCAGGGACTAGAGAGATTTCTGGATGTGATGGCTTTGAGACTTCCAGGGCTAGGGCTCAGGAACTGGGAGGTTTCTGGGATGAAACAGGTCTGTCTGTCTTGTTTCTCTGAGTTCCTAAAGGGCCAACCCACATCAAAGATTCACGATAGTTGATTTGACAAAGTCGGGAATTGACAAGGAGTGCGGAAGGAGTCAGTGAGATTTCAATACCAGCACTGACTGCACATCATCACCCCCCCCCCCGGTCCTTTTCGTTGTGTAGGAATAATAATAGAGAAAGGGGAGTAGTGCTCTGCCAAAGCGCGTATTTTACCATGCCTTATATCACAGCCATTAGCAGGGTTGAGGCATCAAGTGCTGCAGTCAGTCCGACTCCTGTGACCCCCCTAAGGTTTCTGGCTTCCCAGTTTTGAGTGACACCATGGTCTCCAGTTCAGCTTGAGAGCTCTTTAAGAGCCAATGGAGGAGAGAGTGGAAAGAGACTGCCATTTTTTTCTTTTTCCTTGTCTTTCTTTCTTTTGCTGTTTTGCTTTGTTTTTCAAGAAAGGGTTTCTTTGTGTATCTTGGGCTGTCCTAAAACTCACTCTGTAAATCAGGCCATCTTTGAATTCACAGAGATCTGTGTGTGTGCTGTGATTAAAGCCCGGCTGAGACTGCAATTTCTTGTTAGCTCTGGGTGTCCTGAGCTGTTAGTAAGTGACAATGGCTCTGTGTTGTGAATCTCTGTGAATCCAGACTATGTTATGTCCTTCAATGACATGAGTCTGAAGCATCAAGCACCCACCCACCCCTATACTCCCTGAGGTCTCTGAAGTCACACACAGCGCAGCCTCTATGGGTCTGAATAAGGCTTAGAAAGCTTTTCCCTGGTTCACCTGGTGCAGAGGAAACCAGGTAAGTTCTGAGAGACATGCACCACCTTCCTACAGAAAGAAGGGAGGACTGATTAGCTAATACCCACAGAGGGGGAAACTCAAGTCTGGTATTTCAGACAGAACCTGCTTGGACAAAGTCTCATCTGTCAGTCACTTCCTGAGGGAAGGAGGGAGGGAGGGAGGGAGGGAGGGAGGAAGGACCACAATTATCTCTCCTCTGTGTCCTTTTTACGCTCTTTCCATGCTCTGATGAATATTGTGATTCAAGTTGGCCATGTCCCCTTTTCCACAGCATGTGCACTGTGGCTCTAGATCAAGGAATCAGTTTGTTTGTGTGTTTTGCTCTATCTAGGAGAAGCACCATAGCAGTTGCATACTGACTGAGAAATTTGATTTTTAGGAAATGATTTTTCATATCTGTGAGTGGTCTCTCCATAGATAGCCACTCATCTTTCTTTAAACTTGAGTATAGGAATGAATGATCCCTCCCTCCCTCCCTCCCTCTCTCCCTCTTCATGGGAATGAGTGTCTGCTCTTGCATTGAGGGCTCCCCAGTTCTCAGCATCTCCAGCCCAACCTGTCACAAGCTGATCACACATTTGCAAACTTGGGATATATTCTGCTGAAGTTTTGGGATAATGAATTTCATCAACTATGGGACTAACTTTGTTCTGACAGGACACTCACTCACAATCTCTCCTCATCACACCCACATAGTGTAACAACTTTGTGTTTCCTCCACAATGTGCTCATTTCTGTCAGGGAACTGAAAGCCGGCCAGCCAGCCAACACTATTTTTCCTTGTTTCTCATTTTGTTCTTATATTCTGTCTCTCCCCCCCCCCCCGCCTGGAAAACTTTCAGAGTTCACTCTGCCCCCTGAGTAAAGGTGTTATGCTTCCTTTTATTGTATATGTAGTGTGTGTGTGTGTGTGTGTGAGAGAGAGAGAGAGAGAGAGAGAGAGAGAGAGAGATTCATTATGAAATCAAAAGTCAGTCAACAACAGCAAACTTTGTATTTATTTGTCCATCCACGTATTTGCTTGTTTACTTACTTACTTACTTACTCACTCACTCACTCACTCACCCACTTCATTTATTATTTATTTATTTATTTATTTGCAGTGGAAGACTTAATTCAGTAAGAATGATCAGAAGGGTAGGTAGGGTATCCTTGGGAAAAGAGTAAGATATCACGATGACTTTCCCTTCCAAGAGGGAGCTTTCTAGTAAGACGTGAAACCACAGTTTCAAGGGCCCGCTTTCCACAAGTCCTTTTCCAAGGTCAGGCATTTCTTAGGTAAGCAAGGGTCTCCATTCATTCCCTTTGAGGAACTCTCAGGCCCTGCCCTGACATTAACCTCTGACTCCTGCCTATTGTCAAGGCCAATGGGACACTCCTCAGCCCCTCCCTGACCTGAGGTGACCTGAGAAGCCACAGCCCACCCCAGTTCACAGGCCTCTCTTTATCTATCTATCTAACTAAGTAACTGTACAGCATAAAATGTGGAATCTCTTCTCAATGAAATGCTGTTGGCAGCCATTCGATGAATTTATTCTCATCTCAGATCCTGTCCAGCAGGGATGTCTTCTTTCCGTGTTTCTTCTTCTTTTGTATGTTGCAGTCAGTTCAGATGTGCTGGTATATGGTGAGAAAGAGAGAGAGAGAGAAATGGAATTGCTTTTTATTTATTTGAAGAGTTTTAATGATTTAATATTCAGCTATTTCCAGCCTTATTTACCAGCACATTTATTATTACCAGCGAGCACCTTCCTCTGAAAACATTGGAATCGCCCCCCATCTGTACATGTCATGCACGTGCGTGCATATGTGTGTGTGTGTGTGTGTGTGTGTGTGTGTGAGCGTGTGCGCATCCCATCTATCTATCTATCTATCTATCTATCTATCTATCTATCTATCTATCTATCTATCTATGTATCCCTTCATCAAATTCCATTTTAGGAGCTGCTATGCTGACCAGTGACATGGAGGCCACCATTTTCTTAGCCAGTGACAGTCAGGAGACAGAAAGAAGGAAAGAAAGGAAGAAAGGAAGAAAGAATCTACATTCCCAAAGAAAGAAAAAAATTAAGTAAATTTTAAAAAGTAAAAAAAAAATTAAGAAAGTAAGTAAATACATACATAAAAATAGACATAAAGAATGAATAAATGAATAAAACTAAATAATAATTGAAACATTCAATAAGTAAATGAGTCACGCTAAATCAGCAGATAAATAAACAGATATATGAAAGAAGATAAGGAAGTGAAGGAATGAATGAACAAGTAAGTAAGTAAGTAAGTAAATAACTAGGTGGGTCATTTTTTTTAAAGAAGTAAGTAAATGAGATGGGCTGAACAGATAGTAAGTAAGTAAGTAAGTAAGCAAGCAAGCAAGCAAGCAATCGTGAAAAAAAAATGAGAGCCGGGTGATGGTGGCACACGCCTTTAATCCCAGTACTCGGGAGGCAGAGGTAGGCGGATCTCTGTGAGTTCGAGACCAGCCTGGTCTACAGTGCTAGTTCCAGGACAGGCTCCAAAGCCACAGAGAAACCCTGTCTCGAAAAACCAAAAAAAAAAAAAAAAGGGAGAGAGAGAGACACATCCATTCAATCCATAAAAGACAAAACGTGGAAATAAACATGTAAACTGGTCGACCCACCCAAAGCAGGAGGGAGGTCTCTGTCCAGCAGGGCCGTCTTCTTTCCAAGTTGCAGTCAGTCAGATCTCTGGGCAAACAGAAAAAGAAAGCAATTGTTTTCTACTTGAACAGTTTTAATATTACTCAAATGAATTAATATTCAGCTATTTATTCCCAGCCTTATTTACAACTGGATGCCCACCGAGCACCTTCCTCTCATAGCTAGCCCCTTCTACCCCTGCCCCATCTGGACAGATAGACAGGATGTATGTATGTATGTATGTATAAATAAATAAATAATAAAAAAGTAAAATAAAAATAAGTAAATAAATAAATTTAAAAAAAAGTGTTTGGTGAGTGGGGCGTGTTGGCATAGAGAACAAAAGAGATAAACTAACCACCAACACATTGAAGAATGACATCAGTCAATCAAGACATGGAAAAAGACAACTGGTCGACCCAAGTTCACAAGGCCAACTGGTCGACCCCGGTACTTAGCATTTTAAGGCCAAATATTTAATCGGACAACTGGTCGACCCGCTTCCAGTCCGTCAAAAAAAAGGAAGTGCACAGAGACAACTGGTCGACCCGTCAGGTCTAGGAAGATATAATATATATTATACATTAAAAAAAAAAAAAAAAAAAAAAGAGTCCAGCGGGACATCTGGTCGACCCGCCGCATCCCCGGGGGAAAAAAATGGCCTCCCGCCCGGTGGGAGGGACTACTGGTCTACCCCGGTCCTTTGGAGAAGGAGGTGGAGAGGGGGGAAAAAAAAGTGCGCCCAACCTCCGCCGCCTCCCCGACAGGCGCGCCGCGGCGCCACGGCGCGCGAGCGGAGGTCGGCGGCGAGAGGGGGCCCGGGGCGCCGCCAGACCCTCGCCCATCCTCCCCCGCGAAGAGGGATGGAGAGGGAAAGGCGCGCGCCCGGGAAAGAGGGGACACACCCGCGGGCCGCTGCGGTGCGGTGAGGCAAGCAGCGGGAGTGGACGGAGGAGAGCGAGAGCGGGAAGAGAGCCGCCGTCCGCCGTGAGCCGCCAGTGGCAGAGCCAGACACGGGTCCTCGGACGGGGCGAGGAGGGCGGGCGAGCCGGCGCCCGTCCCCCTTCCCCCTCTCTCGACCTCTCTCTCACGACCGCCACGAGCGCCCGTGCGCACGCACACTTCCGTGCGCACAACACACGTGCGACCCGGGGAGCGCGCCTCCCGGCGAGAACTCGGGCGAGGCAGGCGAGCGGGCGGGCAGAGCCGCCGCCGCTGCTCTCTCACTTTAATGATCCTTCCGCAGGTTCACCTACGGAAACCTTGTTACGACTTTTACTTCCTCTAGATAGTCAAGTTGGTGAACAACCACAAATAAGCAAACAAATAGAGAGATAATAACAATAAAAATATTTGAGAGTTCAAATAATTGACTTCATCCACAATAAAAGAATATAAAAATAAAAATATCAAATGCACTTGAACACATTGGCACAGGAGAACGCTTGCTAAATAGAACCCCAGTAGCACAGACACTGAGAGAAAAAGAAAAAAAAGAAAAAAGAAAAAAAAAAGAAAAACAAAACAAAAAAAAAGAACAAAGAAAAAAACTAAAGAGAGAAAAAAAAGAAAAAAAAAGAAAAGAAGAAGAAGAAAAAAAAGAAAAAAAGAAAAAAGAAAAAAAAGAAAAAAAAAGAAAGAAAAAAGAAAAAAAAACAGACACTGAGAGAAACAATTAATAAGTGAGACCTCCTGAAACTGAAAAGCTTCTGTAAAGCAAAGAACATGGCCAACAAGACAAAACGACGGCCTTACAGAATGGGAAAAGATCTTCACTAATCTCCAAAATACACAAAGAAGTCGAGAAATTGGTCATCCAAAGAACAAATAATCCAATTTTAAAAAATGGAGTACAGACCTAAACAGAGAACTCTCAACAGAGGGATCTAAAATGGTTGAAAGACACTTAAATGTATTTAGTGATTATATTTCTTTTCCCTTAGGGATAAAGAAATGGAGAAGTTCTTTGAAGCAGTAAGTCACAAAAACACCAGGCCGTTAAACTTCAGCTACAGGGAAACCCTGTCTCGTGGAAAAACAAAACAACAACAACAACAACAAAAAAAAAATCCTGAAGCCAGTGATCATTGCAAACATCTGTATGTTCAGATACTGAGCCTGAGCAAGTTAGAGTGTCACAGATTTGCTGCAATTCATTGCAAATTTCATGTGGATCACAAATCCTGCTCAAGTTACAGCTGTTAGTGTCAGTGTGAACCTTGACACCATCTCTACTGGATTCCTGTCAGCTGGGCTCCGGTCTGCTAGAAAAGCAGAAGAACTAAGGTACCGTAATTAACCTCTTCTGTGCCCCACCTGCAAGAACACTCTGTAAGCTACAGTTCTGAAAACAGCCTGGTCCTGGCATAAGAACAGACAGGAGGACCAATGGAACCGAATAGAAGACCCGGATATCGATCCACACATCTTCGAACACCTGATCTTTGATAAAGAAGTCAAAAATATCCAATAGAAAAAAAAAGAAAGCATGTGAGTTCAAGACCAGCCTGGTCTACAAGAGCTAGTTCCAGGACAGGCTCCAAAAAAAAAAAAACTACAGAACAACCCTGTCTCGAAAAAAAAAAAGAAAGAAAGAAAGAAAGAAAGAAAGAAAGAAAGAAAGAAAGAAGAAAAAGAAAACAGTGCTGTCCTCGAAAATGCCCTCTCCCTTTGAACACGGCCCCTCCTTTGGGCTGAGTTTCCCACACAGCTCTGATGATGCAGGAGGATGCCGAGGGCCCAGTTGGTGCCTGTATCTGTGCCTTGGCAGCAGCTATTCATGTCTTGCCACTCAGAGTCAAATTCCCTTAAGTTTAGCCTTCCCTAAGTGCTTGTTCACTTCAGAAGACTCAACCCTCATCTTCCATGTCCTCCTGGCCTAATTTCTCATATTACTGTTTTACTGAGTATGAATCAGTAATATGAGATGTTCAGGAGAGGGAGGAAGGGTCATTCATGAAAAAAAGTGAGTGTTCAACTAACTAACTCCCCATGGGTTCAGGAAGTAGTGAGAAGATATTAATGAAGCAGAGAGAAATTTCTGGTTTTGGAAGGAGGAAATCCTGAATGGCTCCCTCTGTGTCGGAGGAGAGACTCCTGGAAAGGAAACCTCAGGTTCCGGTTGGTCGGTCGGTCGGTCGGTCGGTCAGTTCGGGGAGAAATATCAGCAAGGAGGTAAAGGCCGTGCCTCACGACATCAGCAGTCCCTTCTCTGGAAATTCCACGGTATCCCAGAGAGCTCTCGGAATTTTGTGATGTCACTCGTGTCCTAGAAACGCCAACTGCCCTCAAGACACACTCTCTCGGTGCCTATAAGACTCGGTTCTAGACATGTTGTCTAGAGAATGGAGATCGTTCGTGGAGAGGCCAGAGGGAGGAAGAAGAAAGCTGGCCTCAGATCTCACAGGAAAACATGGAGAAATAATTAGTGGTCCTGGGGAAGACGAAGTGAGTTCACCACTAGCAGGGACTAGAGAGATTTCTGGATGTGATGGCTTTGAGACTTCCAGGGCTAGGGCTCAGGAACTGGGAGGTTTCTGGGATGAAACAGGTCTGTCTGTCTTGTTTCTCTGAGTTCCTAAAGGGCCAACCCACATCAAAGATTCACGATAGTTGATTTGACAAAGTCGGGAATTGACAAGGAGTGCGGAAGGAGTCAGTGAGATTTCAATACCAGCACTGACTGCACATCATCACCCCCCCCCGGTCCTTTTCGTTGTGTAGCAATAATAATAGAGAAAGGGGAGTAGTGCTCTGCCAAAGCCCGTATTTTACCATGCCTTATATCACAGCCATTAGCAGGGTTGAGGCATCAAGTGCTGCAGTCAGTCCGACTCCTGTGACCCCCCTAAGGTTTCTGGCTTCCCAGTTTTGAGTGACACCATGGTCTCCAGTTCAGCTTGAGAGCTCTTTAAGAGCCAATGGAGGAGAGAGTGGAAAGAGACTGCCATTTTTTTCTTTTTCCTTGTCTTTCTTTCTTTTGCTGTTTTGCTTTGTTTTTCAAGAAAGGGTTTCTTTGTGTATCTTGGGCTGTCCTAAAACTCACTCTGTAAATCAGGCCATCTTTGAATTCACAGAGATCTGTGTGTGTGCTGTGATTAAAGCCCGGCTGAGACTGCAATTTCTTGTTAGCTCTGGGTGTCCTGAGCTGTTAGTAAGTGACAATGGCTCTGTGTTGTGAATCTCTGTGAATCCAGACTATGTTATGTCCTTCAATGACATGAGTCTGAAGCATCAAGCACCCACCCACCCCTATACTCCCTGAGGTCTCTGAAGTCACACACAGCGCAGCCTCTATGGGTCTGAATAAGGCTTAGAAAGCTTTTCCCTGGTTCACCTGGTGCAGAGGAAACCAGGTAAGTTCTGAGAGACATGCACCACCTTCCTACAGAAAGAAGGGAGGACTGATTAGCTAATACCCACAGAGGGGGAAACTCAAGTCTGGTATTTCAGACAGAACCTGCTTGGACAAAGTCTCATCTGTCAGTCACTTCCTGAGGGAAGGAGGGAGGGAGGGAGGGAGGGAGGGAGGGAGGGAGGAAGGAAGGACCACAATTATCTCTCCTCTGTGTCCTTTTTACGCTCTTTCCATGCTCTGATGAATATTGTGATTCAAGTTGGCCATGTCCCCTTTTCCACAGCATGTGCACTGTGGCTCTAGATCAAGGAATCAGTTTGTTTGTGTGTTTTGCTCTATCTAGGAGAAGCACCATAGCAGTTGCATACTGACTGAGAAATTTGATTTTTAGGAAATGATTTTTCATATCTGTGAGTGGTCTCTCCATAGATAGCCACTCATCTTTCTTTAAACTTGAGTATAGGAATGAATGATCCCTCCCTCCCTCCCTCCCTCTCTCCCTCTTCATGGGAATGAGTGTCTGCTCTTGCATTGAGGGCTCCCCAGTTCTCAGCATCTCCAGCCCAACCTGTCACAAGCTGATCACACATTTGCAAACTTGGGATATATTCTGCTGAAGTTTTGGGATAATGAATTTCATCAACTATGGGACTAACTTTGTTCTGACAGGACACTCACTCACAATCTCTCCTCATCACACCCACATAGTGTAACAACTTTGTGTTTCCTCCACAATGTGCTCATTTCTGTCAGGGAACTGAAAGCCGGCCAGCCAGCCAACACTATTTTTCCTTGTTTCTCATTTTGTTCTTATATTCTGTCTCTCCCCCCCCCCGCCTGGAAAACTTTCAGAGTTCACTCTGCCCCCTGAGTAAAGGTGTTATGCTTCCTTTTATTGTATATGTAGTGTGTGTGTGTGTGTGAGAGAGAGAGAGAGAGAGAGAGAGAGAGAGAGATTCATTATGAAATCAAAAGTCAGTCAACAACAGCAAACTTTGTATTTATTTGTCCATCCACGTATTTGCTTGTTTACTTACTTACTTACTTACTCACTCACTCACTCACTCACTCACCCACTTCATTTATTATTTATTTATTTATTTATTTGCAGTGGAAGACTTAATTCAGTAAGAATGATCAGAAGGGTAGGTAGGGTATCCTTGGGAAAAGAGTAAGATATCACGATGACTTTCCCTTCCAAGAGGGAGCTTTCTAGTAAGACGTGAAACCACAGTTTCAAGGGCCCGCTTTCCACAAGTCCTTTTCCAAGGTCAGGCATTTCTTAGGTAAGCAAGGGTCTCCATTCATTCCCTTTGAGGAACTCTCAGGCCCTGCCCTGACATTAACCTCTGACTCCTGCCTATTGTCAAGGCCAATGGGACACTCCTCAGCCCCTCCCTGACCTGAGGTGACCTGAGAAGCCACAGCCCACCCCAGTTCACAGGCCTCTCTTTATCTATCTATCTAACTAAGTAACTGTACAGCATAAAATGTGGAATCTCTTCTCAATGAAATGCTGTTGGCAGCCATTCGATGAATTTATTCTCATCTCAGATCCTGTCCAGCAGGGATGTCTTCTTTCCGTGTTTCTTCTTCTTTTGTATGTTGCAGTCAGTTCAGATGTGCTGGTATATGGTGAGAAAGAGAGAGAGAGAGAAATGGAATTGCTTTTTATTTATTTGAAGAGTTTTAATGATTTAATATTCAGCTATTTCCAGCCTTATTTACCAGCACATTTATTATTACCAGCGAGCACCTTCCTCTGAAAACATTGGAATCGCCCCCCATCTGTACATGTCATGCACGTGCGTGCATATGTGTGTGTGTGTGTGTGTGTGTGTGTGTGAGCGTGTGCGCATCCCATCTATCTATCTATCTATCTATCTATCTATCTATCTATCTATCTATCTATCTATCTATCTATGTATCCCTTCATCAAATTCCATTTTAGGAGCTGCTATGCTGACCAGTGACATGGAGGCCACCATTTTCTTAGCCAGTGACAGTCAGGAGACAGAAAGAAGGAAAGAAAGGAAGAAAGGAAGAAAGAATCTACATTCCCAAAGAAAGAAAAAAATTAAGTAAATTTTAAAAAGTAAAAAAAAAATTAAGAAAGTAAGTAAATACATACATAAAAATAGACATAAAGAATGAATAAATGAATAAAACTAAATAATAATTGAAACATTCAATAAGTAAATGAGTCACGCTAAATCAGCAGATAAATAAACAGATATATGAAAGAAGATAAGGAAGTGAAGGAATGAATGAACAAGTAAGTAAGTAAGTAAGTAAGTAAGTAAGTAAATAACTAGGTGGGTCATTTTTTTTAAAGAAGTAAGTAAATGAGATGGGCTGAACAGATAGTAAGTAAGTAAGTAAGTAAGCAAGCAAGCAAGCAAGCAATCGTGAAAAAAAAAAATGAGAGCCGGGCGATGGCGGCGCACGCCTTTAATCCCAGTACTCGGGAGGCAGAGGTAGGCGGATCTCTGTGAGTTCGAGACCAGCCTGGTCTACAGTGCTACTTCCAGGACAGGCTCCAAAGCCACAGAGAAACCCTGTCTCGAAAAACCAAAAAAAAAAAAAAAAAGAGAGAGAGAGACACATCCATTCAATCCATAAAAGACAAAACGTGGAAATAAACATGTAAACTGGTCGACCCACCCAAAGCAGGAGGGAGGTCTCTGTCCAGCAGGGCCGTCTTCTTTCCAAGTTGCAGTCAGTCAGATCTCTGGGCAAACAGAAAAAGAAAGCAATTGTTTTCTACTTGAACAGTTTTAATATTACTCAAATGAATTAATATTCAGCTATTTATTCCCAGCCTTATTTACAACTGGATGCCCACCGAGCACCTTCCTCTCATAGCTAGCCCCTTCTACCCCTGCCCCATCTGGACAGATAGATAGGATGTATGTATGTATGTATAAATAAATAAATAAATAATAAAAAAGTAAAATAAAAATAAGTAAATAAATAAATTTAAAAAAAAGTGTTTGGTGAGTGGGGCGTGTTGGCATAGAGAACAAAAGAGATAAACTAACCACCAACACATTGAAGAATGACATCAGTCAATCAAGACATGGAAAAAGACAACTGGTCGACCCAAGTTCACAAGGCCAACTGGTCGACCCCAGTACTTAGCATTTTAAGGCCAAATATTTAATCGGACAACTGGTCGACCCGCTTCCAGTCCGTCAAAAAAAAGGAAGTGCACAGAGACAACTGGTCGACCCGTCAGGTCTAGGAAGATATAATATATATTATACATTAAAAAAAAAAAAAAAAGAGTCCAGCGGGACATCTGGTCGACCCGCCGCATCCCCGGGGGAAAAAAATGGCCTCCCGCCCGGTGGGAGGGACTACTGGTCTACCCCGGTCCTTTGGAGAAGGAGGTGGAGAGGGGGGAAAAAAAAGTGCGCCCAACCTCCGCCGCCTCCCCGACAGGCGCGCCGCGGCGCCACGGCGCGCGAGCGGAGGTCGGCGGCGAGAGGGGGCCCGGGGCGCCGCCAGACCCTCGCCCATCCTCCCCCGCGAAGAGGGATGGAGAGGGAAAGGCGCGCGCCCGGGAAAGAGGGGACACACCCGCGGGCCGCTGCGGTGCGGTGAGGCAAGCAGCGGGAGTGGACGGAGGAGAGCGAGAGCGGGAAGAGAGCCGCCGTCCGCCGTGAGCCGCCAGTGGCAGAGCCAGACACGGGTCCTCGGACGGGGCGAGGAGGGCGGGCGAGCCGGCGCCCGTCCCCCTTCCCCCTCTCTCGACCTCTCTCTCACGACCGCCACGAGCGCCCGTGCGCACGCACACTTCCGTGCGCACAACACACGTGCGACCCGGGGAGCGCGCCTCCCGGCGAGAACTCGGGCGAGGCAGGCGAGCGGGCGGGCAGAGCCGCCGCCGCTGCTCTCTCACGTTAATGATCCTTCCGCAGGTTCACCTACGGAAACCTTGTTACGACTTTTACTTCCTCTAGATAGTCAAGTTGGAGAACAACCACAAATAAGCAAACAAATAGAGAGATAATAACAATAAAAATATTTGAGAGTTCAAATAATTGACTTCATCCACAATAAAAGAATATAAAAATAAAAATATCAAATGCACTTGAACACATTGGCACAGGAGAACGCTTGCTAAATAGAACCCCAGTAGCACAGACACTGAGAGAAAAAGAAAAAAAAGAAAAAAGAAAAAAAAAGAAAAACAAAACAAAAAAAAAACAAAGAAAAAAACTAAAGAGAGAAAAAAAAAGAAAAAAAAAGAAAAGAAGAAGAAGAAAAAAAAGAAAAAAAAAAGAAAGAAAAAAGAAAAAAAAGAAAAAAAAACAGACACTGAGAGAAACAATTAATAAGTGAGACCTCCTGAAACTGAAAAGCTTCTGTAAAGCAAAGAACATGGCCAACAAGACAAAACGACGGCCTTACAGAATGGGAAAAGATCTTCACTAATCTCCAAAATACACAAAGAAGTCGAGAAATTGGTCATCCAAAGAACAAATAATCCAATTTTAAAAAATGGAGTACAGACCTAAACAGAGAACTCTCAACAGAGGGATCTAAAATGGTTGAAAGACACTTAAATGTATTTAGTGATTATATTTCTTTTCCCTTAGGGATAAAGAAATGGAGAAGTTCTTTGAAGCAGTAAGTCACAAAAACACCAGGCCGTTAAACTTCAGCTACAGGGAAACCCTGTCTCGTGGAAAAACAAAACAACAACAACAACAAAAAAAAAAAAATCCTGAAGCCAGTGATCATTGCAAACATCTGTATGTTCAGATACTGAGTCTGAGCAAGTTAGAGTGTCACAGATTTGCTGCAATTCATTGCAAATTTCATGTGGATCACAAATCCTGCTCAAGTTACAGCTGTTAGTGTCAGTGTGAACCTTGACACCATCTCTACTGGATTCCTGTCAGCTGGGCTCCGGTCTGCTAGAAAAGCAGAAGAACTAAGGTACCGTAATTAACCTCTTCTGTGCCCCACCTGCAAGAACACTCTGTAAGCTACAGTTCTGAAAACAGCCTGGTCCTGGCATAAGAACAGACAGGAGGACCAATGGAACCGAATAGAAGACCCGGATATCGATCCACACATCTTCGAACACCTGATCTTTGATAAAGAAGTCAAAAATATCCAATAGAAAAAAAAAGAAAGCATGTGAGTTCAAGACCAGCCTGGTCTACAAGAGCTAGTTCCAGGACAGGCTCCAAAAAAAAAAAACTACAGAACAACCCTGTCTCGAAAAAAAAAAAAAAGAAAGAAAGAAAGAAAGAAAGAAAGAAAGAAAGAAAGAAGAAAAAGAAAACAGTGCTGTCCTCGAAAATGCCCTCTCCCTTTGAACACGGCCCCTCCTTTGGGCTGAGTTTCCCACACAGCTCTGATGATGCAGGAGGATGCCGAGGGCCCAGTTGGTGCCTGTATCTGTGCCTTGGCAGCAGCTATTCATGTCTTGCCACTCAGAGTCAAATTCCCTTAAGTTTAGCCTTCCCTAAGTGCTTGTTCACTTCAGAAGACTCAACCCTCATCTTCCATGTCCTCCTGGCCTAATTTCTCATATTACTGTTTTACTGAGTATGAATCAGTAATATGAGATGTTCAGGAGAGGGAGGAAGGGTCATTCATGAAAAAAGTGAGTGTTCAACTAACTAACTCCCCATGGGTTCAGGAAGTAGTGAGAAGATATTAATGAAGCAGAGAGAAATTTCTGGTTTTGGAAGGAGGAAATCCTGAATGGCTCCCTCTGTGTCGGAGGAGAGACTCCTGGAAAGGAAACCTCAGGTTCCGGTTGGTCGGTCGGTCGGTCGGTCGGTCAGTTCGGGGAGAAATATCAGCAAGGAGGTAAAGGCCGTGCCTCACGACATCAGCAGTCCCTTCTCTGGAAATTCCACGGTATCCCAGAGAGCTCTCGGAATTTTGTGATGTCACTCGTGTCCTAGAAACGCCAACTGCCCTCAAGACACACTCTCTCGGTGCCTATAAGACTCGGTTCTAGACATGTTGTCTAGAGAATGGAGATCGTTCGTGGAGAGGCCAGAGGGAGGAAGAAGAAAGCTGGCCTCAGATCTCACAGGAAAACATGGAGAAATAATTAGTGGTCCTGGGGAAGACGAAGTGAGTTCACCACTAGCAGGGACTAGAGAGATTTCTGGATGTGATGGCTTTGAGACTTCCAGGGCTAGGGCTCAGGAACTGGGAGGTTTCTGGGATGAAACAGGTCTGTATGTCTTGTTTCTCTGAGTTCCTAAAGGGCCAACCCACATCAAAGATTCACGATAGTTGATTTGACAAAGTCGGGAATTGACAAGGAGTGCGGAAGGAGTCAGTGAGATTTCAATACCAGCACTGACTGCACATCATCACCCCCCCCCCCCGGTCCTTTTCGTTGTGTAGCAATAATAATAGAGAAAGGGGAGTAGTGCTCTGCCAAAGCCCGTATTTTACCATGCCTTATATCACAGCCATTAGCAGGGTTGAGGCATCAAGTGCTGCAGTCAGTCCGACTCCTGTGACCCCCCTAAGGTTTCTGGCTTCCCAGTTTTGAGTGACACCATGGTCTCCAGTTCAGCTTGAGAGCTCTTTAAGAGCCAATGGAGGAGAGAGTGGAAAGAGACTGCCATTTTTTTCTTTTTCCTTGTCTTTCTTTCTTTTGCTGTTTTGCTTTGTTTTTCAAGAAAGGGTTTCTTTGTGTATCTTGGGCTGTCCTAAAACTCACTCTGTAAATCAGGCCATCTTTGAATTCACAGAGATCTGTGTGTGTGCTGTGATTAAAGCCCGGCTGAGACTGCAATTTCTTGTTAGCTCTGGGTGTCCTGAGCTGTTAGTAAGTGACAATGGCTCTGTGTTGTGAATCTCTGTGAATCCAGACTATGTTATGTCCTTCAATGACATGAGTCTGAAGCATCAAGCACCCACCCACCCCTATACTCCCTGAGGTCTCTGAAGTCACACACAGCGCAGCCTCTATGGGTCTGAATAAGGCTTAGAAAGCTTTTCCCTGGTTCACCTGGTGCAGAGGAAACCAGGTAAGTTCTGAGAGACATGCACCACCTTCCTACAGAAAGAAGGGAGGACTGATTAGCTAATACCCACAGAGGGGGAAACTCAAGTCTGGTATTTCAGACAGAACCTGCTTGGACAAAGTCTCATCTGTCAGTCACTTCCTGAGGGAAGGAGGGAGGGAGGGAGGGAGGGAGGGAGGGAGGAAGGAAGGACCACAATTATCTCTCCTCTGTGTCCTTTTTACGCTCTTTTCATGCTCTGATGAATATTGTGATTCAAGTTGGCCATGTCCCCTTTTCCACAGCATGTGCACTGTGGCTCTAGATCAAGGAATCAGTTTGTTTGTGTGTTTTGCTCTATCTAGGAGAAGCACCATAGCAGTTGCATACTGACTGAGAAATTTGATTTTTAGGAAATGATTTTTCATATCTGTGAGTGGTCTCTCCATAGATAGCCACTCATCTTTCTTTAAACTTGAGTATAGGAATGAATGATCCCTCCCTCCCTCCCTCCCTCTCTCCCTCTTCATGGGAATGAGTGTCTGCTCTTGCATTGAGGGCTCCCCAGTTCTCAGCATCTCCAGCCCAACCTGTCACAAGCTGATCACACATTTGCAAACTTGGGATATATTCTGCTGAAGTTTTGGGATAATGAATTTCATCAACTATGGGA
Source organism: Microtus pennsylvanicus (assembly GCF_037038515.1). Lineage (NCBI taxonomy): Eukaryota > Metazoa > Chordata > Mammalia > Rodentia > Cricetidae > Microtus > Microtus pennsylvanicus. The sequence continues at coordinate 144,840 of NW_027460892.1, read as the reverse complement.
CTAACTTTGTTCTGACAGGACACTCACTCACAATCTCTCCTCATCACACCCACATAGTGTAACAACTTTGTGTTTCCTCCACAATGTGCTCATTTCTGTCAGGGAACTGAAAGCCGGCCAGCCAGCCAACACTATTTTTCCTTGTTTCTCATTTTGTTCTTATATTCTGTCTCTCCCCCCCCCCCGCCTGGAAAACTTTCAGAGTTCACTCTGCCCCCTGAGTAAAGGTGTTATGCTTCCTTTTATTGTATATGTAGTGTGTGTGTGTGTGTGTGTGAGAGAGAGAGAGAGAGAGAGAGAGATTCATTATGAAATCAAAAGTCAGTCAACAACAGCAAACTTTGTATTTATTTGTCCATCCACGTATTTGCTTGTTTACTTACTTACTTACTTACTTACTCACTCACTCACTCACTCACCCACTTCATTTATTATTTATTTATTTATTTATTTGCAGTGGAAGACTTAATTCAGTAAGAATGATCAGAAGGGTAGGTAGGGTATCCTTGGGAAAAGAGTAAGATATCACGATGACTTTCCCTTCCAAGAGGGAGCTTTTTTTTTTTTTTTTTTTTTTTTTTTTGACTTCAGATTGTTAATTTTATTCTGTAATGATTATTTCAAACATAGAAAATATGTCTCTCCCCTAAAATTATGAGTCCAAAACACAGACACAGGGAGTAGCTGTCTAGATTTGAGAATACAACTATCATGATGTCTGCAAGATAACAGATTCTCCACAAATAATTATAAACTTAGTTGGGGGGCAAAGTGAGAACAGCTGGTCAAAGCTGCAGCTGAGTTCTCATTGCTGTGGCCTCCAAAACTGCTAAGCCAAGGCAATAAGGTAGAAGAGATTAAAAAAAATCAAATCAAAACAAACAAAAAACCCCAGGAAGATCAAGGAGCTGGATTAAGCAACTATTATTCTTAATTTGTTTTTGTTTTCTGATGAAGAATTATATGGACAACCTTAGAAATATGTACTGCAGAGGAAAACAAGGAGGAAGAGAAGAAGAAACCTCTAATATTAAAACTCCAATCTACTCTCAACGTGTGTAGCTTTTACAATCAATGTTTGCTTTCTTTTCTTGTGACAATACTCTGTGTACTGCACAAGTGTACTTTATATTATAGTTTCTATTCAGAACATAGAGTTATGGGTCCCAGAGCAACATGTTATGCCTTATTGGAAGCTTACATGGTCATTCTCATATTGTCAAAACGTGTTACATAGTTTCTAACTTGTAATAGTGTAAGTAATGACTTAACAAACATCTTTCTATACAGCTTTTCCTGGTGTTTATTGCCTTAGGTTCTCAGAAATGAAATCAATGGATCAAAACTAGTATTAAGCTGACTCTTAATGACTTATTATTTTATATCTCTAGCTTAAGGCATCTCTCAATGCTCATAAGAGGTTCTCTTTACAGTAGATATTGATTAACACAGAGACCCACATCTGGCCATGGCATAGAGGATGAGACTTCACAATGCTCATCCCTGAAGGGAACATATAAATAACACTCACTCTCTTCCCACAACTCAAAGACCATCATTTGAAGAGAGGGCAGAAAGAGTGGAAATAAGAGCTAGTTTTGGGTGACTATAGCAGAACAAAGAATCTGCATAGATAAATTTATATCAGTTTTGACAGCAACATGAGAACTATAGAAGCCCAAACTCCCTTCCAAAAAAAAAAACCAGCATAGAGAAGGGCATTCATTACAAAATTCTACCCCAGCTGCAAAACACTTGACAATTGACAGCAAGTAGGAGAAGGTGCTTCAGTTTTTTCTAAGAATGTAGCTCATGGTTAGTTAATTATATTCCAGTGTGCAAACCACATGTTCAAGAATGTTTGGACAGCATAAACTGGTCTTGATGAATTTAAATTAAAAATCTATATGCACACAAAATTGAGTGAGTAGGACAGAGGGAGTGTGGGAAGAGTTGGGGAAGAAGATGCTGTAGACTAGGGTAATTGTTAATTAAAGCACGACGGGCCAATAGCAGGGCAAGAAGCCTGACACAGAGAGAATGATGTAAAGAAGGGCAGAGTCACGGGAGTCGCAAGGGATGTCAGCCATCTGCACAGGAAGCAAGACATGCTAGAGGACAGGTAAAGCCACAAGGCACGAGGCAATACACAGATTAATGCTGTGGGTGCTTCTTCAGCAAATAGCCTTGAAGATACCAGCCCACTTTGGGCATAGTCCAATGTACTATAAATATAGATGAAAAGTGTGTGTGTGGGGGGGCTTTTGGCTGCTGCACTATACATTTCTACCTCTGATTAAGATACTTATATATTGCCTATATTTTGAGATCATATTCCTCATTTGTTTTTTTTTTTTTCTTTTTTTTTCTTTTTTTTTTATTAAATTTATTTATTTATTAAAGATTTCTGTCTCTTCCCCGCCACCGCCTCCCATTTCCCTCCCCCTCCCCCAATTAAGTCTCACCCCCCCCAGCCCGAAAGGCAATCAGGGTTCCCTGTCCTGTGGGAAGTCCAAGGAACCCCCACCTCCATCCAGGTCTAGTAAGTTGAGCATCCAAACAAGAGGGAGCTTTCTAGTAAGACGTGAAACCACAGTTTCAAGGGCCCGCTTTCCACAAGTCCTTTTCCAAGGTCAGGCATTTCTTAGGTAAGCAAGGGTCTCCATTCATTCCCTTTGAGGAACTCTCAGGCCCTGCCCTGACATTAACCTCTGACTCCTGCCTATTGTCAAGGCCAATGGGACACTCCTCAGCCCCTCCCTGACCTGAGGTGACCTGAGAAGCCACAGCCCACCCCAGTTCACAGGCCTCTCTTTATCTATCTATCTAACTAAGTAACTGTACAGCATAAAATGTGGAATCTCTTCTCAATGAAATGCTGTTGGCAGCCATTCGATGAATTTATTCTCATCTCAGATCCTGTCCAGCAGGGATGTCTTCTTTCTGTGTTTCTTCTTCTTTTGTATGTTGCAGTCAGTTCAGATGTGCTGGTATATGGTGAGAAAGAGAGAGAGAGAGAAATGGAATTGCTTTTTATTTATTTGAAGAGTTTTAATGATTTAATATTCAGCTATTTCCAGCCTTATTTACCAGCACATTTATTATTACCAGCGAGCACCTTCCTCTGAAAACATTGGAATCGCCCCCCATCTGTACATGTCATGCACGTGCGTGCATATGTGTGTGTGTGTGTGTGTGTGTGTGTGTGAGCGTGTGCGCATCCCATCTATCTATCTATCTATCTATCTATCTATCTATCTATCTATCTATCTATGTATCCCTTCATCAAATTCCATTTTAGGAGCTGCTATGCTGACCAGTGACATGGAGGCCACCATTTTCTTAGCCAGTGACAGTCAGGAGACAGAAAGAAGGAAAGAAAGGAAGAAAGGAAGAAAGAATCTACATTCCCAAAGAAAGAAAAAAATTAAGTAAATTTTAAAAAGTAAAAAAAAAATTAAGAAAGTAAGTAAATACATACATAAAATAGACATAAAGAATGAATAAATGAATAAAACTAAATAATAATTGAAACATTCAATAAGTAAATGAGTCACGCTAAATCAGCAGATAAATAAACAGATATATGAAAGAAGATAAGGAAGTGAAGGAATGAATGAACAAGTAAGTAAGTAAGTAAGTAAATAACTAGGTGGGTCATTTTTTTTAAAGAAGTAAGTAAATGAGATGGGCTGAACAGATAGTAAGTAAGTAAGTAAGTAAGCAAGCAAGCAAGCAAGCAATCGTGAAAAAAAAATGAGAGCCGGGTGATGATGGCGCACGCCTTTAATCCCAGTACTCGGGAGGCAGAGGTAGGCGGATCTCTGTGAGTTCGAGACCAGCCTGGTCTACAGTGCTAGTTCCAGGACAGGCTCCAAAGCCACAGAGAAACCCTGTCTCGAAAAACCAAAAAAAAAAAAAAAAGAGAGAGAGAGACACATCCATTCAATCCATAAAAGACAAAACGTGGAAATAAACATGTAAACTGGTCGACCCACCCAAAGCAGGAGGGAGGTCTCTGTCCAGCAGGGCCGTCTTCTTTCCAAGTTGCAGTCAGTCAGATCTCTGGGCAAACAGAAAAAAAAGCAATTGTTTTCTACTTGAACAGTTTTAATATTACTCAAATGAATTAATATTCAGCTATTTATTCCCAGCCTTATTTACAACTGGATGCCCACCGAGCACCTTCCTCTCATAGCTAGCCCCTTCTACCCCTGCCCCATCTGGACAGATAGACAGGATGTATGTATGTATGTATAAATAAATAAATAATAAAAAAGTAAAATAAAAATAAGTAAATAAATAAATTTAAAAAAAAGTGTTTGGTGAGTGGGGCGTGTTGGCATAGAGAACAAAAGAGATAAACTAACCACCAACACATTGAAGAATGACATCAGTCAATCAAGACATGGAAAAAGACAACTGGTCGACCCAAGTTCACAAGGCCAACTGGTCGACCCCGGTACTTAGCATTTTAAGGCCAAATATTTAATCGGACAACTGGTCGACCCGCTTCCAGTCCGTCAAAAAAAAAGGAAGTGCACAGAGACAACTGGTCGACCCGTCAGGTCTAGGAAGATATAATATATATTATACATTAAAAAAAAAAAAAAAAAAAGAGTCCAGCGGGACATCTGGTCGACCCGCCGCATCCCCGGGGGAAAAAAATGGCCTCCCGCCCGGTGGGAGGGACTACTGGTCTACCCCGGTCCTTTGGAGAAGGAGGTGGAGAGGGGGAAAAAAAGTGCGCCCAACCTCCGCCGCCTCCCCGACAGGCGCGCCGCGGCGCCACGGCGCGCGAGCGGAGGTCGGCGGCGAGAGGGGGCCCGGGGCGCCACCAGACCCTCGCCCATCCTCCCCCGCGAAGAGGGATGGAGAGGGAAAGGCGCGCGCCCGGGAAAGAGGGGACACACCCGCGGGCCGCTGCGGTGCGGTGAGGCAAGCAGCGGGAGTGGACGGAGGAGAGCGAGAGCGGGAAGAGAGCCGCCGTCCGCCGTGAGCCGCCAGTGGCAGAGCCAGACACGGGTCCTCGGACGGGGCGAGGAGGGCGGGCGAGCCGGCGCCCGTCCCCCTTCCCCCTCTCTCGACCTCTCTCTCACGACCGCCACGAGCGCCCGTGCGCATGCACACTTCCGTGCGCACAACACACGTGCGACCCGGGGAGCGTGCCTCCCGGCGAGAACTCGGGCGAGGCAGGCGAGCGGGCGGGCAGAGCCGCCGCCGCTGCTCTCTCACGTTAATGATCCTTCCGCAGGTTCACCTACGGAAACCTTGTTACGACTTTTACTTCCTCTAGATAGTCAAGTTGGTGAACAACCACAAATAAGCAAACAAATAGAGAGATAATAACAATAAAAATATTTGAGAGTTCAAATAATTGACTTCATCCACAATAAAATAATATAAAAATAAAAATATCAAATGCACTTGAACACATTGGCACAGGAGAAGGCTTGCTAAATAGAACCCCAGTAGCACAGACACTGAGAGAAAAAGAAAAAAAAGAAAAAAGAAAAAAAAAAGAAAAACAAAACAAAAAAAAGAACAAAGAAAAAAACTAAAGAGAGAAAAAAAAGAAAAAAAAAAGAAAAGAAGAAGAAAAAAAAGAAAAAAAGAAAAAAAGAAAAAAAAGAAAAGAAAAAGAAAGAAAAAAGAAAAAAAAAGAAAAAAAAACAGACACTGAGAGAAACAATTAATAAGTGAGACCTCCTGAAACTGAAAAGCTTCTGTAAAGCAAAGAACATGGCCAACAAGACAAAACGACGGCCTTACAGAATGGGAAAAGATCTTCACTAATCTCCAAAATACACAAAGAAGTCGAGAAATTGGTCATCCAAAGAACAAATAATCCAATTTTAAAAAATGGAGTACAGACCTAAACAGAGAACTCTCAACAGAGGGATCTAAAATGGTTGAAAGACACTTAAATGTATTTAGTGATTATATTTCTTTTCCCTTAGGGATAAAGAAATGGAGAAGTTCTTTGAAGCAGTAAGTCACAAAAACACCAGGCCGTTAAACTTCAGCTACAGGGAAACCCTGTCTCGTGGAAAAACAAAACAACAACAACAACAACAAAAAAAAAATCCTGAAGCCAGTGATCATTGCAAACATCTGTATGTTCAGATACTGAGCCTGAGCAAGTTAGAGTGTCACAGATTTGCTGCAATTCATTGCAAATTTCATGTGGATCACAAATCCTGCTCAAGTTACAGCTGTTAGTGTCAGTGTGAACCTTGACACCATCTCTACTGGATTCCTGTCAGCTGGGCTCCGGTCTGCTAGAAAAGCAGAAGAACTAAGGTACCGTAATTAACCTCTTCTGTGCCCCACCTGCAAGAACACTCTGTAAGCTACAGTTCTGAAAACAGCCTGGTCCTGGCATAAGAACAGACAGGAGGACCAATGGAACCGAATAGAAGACCCGGATATCGATCCACACATCTTCGAACACCTGATCTTTGATAAAGAAGTCAAAAATATCCAATAGAAAAAAAAAGAAAGCATGTGAGTTCAAGACCAGCCTGGTCTACAAGAGCTAGTTCCAGGACAGGCTCCAAAAAAAAAAAAAACTACAGAACAACCCTGTCTCGAAAAAAAAAAAAGAAAGAAAGAAAGAAAGAAAGAAAGAAAGAAAGAAAGAAAGAAAGAAGAAAAAGAAAACAGTGCTGTCCTCGAAAATGCCCTCTCCCTTTGAACACGGCCCCTCCTTTGGGCTGAGTTTCCCACACAGCTCTGATGATGCAGGAGGATGCCGAGGGCCCAGTTGGTGCCTGTATCTGTGCCTTGGCAGCAGCTATTCATGTCTTGCCACTCAGAGTCAAATTCCCTTAAGTTTAGCCTTCCCTAAGTGCTTGTTCACTTCAGAAGACTCAACCCTCATCTTCCATGTCCTCCTGGCCTAATTTCTCATATTACTGTTTTACTGAGTATGAATCAGTAATATGAGATGTTCAGGAGAGGGAGGAAGGGTCATTCATGAAAAAAGTGAGTGTTCAACTAACTAACTCCCCATGGGTTCAGGAAGTAGTGAGAAGATATTAATGAAGCAGAGAGAAATTTCTGGTTTTGGAAGGAGGAAATCCTGAATGGCTCCCTCTGTGTCGGAGGAGAGACTCCTGGAAAGGAAACCTCAGGTTCCGGTTGGTCGGTCGGTCGGTCGGTCGGTCAGTTCGGGGAGAAATATCAGCAAGGAGGTAAAGGCCGTGCCTCACGACATCAGCAGTCCCTTCTCTGGAAATTCCACGGTATCCCAGAGAGCTCTCGGAATTTTGTGATGTCACTCGTGTCCTAGAAACGCCAACTGCCCTCAAGACACACTCTCTCGGTGCCTATAAGACTCGGTTCTAGACATGTTGTCTAGAGAATGGAGATCGTTCGTGGAGAGGCCAGAGGGAGGAAGAAGAAAGCTGGCCTCAGATCTCACAGGAAAACATGGAGAAATAATTAGTGGTCCTGGGGAAGACGAAGTGAGTTCACCACTAGCAGGGACTAGAGAGATTTCTGGATGTGATGGCTTTGAGACTTCCAGGGCTAGGGCTCAGGAACTGGGAGGTTTCTGGGATGAAACAGGTCTGTCTGTCTTGTTTCTCTGAGTTCCTAAAGGGCCAACCCACATCAAAGATTCACGATAGTTGATTTGACAAAGTCGGGAATTGACAAGGAGTGCGGAAGGAGTCAGTGAGATTTCAATACCAGCACTGACTGCACATCATCACCCCCCCCCCCCGGTCCTTTTCGTTGTGTAGCAATAATAATAGAGAAAGGGGAGTAGTGCTCTGCCAAAGCCCGTATTTTACCATGCCTTATATCACAGCCATTAGCAGGGTTGAGGCATCAAGTGCTGCAGTCAGTCCGACTCCTGTGACCCCCCTAAGGTTTCTGGCTTCCCAGTTTTGAGTGACACCATGGTCTCCAGTTCAGCTTGAGAGCTCTTTAAGAGCCAATGGAGGAGAGAGTGGAAAGAGACTGCCATTTTTTTCTTTTTCCTTGTCTTTCTTTCTTTTGCTGTTTTGCTTTGTTTTTCAAGAAAGGGTTTCTTTGTGTATCTTGGGCTGTCCTAAAACTCACTCTGTAAATCAGGCCATCTTTGAATTCACAGAGATCTGTGTGTGTGCTGTGATTAAAGCCCGGCTGAGACTGCAATTTCTTGTTAGCTCTGGGTGTCCTGAGCTGTTAGTAAGTGACAATGGCTCTGTGTTGTGAATCTCTGTGAATCCAGACTATGTTATGTCCTTCAATGACATGAGTCTGAAGCATCAAGCACCCACCCACCCCTATACTCCCTGAGGTCTCTGAAGTCACACACAGCGCAGCCTCTATGGGTCTGAATAAGGCTTAGAAAGCTTTTCCCTGGTTCACCTGGTGCAGAGGAAACCAGGTAAGTTCTGAGAGACATGCACCACCTTCCTACAGAAAGAAGGGAGGACTGATTAGCTAATACCCACAGAGGGGGAAACTCAAGTCTGGTATTTCAGACAGAACCTGCTTGGACAAAGTCTCATCTGTCAGTCACTTCCTGATGGAAGGAGGGAGGGAGGGAGGGAGGGAGGGAGGGAGGGAGGGAGGGAGGAAGGAAGGACCACAATTATCTCTCCTCTGTGTCCTTTTTACGCTCTTTTCATGCTCTGATGAATATTGTGATTCAAGTTGGCCATGTCCCCTTTTCCACAGCATGTGCACTGTGGCTCTAGATCAAGGAATCAGTTTGTTTGTGTGTTTTGCTCTATCTAGGAGAAGCACCATAGCAGTTGCATACTGACTGAGAAATTTGATTTTTAGGAAATGATTTTTCATATCTGTGAGTGGTCTCTCCATAGATAGCCACTCATCTTTCTTTAAACTTGAGTATAGGAATGAATGATCCCTCCCTCCCTCCCTCCCTCTCTCCCTCTTCATGGGAATGAGTGTCTGCTCTTGCATTGAGGGCTCCCCAGTTCTCAGCATCTCCAGCCCAACCTGTCACAAGCTGATCACACATTTGCAAACTTGGGATATATTCTGCTGAAGTTTTGGGATAATGAATTTCATCAACTATGGGACTAACTTTGTTCTGACAGGACACTCACTCACAATCTCTCCTCATCACACCCACATAGTGTAACAACTTTGTGTTTCCTCCACAATGTGCTCATTTCTGTCAGGGAACTGAAAGCCGGCCAGCCAGCCAACACTATTTTTCCTTGTTTCTCATTTTGTTCTTATATTCTGTCTCTCCCCCCCCCCCCCCGCCTGGAAAACTTTCAGAGTTCACTCTGCCCCCTGAGTAAAGGTGTTATGCTTCCTTTTATTGTATATTTAGTGTGTGTGTGTGTGTGTGTGAGAGAGAGAGAGAGAGAGATTCATTATGAAATCAAAAGTCAGTCAACAACAGCAAACTTTGTATTTATTTGTCCATCCACGTATTTGCTTGTTTACTTACTTACTTACTCACTCACTCACTCACTCACCCACTTCATTTATTATTTATTTATTTATTTATTTGCAGTGGAAGACTTAATTCAGTAAGAATGATCAGAAGGGTAGGTAGGGTATCCTTGGGAAAAGAGTAAGATATCACGATGACTTTCCCTTCCAAGAGGGAGCTTTCTAGTAAGACGTGAAACCACAGTTTCAAGGGCCCGCTTTCCACAAGTCCTTTTCCAAGGTCAGGCATTTCTTAGGTAAGCAAGGGTCTCCATTCATTCCCTTTGAGGAACTCTCAGGCCCTGCCCTGACATTAACCTCTGACTCCTGCCTATTGTCAAGGCCAATGGGACACTCCTCAGCCCCTCCCTGACCTGAGGTGACCTGAGAAGCCACAGCCCACCCCAGTTCACAGGCCTCTCTTTATCTATCTATCTAACTAAGTAACTGTACAGCATAAAATGTGGAATCTCTTCTCAATGAAATGCTGTTGGCAGCCATTCGATGAATTTATTCTCATCTCAGATCCTGTCCAGCAGGGATGTCTTCTTTCCGTGTTTCTTCTTCTTTTGTATGTTGCAGTCAGTTCAGATGTGCTGGTATATGGTGAGAAAGAGAGAGAGAGAGAAATGGAATTGCTTTTTATTTATTTGAAGAGTTTTAATGATTTAATATTCAGCTATTTCCAGCCTTATTTACCAGCACATTTATTATTACCAGCGAGCACCTTCCTCTGAAAACATTGGAATCGCCCCCCATCTGTACATGTCATGCACGTGCGTGCATATGTGTGTGTGTGTGTGTGTGTGTGTGTGAGCGTGTGCGCATCCCATCTATCTATCTATCTATCTATCTATCTATCTATCTATCTATCCCTTCATCAAATTCCATTTTAGGAGCTGCTATGCTGACCAGTGACATGGAGGCCACCATTTTCTTAGCCAGTGACAGTCAGGAGACAGAAAGAAGGAAAGAAAGGAAGAAAGGAAGAAAGAATCTACATTCCCAAAGAAAGAAAAAAATTAAGTAAATTTTAAAAAGTAAAAAAAAAATTAAGAAAGTAAGTAAATACATACATAAAAATAGACATAAAGAATGAATAAATGAATAAAACTAAATAATAATTGAAACATTCAATAAGTAAATGAGTCACGCTAAATCAGCAGATAAATAAACAGATATATGAAAGAAGATAAGGAAGTGAAGGAATGAATGAACAAGTAAGTAAGTAAGTAAGTAAGTAAATAACTAGGTGGGTCATTTTTTTTAAAGAAGTAAGTAAATGAGATGGGCTGAACAGATAGTAAGTAAGTAAGTAAGTAAGCAAGCAAGCAAGCAAGCAATCGTGAAAAAAAAAATGAGAGCCGGGCGATGGTGGCGCACGCCTTTAATCCCAGTACTCGGGAGGCAGAGGTAGGCGGATCTCTGTGAGTTCGAGACCAGCCTGGTCTACAGTGCTAGTTCCAGGACAGGCTCCAAAGCCACAGAGAAACCCTGTCTCGAAAAACCAAAAAAAAAAAAAAAAAGAGAGAGAGAGACACATCCATTCAATCCATAAAAGACAAAACGTGGAAATAAACATGTAAACTGGTCGACCCACCCAAAGCAGGAGGGAGGTCTCTGTCCAGCAGGGCCGTCTTCTTTCCAAGTTGCAGTCAGTCAGATCTCTGGGCAAACAGAAAAAGAAAGCAATTGTTTTCTACTTGAACAGTTTTAATATTACTCAAATGAATTAATATTCAGCTATTTATTCCCAGCCTTATTTACAACTGGATGCCCACCGAGCACCTTCCTCTCATAGCTAGCCCCTTCTACCCCTGCCCCATCTGGACAGATAGACAGGATGTATGTATGTATGTATAAATAAATAAATAAATAATAAAAAAGTAAAATAAAAATAAGTAAATAAATAAATTAAAAAAAAAGTGTTTGGTGAGTGGGGCGTGTTGGCATAGAGAACAAAAGAGATAAACTAACCACCAACACATTGAAGAATGACATCATTCAATCAAGACATGGAAAAAGACAACTGGTCGACCCAAGTTCACAAGGCCAACTGGTCGACCCCGGTACTTAGCATTTTAAGGCCAAATATTTAATCAGACAACTGGTCGACCCGCTTCCAGTCCATCAAAAAAAAGGAAGTGCACAGAGACAACTGGTCGACCCGTCAGGTCTAGGAAGATATAATATATATTATACATTAAAAAAAAAAAAAAAGAGTCCAGGGGGACATCTGGTCGACCCGCCGCATCCCCGGGGGAAAAAAATGGCCTCCCGCCCGGTGGGAGGGACTACTGGTCTACCCCGGTCCTTTGGAGAAGGAGGTGGAGAGGGGGGAAAAAAAAGTGCGCCCAACCTCCGCCGCCTCCCCGAGAGGCGCGCCGCGGCGCCACGGCGCGCGAGCGGAGGTCGGCGGCGAGAGGGGGCCCGGGGCGCCGCCAGACCCTCGCCCATCCTCCCCCGCGAAGAGGGATGGAGAGGGAAAGGCGCGCGCCCGGGAAAGAGGGGACACACCCGCGGGCCGCTGCGGTGCGGTGAGGCAAGCAGCGGGAGTGGACGGAGGAGAGCGACAGCGGGAAGAGAGCCGCCGTCCGCCGTGAGCCGCCAGTGGCAGAGCCAGACACGGGTCCTCGGACGGGGCGAGGAGGGCGGGCGAGCCGGCGCCCGTCCCCCTTCCCCCTCTCTCGACCTCTCTCTCACGACCGCCACGAGCGCCCGTGCGCACGCACACTTCCGTGCGCACAACACACGTGCGACCCGGGGAGCGCGCCTCCCGGCGAGAACTCGGGCGAGGCAGGCGAGCGGGCGGGCAGAGCCGCCGCCGCTGCTCTCTCACGTTAATGATCCTTCCGCAGGTTCACCTACGGAAACCTTGTTACGACTTTTACTTCCTCTAGATAGTCAAGTTGGTGAACAACCACAAATAAGCAAACAAATAGAGAGATAATAACAATAAAAATATTTGAGAGTTCAAATAATTGACTTCATCTACAATAAAAGAATATAAAAATAAAAATATCAAATGCACTTGAACACATTGGCACAGGAGAACGCTTGCTAAATAGAACCCCAGTAGCACAGACACTGAGAGAAAAAGAAAAAAAAGAAAAAAGAAAAAAAAAAGAAAAACAAAACAAAAAAAAAGAACAAAGAAAAAAACTAAAGAGAGAAAAAAAAGAAAAAAAAAGAAAAGAAGAAGAAGAAAAAAAAGAAAAAAAGAAAAAAAGAAAAAAAAGAAAAAAAAAGAAAGAAAAAAGAAAAAAAAAAGAAAAAAAAACAGACACTGAGTGAAACAATTAATAAGTGAGACCTCCTGAAACTGAAAAGCTTCTGTAAAGCAAAGAACATGGCCAACAAGACAAAACGACGGCCTTACAGAATGGGAAAAGATCTTCACTAATCTCCAAAATACACAAAGAAGTCGAGAAATTGGTCATCCAAAGAACAAATAATCCAATTTTAAAAAATGGAGTACAGACCTAAACAGAGAACTCTCAACAGAGGGATCTAAAATGGTTGAAAGACACTTAAATGTATTTAGTGATTATATTTCTTTTCCCTTAGGGATAAAGAAATGGAGAAGTTCTTTGAAGCAGTAAGTCACAAAAACACCAGGCCGTTAAACTTCAGCTACAGGGAAACCCTGTCTCGTGGAAAAACAAAACAACAACAACAACAACAACAAAAAAATCCTGAAGCCAGTGATCATTGCAAACATCTGTATGTTCAGATACTGAGCCTGAGCAAGTTAGAGTGTCACAGATTTGCTGCAATTCATTGCAAATTTCATGTGGATCACAAATCCTGCTCAAGTTACAGCTGTTAGTGTCAGTGTGAACCTTGACACCATCTCTACTGGATTCCTGTCAGCTGGGCTCCGGTCTGCTAGAAAAGCAGAAGAACTAAGGTACCGTAATTAACCTCTTCTGTGCCCCACCTGCAAGAACACTCTGTAAGCTACAGTTCTGAAAACAGCCTGGTCCTGGCATAAGAACAGACAGGAGGACCAATGGAACCGAATAGAAGACCCGGATATCGATCCACACATCTTCGAACACCTGATCTTTGATAAAGAAGTCAAAAATATCCAATAGAAAAAAAAAGAAAGCATGTGAGTTCAAGACCAGCCTGGTCTACAAGAGCTAGTTCCAGGACAGGCTCCAAAAAAAAAAAAAACTACAGAACAACCCTGTCTCGAAAAAAAAAAAAGAAAGAAAGAAAGAAAGAAAGAAAGAAAGAAAGAAAGAAAGAAAGAAGAAAAAGAAAACAGTGCTGTCCTCGAAAATGCCCTCTCCCTTTGAACACGGCCCCTCCTTTGGGCTGAGTTTCCCACACAGCTCTGATGATGCAGGAGGATGCCGAGGGCCCAGTTGGTGCCTGTATCTGTGCCTTGGCAGCAGCTATTCATGTCTTGCCACTCAGAGTCAAATTCCCTTAAGTTTAGCCTTCCCTAAGTGCTTGTTCACTTCAGAAGACTCAACCCTCATCTTCCATGTCCTCCTGGCCTAATTTCTCATATTACTGTTTTACTGAGTATGAATCAGTAATATGAGATGTTCAGGAGAGGGAGGAAGGGTCATTCATGAAAAAAGTGAGTGTTCAACTAACTAACTCCCCATGGGTTCAGGAAGTAGTGAGAAGATATTAATGAAGCAGAGAGAAATTTCTGGTTTTGGAAGGAGGAAATCCTGAATGGCTCCCTCTGTGTCGGAGGAGAGACTCCTGGAAAGGAAACCTCAGGTTCCGGTTGGTCGGTCGGTCGGTCGGTCGGTCAGTTCGGGGAGAAATATCAGCAAGGAGGTAAAGGCCGTGCCTCACGACATCAGCAGTCCCTTCTCTGGAAATTCCACGGTATCCCAGAGAGCTCTCGGAATTTTGTGATGTCACTCGTGTCCTAGAAACGCCAACTGCCCTCAAGACACACTCTCTCGGTGCCTATAAGACTCGGTTCTAGACATGTTGTCTAGAGAATGGAGATCGTTCGTGGAGAGGCCAGAGGGAGGAAGAAGAAAGCTGGCCTCAGATCTCACAGGAAAACATGGAGAAATAATTAGTGGTCCTGGGGAAGACGAAGTGAGTTCACCACTAGCAGGGACTAGAGAGATTTCTGGATGTGATGGCTTTGAGACTTCCAGGGCTAGGGCTCAGGAACTGGGAGGTTTCTGGGATGAAACAGGTCTGTCTGTCTTGTTTCTCTGAGTTCCTAAAGGGCCAACCCACATCAAAGATTCACGATAGTTGATTTGACAAAGTCGGGAATTGACAAGGAGTGCGGAAGGAGTCAGTGAGATTTCAATACCAGCACTGACTGCACATCATCACCCCCCCCCCCCGGTCCTTTTCGTTGTGTAGCAATAATAATAGAGAAAGGGGAGTAGTGCTCTGCCAAAGCCCGTATTTTACCATGCCTTATATCACAGCCATTAGCAGGGTTGAGGCATCAAGTGCTGCAGTCAGTCCGACTCCTGTGACCCCCCTAAGGTTTCTGGCTTCCCAGTTTTGAGTGACACCATGGTCTCCAGTTCAGCTTGAGAGCTCTTTAAGAGCCAATGGAGGAGAGAGTGGAAAGAGACTGCCATTTTTTTCTTTTTCCTTGTCTTTCTTTCTTTTGCTGTTTTGCTTTGTTTTTCAAGAAAGGGTTTCTTTGTGTATCTTGGGCTGTCCTAAAACTCACTCTGTAAATCAGGCCATCTTTGAATTCACAGAGATCTGTGTGTGTGCTGTGATTAAAGCCCGGCTGAGACTGCAATTTCTTGTTAGCTCTGGGTGTCCTGAGCTGTTAGTAAGTGACAATGGCTCTGTGTTGTGAATCTCTGTGAATCCAGACTATGTTATGTCCTTCAATGACATGAGTCTGAAGCATCAAGCACCCACCCACCCCTATACTCCCTGAGGTCTCTGAAGTCACACACAGCGCAGCCTCTATGGGTCTGAATAAGGCTTAGAAAGCTTTTCCCTGGTTCACCTGGTGCAGAGGAAACCAGGTAAGTTCTGAGAGACATGCACCACCTTCCTACAGAAAGAAGGGAGGACTGATTAGCTAATACCCACAGAGGGGGAAACTCAAGTCTGGTATTTCAGACAGAACCTGCTTGGACAAAGTCTCATCTGTCAGTCACTTCCTGAGGGAAGGAGGGAGGGAGGGAGGGAGGGAGGGAGGAAGGAAGGAAGGACCACAATTATCTCTCCTCTGTGTCCTTTTTACGCTCTTTCCATGCTCTGATGAATATTGTGATTCAAGTTGGCCATGTCCCCTTTTCCACAGCATGTGCACTGTGGCTCTAGATCAAGGAATCAGTTTGTTTGTGTGTTTTGCTCTATCTAGGAGAAGCACCATAGCAGTTGCATACTGACTGAGAAATTTGATTTTTAGGAAATGATTTTTCATATCTGTGAGTGGTCTCTCCATAGATAGCCACTCATCTTTCTTTAAACTTGAGTATAGGAATGAATGATCCCTCCCTCCCTCCCTCCCTCTCTCCCTCTTCATGGGAATGAGTGTCTGCTCTTGCATTGAGGGCTCCCCAGTTCTCAGCATCTCCAGCCCAACCTGTCACAAGCTGATCACACATTTGCAAACTTGGGATATATTCTGCTGAAGTTTTGGGATAATGAATTTCATCAACTATGGGACTAACTTTGTTCTGACAGGACACTCACTCACAATCTCTCCTCATCACACCCACATAGTGTAACAACTTTGTGTTTCCTCCACAATGTGCTCATTTCTGTCAGGGAACTGAAAGCCGGCCAGCCAGCCAACACTATTTTTCCTTGTTTCTCATTTTGTTCTTATATTCTGTCTCTCCCCCCCCCCGCCTGGAAAACTTTCAGAGTTCACTCTGCCCCCTGAGTAAAGGTGTTATGCTTCCTTTTATTGTATATTTAGTGTGTGTGTGTGTGTGTGTGTGTGTGTGAGAGAGAGAGAGAGAGAGAGATTCATTATGAAATCAAAAGTCAGTCAACAACAGCAAACTTTGTATTTATTTGTCCATCCACGTATTTGCTTGTTTACTTACTTACTTACTTACTTACTCACTCACTCACTCACTCACCCACTTCATTTATTATTTATTTATTTATTTATTTGCAGTGGAAGACTTAATTCAGTAAGAATGATCAGAAGGGTAGGTAGGGTATCCTTGGGAAAAGAGTAAGATATCACGATGACTTTCCCTTCCAAGAGGGAGCTTTCTAGTAAGACGTGAAACCACAGTTTCAAGGGCCCGCTTTCCACAAGTCCTTTTCCAAGGTCAGGCATTTCTTAGGTAAGCAAGGGTCTCCATTCATTCCCTTTGAGGAACTCTCAGGCCCTGCCCTGACATTAACCTCTGACTCCTGCCTATTGTCAAGGCCAATGGGACACTCCTCAGCCCCTCCCTGACCTGAGGTGACCTGAGAAGCCACAGCCCACCCCAGTTCACAGGCCTCTCTTTATCTATCTATCTAACTAAGTAACTGTACAGCATAAAATGTGGAATCTCTTCTCAATGAAATGCTGTTGGCAGCCATTCGATGAATTTATTCTCATCTCAGATCCTGTCCAGCAGGGATGTCTTCTTTCCGTGTTTCTTCTTCTTTTGTATGTTGCAGTCAGTTCAGATGTGCTGGTATATGGTGAGAAAGAGAGAGAGAGAGAAATGGAATTGCTTTTTATTTATTTGAAGAGTTTTAATGATTTAATATTCAGCTATTTCCAGCCTTATTTACCAGCACATTTATTATTACCAGCGAGCACCTTCCTCTGAAAACATTGGAATCGCCCCCCATCTGTACATGTCATGCACGTGCGTGCATATGTGTGTGTGTGTGTGTGTGAGCGTGTGCGCATCCCATCTATCTATCTATCTATCTATCTATCTATCTATCTATCTATCTATGTATCCCTTCATCAAATTCCATTTTAGGAGCTGCTATGCTGACCAGTGACATGGAGGCCACCATTTTCTTAGCCAGTGACAGTCAGGAGACAGAAAGAAGGAAAGAAAGGAAGAAAGGAAGAAAGAATCTACATTCCCAAAGAAAGAAAAAAATTAAGTAAATTTTAAAAAGTAAAAAAAAAATTAAGAAAGTAAGTAAATACATACATAAAAATAGACATAAAGAATGAATAAATGAATAAAACTAAATAATAATTGAAACATTCAATAAGTAAATGAGTCACGCTAAATCAGCAGATAAATAAACAGATATATGAAAGAAGATAAGGAAGTGAAGGAATGAATGAACAAGTAAGTAAGTAAGTAAGTAAGTAAATAACTAGGTGGGTCATTTTTTTTAAAGAAGTAAGTAAATGAGATGGGCTGAACAGATAGTAAGTAAGTAAGTAAGTAAGCAAGCAAGCAAGCAAGCAATCGTGAAAAAAAAATGAGAGCCGGGCGATGGTGGCGCACGCCTTTAATCCCAGTACTCGGGAGGCAGAGGTAGGCGGATCTCTGTGAGTTCGAGACCAGCCTGGTCTACAGTGCTAGTTCCAGGACAGGCTCCAAAGCCACAGAGAAACCCTGTCTCGAAAAACCAAAAAAAAAAAAAAAAAGAGAGAGAGAGAGACACATCCATTCAATCCATAAAAGACAAAACGTGGAAATAAACATGTAAACTGGTCGACCCACCCAAAGCAGGAGGGAGGTCTCTGTCCAGCAGGGCCGTCTTCTTTCCAAGTTGCAGTCAGTCAGATCTCTGGGCAAACAGAAAAAGAAAGCAATTGTTTTCTACTTGAACAGTTTTAATATTACTCAAATGAATTAATATTCAGCTATTTATTCCCAGCCTTATTTACAACTGGATGCCCACCGAGCACCTTCCTCTCATAGCTAGCCCCTTCTACCCCTGCCCCATCTGGACAGATAGACAGGATGTATGTATGTATGTATGTATAAATAAATAAATAATAAAAAAGTAAAATAAAAATAAGTAAATAAATAAATTTTAAAAAAAGTGTTTGGTGAGTGGGGCGTGTTGGCATAGAGAACAAAAGAGATAAACTAACCACCAACACATTGAAGAATGACATCAGTCAATCAAGACATGGAAAAAGACAACTGGTCGACCCAAGTTCACAAGGCCAACTGGTCGACCCCGGTACTTAGCATTTTAAGGCCAAATATTTAATCGGACAACTGGTCGACCCGCTTCCAGTCCGTCAAAAAAAAGGAAGTGCACAGAGACAACTGGTCGACCCGTCAGGTCTAGGAAGATATAATATATATTATACCTTAAAAAAAAAAAAAAAAAAAGAGTCCAGCGGGACATCTGGTCGACCCGCCGCATCCCCGGGGGAAAAAAATGGCCTCCCGCCCGGTGGGAGGGACTACTGGTCTACCCCGGTCCTTTGGAGAAGGAGGTGGAGAGGGGGGAAAAAAAAGTGTGCCCAACCTCCGCCGCCTCCCCGACAGGCGCGCCGCGGCGCCACGGCGCGCGAGCGGAGGTCGGCGGCGAGAGGGGGCCCGGGGCGCCGCCAGACCCTCGCCCATCCTCCCCCGCGAAGAGGGATGGAGAGGGAAAGGCGCGCGCCCGGGAAAGAGGGGACACACCCGCGGGCCGCTGAGGTGCGGTGAGGCAAGCAGCGGGAGTGGACGGAGGAGAGCGAGAGCGGGAAGAGAGCCGCCGTCCGCCGTGAGCCGCCAGTGGCAGAGCCAGACACGGGTCCTCGGACGGGGCGAGGAGGGCGGGCGAGCCGGCGCCCGTCCCCCTTCCCCCTCTCTCGACCTCTCTCTCACGACCGCCACGAGCGCCCGTGCGCACGCACACTTCCGTGCGCACAACACACGTGCGACCCGGGGAGCGCGCCTCCCGGCGAGAACTCGGGCGAGGCAGGCGAGCGGGCGGGCAGAGCCGCCGCCGCTGCTCTCTCACGTTAATGATCCTTCCGCAGGTTCACCTACGGAAACCTTGTTACGACTTTTACTTCCTCTAGATAGTCAAGTTGGTGAACAACCACAAATAAGCAAACAAATAGAGAGATAATAACAATAAAAATATTTGAGAGTTCAAATAATTGACTTCATCCACAATAAAAGAATATAAAAATAAAAATATCAAATGCACTTGAACACATTGGCACAGGAGAACGCTTGCTAAATAGAACCCCAGTAGCACAGACACTGAGAGAAAAAGAAAAAAAAGAAAAAAGAAAAAAAAAAGAAAAACAAAACAAAAAAAAAGAACAAAGAAAAAAACTAAAGAGAGAAAAAAAAGAAAAAAAAAGAAAAGAAGAAGAAGAAAAAAAAAAAAAGAAAAAAAGAAAAAAAAGAAAAAAAAAAGAAAGAAAAAAGAAAAAAAAAACAGACACTGAGAGAAACAATTAATAAGTGAGACCTCCTGAAACTGAAAAGCTTCTGTAAAGCAAAGAACATGGCCAACAAGACAAAACGACGGCCTTACAGAATGGGAAAAGATCTTCACTAATCTCCAAAATACACAAAGAAGTCGAGAAATTGGTCATCCAAAGAACAAATAATCCAATTTTAAAAAATGGAGTACAGACCTAAACAGAGAACTCTCAACAGAGGGATCTAAAATGGTTGAAAGACACTTAAATGTATTTAGTGATTATATTTCTTTTCCCTTAGGGATAAAGAAATGGAGAAGTTCTTTGAAGCAGTAAGTCACAAAAACACCAGGCCGTTAAACTTCAGCTACAGGGAAACCCTCTCTCGTGGAAAAACAAAACAACAACAACAACAACAAAAAAAAAAAATCCTGAAGCCAGTGATCATTGCAAACATCTGTATGTTCAGATACTGAGCCTGAGCAAGTTAGAGTGTCACAGATTTGCTGCAATTCATTGCAAATTTCATGTGGATCACAAATCCTGCTCAAGTTACAGCTGTTAGTGTCAGTGTGAACCTTGACACCATCTCTACTGGATTCCTGTCAGCTGGGCTCCGGTCTGCTAGAAAAGCAGAAGAACTAAGGTACCGTAATTAACCTCTTCTGTGCCCCACCTGCAAGAACACTCTGTAAGCTACAGTTCTGAAAACAGCCTGGTCCTGGCATAAGAACAGACAGGAGGACCAATGGAACCGAATAGAAGACCCGGATATCGATCCACACATCTTCGAACACCTGATCTTTGATAAAGAAGTCAAAAATATCCAATAGAAAAAAAAAGAAAGCATGTGAGTTCAAGACCAGCCTGGTCTACAAGAGCTAGTTCCAGGACAGGCTCCAAAAAAAAAAAACTACAGAACAAACCTGTCTCGAAAAAAAAAAGAAAGAAAGAAAGAAAGAAAGAAAGAAAGAAAGAAAGAAGAAAAAGAAAACAGTGCTGTCCTCGAAAATGCCCTCTCCCTTTGAACACGGCCCCTCCTTTGGGCTGAGTTTCCCACACAGCTCTGATGATGCAGGAGGATGCCGAGGGCCCAGTTGGTGCCTGTATCTGTGCCTTGGCAGCAGCTATTCATGTCTTGCCACTCAGAGTCAAATTCCCTTAAGTTTAGCCTTCCCTAAGTGCTTGTTCACTTCAGAAGACTCAACCCTCATCTTCCATGTCCTCCTGGCCTAATTTCTCATATTACTGTTTTACTGAGTATGAATCAGTAATATGAGATGTTCAGGAGAGGGAGGAAGGGTCATTCATGAAAAAAGTGAGTGTTCAACTAACTAACTCCCCATGGGTTCAGGAAGTAGTGAGAAGATATTAATGAAGCAGAGAGAAATTTCTGGTTTTGGAAGGAGGAAATCCTGAATGGCTCCCTCTGTGTCGGAGGAGAGACTCCTGGAAAGGAAACCTCAGGTTCCGGTTGGTCGGTCGGTCGGTCGGTCGGTCAGTTCGGGGAGAAATATCAGCAAGGAGGTAAAGGCCGTGCCTCACGACATCAGCAGTCCCTTCTCTGGAAATTCCACGGTATCCCAGAGAGCTCTCGGAATTTTGTGATGTCACTCGTGTCCTAGAAACGCCAACTGCCCTCAAGACACACTCTCTCGGTGCCTATAAGACTCGGTTCTAGACATGTTGTCTAGAGAATGGAGATCGTTCGTGGAGAGGCCAGAGGGAGGAAGAAGAAAGCTGGCCTCAGATCTCACAGGAAAACATGGAGAAATAATTAGTGGTCCTGGGGAAGACGAAGTGAGTTCACCACTAGCAGGGACTAGAGAGATTTCTGGATGTGATGGCTTTGAGACTTCCAGGGCTAGGGCTCAGGAACTGGGAGGTTTCTGGGATGAAACAGGTCTGTCTGTCTTGTTTCTCTGAGTTCCTAAAGGGCCAACCCACATCAAAGATTCACGATAGTTGATTTGACAAAGTCGGGAATTGACAAGGAGTGCGGAAGGAGTCAGTGAGATTTCAATACCAGCACTGACTGCACATCATCACCCCCCCCCCCCCCGGTCCTTTTCGTTGTGTAGCAATAATAATAGAGAAAGGGGAGTAGTGCTCTGCCAAAGCCCGTATTTTACCATGCCTTATATCACAGCCATTAGCAGGGTTGAGGCATCAAGTGCTGCAGTCAGTCCGACTCCTGTGACCCCCCTAAGGTTTCTGGCTTCCCAGTTTTGAGTGACACCATGGTCTCCAGTTCAGCTTGAGAGCTCTTTAAGAGCCAATGGAGGAGAGAGTGGAAAGAGACTGCCATTTTTTTCTTTTTCCTTGTCTTTCTTTCTTTTGCTGTTTTGCTTTGTTTTTCAAGAAAGGGTTTCTTTTTGTATCTTGGGCTGTCCTAAAACTCACTCTGTAAATCAGGCCATCTTTGAATTCACAGAGATCTGTGTGTGTGCTGTGATTAAAGCCCGGCTGAGACTGCAATTTCTTGTTAGCTCTGGGTGTCCTGAGCTGTTAGTAAGTGACAATGGCTCTGTGTTGTGAATCTCTGTGAATCCAGACTATGTTATGTCCTTCAATGACATGAGTCTGAAGCATCAAGCACCCACCCACCCCTATACTCCCTGAGGTCTCTGAAGTCACACACAGCGCAGCCTCTATGGGTCTGAATAAGGCTTAGAAAGCTTTTCCCTGGTTCACCTGGTGCAGAGGAAACCAGGTAAGTTCTGAGAGACATGCACCACCTTCCTACAGAAAGAAGGGAGGACTGATTAGCTAATACCCACAGAGGGGGAAACTCAAGTCTGGTATTTCAGACAGAACCTGCTTGGACAAAGTCTCATCTGTCAGTCACTTCCTGAGGGAAGGAGGGAGGGAGGGAGGGAGGGAGGGAGGGAGGGAGGGAGGGAGGAAGGAAGGAAGGACCACAATTATCTCTCCTCTGTGTCCTTTTTACGCTCTTTCCATGCTCTGATGAATATTGTGATTCAAGTTGGCCATGTCCCCTTTTCCACAGCATGTGCACTGTGGCTCTAGATCAAGGAATCAGTTTGTTTGTGTGTTTTGCTCTATCTAGGAGAAGCACCATAGCAGTTGCATACTGACTGAGAAATTTGATTTTTAGGAAATGATTTTTCATATCTGTGAGTGGTCTCTCCATAGATAGCCACTCATCTTTCTTTAAACTTGAGTATAGGAATGAATGATCCCTCCCTCCCTCCCTCCCTCTCTCCCTCTTCATGGGAATGAGTGTCTGCTCTTGCATTGAGGGCTCCCCAGTTCTCAGCATCTCCAGCCCAACCTGTCACAAGCTGATCACACATTTGCAAACTTGGGATATATTCTGCTGAAGTTTTGGGATAATGAATTTCATCAACTATGGGACTAACTTTGTTCTGACAGGACACTCACTCACAATCTCTCCTCATCACACCCACATAGTGTAACAACTTTGTGTTTCCTCCACAATGTGCTCATTTCTGTCAGGGAACTGAAAGCCGGCCAGCCAGCCAACACTATTTTTCCTTGTTTCTCATTTTGTTCTTATATTCTGTCTCCCCCCCCCCCCCCGCCTGGAAAACTTTCAGAGTTCACTCTGCCCCCTGAGTAAAGGTGTTATGCTTCCTTTTATTGTATATTTAGTGTGTGTGTGTGTGTGTGAGAGAGAGAGAGAGAGAGATTCATTATGAAATCAAAAGTCAGTCAACAACAGCAAACTTTGTATTTATTTGTCCATCCACGTATTTGCTTGTTTACTTACTTACTTACTTACTTACTCACTCACTCACTCACCCACTTCATTTATTATTTATTTATTTATTTATTTGCAGTGGAAGACTTAATTCAGTAAGAATGATCAGAAGGGTAGGTAGGGTATCCTTGGGAAAAGAGTAAGATATCACGATGACTTTCCCTTCCAAGAGGGAGCTTTCTAGTAAGACGTGAAACCACAGTTTCAAGGGCCCGCTTTCCACAAGTCCTTTTCCAAGGTCAGGCATTTCTTAGGTAAGCAAGGGTCTCCATTCATTCCCTTTGAGGAACTCTCAGGCCCTGCCCTGACATTAACCTCTGACTCCTGCCTATTGTCAAGGCCAATGGGACACTCCTCAGCCCCTCCCTGACCTGAGGTGACCTGAGAAGCCACAGCCCACCCCAGTTCACAGGCCTCTCTTTATCTATCTATCTAACTAAGTAACTGTACAGCATAAAATGTGGAATCTCTTCTCAATGAAATGCTGTTGGCAGCCATTCGATGAATTTATTCTCATCTCAGATCCTGTCCAGCAGGGATGTCTTCTTTCCGTGTTTCTTCTTCTTTTGTATGTTGCAGTCAGTTCAGATGTGCTGGTATATGGTGAGAAAGAGAGAGAGAGAGAAATGGAATTGCTTTTTATTTATTTGAAGAGTTTTAATGATTTAATATTCAGCTATTTCCAGCCTTATTTACCAGCACATTTATTATTACCAGCGAGCACCTTCCTCTGAAAACATTGGAATCGCCCCCCATCTGTACATGTCATGCACGTGCGTGCATATGTGTGTGTGTGTGTGTGTGTGTGTGTGTGTGAGCGTGTGCGCATCCCATCTATCTATCTATCTATCTATCTATCTATCTATCTATCTATCTATCTATCTATCTATCTATGTATCCCTTCATCAAATTCCATTTTAGGAGCTGCTATGCTGACCAGTGACATGGAGGCCACCATTTTCTTAGCCAGTGACAGTCAGGAGACAGAAAGAAGGAAAGAAAGGAAGAAAGGAAGAAAGAATCTACATTCCCAAAGAAAGAAAAAAATTAAGTAAATTTTAAAAAGTAAAAAAAAAATTAAGAAAGTAAGTAAATACATACATAAAAATAGACATAAAGAATGAATAAATGAATAAAACTAAATAATAATTGAAACATTCAATAAGTAAATGAGTCACGCTAAATCAGCAGATAAATAAACAGATATATGAAAGAAGATAAGGAAGTGAAGGAATGAATGAACAAGTAAGTAAGTAAGTAAGTAAGTAAATAACTAGGTGGGTCATTTTTTTTAAAGAAGTAAGTAAATGAGATGGGCTGAACAGATAGTAAGTAAGTAAGTAAGTAAGCAAGCAAGCAAGCAAGCAATCGTGAAAAAAAAATGAGAGCCGGGCGATGGTGGCGCACGCCTTTAATCCCAGTACTCGGGAGGCAGAGGTAGGCGGATCTCTGTGAGTTCGAGACCAGCCTGGTCTACAGTGCTAGTTCCAGGACAGGCTCCAAAGCCACAGAGAAACCCTGTCTCGAAAAACCAAAAAAAAAAAAAAAAAAGAGAGAGAGAGACACATCCATTCAATCCATAAAAGACAAAACGTGGAAATAAACATGTAAACTGGTCGACCCACCCAAAGCAGGAGGGAGGTCTCTGTCCAGCAGGGCCGTCTTCTTTCCAAGTTGCAGTCAGTCAGATCTCTGGGCAAACAGAAAAAGAAAGCAATTGTTTTCTACTTGAACAGTTTTAATATTACTCAAATGAATTAATATTCAGCTATTTATTCCCAGCCTTATTTACAACTGGATGCCCACCGAGCACCTTCCTCTCATAGCTAGCCCCTTCTACCCCTGCCCCATCTGGACAGATAGACAGGATGTATGTATGTATGTATGTATAAATAAATAAATAATAAAAAAGTAAAATAAAAATAAGTAAATAAATAAATTTAAAAAAAAGTGTTTGGTGAGTGGGGCGTGTTGGCATAGAGAACAAAAGAGATAAACTAACCACCAACACATTGAAGAATGACATCAGTCAATCAAGACATGGAAAAAGACAACTGGTCGACCCAAGTTCACAAGGCCAACTGGTCGACCCCGGTACTTAGCATTTTAAGGCCAAATATTTAATCGGACAACTGGTCGACCCGCTTCCAGTCCATCAAAAAAAAGGAAGTGCACAGAGACAACTGGTCGACCCGTCAGGTCTAGGAAGATATAATATATATTATACATTAAAAAAAAAAAAAAAAGAGTCCAGCGGGACATCTGGTCGACCCGCCGCATCCCCGGGGGAAAAAAATGGCCTCCCGCCCGGTGGGAGGGACTACTGGTCTACCCCGGTCCTTTGGAGAAGGAGGTGGAGAGGGGGGAAAAAAAGTGCGCCCAACCTCCGCCGCCTCCCCGACAGGCGCGCCGCGGCGCCAAGGCGCGCGAGCGGAGGTCGGCGGCGAGAGGGGGCCCGGGGCGCCACCAGACCCTCGCCCATCCTCCCCCGCGAAGAGGGATGGAGAGGGAAAGGCGCGCGCCCGGGAAAGAGGGGACACACCCGCGGGCCGCTGCGGTGCGGTGAGGCAAGCAGCGGGAGTGGACGGAGGAGAGCGACAGCGGGAAGAGAGCCGCCGTCCGCCGTGAGCCGCCAGTGGCAGAGCCAGACACGGGTCCTCGGACGGGGCGAGGAGGGCGGGCGAGCCGGCGCCCGTCCCCCTTCCCCCTCTCTCGACCTCTCTCTCACGACCGCCACGAGCGCCCGTGCGCACGCACACTTCCGTGCGCACAACACACGTGCGACCCGGGGAGCGCGCCTCCCGGCGAGAACTCGGGCGAGGCAGGCGAGCGGGCGGGCAGAGCCGCCGCCGCTGCTCTCTCACGTTAATGATCCTTCCGCAGGTTCACCTACGGAAACCTTGTTACGACTTTTACTTCCTCTAGATAGTCAAGTTGGTGAACAACCACAAATAAGCAAACAAATAGAGAGATAATAACAATAAAAATATTTGAGAGTTCAAATAATTGACTTCATCCACAATAAAAGAATATAAAAATAAAAATATCAAATGCACTTGAACACATTGGCACAGGAGAACGCTTGCTAAATAGAACCCCAGTAGCACAGACACTGAGAGAAAAAGAAAAAAAAGAAAAAAGAAAAAAAAAGAAAAACAAAACAAAAAAAAAGAACAAAGAAAAAAACTAAAGAGAGAAAAAAAAGAAAAAAAAAGAAAAGAAGAAGAAGAAAAAAAAGAAAAAAAGAAAAAAAGAAAAAAAAAGAAAAAAAAAAGAAAGAAAAAAGAAAAAAAAAGAAAAAAAAACAGACACTGAGAGAAACAATTAATAAGTGAGACCTCCTGAAACTGAAAAGCTTCTGTAAAGCAAAGAACATGGCCAACAAGACAAAACGACGGCCTTACAGAATGGGAAAAGATCTTCACTAATCTCCAAAATACACAAAGAAGTCGAGAAATTGGTCATCCAAAGAACAAATAATCCAATTTTAAAAAATGGAGTACAGACCTAAACAGAGAACTCTCAACAGAGGGATCTAAAATGGTTGAAAGACACTTAAATGTATTTAGTGATTATATTTCTTTTCCCTTAGGGATAAAGAAATGGAGTTCTTTGAAGCAGTAAGTCACAAAAACACCAGGCCGTTAAACTTCAGCTACAGGGAAACCCTGTCTCGTGGAAAAACAAAACAACAACAACAACAAAAAAAAATCCTGAAGCCAGTGATCATTGCAAACATCTGTATGTTCAGATACTGAGCCTGAGCAAGTTAGAGTGTCACAGATTTGCTGCAATTCATTGCAAATTTCATGTGGATCACAAATCCTGCTCAAGTTACAGCTGTTAGTGTCAGTGTGAACCTTGACACCATCTCTACTGGATTCCTGTCAGCTGGGCTCCGGTCTGCTAGAAAAGCAGAAGAACTAAGGTACCGTAATTAACCTCTTCTGTGCCCCACCTGCAAGAACACTCTGTAAGCTACAGTTCTGAAAACAGCCTGGTCCTGGCATAAGAACAGACAGGAGGACCAATGGAACCGAATAGAAGACCCGGATATCGATCCACACATCTTCGAACACCTGATCTTTGATAAAGAAGTCAAAAATATCCAATAGAAAAAAAAAGAAAGCATGTGAGTTCAAGACCAGCCTGGTCTACAAGAGCTAGTTCCAGGACAGGCTCCAAAAAAAAAAAACTACAGAACAACCCTGTCTCGAAAAAAAAAAAGAAAGAAAGAAAGAAAGAAAGAAAGAAAGAAGAAAAAGAAAACAGTGCTGTCCTCGAAAATGCCCTCTCCCTTTGAACAGGGCCCCTCCTTTGGGCTGAGTTTCCCACACAGCTCTGATGATGCAGGAGGATGCCGAGGGCCCAGTTGGTGCCTGTATCTGTGCCTTGGCAGCAGCTATTCATGTCTTGCCACTCAGAGTCAAATTCCCTTAAGTTTAGCCTTCCCTAAGTGCTTGTTCACTTCAGAAGACTCAACCCTCATCTTCCATGTCCTCCTGGCCTAATTTCTCATATTACTGTTTTACTGAGTATGAATCAGTAATATGAGATGTTCAGGAGAGGGAGGAAGGGTCATTCATGAAAAAAGTGAGTGTTCAACTAACTAACTCCCCATGGGTTCAGGAAGTAGTGAGAAGATATTAATGAAGCAGAGAGAAATTTCTGGTTTTGGAAGGAGGAAATCCTGAATGGCTCCCTCTGTGTCGGAGGAGAGACTCCTGGAAAGGAAACCTCAGGTTCCGGTTGGTCGGTCGGTCGGTCGGTCGGTCAGTTCGGGGAGAAATATCAGCAAGGAGGTAAAGGCCGTGCCTCACGACATCAGCAGTCCCTTCTCTGGAAATTCCACGGTATCCCAGAGAGCTCTCGGAATTTTGTGATGTCACTCGTGTCCTAGAAACGCCAACTGCCCTCAAGACACACTCTCTCGGTGCCTATAAGACTCGGTTCTAGACATGTTGTCTAGAGAATGGAGATCGTTCGTGGAGAGGCCAGAGGGAGGAAGAAGAAAGCTGGCCTCAGATCTCACAGGAAAACATGGAGAAATAATTAGTGGTCCTGGGGAAGACGAAGTGAGTTCACCACTAGCAGGGACTAGAGAGATTTCTGGATGTGATGGCTTTGAGACTTCCAGGGCTAGGGCTCAGGAACTGGGAGGTTTCTGGGATGAAACAGGTCTGTCTGTCTTGTTTCTCTGAGTTCCTAAAGGGCCAACCCACATCAAAGATTCACGATAGTTGATTTGACAAAGTCGGGAATTGACAAGGAGTGCGGAAGGAGTCAGTGAGATTTCAATACCAGCACTGACTGCACATCATCACCCCCCCCCCGGTCCTTTTCGTTGTGTAGCAATAATAATAGAGAAAGGGGAGTAGTGCTCTGCCAAAGCCCGTATTTTACCATGCCTTATATCACAGCCATTAGCAGGGTTGAGGCATCAAGTGCTGCAGTCAGTCCGACTCCTGTGACCCCCCTAAGGTTTCTGGCTTCCCAGTTTTGAGTGACACCATGGTCTCCAGTTCAGCTTGAGAGCTCTTTAAGAGCCAATGGAGGAGAGAGTGGAAAGAGACTGCCATTTTTTTCTTTTTCCTTGTCTTTCTTTCTTTTGCTGTTTTGCTTTGTTTTTCAAGAAAGGGTTTCTTTGTGTATCTTGGGCTGTCCTAAAACTCACTCTGTAAATCAGGCCATCTTTGAATTCACAGAGATCTGTGTGTGTGCTGTGATTAAAGCCCGGCTGAGACTGCAATTTCTTGTTAGCTCTGGGTGTCCTGAGCTGTTAGTAAGTGACAATGGCTCTGTGTTGTGAATCTCTGTGAATCCAGACTATGTTATGTCCTTCAATGACATGAGTCTGAAGCATCAAGCACCCACCCACCCCTATACTCCCTGAGGTCTCTGAAGTCACACACAGCGCAGCCTCTATGGGTCTGAATAAGGCTTAGAAAGCTTTTCCCTGGTTCACCTGGTGCAGAGGAAACCAGGTAAGTTCTGAGAGACATGCACCACCTTCCTACAGAAAGAAGGGAGGACTGATTAGCTAATACCCACAGAGGGGGAAACTCAAGTCTGGTATTTCAGACAGAACCTGCTTGGACAAAGTCTCATCTGTCAGTCACTTCCTGAGGGAGGGAGGGAGGGAGGGAGGGAGGGAGGGAGGGAGGGAGGGAGGAAGGAAGGACCACAATTATCTCTCCTCTGTGTCCTTTTTACGCTCTTTCCATGCTCTGATGAATATTGTGATTCAAGTTGGCCATGTCCCCTTTTCCACAGCATGTGCACTGTGGCTCTAGATCAAGGAATCAGTTTGTTTGTGTGTTTTGCTCTATCTAGGAGAAGCACCATAGCAGTTGCATACTGACTGAGAAATTTGATTTTTAGGAAATGATTTTTCTTATCTGTGAGTGGTCTCTCCATAGATAGCCACTCATCTTTCTTTAAACTTGAGTATAGGAATGAATGATCCCTCCCTCCCTCCCTCCCTCTCTCCCTCTTCATGGGAATGAGTGTCTGCTCTTGCATTGAGGGCTCCCCAGTTCTCAGCATCTCCAGCCCAACCTGTCACAAGCTGATCACACATTTGCAAACTTGGGATATATTCTGCTGAAGTTTTGGGATAATGAATTTCATCAACTATGGGACTAACTTTGTTCTGACAGGACACTCACTCACAATCTCTCCTCATCACACCCACATAGTGTAACAACTTTGTGTTTCCTCCACAATGTGCTCATTTCTGTCAGGGAACTGAAAGCCGGCCAGCCAGCCAACACTATTTTTCCTTGTTTCTCATTTTGTTCTTATATTCTGTCTCTCCCCCCCCCCCCGCCTGGAAAACTTTCAGAGTTCACTCTGCCCCCTGAGTAAAGGTGTTATGCTTCCTTTTATTGTATATTTAGTGTGTGTGTGTGTGTGTGTGTGAGAGAGAGAGAGAGAGATTCATTATGAAATCAAAAGTCAGTCAACAACAGCAAACTTTGTATTTATTTGTCCATCCACGTATTTGCTTGTTTACTTACTTACTTACTTACTCACTCACTCACTCACTCACCCACTTCATTTATTATTTATTTATTTATTTATTTGCAGTGGAAGACTTAATTCAGTAAGAATGATCAGAAGGGTAGGTAGGGTATCCTTGGGAAAAGAGTAAGATATCACGATGACTTTCCCTTCCAAGAGGGAGCTTTCTAGTAAGACGTGAAACCACAGTTTCAAGGGCCCGCTTTCCACAAGTCCTTTTCCAAGGTCAGGCATTTCTTAGGTAAGCAAGGGTCTCCATTCATTCCCTTTGAGGAACTCTCAGGCCCTGCCCTGACATTAACCTCTGACTCCTGCCTATTGTCAAGGCCAATGGGACACTCCTCAGCCCCTCCCTGACCTGAGGTGACCTGAGAAGCCACAGCCCACCCCAGTTCACAGGCCTCTCTTTATCTATCTATCTAACTAAGTAACTGTACAGCATAAAATGTGGAATCTCTTCTCAATGAAATGCTGTTGGCAGCCATTCGATGAATTTATTCTCATCTCAGATCCTGTCCAGCAGGGATGTCTTCTTTCCGTGTTTCTTCTTCTTTTGTATGTTGCAGTCAGTTCAGATGTGCTGGTATATGGTGAGAAAGAGAGAGAGAGAGAAATGGAATTGCTTTTTATTTATTTGAAGAGTTTTAATGATTTAATATTCAGCTATTTCCAGCCTTATTTACCAGCACATTTATTATTACCAGCGAGCACCTTCCTCTGAAAACATTGGAATCGCCCCCCATCTGTACATGTCATGTACGTGCGTGCATATGTGTGTGTGTGTGTGTGTGTGTGTGTGTGAGCGTGTGCGCATCCCATCTATCTATCTATCTATCTGTCTATCTATCTATCTATCTATCTATCTATCTATCTATCTATCTATCCCTTCATCAAATTCCATTTTAGGAGCTGCTATGCTGACCAGTGACATGGAGGCCACCATTTTCTTAGCCAGTGACAGTCAGGAGACAGAAAGAAGGAAAGAAAGGAAGAAAGGAAGAAAGAATCTACATTCCCAAAGAAAGAAAAAAATTAAGTAAATTTTAAAAAGTAAAAAAAAAATTAAGAAAGTAAGTAAATACATACATAAAAATAGACATAAAGAATGAATAAATGAATAAAACTAAATAATAATTGAAACATTCAATAAGTAAATGAGTCACGCTAAATCAGCAGATAAATAAACAGATATATGAAAGAAGATAAGGAAGTGAAGGAATGAATGAACAAGTAAGTAAGTAAGTAAGTAAGTAAATAACTAGGTGGGTCATTTTTTTTAAAGAAGTAAGTAAATGAGATGGGCTGAACAGATAGTAAGTAAGTAAGTAAGTAAGCAAGCAAGCAAGCAAGCAATCGTGAAAAAAATAAAATGAGAGCCGGGCGATGGTGGCGCACGCCTTTAATCCCAGTACTCGGGAGGCAGAGGTAGGCGGATCTCAGTGAGTTCGAGACCAGCCTGGTCTACAGTGCTAGTTCCAGGACAGGCTCCAAAGCCACAGAGAAACCCTGTCTCGAAAAACCAAAAAAAAAAAAAAAAGAGAGAGAGACACATCCATTCAATCCATAAAAGACAAAACGTGGAAATAAACATGTAAACTGGTCGACCCACCCAAAGCAGGAGGGAGGTCTCTGTCCAGCAGGGCCGTCTTCTTTCCAAGTTGCAGTCAGTCAGATCTCTGGGCAAACAGAAAAAGAAAGCAATTGTTTTCTACTTGAACAGTTTTAATATTACTCAAATGAATTAATATTCAGCTATTTATTCCCAGCCTTATTTACAACTGGATGCCCACCGAGCACCTTCCTCTCATAGCTAGCCCCTTCTACCCCTGCCCCATCTGGACAGATAGACAGGATGTATGTATGTATGTATTAATAAATAAATAAATAATAAAAAAGTAAAATAAAAATAAGTAAATAAATAAATTAAAAAAAAAGTGTTTGGTGAGTGGGGCGTGTTGGCATAGAGAACAAAAGAGATAAACTAACCACCAACACATTGAAGAATGACATCATTCAATCAAGACATGGAAAAAGACAACTGGTCGACCCAAGTTCACAAGGCCAACTGGTCGACCCCGGTACTTAGCATTTTAAGGCCAAATATTTAATTGGACAACTGGTCGACACGCTTCCAGTCCGTCAAAAAAAAAGGAAGTGCACAGAGACAACTGGTCGACCCGTCAGGTCTAGGAAGATATAATATATATTATACATTAAAAAAAAAAAAAAAAAAAAAGAGTCCAGCGGGACATCTGGTCGACCCGCCGCATCCCCGGGGGAAAAAAATGGCCTTCCGCCCGGTGGGAGGGACTACTGGTCTACCCCGGTCCTTTGGAGAAGGAGGTGGAGAGGGGGGAAAAAAAAGTGCGCCCAACCTCCGCCGCCTCCCCGACAGGCGCGCCGCGGCGCCACGGCGCGCGAGCGGAGGTCGGCGGCGAGAGGGGGCCCGGGGCGCCGCCAGACCCTCGCCCATCCTCCCCCGCGAAGAGGGATGGAGAGGGAAAGGCGCGCCCGGGAAAGAGGGGACACACCCGCGGGCCGCTGCGCTGCGGTGAGGCAAGCAGCGGGAGTGGACGGAGGAGAGCGACAGCGGGAAGAGAGCCGCCGTCCGCCGTGAGCCGCCAGTGGCAGAGCCAGACACGGGTCCTAGGACGGGGCGAGGAGGGCGGGCGAGCCGGCGCCCGTCCCCCTTCCCCCTCTCTCGACCTCTCTCTCACGACCGCCACGAGCGCCCGTGCGCACGCACACTTCCGTGCGCACAACACACGTGCGACCCGGGGAGCGCGCCTCCCGGCGAGAACTCGGGCGAGGCAGGCGAGCGGGCGGGCAGAGCCGCCGCCGCTGCTCTCTCACGTTAATGATCCTTCCGCAGGTTCACCTATGGAAACCTTGTTACGACTTTTACTTCCTCTAGATAGTCAAGTTGGTGAACAACCACAAATAAGCAAACAAATAGAGAGATAATAACAATAAAAATATTTGAGAGTTCAAATAATTGACTTCATCCACAATAAAAGAATATAAAAATAAAAATATCAAATGCACTTGAACACATTGGCACAGGAGAACGCTTGCTAAATAGAACCCCAGTAGCACAGACACTGAGAGAAAAAGAAAAAAAAGAAAAAAGAAAAAAAAAGAAAAACAAAACAAAAAAAAAGAACAAAGAAAAAAACTAAAGAGAGAAAAAAAAGAAAAAAAAAGAAAAGAAGAAGAAGAAAAAAAAGAAAAAAAGAAAAAAAGAAAAAAAAGAAAAAAAAAGAAAGAAAAAAGAAAAAAAAACAGACACTGAGAGAAACAATTAATAAGTGAGACCTCCTGAAACTGAAAAGCTTCTGTAAAGCAAAGAACATGGCCAACAAGACAAAACGACGGCCTTACAGAATGGGAAAAGATCTTCACTAATCTCCAAAATACACAAAGAAGTCGAGAAATTGGTCATCCAAAGAACAAATAATCCAATTTTAAAAAATGGAGTACAGACCTAAACAGAGAACTCTCAACAGAGGGATCTAAAATGGTTGAAAGACACTTAAATGTATTTAGTGATTATATTTCTTTTCCCTTAGGGATAAAGAAATGGAGAAGTTCTTTGAAGCAGTAAGTCACAAAAACACCAGGCCGTTAAACTTCAGCTACAGGGAAACCCTGTCTCGTGGAAAAACAAAACAACAACAACAACAACAAAAAAAAAATCCTGAAGCCAGTGATCATTGCAAACATCTGTATGTTCAGATACTGAGCCTGAGCAAGTTAGAGTGTCACAGATTTGCTGCAATTCATTGCAAATTTCATGTGGATCACAAATCCTGCTCAAGTTACAGCTGTTAGTGTCAGTGTGAACCTTGACACCATCTCTACTGGATTCCTGTCAGCTGGGCTCCGGTCTGCTAGAAAAGCAGAAGAACTAAGGTACCGTAATTAACCTCTTCTGTGCCCCACCTGCAAGAACACTCTGTAAGCTACAGTTCTGAAAACAGCCTGGTCCTGGCATAAGAACAGACAGGAGGACCAATGGAACCGAATAGAAGACCCGGATATCGATCCACACATCTTCGAACACCTGATCTTTGATAAAGAAGTCAAAAATATCCAATAGAAAAAAAAAGAAAGCATGTGAGTTCAAGACCAGCCTGGTCTACAAGAGCTAGTTCCAGGACAGGCTCCAAAAAAAAAAAAACTACAGAACAACCCTGTCTCGAAAAAAAAAAAGAAAGAAAGAAAGAAAGAAAGAAAGAAAGAAAGAAAGAAGAAAAAGAAAACAGTGCTGTCCTCGAAAATGCCCTCTCCCTTTGAACACGGCCCCTCCTTTGGGCTGAGTTTCCCACACAGCTCTGATGATGCAGGAGGATGCCGAGGGCCCAGTTGGTGCCTGTATCTGTGCCTTGGCAGCAGCTATTCATGTCTTGCCACTCAGAGTCAAATTCCCTTAAGTTTAGCCTTCCCTAAGTGCTTGTTCACTTCAGAAGACTCAACCCTCATCTTCCATGTCCTCCTGGCCTAATTTCTCATATTACTGTTTTACTGAGTATGAATCAGTAATATGAGATGTTCAGGAGAGGGAGGAAGGGTCATTCATGAAAAAAGTGAGTGTTCAACTAACTAACTCCCCATGGGTTCAGGAAGTAGTGAGAAGATATTAATGAAGCAGAGAGAAATTTCTGGTTTTGGAAGGAGGAAATCCTGAATGGCTCCCTCTGTGTCGGAGGAGAGACTCCTGGAAAGGAAACCTCAGGTTCCGGTTGGTCGGTCGGTCGGTCGGTCGGTCAGTTCGGGGAGAAATATCAGCAAGGAGGTAAAGGCCGTGCCTCACGACATCAGCAGTCCCTTCTCTGGAAATTCCACGGTATCCCAGAGAGCTCTCGGAATTTTGTGATGTCACTCGTGTCCTAGAAACGCCAACTGCCCTCAAGACACACTCTCTCGGTGCCTATAAGACTCGGTTCTAGACATGTTGTCTAGAGAATGGAGATCGTTCGTGGAGAGGCCAGAGGGAGGAAGAAGAAAGCTGGCCTCAGATCTCACAGGAAAACATGGAGAAATAATTAGTGGTCCTGGGGAAGACGAAGTGAGTTCACCACTAGCAGGGACTAGAGAGATTTCTGGATGTGATGGCTTTGAGACTTCCAGGGCTAGGGCTCAGGAACTGGGAGGTTTCTGGGATGAAACAGGTCTGTCTGTCTTGTTTCTCTGAGTTCCTAAAGGGCCAACCCACATCAAAGATTCACGATAGTTGATTTGACAAAGTCGGGAATTGACAAGGAGTGCGGAAGGAGTCAGTGAGATTTCAATACCAGCACTGACTGCACATCATCACCCCCCCCCGGTCCTTTTCGTTGTGTAGCAATAATAATAGAGAAAGGGGAGTAGTGCTCTGCCAAAGCCCGTATTTTACCATGCCTTATATCACAGCCATTAGCAGGGTTGAGGCATCAAGTGCTGCAGTCAGTCCGACTCCTGTGACCCCCCTAAGGTTTCTGGCTTCCCAGTTTTGAGTGACACCATGGTCTCCAGTTCAGCTTGAGAGCTCTTTAAGAGCCAATGGAGGAGAGAGTGGAAAGAGACTGCCATTTTTTTCTTTTTCCTTGTCTTTCTTTCTTTTGCTGTTTTGCTTTGTTTTTCAAGAAAGGGTTTCTTTGTGTATCTTGGGCTGTCCTAAAACTCACTCTGTAAATCAGGCCATCTTTGAATTCACAGAGATCTGTGTGTGTGCTGTGATTAAAGCCCGGCTGAGACTGCAATTTCTTGTTAGCTCTGGGTGTCCTGAGCTGTTAGTAAGTGACAATGGCTCTGTGTTGTGAATCTCTGTGAATCCAGACTATGTTATGTCCTTCAATGACATGAGTCTGAAGCATCAAGCACCCACCCACCCCTATACTCCCTGAGGTCTCTGAAGTCACACACAGCGCAGCCTCTATGGGTCTGAATAAGGCTTAGAAAGCTTTTCCCTGGTTCACCTGGTGCAGAGGAAACCAGGTAAGTTCTGAGAGACATGCACCACCTTCCTACAGAAAGAAGGGAGGACTGATTAGCTAATACCCACAGAGGGGGAAACTCAAGTCTGGTATTTCAGACAGAACCTGCTTGGACAAAGTCTCATCTGTCAGTCACTTCCTGAGGGAAGGAGGGAGGGAGGGAGGGAGGGAGGGAGGGAGGGAGGGAGGGAGGAAGGAAGGAAGGACCACAATTATCTCTCCTCTGTGTCCTTTTTACGCTCTTTCCATGCTCTGATGAATATTGTGATTCAAGTTGGCCATGTCCCCTTTTCCACAGCATGTGCACTGTGGCTCTAGATCAAGGAATCAGTTTGTTTGTGTGTTTTGCTCTATCTAGGAGAAGCACCATAGCAGTTGCATACTGACTGAGAAATTTGATTTTTAGGAAATGATTTTTCATATCTGTGAGTGGTCTCTCCATAGATAGCCACTCATCTTTCTTTAAACTTGAGTATAGGAATGAATGATCCCTCCCTCCCTCCCTCCCTCTCTCCCTCTTCATGGGAATGAGTGTCTGCTCTTGCATTGAGGGCTCCCCAGTTCTCAGCATCTCCAGCCCAACCTGTCACAAGCTGATCACACATTTGCAAACTTGGGATATATTCTGCTGAAGTTTTGGGATAATGAATTTCATCAACTATGGGACTAACTTTGTTCTGACAGGACACTCACTCACAATCTCTCCTCATCACACCCACATAGTGTAACAACTTTGTGTTTCCTCCACAATGTGCTCATTTCTGTCAGGGAACTGAAAGCCGGCCAGCCAGCCAACACTATTTTTCCTTGTTTCTCATTTTGTTCTTATATTCTGTCTCTCCCCCCCCCCCCCGCCTGGAAAACTTTCAGAGTTCACTCTGCCCCCTGAGTAAAGGTGTTATGCTTCCTTTTATTGTATATTTAGTGTGTGTGTGTGTGTGTGTGTGAGAGAGAGAGAGAGAGAGAGAGAGAGAGAGAGAGAGAGATTCATTATGAAATCAAAAGTCAGTCAACAACAGCAAACTTTGTATTTATTTGTCCATCCACGTATTTGCTTGTTTACTTACTTACTTACTTACTTACTCACTCACTCACTCACTCACCCACTTCATTTATTATTTATTTATTTGCAGTGGAAGACTTAATTCAGTAAGAATGATCAGAAGGGTAGGTAGGGTATCCTTGGGAAAAGAGTAAGATATCACGATGACTTTCCCTTCCAAGAGGGAGCTTTCTAGTAAGACGTGAAACCACAGTTTCAAGGGCCCGCTTTCCACAAGTCCTTTTCCAAGGTCAGGCATTTCTTAGGTAAGCAAGGGTCTCCATTCATTCCCTTTGAGGAACTCTCAGGCCCTGCCCTGACATTAACCTCTGACTCCTGCCTATTGTCAAGGCCAATGGGACACTCCTCAGCCCCTCCCTGACCTGAGGTGACCTGAGAAGCCACAGCCCACCCCAGTTCACAGGCCTCTCTTTATCTATCTATCTAACTAAGTAACTGTACAGCATAAAATGTGGAATCTCTTCTCAATGAAATGCTGTTGGCAGCCATTCGATGAATTTATTCTCATCTCAGATCCTGTCCAGCAGGGATGTCTTCTTTCCGTGTTTCTTCTTCTTTTGTATGTTGCAGTCAGTTCAGATGTGCTGGTATATGGTGAGAAAGAGAGAGAGAGAGAAATGGAATTGCTTTTTATTTATTTGAAGAGTTTTAATGATTTAATATTCAGCTATTTCCAGCCTTATTTACCAGCACATTTATTATTACCAGCGAGCACCTTCCTCTGAAAACATTGGAATCGCCCCCCATCTGTACATGTCATGCACGTGCGTGCATATGTGTGTGTGTGTGTGTGTGTGTGTGTGAGCGTGTGCGCATCCCATCTATCTATCTATCTGTCTATCTATCTATCTATCTATCTATCTATCTATCTATCTATCTATCTATCTATGTATCCCTTCATCAAATTCCATTTTAGGAGCTGCTATGCTGACCAGTGACATGGAGGCCACCATTTTCTTAGCCAGTGACAGTCAGGAGACAGAAAGAAGGAAAGAAAGGAAGAAAGGAAGAAAGAATCTACATTCCCAAAGAAAGAAAAAAATTAAGTAAATTTTAAAAAGTAAAAAAAAAATTAAGAAAGTAAGTAAATACATACATAAAAATAGACATAAAGAATGAATAAATGAATAAAACTAAATAATAATTGAAACATTCAATAAGTAAATGAGTCACGCTAAATCAGCAGATAAATAAACAGATATATGAAAGAAGATAAGGAAGTGAAGGAATGAATGAACAAGTAAGTAAGTAAGTAAGTAAGTAAATAACTAGGTGGGTCATTTTTTTTAAAGAAGTAAGTAAATGAGATGGGCTGAACAGATAGTAAGTAAGTAAGTAAGTAAGCAAGCAAGCAAGCAAGCAATCGTGAAAAAAAAATGAGAGCCGGGCGATGGTGGCGCACGCCTTTAATCCC
Organism: Microtus pennsylvanicus; assembly: GCF_037038515.1. Lineage (NCBI taxonomy): Eukaryota > Metazoa > Chordata > Mammalia > Rodentia > Cricetidae > Microtus > Microtus pennsylvanicus. The sequence continues at coordinate 105,942 of NW_027460892.1, read as the reverse complement.
AGTACTCGGGAGGCAGAGGTAGGCGGATCTCTGTGAGTTCGAGACCAGCCTGGTCTACAGTGCTAGTTCCAGGACAGGCTCCAAAGCCACAGAGAAACCCTGTCTCGAAAAACCAAAAAAAAAAAAAAGAGAGAGAGAGACACATCCATTCAATCCATAAAAGACAAAACGTGGAAATAAACATGTAAACTGGTCGACCCACCCAAAGCAGGAGGGAGGTCTCTGTCCAGCAGGGCCGTCTTCTTTCCAAGTTGCAGTCAGTCAGATCTCTGGGCAAACAGAAAAAGAAAGCAATTGTTTTCTACTTGAACAGTTTTAATATTACTCAAATGAATTAATATTCAGCTATTTATTCCCAGCCTTATTTACAACTGGATGCCCACCGAGCACCTTCCTCTCATAGCTAGCCCCTTCTACCCCTGCCCCATCTGGACAGATAGACAGGATGTATGTATGTATGTATGTATAAATAAATAAATAATAAAAAAGTAAAATAAAAATAAGTAAATAAATAAATTTAAAAAAAAGTGTTTGGTGAGTGGGGCGTGTTGGCATAGAGAACAAAAGAGATAAACTAACCACCAACACATTGAAGAATGACATCAGTCAATCAAGACATGGAAAAAGACAACTGGTCGACCCAAGTTCACAAGGCCAACTGGTCGACCCCGGTACTTAGCATTTTAAGGCCAAATATTTAATCGGACAACTGGTCGACCCGCTTCCAGTCCGTCAAAAAAAAGGAAGTGCACAGAGACAACTGGTCGACCCGTCAGGTCTAGGAAGATATAATATATATTATACATTAAAAAAAAAAAAAAAAAAAAAGAGTCCAGCGGGACATCTGGTCGACCCGCCGCATCCCCGGGGGAAAAAAATGGCCTCCCGCCCGGTGGGAGGGACTACTGGTCTACCCCGGTCCTTTGGAGAAGGAGGTGGAGAGGGGGGAAAAAAAGTGCGCCCAACCTCCGCCGCCTCCCCGACAGGCGCGCCGCGGCGCCACGGCGCGCGAGCGGAGGTCGGCGGCGAGAGGGGGCCCGGGGCGCCGCCAGACCCTCGCCCATCCTCCCCCGCGAAGAGGGATGGAGAGGGAAAGGCGCGCGCCCGGGAAAGAGGGGACACGCCCGCGGGCCGCTGCGGTGCGGTGAGGCAAGCAGCGGGAGTGGACGGAGGAGAGCGAGAGCGGGAAGAGAGCCGCCGTCCGCCGTGAGCCGCCAGTGGCAGAGCCAGACACGGGTCCTCGGACGGGGCGAGGAGGGCGGGCGAGCCGGCGCCCGTCCCCCTTCCCCCTCTCTCGACCTCTCTCTCACGACCGCCACGAGCGCCCGTGCGCACGCACACTTCCGTGCGCACAACACACGTGCGACCCGGGGAGCGCGCCTCCCGGCGAGAACTCGGGCGAGGCAGGCGAGCGGGCGGGCAGAGCCGCCGCCGCTGCTCTCTCACGTTAATGATCCTTCCGCAGGTTCACCTACGGAAACCTTGTTACGACTTTTACTTCCTCTAGATAGTCAAGTTGGTGAACAACCACAAATAAGCAAACAAATAGAGAGATAATAACAATAAAAATATTTGAGAGTTCAAATAATTGACTTCATCCACAATAAAAGAATATAAAAATAAAAATATCAAATGCACTTGAACACATTGGCACAGGAGAACGCTTGCTAAATAGAACCCCAGTAGCACAGACACTGAGAGAAAAAGAAAAAAAAGAAAAAAGAAAAAAAAAAGAAAAACAAAACAAAAAAAAAGAACAAAGAAAAAAACTAAAGAGAGAAAAAAAAGAAAAAAAAAGAAAAGAAGAAGAAGAAAAAAAAGAAAAAAAGAAAAAAAAGAAAAAAAAAGAAAGAAAAAAGAAAAAAAAAGAAAAAAAAACAGACACTGAGAGAAACAATTAATAAGTGAGACCTCCTGAAACTGAAAAGCTTCTGTAAAGCAAAGAACATGGCCAACAAGACAAAACGACGGCCTTACAGAATGGGAAAAGATCTTCACTAATCTCCAAAATACACAAAGAAGTCGAGAAATTGGTCATCCAAAGAACAAATAATCCAATTTTAAAAAATGGAGTACAGACCTAAACAGAGAACTCTCAACAGAGGGATCTAAAATGGTTGAAAGACACTTAAATGTATTTAGTGATTATATTTCTTTTCCCTTAGGGATAAAGAAATGGAGAAGTTCTTTGAAGCAGTAAGTCACAAAAACACCAGGCCGTTAAACTTCAGCTACAGGGAAACCCTGTCTCGTGGAAAAACAAAACAACAACAACAAAAAAAAAAAAAATCCTGAAGCCAGTGATCATTGCAAACATCTGTATGTTCAGATACTGAGCCTGAGCAAGTTAGAGTGTCACAGATTTGCTGCAATTCATTGCAAATTTCATGTGGATCACAAATCCTGCTCAAGTTACAGCTGTTAGTGTCAGTGTGAACCTTGACACCATCTCTACTGGATTCCTGTCAGCTGGGCTCCGGTCTGCTAGAAAAGCAGAAGAACTAAGGTACCGTAATTAACCTCTTCTGTGCCCCACCTGCAAGAACACTCTGTAAGCTACAGTTCTGAAAACAGCCTGGTCCTGGCATAAGAACAGACAGGAGGACCAATGGAACCGAATAGAAGACCCGGATATCGATCCACACATCTTCGAACACCTGATCTTTGATAAAGAAGTCAAAAATATCCAATAGAAAAAAAAAGAAAGCATGTGAGTTCAAGACCAGCCTGGTCTACAAGAGCTAGTTCCAGGACAGGCTCCAAAAAAAAAAAAAACTACAGAACAACCCTGTCTCGAAAAAAAAAAAGAAAGAAAGAAAGAAAGAAAGAAGAAAAAGAAAACAGTGCTGTCCTCGAAAATGCCCTCTCCCTTTGAACACGGCCCCTCCTTTGGGCTGAGTTTCCCACACAGCTCTGATGATGCAGGAGGATGCCGAGGGCCCAGTTGGTGCCTGTATCTGTGCCTTGGCAGCAGCTATTCATGTCTTGCCACTCAGAGTCAAATTCCCTTAAGTTTAGCCTTCCCTAAGTGCTTGTTCACTTCAGAAGACTCAACCCTCATCTTCCATGTCCTCCTGGCCTAATTTCTCATATTACTGTTTTACTGAGTATGAATCAGTAATATGAGATGTTCAGGAGAGGGAGGAAGGGTCATTCATGAAAAAAGTGAGTGTTCAACTAACTAACTCCCCATGGGTTCAGGAAGTAGTGAGAAGATATTAATGAAGCAGAGAGAAATTTCTGGTTTTGGAAGGAGGAAATCCTGAATGGCTCCCTCTGTGTCGGAGGAGAGACTCCTGGAAAGGAAACCTCAGGTTCCGGTTGGTCGGTCGGTCGGTCGGTCGGTCAGTTCGGGGAGAAATATCAGCAAGGAGGTAAAGGCCGTGCCTCACGACATCAGCAGTCCCTTCTCTGGAAATTCCACGGTATCCCAGAGAGCTCTCGGAATTTTGTGATGTCACTCGTGTCCTAGAAACGCCAACTGCCCTCAAGACACACTCTCTCGGTGCCTATAAGACTCGGTTCTAGACATGTTGTCTAGAGAATGGAGATCGTTCGTGGAGAGGCCAGAGGGAGGAAGAAGAAAGCTGGCCTCAGATCTCACAGGAAAACATGGAGAAATAATTAGTGGTCCTGGGGAAGACGAAGTGAGTTCACCACTAGCAGGGACTAGAGAGATTTCTGGATGTGATGGCTTTGAGACTTCCAGGGCTAGGGCTCAGGAACTGGGAGGTTTCTGGGATGAAACAGGTCTGTCTGTCTTGTTTCTCTGAGTTCCTAAAGGGCCAACCCACATCAAAGATTCACGATAGTTGATTTGACAAAGTCGGGAATTGACAAGGAGTGCGGAAGGAGTCAGTGAGATTTCAATACCAGCACTGACTGCACATCATCACCCCCCCCCCGGTCCTTTTCGTTGTGTAGCAATAATAATAGAGAAAGGGGAGTAGTGCTCGGCCAAAGCCCGTATTTTACCATGCCTTATATCACAGCCATTAGCAGGGTTGAGGCATCAAGTGCTGCAGTCAGTCCGACTCCTGTGACCCCCCTAAGGTTTCTGGCTTCCCAGTTTTGAGTGACACCATGGTCTCCAGTTCAGCTTGAGAGCTCTTTAAGAGCCAATGGAGGAGAGAGTGGAAAGAGACTGCCATTTTTTTCTTTTTCCTTGTCTTTCTTTCTTTTGCTGTTTTGCTTTGTTTTTCAAGAAAGGGTTTCTTTGTGTATCTTGGGCTGTCCTAAAACTCACTCTGTAAATCAGGCCATCTTTGAATTCACAGAGATCTGTGTGTGTGCTGTGATTAAAGCCCGGCTGAGACTGCAATTTCTTGTTAGCTCTGGGTGTCCTGAGCTGTTAGTAAGTGACAATGGCTCTGTGTTGTGAATCTCTGTGAATCCAGACTATGTTATGTCCTTCAATGACATGAGTCTGAAGCATCAAGCACCCACCCACCCCTATACTCCCTGAGGTCTCTGAAGTCACACACAGCGCAGCCTCTATGGGTCTGAATAAGGCTTAGAAAGCTTTTCCCTGGTTCACCTGGTGCAGAGGAAACCAGGTAAGTTCTGAGAGACATGCACCACCTTCCTACAGAAAGAAGGGAGGACTGATTAGCTAATACCCACAGAGGGGGAAACTCAAGTCTGGTATTTCAGACAGAACCTGCTTGGACAAAGTCTCATCTGTCAGTCACTTCCTGAGGGAAGGAGGGAGGGAGGGAGGGAGGGAGGGAGGGAGGGAGGGAGGGAGGAAGGAAGGACCACAATTATCTCTCCTCTGTGTCCTTTTTACGCTCTTTCCATGCTCTGATGAATATTGTGATTCAAGTTGGCCATGTCCCCTTTTCCACAGCATGTGCACTGTGGCTCTAGATCAAGGAATCAGTTTGTTTGTGTGTTTTGCTCTATCTAGGAGAAGCACCATAGCAGTTGCATACTGACTGAGAAATTTGATTTTTAGGAAATGATTTTTCATATCTGTGAGTGGTCTCTCCATAGATAGCCACTCATCTTTCTTTAAACTTGAGTATAGGAATGAACGATCCCTCCCTCCCTCCCTCCCTCTCTCCCTCTTCATGGGAATGAGTGTCTGCTCTTGCATTGAGGGCTCCCCAGTTCTCAGCATCTCCAGCCCAACCTGTCACAAGCTGATCACACATTTGCAAACTTGGGATATATTCTGCTGAAGTTTTGGGATAATGAATTTCATCAACTATGGGACTAACTTTGTTCTGACAGGACACTCACTCACAATCTCTCCTCATCACACCCACATAGTGTAACAACTTTGTGTTTCCTCCACAATGTGCTCATTTCTGTCAGGGAACTGAAAGCCGGCCAGCCAGCCAACACTATTTTTCCTTGTTTCTCATTTTGTTCTTATATTCTGTCTCTCCCCCCCCCCCCCGCCTGGAAAACTTTCAGAGTTCACTCTGCCCCCTGAGTAAAGGTGTTATGCTTCCTTTTATTGTATATTTAGTGTGTGTGTGTGTGTGTGTGTGTGTGTGTGAGAGAGAGAGAGAGAGAGAGAGAGAGAGAGAGATTCATTATGAAATCAAAAGTCAGTCAACAACAGCAAACTTTGTATTTATTTGTCCATCCACGTATTTGCTTGTTTACTTACTTACTTACTTACTTACTCACTCACTCACTCACTCACCCACTTCATTTATTATTTATTTATTTATTTATTTATTTGCAGTGGAAGACTTAATTCAGTAAGAATGATCAGAAGGGTAGGTAGGGTATCCTTGGGAAAAGAGTAAGATATCACGATGACTTTCCCTTCCAAGAGGGAGCTTTCTAGTAAGACGTGAAACCACAGTTTCAAGGGCCCGCTTTCCACAAGTCCTTTTCCAAGGTCAGGCATTTCTTAGGTAAGCAAGGGTCTCCATTCATTCCCTTTGAGGAACTCTCAGGCCCTGCCCTGACATTAACCTCTGACTCCTGCCTATTGTCAAGGCCAATGGGACACTCCTCAGCCCCTCCCTGACCTGAGGTGACCTGAGAAGCCACAGCCCACCCCAGTTCACAGGCCTCTCTTTATCTATCTATCTAACTAAGTAACTGTACAGCATAAAATGTGGAATCTCTTCTCAATGAAATGCTGTTGGCAGCCATTCGATGAATTTATTCTCATCTCAGATCCTGTCCAGCAGGGATGTCTTCTTTCCGTGTTTCTTCTTCTTTTGTATGTTGCAGTCAGTTCAGATGTGCTGGTATATGGTGAGAAAGAGAGAGAGAGAGAAATGGAATTGCTTTTTATTTATTTGAAGAGTTTTAATGATTTAATATTCAGCTATTTCCAGCCTTATTTACCAGCACATTTATTATTACCAGCGAGCACCTTCCTCTGAAAACATTGGAATCGCCCCCCATCTGTACATGTCATGCACGTGCGTGCATATGTGTGTGTGTGTGTGTGTGTGTGTGTGTGAGCGTGTGCGCATCCCATCTATCTATCTATCTATCTATCTATCTATCTATCTATCTATCTATCTATCTATCTATGTATCCCTTCATCAAATTCCATTTTAGGAGCTGCTATGCTGACCAGTGACATGGAGGCCACCATTTTCTTAGCCAGTGACAGTCAGGAGACAGAAAGAAGGAAAGAAAGGAAGAAAGGAAGAAAGAATCTACATTCCCAAAGAAAGAAAAAAATTAAGTAAATTTTAAAAAGTAAAAAAAAAATTAAGAAAGTAAGTAAATACATACATAAAAATAGACATAAAGAATGAATAAATGAATAAAACTAAATAATAATTGAAACATTCAATAAGTAAATGAGTCACGCTAAATCAGCAGATAAATAAACAGATATATGAAAGAAGATAAGGAAGTGAAGGAATGAATGAACAAGTAAGTAAGTAAGTAAGTAAGTAAATAACTAGGTGGGTCATTTTTTTTAAAGAAGTAAGTAAATGAGATGGGCTGAACAGATAGTAAGTAAGTAAGTAAGTAAGCAAGCAAGCAAGCAAGCAATCGTGAAAAAAAAATGAGAGCCGGGCGATGGTGGCGCACGCCTTTAATCCCAGTACTCGGGAGGCAGAGGTAGGCGGATCTCTGTGAGTTCGAGACCAGCCTGGTCTACAGTGCTAGTTCCAGGACAGGCTCCAAAGCCACAGAGAAACCCTGTCTCGAAAAACCAAAAAAAAAAAAAAAGAGAGAGAGAGACACATCCATTCAATCCATAAAAGACAAAACGTGGAAATAAACATGTAAACTGGTCGACCCACCCAAAGCAGGAGGGAGGTCTCTGTCCAGCAGGGCCGTCTTCTTTCCAAGTTGCAGTCAGTCAGATCTCTGGGCAAACAGAAAAAGAAAGCAATTGTTTTCTACTTGAACAGTTTTAATATTACTCAAATGAATTAATATTCAGCTATTTATTCCCAGCCTTATTTACAACTGGATGCCCACCGAGCACCTTCCTCTCATAGCTAGCCCCTTCTACCCCTGCCCCATCTGGACAGATAGACAGGATGTATGTATGTATGTATGTATAAATAAATAAATAATAAAAAAGTAAAATAAAAATAAGTAAATAAATAAATTTAAAAAAAAGTGTTTGGTGAGTGGGGCGTGTTGGCATAGAGAACAAAAGAGATAAACTAACCACCAACACATTGAAGAATGACATCAGTCAATCAAGACATGGAAAAAGACAACTGGTCGACCCAAGTTCACAAGGCCAACTGGTCGACCCCGGTACTTAGCATTTTAAGGCCAAATATTTAATCGGACAACTGGTCGACCCGCTTCCAGTCCGTCAAAAAAAAGGAAGTGCACAGAGACAACTGGTCGACCCGTCAGGTCTAGGAAGATATAATATATATTATACATTAAAAAAAAAAAAAAAAAAAAAGAGTCCAGCGGGACATCTGGTCGACCCGCCGCATCCCCGGGGGAAAAAAATGGCCTCCCGCCCGGTGGGAGGGACTACTGGTCTACCCCGGTCCTTTGGAGAAGGAGGTGGAGAGGGGGGAAAAAAAGTGCGCCCAACCTCCGCCGCCTCCCCGACAGGCGCGCCGCGGCGCCATGGCGCGCGAGCGGAGGTCGGCGGCGAGAGGGGGCCCGGGGCGCCGCCAGACCCTCGCCCATCCTCCCCCGCGAAGAGGGATGGAGAGGGAAAGGCGCGCGCCCGGGAAAGAGGGGACACGCCCGCGGGCCGCTGCGGTGCGGTGAGGCAAGCAGCGGGAGTGGACGGAGGAGAGCGAGAGCGGGAAGAGAGCCGCCGTCCGCCGTGAGCCGCCAGTGGCAGAGCCAGACACGGGTCCTCGGACGGGGCGAGGAGGGCGGGCGAGCCGGCGCCCGTCCCCCTTCCCCCTCTCTCGACCTCTCTCTCACGACCGCCACGAGCGCCCGTGCGCACGCACACTTCCGTGCGCACAACACACGTGCGACCCGGGGAGCGCGCCTCCCGGCGAGAACTCGGGCGAGGCAGGCGAGCGGGCGGGCAGAGCCGCCGCCGCTGCTCTCTCACGTTAATGATCCTTCCGCAGGTTCACCTACGGAAACCTTGTTACGACTTTTACTTCCTCTAGATAGTCAAGTTGGTGAACAACCACAAATAAGCAAACAAATAGAGAGATAATAACAATAAAAATATTTGAGAGTTCAAATAATTGACTTCATCCACAATAAAAGAATATAAAAATAAAAATATCAAATGCACTTGAACACATTGGCACAGGAGAACGCTTGCTAAATAGAACCCCAGTAGCACAGACACTGAGAGAAAAAGAAAAAAAAGAAAAAAGAAAAAAAAAAGAAAAACAAAACAAAAAAAAAGAACAAAGAAAAAAACTAAAGAGAGAAAAAAAAGAAAAAAAAAGAAAAGAAGAAGAAGAAAAAAAAGAAAAAAAGAAAAAAAGAAAAAAAAGAAAAAAAAAGAAAGAAAAAAGAAAAAAAAAGAAAAAAAAAACAGACACTGAGAGAAACAATTAATAAGTGAGACCTCCTGAAACTGAAAAGCTTCTGTAAAGCAAAGAACATGGCCAACAAGACAAAACGACGGCCTTACAGAATGGGAAAAGATCTTCACTAATCTCCAAAATACACAAAGAAGTCGAGAAATTGGTCATCCAAAGAACAAATAATCCAATTTTAAAAAATGGAGTACAGACCTAAACAGAGAACTCTCAACAGAGGGATCTAAAATGGTTGAAAGACACTTAAATGTATTTAGTGATTATATTTATTTTCCCTTAGGGATAAAGAAATGGAGAAGTTCTTTGAAGCAGTAAGTCACAAAAACACCAGGCCGTTAAACTTCAGCTACAGGGAAACCCTGTCTCGTGGAAAAACAAAACAACAACAACAAAAAAAAAAAATCCTGAAGCCAGTGATCATTGCAAACATCTGTATGTTCAGATACTGAGCCTGAGCAAGTTAGAGTGTCACAGATTTGCTGCAATTCATTGCAAATTTCATGTGGATCACAAATCCTGCTCAAGTTACAGCTGTTAGTGTCAGTGTGAACCTTGACACCATCTCTACTGGATTCCTGTCAGCTGGGCTCCGGTCTGCTAGAAAAGCAGAAGAACTAAGGTACCGTAATTAACCTCTTCTGTGCCCCACCTGCAAGAACACTCTGTAAGCTACAGTTCTGAAAACAGCCTGGTCCTGGCATAAGAACAGACAGGAGGACCAATGGAACCGAATAGAAGACCCGGATATCGATCCACACATCTTCGAACACCTGATCTTTGATAAAGAAGTCAAAAATATCCAATAGAAAAAAAAAGAAAGCATGTGAGTTCAAGACCAGCCTGGTCTACAAGAGCTAGTTCCAGGACAGGCTCCAAAAAAAAAAAAAACTACAGAACAACCCTGTCTCGAAAAAAAAAAAAGAAAGAAAGAAAGAAAGAAAGAAAGAAAGAAAGAAGAAAAAGAAAACAGTGCTGTCCTCGAAAATGCCCTCTCCCTTTGAACACGGCCCCTCCTTTGGGCTGAGTTTCCCACACAGCTCTGATGATGCAGGAGGATGCCGAGGGCCCAGTTGGTGCCTGTATCTGTGCCTTGGCAGCAGCTATTCATGTCTTGCCACTCAGAGTCAAATTCCCTTAAGTTTAGCCTTCCCTAAGTGCTTGTTCACTTCAGAAGACTCAACCCTCATCTTCCATGTCCTCCTGGCCTAATTTCTCATATTACTGTTTTACTGAGTATGAATCAGTAATATGAGATGTTCAGGAGAGGGAGGAAGGGTCATTCATGAAAAAAGTGAGTGTTCAACTAACTAACTCCCCATGGGTTCAGGAAGTAGTGAGAAGATATTAATGAAGCAGAGAGAAATTTCTGGTTTTGGAAGGAGGAAATCCTGAATGGCTCCCTCTGTGTCGGAGGAGAGACTCCTGGAAAGGAAACCTCAGGTTCCGGTTGGTCGGTCGGTCGGTCGGTCGGTCAGTTCGGGGAGAAATATCAGCAAGGAGGTAAAGGCCGTGCCTCACGACATCAGCAGTCCCTTCTCTGGAAATTCCACGGTATCCCAGAGAGCTCTCGGAATTTTGTGATGTCACTCGTGTCCTAGAAACGCCAACTGCCCTCAAGACACACTCTCTCGGTGCCTATAAGACTCGGTTCTAGACATGTTGTCTAGAGAATGGAGATCGTTCGTGGAGAGGCCAGAGGGAGGAAGAAGAAAGCTGGCCTCAGATCTCACAGGAAAACATGGAGAAATAATTAGTGGTCCTGGGGAAGACGAAGTGAGTTCACCACTAGCAGGGACTAGAGAGATTTCTGGATGTGATGGCTTTGAGACTTCCAGGGCTAGGGCTCAGGAACTGGGAGGTTTCTGGGATGAAACAGGTCTGTCTGTCTTGTTTCTCTGAGTTCCTAAAGGGCCAACCCACATCAAAGATTCACGATAGTTGATTTGACAAAGTCGGGAATTGACAAGGAGTGCGGAAGGAGTCAGTGAGATTTCAATACCAGCACTGACTGCACATCATCACCCCCCCCCCCGGTCCTTTTCGTTGTGTAGCAATAATAATAGAGAAAGGGGAGTAGTGCTCTGCCAAAGCCCGTATTTTACCATGCCTTATATCACAGCCATTAGCAGGGTTGAGGCATCAAGTGCTGCAGTCAGTCCGACTCCTGTGACCCCCCTAAGGTTTCTGGCTTCCCAGTTTTGAGTGACACCATGGTCTCCAGTTCAGCTTGAGAGCTCTTTAAGAGCCAATGGAGGAGAGAGTGGAAAGAGACTGCCATTTTTTTCTTTTTCCTTGTCTTTCTTTCTTTTGCTGTTTTGCTTTGTTTTTCAAGAAAGGGTTTCTTTGTGTATCTTGGGCTGTCCTAAAACTCACTCTGTAAATCAGGCCATCTTTGAATTCACAGAGATCTGTGTGTGTGCTGTGATTAAAGCCCGGCTGAGACTGCAATTTCTTGTTAGCTCTGGGTGTCCTGAGCTGTTAGTAAGTGACAATGGCTCTGTGTTGTGAATCTCTGTGAATCCAGACTATGTTATGTCCTTCAATGACATGAGTCTGAAGCATCAAGCACCCACCCACCCCTATACTCCCTGAGGTCTCTGAAGTCACACACAGCGCAGCCTCTATGGGTCTGAATAAGGCTTAGAAAGCTTTTCCCTGGTTCACCTGGTGCAGAGGAAACCAGGTAAGTTCTGAGAGACATGCACCACCTTCCTACAGAAAGAAGGGAGGACTGATTAGCTAATACCCACAGAGGGGGAAACTCAAGTCTGGTATTTCAGACAGAACCTGCTTGGACAAAGTCTCATCTGTCAGTCACTTCCTGAGGGAAGGAGGGAGGGAGGGAGGGAGGGAGGGAGGAAGGAAGGACCACAATTATCTCTCCTCTGTGTCCTTTTTACGCTCTTTCCATGCTCTGATGAATATTGTGATTCAAGTTGGCCATGTCCCCTTTTCCACAGCATGTGCACTGTGGCTCTAGATCAAGGAATCAGTTTGTTTGTGTGTTTTGCTCTATCTAGGAGAAGCACCATAGCAGTTGCATACTGACTGAGAAATTTGATTTTTAGGAAATGATTTTTCATATCTGTGAGTGGTCTCTCCATAGATAGCCACTCATCTTTCTTTAAACTTGAGTATAGGAATGAATGATCCCTCCCTCCCTCCCTCCCTCTCTCCCTCTTCATGGGAATGAGTGTCTGCTCTTGCATTGAGGGCTCCCCAGTTCTCAGCATCTCCAGCCCAACCTGTCACAAGCTGATCACACATTTGCAAACTTGGGATATATTCTGCTGAAGTTTTGGGATAATGAATTTCATCAACTATGGGACTAACTTTGTTCTGACAGGACACTCACTCACAATCTCTCCTCATCACACCCACATAGTGTAACAACTTTGTGTTTCCTCCACAATGTGCTCATTTCTGTCAGGGAACTGAAAGCCGGCCAGCCAGCCAACACTATTTTTCCTTGTTTCTCATTTTGTTCTTATATTCTGTCTCTCCCCCCCCCCCCCGCCTGGAAAACTTTCAGAGTTCACTCTGCCCCCTGAGTAAAGGTGTTATGCTTCCTTTTATTGTATATTTAGTGTGTGTGTGTGTGTGTGTGTGTGAGAGAGAGAGAGAGAGAGAGAGAGAGAGAGATTCATTATGAAATCAAAAGTCAGTCAACAACAGCAAACTTTGTATTTATTTGTCCATCCACGTATTTGCTTGTTTACTTACTTACTTACTTACTCACTCACTCACTCACTCACCCACTTCATTTATTATTTATTTATTTATTTATTTGCAGTGGAAGACTTAATTCAGTAAGAATGATCAGAAGGGTAGGTAGGGTATCCTTGGGAAAAGAGTAAGATATCACGATGACTTTCCCTTCCAAGAGGGAGCTTTCTAGTAAGACGTGAAACCACAGTTTCAAGGGCCCGCTTTCCACAAGTCCTTTTCCAAGGTCAGGCATTTCTTAGGTAAGCAAGGGTCTCCATTCATTCCCTTTGAGGAACTCTCAGGCCCTGCCCTGACATTAACCTCTGACTCCTGCCTATTGTCAAGGCCAATGGGACACTCCTCAGCCCCTCCCTGACCTGAGGTGACCTGAGAAGCCACAGCCCACCCCAGTTCACAGGCCTCTCTTTATCTATCTATCTAACTAAGTAACTGTACAGCATAAAATGTGGAATCTCTTCTCAATGAAATGCTGTTGGCAGCCATTCGATGAATTTATTCTCATCTCAGATCCTGTCCAGCAGGGATGTCTTCTTTCCGTGTTTCTTCTTCTTTTGTATGTTGCAGTCAGTTCAGATGTGCTGGTATATGGTGAGAAAGAGAGAGAGAGAGAAATGGAATTGCTTTTTATTTATTTGAAGAGTTTTAATGATTTAATATTCAGCTATTTCCAGCCTTATTTACCAGCACATTTATTATTACCAGCGAGCACCTTCCTCTGAAAACATTGGAATCGCCCCCCATCTGTACATGTCATGCACGTGCGTGCATATGTGTGTGTGTGTGTGTGTGAGCGTGTGCGCATCCCATCTATCTATCTATCTATCTATCTATCTATCTATCTATCTATCTATCTATCTATCTATCTATGTATCCCTTCATCAAATTCCATTTTAGGAGCTGCTATGCTGACCAGTGACATGGAGGCCACCATTTTCTTAGCCAGTGACAGTCAGGAGACAGAAAGAAGGAAAGAAAGGAAGAAAGGAAGAAAGAATCTACATTCCCAAAGAAAGAAAAAAATTAAGTAAATTTTAAAAAGTAAAAAAAAAATTAAGAAAGTAAGTAAATACATACATAAAAATAGACATAAAGAATGAATAAATGAATAAAACTAAATAATAATTGAAACATTCAATAAGTAAATGAGTCACGCTAAATCAGCAGATAAATAAACAGATATATGAAAGAAGATAAGGAAGTGAAGGAATGAATGAACAAGTAAGTAAGTAAGTAAGTAAGTAAATAACTAGGTGGGTCATTTTTTTTAAAGAAGTAAGTAAATGAGATGGGCTGAACAGATAGTAAGTAAGTAAGTAAGTAAGCAAGCAAGCAAGCAAGCAATCGTGAAAAAAAAATGAGAGCCGGGCGATGGTGGCGCACGCCTTTAATCCCAGTACTCGGGAGGCAGAGGTAGGCGGATCTCTGTGAGTTCGAGACCAGCCTGGTCTACAGTGCTAGTTCCAGGACAGGCTCCAAAGCCACAGAGAAACCCTGTCTCGAAAAACCAAAAAAAAAAAAAAAAAAGAGAGAGAGAGAGACACATCCATTCAATCCATAAAAGACAAAACGTGGAAATAAACATGTAAACTGGTCGACCCACCCAAAGCAGGAGGGAGGTCTCTGTCCAGCAGGGCCGTCTTCTTTCCAAGTTGCAGTCAGTCAGATCTCTGGGCAAACAGAAAAAGAAAGCAATTGTTTTCTACTTGAACAGTTTTAATATTACTCAAATGAATTAATATTCAGCTATTTATTCCCAGCCTTATTTACAACTGGATGCCCACCGAGCACCTTCCTCTCATAGCTAGCCCCTTCTACCCCTGCCCCATCTGGACAGATAGACAGGATGTATGTATGTATGTATGTATAAATAAATAAATAATAAAAAAGTAAAATAAAAATAAGTAAATAAATAAATTTAAAAAAAAGTGTTTGGTGAGTGGGGCGTGTTGGCATAGAGAACAAAAGAGATAAACTAACCACCAACACATTGAAGAATGACATCAGTCAATCAAGACATGGAAAAAGACAACTGGTCGACCCAAGTTCACAAGGCCAACTGGTCGACCCCGGTACTTAGCATTTTAAGGCCAAATATTTAATCGGACAACTGGTCGACCCGCTTCCAGTCCGTCAAAAAAAAGGAAGTGCACAGAGACAACTGGTCGACCCGTCAGGTCTAGGAAGATATAATATATATTATACATTAAAAAAAAAAAAAAAAAAAAAGAGTCCAGCGGGACATCTGGTCGACCCGCCGCATCCCCGGGGGAAAAAAATGGCCTCCCGCCCGGTGGGAGGGACTACTGGTCTACCCCGGTCCTTTGGAGAAGGAGGTGGAGAGGGGGGAAAAAAAGTGCGCCCAACCTCCGCCGCCTCCCCGACAGGCGCGCCGCGGCGCCATGGCGCGCGAGCGGAGGTCGGCGGCGAGAGGGGGCCCGGGGCGCCGCCAGACCCTCGCCCATCCTCCCCCGCGAAGAGGGATGGAGAGGGAAAGGCGCGCGCCCGGGAAAGAGGGGACACGCCCGCGGGCCGCTGCGGTGCGGTGAGGCAAGCAGCGGGAGTGGACGGAGGAGAGCGAGAGCGGGAAGAGAGCCGCCGTCCGCCGTGAGCCGCCAGTGGCAGAGCCAGACACGGGTCCTCGGACGGGGCGAGGAGGGCGGGCGAGCCGGCGCCCGTCCCCCTTCCCCCTCTCTCGACCTCTCTCTCACGACCGCCACGAGCGCCCGTGCGCACGCACACTTCCGTGCGCACAACACACGTGCGACCCGGGGAGCGCGCCTCCCGGCGAGAACTCGGGCGAGGCAGGCGAGCGGGCGGGCAGAGCCGCCGCCGCTGCTCTCTCACGTTAATGATCCTTCCGCAGGTTCACCTACGGAAACCTTGTTACGACTTTTACTTCCTCTAGATAGTCAAGTTGGTGAACAACCACAAATAAGCAAACAAATAGAGAGATAATAACAATAAAAATATTTGAGAGTTCAAATAATTGACTTCATCCACAATAAAAGAATATAAAAATAAAAATATCAAATGCACTTGAACACATTGGCACAGGAGAACGCTTGCTAAATAGAACCCCAGTAGCACAGACACTGAGAGAAAAAGAAAAAAAAGAAAAAAGAAAAAAAAAAGAAAAACAAAACAAAAAAAAAGAACAAAGAAAAAAACTAAAGAGAGAAAAAAAAGAAAAAAAAAGAAAAGAAGAAGAAGAAAAAAAAGAAAAAAAGAAAAAAAGAAAAAAAAGAAAAAAAAAGAAAGAAAAAAGAAAAAAAAAGAAAAAAAAAACAGACACTGAGAGAAACAATTAATAAGTGAGACCTCCTGAAACTGAAAAGCTTCTGTAAAGCAAAGAACATGGCCAACAAGACAAAACGACGGCCTTACAGAATGGGAAAAGATCTTCACTAATCTCCAAAATACACAAAGAAGTCGAGAAATTGGTCATCCAAAGAACAAATAATCCAATTTTAAAAAATGGAGTACAGACCTAAACAGAGAACTCTCAACAGAGGGATCTAAAATGGTTGAAAGACACTTAAATGTATTTAGTGATTATATTTATTTTCCCTTAGGGATAAAGAAATGGAGAAGTTCTTTGAAGCAGTAAGTCACAAAAACACCAGGCCGTTAAACTTCAGCTACAGGGAAACCCTGTCTCGTGGAAAAACAAAACAACAACAACAAAAAAAAAAAATCCTGAAGCCAGTGATCATTGCAAACATCTGTATGTTCAGATACTGAGCCTGAGCAAGTTAGAGTGTCACAGATTTGCTGCAATTCATTGCAAATTTCATGTGGATCACAAATCCTGCTCAAGTTACAGCTGTTAGTGTCAGTGTGAACCTTGACACCATCTCTACTGGATTCCTGTCAGCTGGGCTCCGGTCTGCTAGAAAAGCAGAAGAACTAAGGTACCGTAATTAACCTCTTCTGTGCCCCACCTGCAAGAACACTCTGTAAGCTACAGTTCTGAAAACAGCCTGGTCCTGGCATAAGAACAGACAGGAGGACCAATGGAACCGAATAGAAGACCCGGATATCGATCCACACATCTTCGAACACCTGATCTTTGATAAAGAAGTCAAAAATATCCAATAGAAAAAAAAAGAAAGCATGTGAGTTCAAGACCAGCCTGGTCTACAAGAGCTAGTTCCAGGACAGGCTCCAAAAAAAAAAAAAAACTACAGAACAACCCTGTCTCGAAAAAAAAAAAGAAAGAAAGAAAGAAAGAAAGAAAGAAAGAAAGAAAGAAAGAAGAAAAAGAAAACAGTGCTGTCCTCGAAAATGCCCTCTCCCTTTGAACACGGCCCCTCCTTTGGGCTGAGTTTCCCACACAGCTCTGATGATGCAGGAGGATGCCGAGGGCCCAGTTGGTGCCTGTATCTGTGCCTTGGCAGCAGCTATTCATGTCTTGCCACTCAGAGTCAAATTCCCTTAAGTTTAGCCTTCCCTAAGTGCTTGTTCACTTCAGAAGACTCAACCCTCATCTTCCATGTCCTCCTGGCCTAATTTCTCATATTACTGTTTTACTGAGTATGAATCAGTAATATGAGATGTTCAGGAGAGGGAGGAAGGGTCATTCATGAAAAAAGTGAGTGTTCAACTAACTAACTCCCCATGGGTTCAGGAAGTAGTGAGAAGATATTAATGAAGCAGAGAGAAATTTCTGGTTTTGGAAGGAGGAAATCCTGAATGGCTCCCTCTGTGTCGGAGGAGAGACTCCTGGAAAGGAAACCTCAGGTTCCGGTTGGTCGGTCGGTCGGTCGGTCGGTCAGTTCGGGGAGAAATATCAGCAAGGAGGTAAAGGCCGTGCCTCACGACATCAGCAGTCCCTTCTCTGGAAATTCCACGGTATCGCAGAGAGCTCTCGGAATTTTGTGATGTCACTCGTGTCCTAGAAACGCCAACTGCCCTTAAGACACACTCTCTAGGTGCCTATAAGACTCGGTTCTAGACATGTTGTCTAGAGAATGGAGATCGTTCGTGGAGAGGCCAGAGGGAGGAAGAAGAAAGCTGGCCTCAGATCTCACAGGAAAACATGGAGAAATAATTAGTGGTCCTGGGGAAGACGAAGTGAGTTCACCACTAGCAGGGACTAGAGAGATTTCTGGATGTGATGGCTTTGAGACTTCCAGGGCTAGGGCTCAGGAACTGGGAGGTTTCTGGGATGAAACAGGTCTGTCTGTCTTGTTTCTCTGAGTTCCTAAAGGGCCAACCCACATCAAAGATTCACGATAGTTGATTTGACAAAGTCGGGAATTGACAAGGAGTGCGGAAGGAGTCAGTGAGATTTCAATACCAGCACTGACTGCACATCATAACCCCCCCCCCGGTCCTTTTCGTTGTGTAGCAATAATAATAGAGAAAGGGGAGTAGTGCTCTGCCAAAGCCCGTATTTTACCATGCCTTATATCACAGCCATTAGCAGGGTTGAGGCATCAAGTGCTGCAGTCAGTCCGACTCCTGTGACCCCCCTAAGGTTTCTGGCTTCCCAGTTTTGAGTGACACCATGGTCTCCAGTTCAGCTTGAGAGCTCTTTAAGAGCCAATGGAGGAGAGAGTGGAAAGAGACTGCCATTTTTTTCTTTTTCCTTGTCTTTCTTTCTTTTGCTGTTTTGCTTTGTTTTTCAAGAAAGGGTTTCTTTGTGTATCTTGGGCTGTCCTAAAACTCACTCTGTAAATCAGGCCATCTTTGAATTCACAGAGATCTGTGTGTGTGCTGTGATTAAAGCCCGGCTGAGACTGCAATTTCTTGTTAGCTCTGGGTGTCCTGAGCTGTTAGTAAGTGACAATGGCTCTGTGTTGTGAATCTCTGTGAATCCAGACTATGTTATGTCCTTCAATGACATGAGTCTGAAGCATCAAGCACCCACCCACCCCTATACTCCCTGAGGTCTCTGAAGTCACACACAGCGCAGCCTCTATGGGTCTGAATAAGGCTTAGAAAGCTTTTCCCTGGTTCACCTGGTGCAGAGGAAACCAGGTAAGTTCTGAGAGACATGCACCACCTTCCTACAGAAAGAAGGGAGGACTGATTAGCTAATACCCACAGAGGGGGAAACTCAAGTCTGGTATTTCAGACAGAACCTGCTTGGACAAAGTCTCATCTGTCAGTCACTTCCTGAGGGAAGGAGGGAGGGAGGGAGGGAGGGAGGGAGGGAGGGAGGGAGGGAGGGAGGGAGGAAGGAAGGACCACAATTATCTCTCCTCTGTGTCCTTTTTACGCTCTTTCCATGCTCTGATGAATATTGTGATTCAAGTTGGCCATGTCCCCTTTTCCACAGCATGTGCACTGTGGCTCTAGATCAAGGAATCAGTTTGTTTGTGTGTTTTGCTCTATCTAGGAGAAGCACCATAGCAGTTGCATACTGACTGAGAAATTTGATTTTTAGGAAATGATTTTTCATATCTGTGAGTGGTCTCTCCATAGATAGCCACTCATCTTTCTTTAAACTTGAGTATAGGAATGAATGATCCCTCCCTCCCTCCCTCTCTCCCTCTTCATGGGAATGAGTGTCTGCTCTTGCATTGAGGGCTCCCCAGTTCTCAGCATCTCCAGCCCAACCTGTCACAAGCTGATCACACATTTGCAAACTTGGGATATATTCTGCTGAAGTTTTGGGATAATGAATTTCATCAACTATGGGACTAACTTTGTTCTGACAGGACACTCACTCACAATCTCTCCTCATCACACCCACATAGTGTAACAACTTTGTGTTTCCTCCACAATGTGCTCATTTCTGTCAGGGAACTGAAAGCCGGCCAGCCAGCCAACACTATTTTTCCTTGTTTCTCATTTTGTTCTTATATTCTGTCTCTCCCCCCCCCCGCCTGGAAAACTTTCAGAGTTCACTCTGCCCCCTGAGTAAAGGTGTTATGCTTCCTTTTATTGTATATTTAGTGTGTGTGTGTGTGTGTGTGTGTGAGAGAGAGAGAGAGAGAGAGAGAGAGAGAGAGAGAGATTCATTATGAAATCAAAAGTCAGTCAACAACAGCAAACTTTGTATTTATTTGTCCATCCACGTATTTGCTTGTTTACTTACTTACTTACTTACTCACTCACTCACTCACTCACCCACTTCATTTATTATTTATTTATTTGCAGTGGAAGACTTAATTCAGTAAGAATGATCAGAAGGGTAGGTAGGGTATCCTTGGGAAAAGAGTAAGATATCACGATGACTTTCCCTTCCAAGAGGGAGCTTTCTAGTAAGACGTGAAACCACAGTTTCAAGGGCCCGCTTTCCACAAGTCCTTTTCCAAGGTCAGGCATTTCTTAGGTAAGCAAGGGTCTCCATTCATTCCCTTTGAGGAACTCTCAGGCCCTGCCCTGACATTAACCTCTGACTCCTGCCTATTGTCAAGGCCAATGGGACACTCCTCAGCCCCTCCCTGACCTGAGGTGACCTGAGAAGCCACAGCCCACCCCAGTTCACAGGCCTCTCTTTATCTATCTATCTAACTAAGTAACTGTACAGCATAAAATGTGGAATCTCTTCTCAATGAAATGCTGTTGGCAGCCATTCGATGAATTTATTCTCATCTCAGATCCTGTCCAGCAGGGATGTCTTCTTTCCGTGTTTCTTCTTCTTTTGTATGTTGCAGTCAGTTCAGATGTGCTGGTATATGGTGAGAAAGAGAGAGAGAGAGAAATGGAATTGCTTTTTATTTATTTGAAGAGTTTTAATGATTTAATATTCAGCTATTTCCAGCCTTATTTACCAGCACATTTATTATTACCAGCGAGCACCTTCCTCTGAAAACATTGGAATCGCCCCCCATCTGTACATGTCATGCACGTGCGTGCATATGTGTGTGTGTGTGTGTGTGTGTGTGTGTGTGTGTGAGCGTGTGCGCATCCCATCTATCTATCTATCTATCTATCTATCTATCTATCTATCTATCTATCTATCTATCTATCTATGTATCCCTTCATCAAATTCCATTTTAGGAGCTGCTATGCTGACCAGTGACATGGAGGCCACCATTTTCTTAGCCAGTGACAGTCAGGAGACAGAAAGAAGGAAAGAAAGGAAGAAAGGAAGAAAGAATCTACATTCCCAAAGAAAGAAAAAAATTAAGTAAATTTTAAAAAGTAAAAAAAAAATTAAGAAAGTAAGTAAATACATACATAAAAATAGACATAAAGAATGAATAAATGAATAAAACTAAATAATAATTGAAACATTCAATAAGTAAATGAGTCACGCTAAATCAGCAGATAAATAAACAGATATATGAAAGAAGATAAGGAAGTGAAGGAATGAATGAACAAGTAAGTAAGTAAGTAAGTAAGTAAATAACTAGGTGGGTCATTTTTTTTAAAGAAGTAAGTAAATGAGATGGGCTGAACAGATAGTAAGTAAGTAAGTAAGTAAGCAAGCAAGCAAGCAAGCAATCATGAAAAAAAAATGAGAGCCGGGCGATGGTGGCGCACGCCTTTAATCCCAGTA
Organism: Microtus pennsylvanicus; assembly: GCF_037038515.1. Taxonomy (NCBI): domain Eukaryota; kingdom Metazoa; phylum Chordata; class Mammalia; order Rodentia; family Cricetidae; genus Microtus; species Microtus pennsylvanicus. Next base: position 84,831 of record NW_027460892.1, on the reverse strand, counting down.
CTCGGGAGGCAGAGGTAGGCGGATCTCTGTGAGTTCGAGACCAGCCTGGTCTACAGTGCTAGTTCCAGGACAGGCTCCAAAGCCACAGAGAAACCCTGTCTCAAAAAACCAAAAAAAAAAAAAAAAAGAGAGAGAGAGAGACAAATCCATTCAATCCATAAAAGACAAAACGTGGAAATAAACATGTAAACTGGTCGACCCACCCAAAGCAGGAGGGAGGTCTCTGTCCAGCAGGGCCGTCTTCTTTCCAAGTTGCAGTCAGTCAGATCTCTGGGCAAACAGAAAAAGAAAGCAATTGTTTTCTACTTGAACAGTTTTAATATTACTCAAATGAATTAATATTCAGCTATTTATTCCCAGCCTTATTTACAACTGGATGCCCACCGAGCACCTTCCTCTCATAGCTAGCCCCTTCTACCCCTGCCCCATCTGGACAGATAGACAGGATGTATGTATGTATGTATGTATAAATAAATAAATAATAAAAAAGTAAAATAAAAATAAGTAAATAAATAAATTTAAAAAAAAGTGTTTGGTGAGTGGGGCGTGTTGGCATAGAGAACAAAAGAGATAAACTAACCACCAACACATTGAAGAATGACATCAGTCAATCAAGACATGGAAAAAGACAACTGGTCGACCCAAGTTCACAAGGCCAACTGGTCGACCCCGGTACTTAGCATTTTAAGGCCAAATATTTAATCGGACAACTGGTCGACCCGCTTCCAGTCCGTCAAAAAAAAGGAAGTGCACAGAGACAACTGGTCGACCCGTCAGGTCTAGGAAGATATAATATATATTATACATTAAAAAAAAAAAAAAGAGTCCAGCGGGACATCTGGTCGACCCGCCGCATCCCCGGGGGAAAAAAATGGCCTCCCGCCCGGTGGGAGGGACTACTGGTCTACCCCGGTCCTTTGGAGAAGGAGGTGGAGAGGGGGGAAAAAAAGTGCGCCCAACCTCCGCCGCCTCCCCGACAGGCGCGCCGCGGCGCCATGGCGCGCGAGCGGAGGTCGGCGGCGAGAGGGGGCCCGGGGCGCCGCCAGACCCTCGCCCATCCTCCCCCGCGAAGAGGGATGGAGAGGGAAAGGCGCGCGCCCGGGAAAGAGGGGACACACCCGCGGGCCGCTGCGGTGCGGTGAGGCAAGCAGCGGGAGTGGACGGAGGAGAGCGAGAGCGGGAAGAGAGCCGCCGTCCGCCGTGAGCCGCCAGTGGCAGAGCCAGACACGGGTCCTCGGACGGGGCGAGGAGGGCGGGCGAGCCGGCGCCCGTCCCCCTTCCCCCTCTCTCGACCTCTCTCTCACGACCGCCACGAGCGCCCGTGCGCACGCACACTTCCGTGCGCACAACACACGTGCGACCCGGGGAGCGCGCCTCCCGGCGAGAACTCGGGCGAGGCAGGCGAGCGGGCGGGCAGAGCCGCCGCCGCTGCTCTCTCACGTTAATGATCCTTCCGCAGGTTCACCTACGGAAACCTTGTTACGACTTTTACTTCCTCTAGATAGTCAAGTTGGTGAATAACCACAAATAAGCAAACAAATAGAGAGATAATAACAATAAAAATATTTGAGAGTTCAAATAATTGACTTCATCCACAATAAAAGAATATAAAAATAAAAATATCAAATGCACTTGAACACATTGGCACAGGAGAACGCTTGCTAAATAGAACCCCAGTAGCACAGACACTGAGAGAAAAAGAAAAAAAAGAAAAAAGAAAAAAAAAAGAAAAACAAAACAAAAAAAAAGAACAAAGAAAAAAACTAAAGAGAGAAAAAAAAGAAAAAAAAAGAAAAGAAGAAGAAGAAAAAAAAGAAAAAAAGAAAAAAAGAAAAAAAAGAAAAAAAAAGAAAGAAAAAAGAAAAAAAAAGAAAAAAAAACAGACACTGAGTGAAACAATTAATAAGTGAGACCTCCTGAAACTGAAAAGCTTCTGTAAAGCAAAGAACATGGCCAACAAGACAAAACGACGGCCTTACAGAATGGGAAAAGATCTTCACTAATCTCCAAAATACACAAAGAAGTCGAGAAATTGGTCATCCAAAGAACAAATAATCCAATTTTAAAAAATGGAGTACAGACCTAAACAGAGAACTCTCAACAGAGGGATCTAAAATGGTTGAAAGACACTTAAATGTATTTAGTGATTATATTTCTTTTCCCTTAGGGATAAAGAAATGGAGAAGTTCTTTGAAGCAGTAAGTCACAAAAACACCAGGCCGTTAAACTTCAGCTACAGGGAAACCCTGTCTCGTGGAAAAACAAAACAACAACAACAACAAAAAAAAAATCCTGAAGCCAGTGATCATTGCAAACATCTGTATGTTCAGATACTGAGCCTGAGCAAGTTAGAGTGTCACAGATTTGCTGCAATTCATTGCAAATTTCATGTGGATCACAAATCCTGCTCAAGTTACAGCTGTTAGTGTCAGTGTGAACCTTGACACCATCTCTACTGGATTCCTGTCAGCTGGGCTCCGGTCTGCTAGAAAAGCAGAAGAACTAAGGTACCGTAATTAACCTCTTCTGTGCCCCACCTGCAAGAACACTCTGTAAGCTACAGTTCTGAAAACAGCCTGGTCCTGGCATAAGAACAGACAGGAGGACCAATGGAACCGAATAGAAGACCCGGATATCGATCCACACATCTTCGAACACCTGATCTTTGATAAAGAAGTCAAAAATATCCAATAGAAAAAAAAAAGAAAGCATGTGAGTTCAAGACCAGCCTGGTCTACAAGAGCTAGTTCCAGGACAGGCTCCAAAAAAAAAAAAAAAAAACTACAGAACAACCCTGTCTCGAAAAAAAAAAAGAAAGAAAGAAAGAAAGAAAGAAAGAAAGAAAGAAAGAAAGAAGAAAAAGAAAACAGTGCTGTCCTCGAAAATGCCCTCTCCCTTTGAACACGGCCCCTCCTTTGGGCTGAGTTTCCCACACAGCTCTGATGATGCAGGAGGATGCCGAGGGCCCAGTTGGTGCCTGTATCTGTGCCTTGGCAGCAGCTATTCATGTCTTGCCACTCAGAGTCAAATTCCCTTAAGTTTAGCCTTCCCTAAGTGCTTGTTCACTTCAGAAGACTCAACCCTCATCTTCCATGTCCTCCTGGCCTAATTTCTCATATTACTGTTTTACTGAGTATGAATCAGTAATATGAGATGTTCAGGAGAGGGAGGAAGGGTCATTCATGAAAAAAGTGAGTGTTCAACTAACTAACTCCCCATGGGTTCAGGAAGTAGTGAGAAGATATTAATGAAGCAGAGAGAAATTTCTGGTTTTGGAAGGAGGAAATCCTGAATGGCTCCCTCTGTGTCGGAGGAGAGACTCCTGGAAAGGAAACCTCAGGTTCCGGTTGGTCGGTCGGTCGGTCGGTCGGTCAGTTCGGGGAGAAATATCAGCAAGGAGGTAAAGGCCGTGCCTCACGACATCAGCAGTCCCTTCTCTGGAAATTCCACGGTATCCCAGAGAGCTCTCGGAATTTTGTGATGTCACTCGTGTCCTAGAAACGCCAACTGCCCTCAAGACACACTCTCTCGGTGCCTATAAGACTCGGTTCTAGACATGTTGTCTAGAGAATGGAGATCGTTCGTGGAGAGGCCAGAGGGAGGAAGAAGAAAGCTGGCCTCAGATCTCACAGGAAAACATGGAGAAATAATTAGTGGTCCTGGGGAAGACGAAGTGAGTTCACCACTAGCAGGGACTAGAGAGATTTCTGGATGTGATGGCTTTGAGACTTCCAGGGCTAGGGCTCAGGAACTGGGAGGTTTCTGGGATGAAACAGGTCTGTCTGTCTTGTTTCTCTGAGTTCCTAAAGGGCCAACCCACATCAAAGATTCACGATAGTTGATTTGACAAAGTCGGGAATTGACAAGGAGTGCGGAAGGAGTCAGTGAGATTTCAATACCAGCACTGACTGCACATCATCACCCCCCCCCGGTCCTTTTCGTTGTGTAGCAATAATAATAGAGAAAGGGGAGTAGTGCTCTGCCAAAGCCCGTATTTTACCATGCCTTATATCACAGCCATTAGCAGGGTTGAGGCATCAAGTGCTGCAGTCAGTCCGACTCCTGTGACCCCCCTAAGGTTTCTGGCTTCCCAGTTTTGAGTGACACCATGGTCTCCAGTTCAGCTTGAGAGCTCTTTAAGAGCCAATGGAGGAGAGAGTGGAAAGAGACTGCCATTTTTTTCTTTTTCCTTGTCTTTCTTTCTTTTGCTGTTTTGCTTTGTTTTTCAAGAAAGGGTTTCTTTGTGTATCTTGGGCTGTCCTAAAACTCACTCTGTAAATCAGGCCATCTTTGAATTCACAGAGATCTGTGTGTGTGCTGTGATTAAAGCCCGGCTGAGACTGCAATTTCTTGTTAGCTCTGGGTGTCCTGAGCTGTTAGTAAGTGACAATGGCTCTGTGTTGTGAATCTCTGTGAATCCAGACTATGTTATGTCCTTCAATGACATGAGTCTGAAGCATCAAGCACCCACCCACCCCTATACTCCCTGAGGTCTCTGAAGTCACACACAGCGCAGCCTCTATGGGTCTGAATAAGGCTTAGAAAGCTTTTCCCTGGTTCACCTGGTGCAGAGGAAACCAGGTAAGTTCTGAGAGACATGCACCACCTTCCTACAGAAAGAAGGGAGGACTGATTAGCTAATACCCACAGAGGGGGAAACTCAAGTCTGGTATTTCAGACAGAACCTGCTTGGACAAAGTCTCATCTGTCAGTCACTTCCTGAGGGAAGGAGGGAGGGAGGGAGGGAGGGAGGGAGGAAGGAAGGACCACAATTATCTCTCCTCTGTGTCCTTTTTACGCTCTTTCCATGCTCTGATGAATATTGTGATTCAAGTTGGCCATGTCCCCTTTTCCACAGCATGTGCACTGTGGCTCTAGATCAAGGAATCAGTTTGTTTGTGTGTTTTGCTCTATCTAGGAGAAGCACCATAGCAGTTGCATACTGACTGAGAAATTTGATTTTTAGGAAATGATTTTTCATATCTGTGAGTGGTCTCTCCATAGATAGCCACTCATCTTTCTTTAAACTTGAGTATAGGAATGAATGATCCCTCCCTCCCTCCCTCCCTCTCTCCCTCTTCATGGGAATGAGTGTCTGCTCTTGCATTGAGGGCTCCCCAGTTCTCAGCATCTCCAGCCCAACCTGTCACAAGCTGATCACACATTTGCAAACTTGGGATATATTCTGCTGAAGTTTTGGGATAATGAATTTCATCAACTATGGGACTAACTTTGTTCTGACAGGACACTCACTCACAATCTCTCCTCATCACACCCACATAGTGTAACAACTTTGTGTTTCCTCCACAATGTGCTCATTTCTGTCAGGGAACTGAAAGCCGGCCAGCCAGCCAACACTATTTTTCCTTGTTTCTCATTTTGTTCTTATATTCTGTCTCTCCCCCCCCCCCCCCGCCTGGAAAACTTTCAGAGTTCACTCTGCCCCCTGAGTAAAGGTGTTATGCTTCCTTTTATTGTATATTTAGTGTGTGTGTGTGTGTGTGAGAGAGAGAGAGAGAGAGAGAGAGAGATTCATTATGAAATCAAAAGTCAGTCAACAACAGCAAACTTTGTATTTATTTGTCCATCCACGTATTTGCTTGTTTACTTACTTACTTACTTACTTACTCACTCACTCACTCACTCACCCACTTCATTTATTATTTATTTATTTATTTATTTGCAGTGGAAGACTTAATTCAGTAAGAATGATCAGAAGGGTAGGTAGGGTATCCTTGGGAAAAGAGTAAGATATCACGATGACTTTCCCTTCCAAGAGGGAGCTTTCTAGTAAGACGTGAAACCACAGTTTCAAGGGCCCGCTTTCCACAAGTCCTTTTCCAAGGTCAGGCATTTCTTAGGTAAGCAAGGGTCTCCATTCATTCCCTTTGAGGAACTCTCAGGCCCTGCCCTGACATTAACCTCTGACTCCTGCCTAATGTCAAGGCCAATGGGACACTCCTCAGCCCCTCCCTGACCTGAGGTGACCTGAGAAGCCACAGCCCACCCCAGTTCACAGGCCTCTCTTTATCTATCTATCTAACTAAGTAACTGTACAGCATAAAATGTGGAATCTCTTCTCAATGAAATGCTGTTGGCAGCCATTCAATGAATTTATTCTCATCTCAGATCCTGTCCAGCAGGGATGTCTTCTTTCCGTGTTTCTTCTTCTTTTGTATGTTGCAGTCAGTTCAGATGTGCTGGTATATGGTGAGAAAGAGAGAGAGAGAGAAATGGAATTGCTTTTTATTTATTTGAAGAGTTTTAATGATTTAATATTCAGCTATTTCCAGCCTTATTTACCAGCACATTTATTATTACCAGCGAGCACCTTCCTCTGAAAACATTGGAATCGCCCCCCATCTGTACATGTCATGCACGTGCGTGCATATGTGTGTGTGTGTGTGTGTGTGTGTGTGTGTGTGAGCGTGTGCGCATCCCATCTATCTATCTATCTATCTATCTATCTATCTATCTATCTATCTATCTATGTATCCCCTTCATCAAATTCCATTTTAGGAGCTGCTATGCTGACCAGTGACATGGAGGCCACCATTTTCTTAGCCAGTGACAGTCAGGAGACAGAAAGAAGGAAAGAAAGGAAGAAAGGAAGAAAGAATCTACATTCCCAAAGAAAGAAAAAAATTAAGTAAATTTTAAAAAGTAAAAAAAAAATTAAGAAAGTAAGTAAATACATACATAAAAATAGACATAAAGAATGAATAAATGAATAAAACTAAATAATAATTGAAACATTCAATACGTAAATGAGTCACGCTAAATCAGCAGATAAATAAACAGATATATGAAAGAAGATAAGGAAGTGAAGGAATGAATGAACAAGTAAGTAAGTAAGTAAGTAAGTAAGTAAGTAAATAACTAGGTGGGTCATTTTTTTTAAAGAAGTAAGTAAATGAGATGGGCTGAACAGATAGTAAGTAAGTAAGTAAGTAAGCAAGCAAGCAAGCAAGCAATCGTGAAAAAAAAATGAGAGCCGGGTGATGGTGGCGCACGCCTTTAATCCCAGTACTCGGGAGGCAGAGGTAGGCGGATCTCTGTGAGTTTGAGACCAGCCTGGTCTACAGTGCTAGTTCCAGGACAGGCTCCAAAGCCACAGAGAAACCCTGTCTCGAAAAACCAAAAAAAAAAAAAAAAAGAGAGAGAGAGACACATCCATTCAATCCATAAAAGACAAAACGTGGAAATAAACATGTAAACTGGTCGACCCACCCAAAGCAGGAGGGAGGTCTCTGTCCAGCAGGGCCGTCTTCTTTCCAAGTTGCAGTCAGTCAGATCTCTGGGCAAACAGAAAAAGAAAGCAATTGTTTTCTACTTGAACAGTTTTAATATTACTCAAATGAATTAATATTCAGCTATTTATTCCCAGCCTTATTTACAACTGGATGCCCACCGAGCACCTTCCTCTCATAGCTAGCCCCTTCTACCCCTGCCCCATCTGGACAGATAGACAGGATGTATGTATGTATGTATAAATAAATAAATAATAAAAAAGTAAAATAAAAATAAGTAAATAAATAAATTTAAAAAAAAGTGTTTGGTGAGTGGGGCGTGTTGGCATAGAGAACAAAAGAGATAAACTAACCACCAACACATTGAAGAATGACATCAGTCAATCAAGACATGGAAAAAGACAACTGGTCGACCCAAGTTCACAAGGCCAACTGGTCGACCCCGGTACTTAGCATTTTAAGGCCAAATATTTAATCGGACAACTGGTCGACCCGCTTCCAGTCCGTCAAAAAAAAGGAAGTGCACAGAGACAACTGGTCGACCCGTCAGGTCTAGGAAGATATAATATATATTATACCTTAAAAAAAAAAAAAAAAAGAGTCCAGCGGGACATCTGGTCGACCCGCCGCATCCCCGGGGGAAAAAAATGGCCTCCCGCCCGGTGGGAGGGACTACTGGTCTACCCCGGTCCTTTGGAGAAGGAGGTGGAGAGGGGGGAAAAAAAAGTGCGCCCAACCTCCGCCGCCTCCCCGACAGGCGCGCCGCGGCGCCACGGCGCGCGAGCGGAGGTCGGCGGCGAGAGGGGGCCCGGGGCGCCACCAGACCCTCGCCCATCCTCCCCCGCGAAGAGGGATGGGGAGGGAAAGGCGCGCACCCGGGAAAGAGGGGACACACCCGCGGGCCGCTGCGGTGCGGTGAGGCAAGCAGCGGGAGTGGACGGAGGAGAGCGAGAGCGGGAAGAGAGCCGCCGTCCGCCGTGAGCCGCCAGTGGCAGAGCCAGACACGGGTCCTCGGACGGGGCGAGGAGGGCGGGCGAGCCGGCGCCCGTCCCCCTTCCCCCTCTCTCGACCTCTCTCTCACGACCGCCACGAGCGCCCGTGCGCACGCACACTTCCGTGCGCACAACACACGTGCGACCCGGGGAGCGCGCCTCCCGGCGAGAACTCGGGCGAGGCAGGCGAGCGGGCGGGCAGAGCCGCCGCCGCTGCTCTCTCACGTTAATGATCCTTCCGCAGGTTCACCTACGGAAACCTTGTTACGACTTTTACTTCCTCTAGATAGTCAAGTTGGTGAACAACCACAAATAAGCAAACAAATAGAGAGATAATAACAATAAAAATATTTGAGAGTTCAAATAATTGACTTCATCCACAATAAAAGAATATAAAAATAAAAATATCAAATGCACTTGAACACATTGGCACAGGAGAACGCTTGCTAAATAGAACCCCAGTAGCACAGACACTGAGAGAAAAAGAAAAAAAAGAAAAAAGAAAAAAAAAAGAAAAACAAAACAAAAAAAAAGAACAAAGAAAAAAACTAAAGAGAGAAAAAAAAGAAAAAAAAAGAAAAGAAGAAGAAGAAAAAAAAGAAAAAAAGAAAAAAAGAAAAAAAAGAAAAAAAAAGAAAGAAAAAAGAAAAAAAAAGAAAAAAAAAACAGACACTGAGAGAAACAATTAATAAGTGAGACCTCCTGAAACTGAAAAGCTTCTGTAAAGCAAAGAACATGGCCAACAAGACAAAACGACGGCCTTACAGAATGGGAAAAGATCTTCACTAATCTCCAAAATACACAAAGAAGTCGAGAAATTGGTCATCCAAAGAACAAATAATCCAATTTTAAAAAATGGAGTACAGACCTAAACAGAGAACTCTCAACAGAGGGATCTAAAATGGTTGAAAGACACTTAAATGTATTTAGTGATTATATTTCTTTTCCCTTAGGGATAAAGAAATGGAGAAGTTCTTTGAAGCAGTAAGTCACAAAAACACCAGGCCGTTAAACTTCAGCTACAGGGAAACCCTGTCTCGTGGAAAAACAAAACAACAACAACAACAACAAAAAAAAAATCCTGAAGCCAGTGATCATTGCAAACATCTGTATGTTCAGATACTGAGCCTGAGCAAGTTAGAGTGTCACAGATTTGCTGCAATTCATTGCAAATTTCATGTGGATCACAAATCCTGCTCAAGTTACAGCTGTTAGTGTCAGTGTGAACCTTGACACCATCTATACTGGATTCCTGTCAGCTGGGCTCCGGTCTGCTAGAAAAGCAGAAGAACTAAGGTACCGTAATTAACCTCTTCTGTGCCCCACCTGCAAGAACACTCTGTAAGCTACAGTTCTGAAAACAGCCTGGTCCTGGCATAAGAACAGACAGGAGGACCAATGGAACCGAATAGAAGACCCGGATATCGATCCACACATCTTCGAACACCTGATCTTTGATAAAGAAGTCAAAAATATCCAATAGAAAAAAAAAGAAAGCATGTGAGTTCAAGACCAGCCTGGTCTACAAGAGCTAGTTCCAGGACAGGCTCCAAAAAAAAAAAAACTACAGAACAACCCTGTCTCGAAAAAAAAAAAGAAAGAAAGAAAGAAAGAAAGAAAGAAAGAAAGAAAGAAGAAAAAGAAAACAGTGCTGTCCTCGAAAATGCCCTCTCCCTTTGAACACGGCCCCTCCTTTGGGCTGAGTTTCCCACACAGCTCTGATGATGCAGGAGGATGCCGAGGGCCCAGTTGGTGCCTGTATCTGTGCCTTGGCAGCAGCTATTCATGTCTTGCCACTCAGAGTCAAATTCCCTTAAGTTTAGCCTTCCCTAAGTGCTTGTTCACTTCAGAAGACTCAACCCTCATCTTCCATGTCCTCCTGGCCTAATTTCTCATATTACTGTTTTACTGAGTATGAATCAGTAATATGAGATGTTCAGGAGAGGGAGGAAGGGTCATTCATGAAAAAAGTGAGTGTTCAACTAACTAACTCCCCATGGGTTCAGGAAGTAGTGAGAAGATATTAATGAAGCAGAGAGAAATTTCTGGTTTTGGAAGGAGGAAATCCTGAATGGCTCCCTCTGTGTCGGAGGAGAGACTCCTGGAAAGGAAACCTCAGGTTCCGGTTGGTCGGTCGGTCGGTCGGTCGGTCAGTTCGGGGAGAAATATCAGCAAGGAGGTAAAGGCCGTGCCTCACGACATCAGCAGTCCCTTCTCTGGAAATTCCACGGTATCCCAGAGAGCTCTCGGAATTTTGTGATGTCACTCGTGTCCTAGAAACGCCAACTGCCCTCAAGACACACTCTCTCGGTGCCTATAAGACTCGGTTCTAGACATGTTGTCTAGAGAATGGAGGCCAGAGGGAGGAAGAAGAAAGCTGGCCTCAGATCTCACAGGAAAACATGGAGAAATAATTAGTGGTCCTGGGGAAGACGAAGTGAGTTCACCACTAGCAGGGACTAGAGAGATTTCTGGATGTGATGGCTTTGAGACTTCCAGGGCTAGGGCTCAGGAACTGGGAGGTTTCTGGGATGAAACAGGTCTGTCTGTCTTGTTTCTCTGAGTTCCTAAAGGGCCAACCCACATCAAAGATTCACGATAGTTGATTTGACAAAGTCGGGAATTGACAAGGAGTGCGGAAGGAGTCAGTGAGATTTCAATACCAGCACTGACTGCACATCATCACCCCCCCCCCCCCCGGTCCTTTTCGTTGTGTAGCAATAATAATAGAGAAAGGGGAGTAGTGCTCTGCCAAAACCCGTATTTTACCATGCCTTATATCACAGCCATTAGCAGGGTTGAGGCATCAAGTGCTGCAGTCAGTCCGACTCCTGTGACCCCCCTAAGGTTTCTGGCTTCCCAGTTTTGAGTGACACCATGGTCTCCAGTTCAGCTTGAGAGCTCTTTAAGAGCCAATGGAGGAGAGAGTGGAAAGAGACTGCCATTTTTTTCTTTTTCCTTGTCTTTCTTTCTTTTGCTGTTTTGCTTTGTTTTTCAAGAAAGGGTTTCTTTGTGTATCTTGGGCTGTCCTAAAACTCACTCTGTAAATCAGGCCATCTTTGAATTCACAGAGATCTGTGTGTGTGCTGTGATTAAAGCCCGGCTGAGACTGCAATTTCTTGTTAGCTCTGGGTGTCCTGAGCTGTTAGTAAGTGACAATGGCTCTGTGTTGTGAATCTCTGTGAATCCAGACTATGTTATGTCCTTCAATGACATGAGTCTGAAGCATCAAGCACCCACCCACCCCTATACTCCCTGAGGTCTCTGAAGTCACACACAGCGCAGCCTCTATGGGTCTGAATAAGGCTTAGAAAGCTTTTCCCTGGTTCACCTGGTGCAGAGGAAACCAGGTAAGTTCTGAGAGACATGCACCACCTTCCTACAGAAAGAAGGGAGGACTGATTAGCTAATACCCACAGAGGGGGAAACTCAAGTCTGGTATTTCAGACAGAACCTGCTTGGACAAAGTCTCATCTGTCAGTCACTTCCTGAGGGAAGGAGGGAGGGAGGGAGGGAGGGAGGGAGGAAGGAAGGACCACAATTATCTCTCCTCTGTGTCCTTTTTACGCTCTTTCCATGCTCTGATGAATATTGTGATTCAAGTTGGCCATGTCCCCTTTTCCACAGCATGTGCACTGTGGCTCTAGATCAAGGAATCAGTTTGTTTGTGTGTTTTGCTCTATCTAGGAGAAGCACCATAGCAGTTGCATACTGACTGAGAAATTTGATTTTTAGGAAATGATTTTTCATATCTGTGAGTGGTCTCTCCATAGATAGCCACTCATCTTTCTTTAAACTTGAGTATAGGAATGAATGATCCCTCCCTCCCTCCCTCCCTCCCTCTCTCCCTCTTCATGGGAATGAGTGTCTGCTCTTGCATTGAGGGCTCCCCAGTTCTCAGCATCTCCAGCCCAACCTGTCACAAGCTGATCACACATTTGCAAACTTGGGATATATTCTGCTGAAGTTTTGGGATAATGAATTTCATCAACTATGGGACTAACTTTGTTCTGACAGGACACTCACTCACAATCTCTCCTCATCACACCCACATAGTGTAACAACTTTGTGTTTCCTCCACAATGTGCTCATTTCTGTCAGGGAACTGAAAGCCGGCCAGCCAGCCAACACTATTTTTCCTTGTTTCTCATTTTGTTCTTATATTCTGTCTCTCCCCCCCCCCGCCTGGAAAACTTTCAGAGTTCACTCTGCCCCCTGAGTAAAGGTGTTATGCTTCCTTTTATTGTATATTTAGTGTGTGTGTGTGTGTGTGTGTGTGTGTGAGAGAGAGAGAGAGAGAGAGAGAGAGAGAGAGAGAGAGAGATTCATTATGAAATCAAAAGTCAGTCAACAACAGCAAACTTTGTATTTATTTGTCCATCCACGTATTTGCTTGTTTACTTACTTACTTACTTACTCACTCACTCACTCACTCACCCACTTCATTTATTATTTATTTATTTGCAGTGGAAGACTTAATTCAGTAAGAATGATCAGAAGGGTAGGTAGGGTATCCTTGGGAAAAGAGTAAGATATCACGATGACTTTCCCTTCCAAGAGGGAGCTTTCTAGTAAGACGTGAAACCACAGTTTCAAGGGCCCGCTTTCCACAAGTCCTTTTCCAAGGTCAGGCATTTCTTAGGTAAGCAAGGGTCTCCATTCATTCCCTTTGAGGAACTCTCAGGCCCTGCCCTGACATTAACCTCTGACTCCTGCCTATTGTCAAGGCCAATGGGACACTCCTCAGCCCCTCCCTGACCTGAGGTGACCTGAGAAGCCACAGCCCACCCCAGTTCACAGGCCTCTCTTTATCTATCTATCTAACTAAGTAACTGTACAGCATAAAATGTGGAATCTCTTCTCAATGAAATGCTGTTGGCAGCCATTCGATGAATTTATTCTCATCTCAGATCCTGTCCAGCAGGGATGTCTTCTTTCCGTGTTTCTTCTTCTTTTGTATGTTGCAGTCAGTTCAGATGTGCTGGTATATGGTGAGAAAGAGAGAGAGAGAGAAATGGAATTGCTTTTTATTTATTTGAAGAGTTTTAATGATTTAATATTCAGCTATTTCCAGCCTTATTTACCAGCACATTTATTATTACCAGCGAGCACCTTCCTCTGAAAACATTGGAATCGCCCCCCCATCTGTACATGTCATGCACGTGCGTGCATATGTGTGTGTGTGTGTGTGTGTGTGTGTGTGAGCGTGTGCGCATCCCATCTATCTATCTATCTATCTATCTATCTATCTATCTATCTATCTATCTATGTATCCCTTCATCAAATTCCATTTTAGGAGCTGCTATGCTGACCAGTGACATGGAGGCCACCATTTTCTTAGCCAGTGACAGTCAGGAGACAGAAAGAAGGAAAGAAAGGAAGAAAGGAAGAAAGAATCTACATTCCCAAAGAAAGAAAAAAATTAAGTAAATTTTAAAAAGTAAAAAAAAAATTAAGAAAGTAAGTAAATACATACATAAAAATAGACATAAAGAATGAATAAATGAATAAAACTAAATAATAATTGAAACATTCAATACGTAAATGAGTCACGCTAAATCAGCAGATAAATAAACAGATATATGAAAGAAGATAAGGAAGTGAAGGAATGAATGAACAAGTAAGTAAGTAAGTAAGTAAGTAAGTAAGTAAATAACTAGGTGGGTCATTTTTTTTAAAGAAGTAAGTAAATGAGATGGGCTGAACAGATAGTAAGTAAGTAAGTAAGTAAGCAAGCAAGCAAGCAAGCAATCGTGAAAAAAAAATGAGAGCCGGGTGATGGTGGCGCACGCCTTTAATCCCAGTACTCGGGAGGCAGAGGTAGGCGGATCTCTGTGAGTTCGAGACCAGCCTGGTCTACAGTGCTAGTTCCAGGACAGGCTCCAAAGCCACAGAGAAACCCTGTCTCGAAAAACCAAAAAAAAAAAAAAAAGAGAGAGAGAGACACATCCATTCAATCCATAAAAGACAAAACGTGGAAATAAACATGTAAACTGGTCGACCCACCCAAAGCAGGAGGGAGGTCTCTGTCCAGCAGGGCCGTCTTCTTTCCAAGTTGCAGTCAGTCAGATCTCTGGGCAAACAGAAAAAGAAAGCAATTGTTTTCTACTTGAACAGTTTTAATATTACTCAAATGAATTAATATTCAGCTATTTATTCCCAGCCTTATTTACAACTGGATGCCCACCGAGCACCTTCCTCTCATAGCTAGCCCCTTCTACCCCTGCCCCATCTGGACGGATAGACAGGATGTATGTATGTATGTATGTATAAATAAATAAATAATAAAAAAGTAAAATAAAAATAAGTAAATAAATAAATTTTAAAAAAAGTGTTTGGTGAGTGGGGCGTGTTGGCATAGAGAACAAAAGAGATAAACTAACCACCAACACATTGAAGAATGACATCAGTCAATCAAGACATGGAAAAAGACAACTGGTCGACCCAAGTTCACAAGGCCAACTGGTCGACCCCGGTACTTAGCATTTTAAGGCCAAATATTTAATCGGACAACTGGTCGACCCGCTTCCAGTCCGTCAAAAAAAAGGAAGTGCACAGAGACAACTGGTCGACCCGTCAGGTCTAGGAAGATATAATATATATTATACCTTAAAAAAAAAAAAAAAAAAAGAGTCCAGCGGGACATCTGGTCGACCCGCCGCATCCCCGGGGGAAAAAAATGGCCTCCCGCCCGGTGGGAGGGACTACTGGTCTACCCCGGTCCTTTGGAGAAGGAGGTGGAGAGGGGGGAAAAAAAAGTGCGCCCAACCTCCGCCGCCTCCCAGACAGGCGGGCCGCGGCGCCACGGCACGCGAGCGGAGGTCGGCGGCGAGAGGGGGCCCGGGGCGCCGCCAGACCCTCGCCCATCCTCCCCCGCGAAGAGGGATGGGGAGGGAAAGGCGCGCACCCGGGAAAGAGGGGACACACCCGCGGGCCGCTGCGGTGCGGTGAGGCAAGCAGCGGGAGTGGACGGAGGAGAGCGAGAGCGGGAAGAGAGCCGCCGTCCGCCGTGAGCCGCCAGTGGCAGAGCCAGACACGGGTCCTCGGACGGGGCGAGGAGGGCGGGCGAGCCGGCGCCCGTCCCCCTTCCCCCTCTCTCGACCTCTCTCTCACGACCGCCACGAGCGCCCGTGCGCACGCACACTTCCGTGCGCACAACACACGTGCGACCCGGGGAGCGCGCCTCCCGGCGAGAACTCGGGCGAGGCAGGCGAGCGGGCGGGCAGAGCCGCCGCCGCTGCTCTCTCACGTTAATGATCCTTCCGCAGGTTCACCTACGGAAACCTTGTTACGACTTTTACTTCCTCTAGATAGTCAAGTTGGTGAACAACCACAAATAAGCAAACAAATAGAGAGATAATAACAATAAAAATATTTGAGAGTTCAAATAATTGACTTCATCCACAATAAAAGAATATAAAAATAAAAATATCAAATGCACTTGAACACATTGGCACAGGAGAACGCTTGCTAAATAGAACCCCAGTAGCACAGACACTGAGAGAAAAAGAAAAAAAAGAAAAAAGAAAAAAAAAAGAAAAACAAAACAAAAAAAAAGAACAAAGAAAAAAACTAAAGAGAGAAAAAAAAGAAAAAAAAAGAAAAGAAGAAGAAGAAAAAAAAGAAAAAAAGAAAAAAAGAAAAAAAAGAAAAAAAAAGAAAGAAAAAAGAAAAAAAAAGAAAAAAAAAACAGACACTGAGAGAAACAATTAATAAGTGAGACCTCCTGAAACTGAAAAGCTTCTGTAAAGCAAAGAACATGGCCAACAAGACAAAACGACGGCCTTACAGAATGGGAAAAGATCTTCACTAATCTCCAAAATACACAAAGAAGTCGAGAAATTGGTCATCCAAAGAACAAATAATCCAATTTTAAAAAATGGAGTACAGACCTAAACAGAGAACTCTCAACAGAGGGATCTAAAATGGTTGAAAGACACTTAAATGTATTTAGTGATTATATTTCTTTTCCCTTAGGGATAAAGAAATGGAGAAGTTCTTTGAAGCAGTAAGTCACAAAAACACCAGGCCGTTAAACTTCAGCTACAGGGAAACCCTGTCTCGTGGAAAAACAAAACAACAACAACAACAACAAAAAAAAAATCCTGAAGCCAGTGATCATTGCAAACATCTGTATGTTCAGATACTGAGCCTGAGCAAGTTAGAGTGTCACAGATTTGCTGCAATTCATTGCAAATTTCATGTGGATCACAAATCCTGCTCAAGTTACAGCTGTTAGTGTCAGTGTGAACCTTGACACCATCTATACTGGATTCCTGTCAGCTGGGCTCCGGTCTGCTAGAAAAGCAGAAGAACTAAGGTACCGTAATTAACCTCTTCTGTGCCCCACCTGCAAGAACACTCTGTAAGCTACAGTTCTGAAAACAGCCTGGTCCTGGCATAAGAACAGACAGGAGGACCAATGGAACCGAATAGAAGACCCGGATATCGATCCACACATCTTCGAACACCTGATCTTTGATAAAGAAGTCAAAAATATCCAATAGAAAAAAAAAGAAAGCATGTGAGTTCAAGACCAGCCTGGTCTACAAGAGCTAGTTCCAGGACAGGCTCCAAAAAAAAAAAAACTACAGAACAACCCTGTCTCGAAAAAAAAAAAGAAAGAAAGAAAGAAAGAAAGAAAGAAAGAAAGAAAGAAGAAAAAGAAAACAGTGCTGTCCTCGAAAATGCCCTCTCCCTTTGAACACGGCCCCTCCTTTGGGCTGAGTTTCCCACACAGCTCTGATGATGCAGGAGGATGCCGAGGGCCCAGTTGGTGCCTGTATCTGTGCCTTGGCAGCAGCTATTCATGTCTTGCCACTCAGAGTCAAATTCCCTTAAGTTTAGCCTTCCCTAAGTGCTTGTTCACTTCAGAAGACTCAACCCTCATCTTCCATGTCCTCCTGGCCTAATTTCTCATATTACTGTTTTACTGAGTATGAATCAGTAATATGAGATGTTCAGGAGAGGGAGGAAGGGTCATTCATGAAAAAAGTGAGTGTTCAACTAACTAACTCCCCATGGGTTCAGGAAGTAGTGAGAAGATATTAATGAAGCAGAGAGAAATTTCTGGTTTTGGAAGGAGGAAATCCTGAATGGCTCCCTCTGTGTCGGAGGAGAGACTCCTGGAAAGGAAACCTCAGGTTCCGGTTGGTCGGTCGGTCGGTCGGTCGGTCAGTTCGGGGAGAAATATCAGCAAGGAGGTAAAGGCCGTGCCTCACGACATCAGCAGTCCCTTCTCTGGAAATTCCACGGTATCCCAGAGAGCTCTCGGAATTTTGTGATGTCACTCGTGTCCTAGAAACGCCAACTGCCCTCAAGACACACTCTCTCGGTGCCTATAAGACTCGGTTCTAGACATGTTGTCTAGAGAATGGAGGCCAGAGGGAGGAAGAAGAAAGCTGGCCTCAGATCTCACAGGAAAACATGGAGAAATAATTAGTGGTCCTGGGGAAGACGAAGTGAGTTCACCACTAGCAGGGACTAGAGAGATTTCTGGATGTGATGGCTTTGAGACTTCCAGGGCTAGGGCTCAGGAACTGGGAGGTTTCTGGGATGAAACAGGTCTGTCTGTCTTGTTTCTCTGAGTTCCTAAAGGGCCAACCCACATCAAAGATTCACGATAGTTGATTTGACAAAGTCGGGAATTGACAAGGAGTGCGGAAGGAGTCAGTGAGATTTCAATACCAGCACTGACTGCACATCATCACCCCCCCCCCCCCCCGGTCCTTTTCGTTGTGTAGCAATAATAATAGAGAAAGGGGAGTAGTGCTCTGCCAAAACCCGTATTTTACCATGCCTTATATCACAGCCATTAGCAGGGTTGAGGCATCAAGTGCTGCAGTCAGTCCGACTCCTGTGACCCCCCTAAGGTTTCTGGCTTCCCAGTTTTGAGTGACACCATGGTCTCCAGTTCAGCTTGAGAGCTCTTTAAGAGCCAATGGAGGAGAGAGTGGAAAGAGACTGCCATTTTTTTCTTTTTCCTTGTCTTTCTTTCTTTTGCTGTTTTGCTTTGTTTTTCAAGAAAGGGTTTCTTTGTGTATCTTGGGCTGTCCTAAAACTCACTCTGTAAATCAGGCCATCTTTGAATTCACAGAGATCTGTGTGTGTGCTGTGATTAAAGCCCGGCTGAGACTGCAATTTCTTGTTAGCTCTGGGTGTCCTGAGCTGTTAGTAAGTGACAATGGCTCTGTGTTGTGAATCTCTGTGAATCCAGACTATGTTATGTCCTTCAATGACATGAGTCTGAAGCATCAAGCACCCACCCACCCCTATACTCCCTGAGGTCTCTGAAGTCACACACAGCGCAGCCTCTATGGGTCTGAATAAGGCTTAGAAAGCTTTTCCCTGGTTCACCTGGTGCAGAGGAAACCAGGTAAGTTCTGAGAGACATGCACCACCTTCCTACAGAAAGAAGGGAGGACTGATTAGCTAATACCCACAGAGGGGGAAACTCAAGTCTGGTATTTCAGACAGAACCTGCTTGGACAAAGTCTCATCTGTCAGTCACTTCCTGAGGGAAGGAGGGAGGGAGGGAGGGAGGGAGGGAGGAAGGAAGGACCACAATTATCTCTCCTCTGTGTCCTTTTTACGCTCTTTCCATGCTCTGATGAATATTGTGATTCAAGTTGGCCATGTCCCCTTTTCCACAGCATGTGCACTGTGGCTCTAGATCAAGGAATCAGTTTGTTTGTGTGTTTTGCTCTATCTAGGAGAAGCACCATAGCAGTTGCATACTGACTGAGAAATTTGATTTTTAGGAAATGATTTTTCATATCTGTGAGTGGTCTCTCCATAGATAGCCACTCATCTTTCTTTAAACTTGAGTATAGGAATGAATGATCCCTCCCTCCCTCCCTCCCTCCCTCTCTCCCTCTTCATGGGAATGAGTGTCTGCTCTTGCATTGAGGGCTCCCCAGTTCTCAGCATCTCCAGCCCAACCTGTCACAAGCTGATCACACATTTGCAAACTTGGGATATATTCTGCTGAAGTTTTGGGATAATGAATTTCATCAACTATGGGACTAACTTTGTTCTGACAGGACACTCACTCACAATCTCTCCTCATCACACCCACATAGTGTAACAACTTTGTGTTTCCTCCACAATGTGCTCATTTCTGTCAGGGAACTGAAAGCCGGCCAGCCAGCCAACACTATTTTTCCTTGTTTCTCATTTTGTTCTTATATTCTGTCTCTCCCCCCCCCCGCCTGGAAAACTTTCAGAGTTCACTCTGCCCCCTGAGTAAAGGTGTTATGCTTCCTTTTATTGTATATTTAGTGTGTGTGTGTGTGTGTGTGTGTGTGTGAGAGAGAGAGAGAGAGAGAGAGAGAGAGAGAGAGAGAGAGATTCATTATGAAATCAAAAGTCAGTCAACAACAGCAAACTTTGTATTTATTTGTCCATCCACGTATTTGCTTGTTTACTTACTTACTTACTTACTCACTCACTCACTCACTCACCCACTTCATTTATTATTTATTTATTTGCAGTGGAAGACTTAATTCAGTAAGAATGATCAGAAGGGTAGGTAGGGTATCCTTGGGAAAAGAGTAAGATATCACGATGACTTTCCCTTCCAAGAGGGAGCTTTCTAGTAAGACGTGAAACCACAGTTTCAAGGGCCCGCTTTCCACAAGTCCTTTTCCAAGGTCAGGCATTTCTTAGGTAAGCAAGGGTCTCCATTCATTCCCTTTGAGGAACTCTCAGGCCCTGCCCTGACATTAACCTCTGACTCCTGCCTATTGTCAAGGCCAATGGGACACTCCTCAGCCCCTCCCTGACCTGAGGTGACCTGAGAAGCCACAGCCCACCCCAGTTCACAGGCCTCTCTTTATCTATCTATCTAACTAAGTAACTGTACAGCATAAAATGTGGAATCTCTTCTCAATGAAATGCTGTTGGCAGCCATTCGATGAATTTATTCTCATCTCAGATCCTGTCCAGCAGGGATGTCTTCTTTCCGTGTTTCTTCTTCTTTTGTATGTTGCAGTCAGTTCAGATGTGCTGGTATATGGTGAGAAAGAGAGAGAGAGAGAAATGGAATTGCTTTTTATTTATTTGAAGAGTTTTAATGATTTAATATTCAGCTATTTCCAGCCTTATTTACCAGCACATTTATTATTACCAGCGAGCACCTTCCTCTGAAAACATTGGAATCGCCCCCCCATCTGTACATGTCATGCACGTGCGTGCATATGTGTGTGTGTGTGTGTGTGTGTGTGTGTGAGCGTGTGCGCATCCCATCTATCTATCTATCTATCTATCTATCTATCTATCTATCTATCTATCTATGTATCCCTTCATCAAATTCCATTTTAGGAGCTGCTATGCTGACCAGTGACATGGAGGCCACCATTTTCTTAGCCAGTGACAGTCAGGAGACAGAAAGAAGGAAAGAAAGGAAGAAAGGAAGAAAGAATCTACATTCCCAAAGAAAGAAAAAAATTAAGTAAATTTTAAAAAGTAAAAAAAAAATTAAGAAAGTAAGTAAATACATACATAAAAATAGACATAAAGAATGAATAAATGAATAAAACTAAATAATAATTGAAACATTCAATACGTAAATGAGTCACGCTAAATCAGCAGATAAATAAACAGATATATGAAAGAAGATAAGGAAGTGAAGGAATGAATGAACAAGTAAGTAAGTAAGTAAGTAAGTAAGTAAGTAAATAACTAGGTGGGTCATTTTTTTTAAAGAAGTAAGTAAATGAGATGGGCTGAACAGATAGTAAGTAAGTAAGTAAGTAAGCAAGCAAGCAAGCAAGCAATCGTGAAAAAAAAATGAGAGCCGGGTGATGGTGGCGCACGCCTTTAATCCCAGTACTCGGGAGGCAGAGGTAGGCGGATCTCTGTGAGTTCGAGACCAGCCTGGTCTACAGTGCTAGTTCCAGGACAGGCTCCAAAGCCACAGAGAAACCCTGTCTCGAAAAACCAAAAAAAAAAAAAAAAGAGAGAGAGAGACACATCCATTCAATCCATAAAAGACAAAACGTGGAAATAAACATGTAAACTGGTCGACCCACCCAAAGCAGGAGGGAGGTCTCTGTCCAGCAGGGCCGTCTTCTTTCCAAGTTGCAGTCAGTCAGATCTCTGGGCAAACAGAAAAAGAAAGCAATTGTTTTCTACTTGAACAGTTTTAATATTACTCAAATGAATTAATATTCAGCTATTTATTCCCAGCCTTATTTACAACTGGATGCCCACCGAGCACCTTCCTCTCATAGCTAGCCCCTTCTACCCCTGCCCCATCTGGACGGATAGACAGGATGTATGTATGTATGTATGTATAAATAAATAAATAATAAAAAAGTAAAATAAAAATAAGTAAATAAATAAATTTTAAAAAAAGTGTTTGGTGAGTGGGGCGTGTTGGCATAGAGAACAAAAGAGATAAACTAACCACCAACACATTGAAGAATGACATCAGTCAATCAAGACATGGAAAAAGACAACTGGTCGACCCAAGTTCACAAGGCCAACTGGTCGACCCCGGTACTTAGCATTTTAAGGCCAAATATTTAATCGGACAACTGGTCGACCCGCTTCCAGTCCGTCAAAAAAAAGGAAGTGCACAGAGACAACTGGTCGACCCGTCAGGTCTAGGAAGATATAATATATATTATACCTTAAAAAAAAAAAAAAAAAAAGAGTCCAGCGGGACATCTGGTCGACCCGCCGCATCCCCGGGGGAAAAAAATGGCCTCCCGCCCGGTGGGAGGGACTACTGGTCTACCCCGGTCCTTTGGAGAAGGAGGTGGAGAGGGGGGAAAAAAAAGTGCGCCCAACCTCCGCCGCCTCCCAGACAGGCGGGCCGCGGCGCCACGGCACGCGAGCGGAGGTCGGCGGCGAGAGGGGGCCCGGGGCGCCGCCAGACCCTCGCCCATCCTCCCCCGCGTAGAGGGATGGAGAGGGAAAGGCGCGCGCCCGGGAAAGAGGGGACACACCCGCGGGCCGCTGCGGTGCGGTGAGGCAAGCAGCGGGAGTGGACGGAGGAGAGCGAGAGCGGGAAGAGAGCCGCCGTCCGCCGTGAGCCGCCAGTGGCAGAGCCAGACACGGGTCCTCGGACGGGGCGAGGAGGGCGGGCGAGCCGGCGCCCGTCCCCCTTCCCCCTCTCTCGACCTCTCTCTCACGACCGCCACGAGCGCCCGTGCGCACGCACACTTCCGTGCGCACAACACACGTGCGACCCGGGGAGCGCGCCTCCCGGCGAGAACTCGGGCGAGGCAGGCGAGCGGGCGGGCAGAGCCGCCGCCGCTGCTCTCTCACGTTAATGATCCTTCCGCAGGTTCACCTACGGAAACCTTGTTACGACTTTTACTTCCTCTAGATAGTCAAGTTGGTGAACAACCACAAATAAGCAAACAAATAGAGAGATAATAACAATAAAAATATTTGAGAGTTCAAATAATTGACTTCATCCACAATAAAAGAATATAAAAATAAAAATATCAAATGCACTTGAACACATTGGCACAGGAGAACGCTTGCTAAATAGAACCCCAGTAGCACAGACACTGAGAGAAAAAGAAAAAAAAGAAAAAAGAAAAAAAAAAGAAAAACAAAACAAAAAAAAAGAACAAAGAAAAAAACTAAAGAGAGAAAAAAAAGAAAAAAAAAGAAAAGAAGAAGAAGAAAAAAAGAAAAAAAGAAAAAAAGAAAAAAAAGAAAAAAAAGAAAGAAAAAAGAAAAAAAAGAAAAAAAAAACAGACACTGAGAGAAACAATTAATAAGTGAGACCTCCTGAAACTGAAAAGCTTCTGTAAAGCAAAGAACATGGCCAACAAGACAAAACGACGGCCTTACAGAATGGGAAAAGATCTTCACTAATCTCCAAAATACACAAAGAAGTCGAGAAATTGGTCATCCAAAGAACAAATAATCCAATTTTAAAAAATGGAGTACAGACCTAAACAGAGAACTCTCAACAGAGGGATCTAAAATGGTTGAAAGACACTTAAATGTATTTAGTGATTATATTTCTTTTCCCTTAGGGATAAAGAAATGGAGAAGTTCTTTGAAGCAGTAAGTCACAAAAACACCAGGCCGTTAAACTTCAGCTACAGGGAAACCCTGTCTCGTGGAAAAACAAAACAACAACAACAACAAAAAAAAAATCCTGAAGCCAGTGATCATTGCAAACATCTGTATGTTCAGATACTGAGCCTGAGCAAGTTAGAGTGTCACAGATTTGCTGCAATTCATTGCAAATTTCATGTGGATCACAAATCCTGCTCAAGTTACAGCTGTTAGTGTCAGTGTGAACCTTGACACCATCTCTACTGGATTCCTGTCAGCTGGGCTCCGGTCTGCTAGAAAAGCAGAAGAACTAAGGTACCGTAATTAACCTCTTCTGTGCCCCACCTGCAAGAACACTCTGTAAGCTACAGTTCTGAAAACAGCCTGGTCCTGGCATAAGAACAGACAGGAGGACCAATGGAACCGAATAGAAGACCCGGATATCGATCCACACATCTTCGAACACCTGATCTTTGATAAAGAAGTCAAAAATATCCAATAGAAAAAAAAAGAAAGCATGTGAGTTCAAGACCAGCCTGGTCTACAAGAGCTAGTTCCAGGACAGGCTCCAAAAAAAAAAAACTACAGAACAACCCTGTCTCGAAAAAAAAAAAGAAAGAAAGAAAGAAAGAAAGAAAGAAAGAAGAAAAAGAAAACAGTGCTGTCCTCGAAAATGCCCTCTCCCTTTGAACACGGCCCCTCCTTTGGGCTGAGTTTCCCACACAGCTCTGATGATGCAGGAGGATGCCGAGGGCCCAGTTGGTGCCTGTATCTGTGCCTTGGCAGCAGCTATTCATGTCTTGCCACTCAGAGTCAAATTCCCTTAAGTTTAGCCTTCCCTAAGTGCTTGTTCACTTCAGAAGACTCAACCCTCATCTTCCATGTCCTCCTGGCCTAATTTCTCATATTACTGTTTTACTGAGTATGAATCAGTAATATGAGATGTTCAGGAGAGGGAGGAAGGGTCATTCATGAAAAAAGTGAGTGTTCAACTAACTAACTCCCCATGGGTTCAGGAAGTAGTGAGAAGATATTAATGAAGCAGAGAGAAATTTCTGGTTTTGGAAGGAGGAAATCCTGAATGGCTCCCTCTGTGTCGGAGGAGAGACTCCTGGAAAGGAAACCTCAGGTTCCGGTTGGTCGGTCGGTCGGTCGGTCGGTCAGTTCGGGGAGAAATATCAGCAAGGAGGTAAAGGCCGTGCCTCACGACATCAGCAGTCCCTTCTCTGGAAATTCCACGGTATCCCAGAGAGCTCTCGGAATTTTGTGATGTCACTCGTGTCCTAGAAACGCCAACTGCCCTTAAGACACACTCTCTAGGTGCCTATAAGACTCGGTTCTAGACATGTTGTCTAGAGAATGGAGATCGTTCGTGGAGAGGCCAGAGGGAGGAAGAAGAAAGCTGGCCTCAGATCTCACAGGAAAACATGGAGAAATAATTAGTGGTCCTGGGGAAGACGAAGTGAGTTCACCACTAGCAGGGACTAGAGAGATTTCTGGATGTGATGGCTTTGAGACTTCCAGGGCTAGGGCTCAGGAACTGGGAGGTTTCTGGGATGAAACAGGTCTGTCTGTCTTGTTTCTCTGAGTTCCTAAAGGGCCAACCCACATCAAAGATTCACGATAGTTGATTTGACAAAGTCGGGAATTGACAAGGAGTGCGGAAGGAGTCAGTGAGATTTCAATACCAGCACTGACTGCACATCATCACCCCCCCCCCGGTCCTTTTCGTTGTGTAGCAATAATAATAGAGAAAGGGGAGTAGTGCTCTGCCAAAGCCCGTATTTTACCATGCCTTATATCACAGCCATTAGCAGGGTTGAGGCATCAAGTGCTGCAGTCAGTCCGACTCCTGTGACCCCCCTAAGGTTTCTGGCTTCCCAGTTTTGAGTGACACCATGGTCTCCAGTTCAGCTTGAGAGCTCTTTAAGAGCCAATGGAGGAGAGAGTGGAAAGAGACTGCCATTTTTTTCTTTTTCCTTGTCTTTCTTTCTTTTGCTGTTTTGCTTTGTTTTTCAAGAAAGGGTTTCTTTGTGTATCTTGGGCTGTCCTAAAACTCACTCTGTAAATCAGGCCATCTTTGAATTCACAGAGATCTGTGTGTGTGCTGTGATTAAAGCCCGGCTGAGACTGCAATTTCTTGTTAGCTCTGGGTGTCCTGAGCTGTTAGTAAGTGACAATGGCTCTGTGTTGTGAATCTCTGTGAATCCAGACTATGTTATGTCCTTCAATGACATGAGTCTGAAGCATCAAGCACCCACCCACCCCTATACTCCCTGAGGTCTCTGAAGTCACACACAGCGCAGCCTCTATGGGTCTGAATAAGGCTTAGAAAGCTTTTCCCTGGTTCACCTGGTGCAGAGGAAACCAGGTAAGTTCTGAGAGACATGCACCACCTTCCTACAGAAAGAAGGGAGGACTGATTAGCTAATACCCACAGAGGGGGAAACTCAAGTCTGGTATTTCAGACAGAACCTGCTTGGACAAAGTCTCATCTGTCAGTCACTTCCTGAGGGAAGGAGGGAGGGAGGGAGGGAGGGAGGGAGGAAGGAAGGACCACAATTATCTCTCCTCTGTGTCCTTTTTACGCTCTTTCCATGCTCTGATGAATATTGTGATTCAAGTTGGCCATGTCCCCTTTTCCACAGCATGTGCACTGTGGCTCTAGATCAAGGAATCAGTTTGTTTGTGTGTTTTGCTCTATCTAGGAGAAGCACCATAGCAGTTGCATACTGACTGAGAAATTTGATTTTTAGGAAATGATTTTTCATATCTGTGAGTGGTCTCTCCATAGATAGCCACTCATCTTTCTTTAAACTTGAGTATAGGAATGAATGATCCCTCCCTCCCTCCCTCCCTCTCTCCCTCTTCATGGGAATGAGTGTCTGCTCTTGCATTGAGGGCTCCCCAGTTCTCAGCATCTCCAGCCCAACCTGTCACAAGCTGATCACACATTTGCAAACTTGGGATATATTCTGCTGAAGTTTTGGGATAATGAATTTCATCAACTATGGGACTAACTTTGTTCTGACAGGACACTCACTCACAATCTCTCCTCATCACACCCACATAGTGTAACAACTTTGTGTTTCCTCCACAATGTGCTCATTTCTGTCAGGGAACTGAAAGCCGGCCAGCCAGCCAACACTATTTTTCCTTGTTTCTCATTTTGTTCTTATATTCTGTCTCTCCCCCCCCCCCGCCTGGAAAACTTTCAGAGTTCACTCTGCCCCCTGAGTAAAGGTGTTATGCTTCCTTTTATTGTATATTTAGTGTGTGTGTGTGTGTGAGAGAGAGAGAGAGAGAGAGAGATTCATTATGAAATCAAAAGTCAGTCAACAACAGCAAACTTTGTATTTATTTGTCCATCCACGTATTTGCTTGTTTACTTACTTACTTACTTACTTACTCACTCACTCACTCACTCACCCACTTCATTTATTATTTATTTATTTATTTATTTGCAGTGGAAGACTTAATTCAGTAAGAATGATCAGAAGGGTAGGTAGGGTATCCTTGGGAAAAGAGTAAGATATCACGATGACTTTCCCTTCCAAGAGGGAGCTTTCTAGTAAGACGTGAAACCACAGTTTCAAGGGCCCGCTTTCCACAAGTCCTTTTCCAAGGTCAGGCATTTCTTAGGTAAGCAAGGGTCTCCATTCATTCCCTTTGAGGAACTCTCAGGCCCTGCCCTGACATTAACCTCTGACTCCTGCCTATTGTCAAGGCCAATGGGACACTCCTCAGCCCCTCCCTGACCTGAGGTGACCTGAGAAGCCACAGCCCACCCCAGTTCACAGGCCTCTCTTTATCTATCTATCTAACTAAGTAACTGTACAGCATAAAATGTGGAATCTCTTCTCAATGAAATGCTGTTGGCAGCCATTCGATGAATTTATTCTCATCTCAGATCCTGTCCAGCAGGGATGTCTTCTTTCCGTGTTTCTTCTTCTTTTGTATGTTGCAGTCAGTTCAGATGTGCTGGTATATGGTGAGAAAGAGAGAGAGAGAGAAATGGAATTGCTTTTTATTTATTTGAAGAGTTTTAATGATTTAATATTCAGCTATTTCCAGCCTTATTTACCAGCACATTTATTATTACCAGCGAGCACCTTCCTCTGAAAACATTGGAATCGCCCCCCATCTGTACATGTCATGCACGTGCGTGCATATGTGTGTGTGTGTGTGTGTGTGTGTGTGTGTGAGCGTGTGCGCATCCCATCTATCTATCTATCTATCTATCTATCTATCTATCTATCTATCTATCTATCTATCTATGTATCCCTTCATCAAATTCCATTTTAGGAGCTGCTATGCTGACCAGTGACATGGAGGCCACCATTTTCTTAGCCAGTGACAGTCAGGAGACAGAAAGAAGGAAAGAAAGGAAGAAAGGAAGAAAGAATCTACATTCCCAAAGAAAGAAAAAAATTAAGTAAATTTTAAAAAGTAAAAAAAAAATTAAGAAAGTAAGTAAATACATACATAAAAATAGACATAAAGAATGAATAAATGAATAAAACTAAATAATAATTGAAACATTCAATAAGTAAATGAGTCACGCTAAATCAGCAGATAAATAAACAGATATATGAAAGAAGATAAGGAAGTGAAGGAATGAATGAACAAGTAAGTAAGTAAGTAAGTAAGTAAATAACTAGGTGGGTCATTTTTTTTAAAGAAGTAAGTAAATGACATGGGCTGAACAGATAGTAAGTAAGTAAGTAAGTAAGCAAGCAAGCAAGCAAGCAATCGTGAAAAAAAAATGAGAGCCGGGCGATGGTGGCGCACGCCTTTAATCCCAGTACTCGGGAGGCAGAGGTAGGCGGATCTCTGTGAGTTCGAGACCAGCCTGGTCTACAGTGCTAGTTCCAGGACAGGCTCCAAAGCCACAGAGAAACCCTGTCTCGAAAAACCAAAAAAAAAAAAAAAAAAGAGAGAGAGAGACACATCCATTCAATCCATAAAAGACAAAACGTGGAAATAAACATGTAAACTGGTCGACCCACCCAAAGCAGGAGGGAGGTCTCTGTCCAGCAGGGCCGTCTTCTTTCCAAGTTGCAGTCAGTCAGATCTCTGGGCAAACAGAAAAAGAAAGCAATTGTTTTCTACTTGAACAGTTTTAATATTACTCAAATGAATTAATATTCAGCTATTTATTCCCAGCCTTATTTACAACTGGATGCCCACCGAGCACCTTCCTCTCATAGCTAGCCCCTTCTACCCCTGCCCCATCTGGACAGATAGACAGGATGTATGTATGTATGTATAAATAAATAAATAATAAAAAAGTAAAATAAAAATAAGTAAATAAATAAATTTAAAAAAAAGTGTTTGGTGAGTGGGGCGTGTTGGCATAGAGAACAAAAGAGATAAACTAACCACCAACACATTGAAGAATGACATCAGTCAATCAAGACATGGAAAAAGACAACTGGTCGACCCAAGTTCACAAGGCCAACTGGTCGACCCCGGTACTTAGGATTTTAAGGCCAAATATTTAATCGGACAACTGGTCGACCCGCTTCCAGTCCGTCAAAAAAAAGGAAGTGCACAGAGACAACTGGTCGACCCGTCAGGTCTAGGAAGATATAATATATATTATACATTAAAAAAAAAAAAAAAAAAAAAGAGTCCAGCGGGACATCTGGTCGACCCGCCGCATCCCCGGGGGAAAAAAATGGCCTCCCGCCCGGTGGGAGGGACTACTGGTCTACCCCGGTCCTTTGGAGAAGGAGGTGGAGAGGGGGGAAAAATAAGTGCGCCCAACCTCCGCCGCCTCCCCGACAGGCGCGCCGCGGCGCCACGGCGTGCGAGCGGAGGTCGGCGGCGAGAGGGGGCCCGGGGCGCCGCCAGACCCTCGCCCATCCTCCCCCGGGAAGAGGGATGGAGAGGGAAAGGCGCGCGCCCGGGAAAGAGGGGACACACCCGCGGGCCGCTGCGGTGCGGTGAGGCAAGCAGCGGGAGTGGACGGAGGAGAGCGAGAGCGGGAAGAGAGCCGCCGTCCGCCGTGAGCCGCCAGTGGCAGAGCCAGACACGGGTCCTCGGACGGGGCGAGGAGGGCCTCTCTCGACCTCTCTCTCACGACCGCCACGAGCGCCCGTGCGCACGCACACTTCCGTGCGCACAACACACGTGCGACCCGGGGAGCGCGCCTCCCGGCGAGAACTCGGGCGAGGCAGGCGAGCGGGCGGGCAGAGCCGCCGCCGCTGCTCTCTCACGTTAATGATCCTTCCGCAGGTTCACCTACGGAAACCTTGTTACGACTTTTACTTCCTCTAGATAGTCAAGTTGGTGAACAACCACAAATAAGCAAACAAATAGAGAGATAATAACAATAAAAATATTTGAGAGTTCAAATAATTGACTTCATCCACAATAAAAGAATATAAAAATAAAAATATCAAATGCACTTGAACACATTGGCACAGGAGAACGCTTGCTAAATAGAACCCCAGTAGCACAGACACTGAGAGAAAAAGAAAAAAAAGAAAAAAGAAAAAAAAAAGAAAAACAAAACAAAAAAAAAGAACAAAGAAAAAAACTAAAGAGAGAAAAAAAAGAAAAAAAAAGAAAAGAAGAAGAAGAAAAAAAAGAAAAAAAGAAAAAAAAGAAAAAAAAAAGAAAGAAAAAAGAAAAAAAAAGAAAAAAAAACAGACACTGAGAGAAACAATTAATAAGTGAGACCTCCTGAAACTGAAAAGCTTCTGTAAAGCAAAGAACATGGCCAACAAGACAAAACGACGGCCTTGCAGAATGGGAAAAGATCTTCACTAATCTCCAAAATACACAAAGAAGTCGAGAAATTGGTCATCCAAAGAACAAATAATCCAATTTTAAAAAATGGAGTACAGACCTAAACAGAGAACTCTCAACAGAGGGATCTAAAATGGTTGAAAGACACTTAAATGTATTTAGTGATTATATTTCTTTTCCCTTAGGGATAAAGAAATGGAGAAGTTCTTTGAAGCAGTAAGTCACAAAAACACCAGGCCGTTAAACTTCAGCTACAGGGAAACCCTGTCTCGTGGAAAAACAAAACAACAACAACAAAAAAAAAAAAATCCTGAAGCCAGTGATCATTGCAAACATCTGTATGTTCAGATACTGAGCCTGAGCAAGTTAGAGTGTCACAGATTTGCTGCAATTCATTGCAAATTTCATGTGGATCACAAATCCTGCTCAAGTTACAGCTGTTAATGTCAGTGTGAACCTTGACACCATCTCTACTGGATTCCTGTCAGCTGGGCTCCGGTCTGCTAGAAAAGCAGAAGAACTAAGGTACCGTAATTAACCTCTTCTGTGCCCCACCTGCAAGAACACTCTGTAAGCTACAGTTCTGAAAACAGCCTGGTCCTGGCATAAGAACAGACAGGAGGACCAATGGAACCGAATAGAAGACCCGGATATCGATCCACACATCTTCGAACACCTGATCTTTGATAAAGAAGTCAAAAATATCCAATAGAAAAAAAAAGAAAGCATGTGAGTTCAAGACCAGCCTGGTCTACAAGAGCTAGTTCCAGGACAGGCTCCAAAAAAAAAAAACTACAGAACAACCCTGTCTCGAAAAAAAAAAAGAAAGAAAGAAAGAAAGAAAGAAAGAAAGAAAGAAAGAAGAAAAAGAAAACAGTGCTGTCCTCGAAAATGCCCTCTCCCTTTGAACACGGCCCCTCCTTTGGGCTGAGTTTCCCACACAGCTCTGATGATGCAGGAGGATGCCGAGGGCCCAGTTGGTGCCTGTATCTGTGCCTTGGCAGCAGCTATTCATGTCTTGCCACTCAGAGTCAAATTCCCTTAAGTTTAGCCTTCCCTAAGTGCTTGTTCACTTCAGAAGACTCAACCCTCATCTTCCATGTCCTCCTGGCCTAATTTCTCATATTACTGTTTTACTGAGTATGAATCAGTAATATGAGATGTTCAGGAGAGGGAGGAAGGGTCATTCATGAAAAAAGTGAGTGTTCAACTAACTAACTCCCCATGGGTTCAGGAAGTAGTGAGAAGATATTAATGAAGCAGAGAGAAATTTCTGGTTTTGGAAGGAGGAAATCCTGAATGGCTCCCTCTGTGTCGGAGGAGAGACTCCTGGAAAGGAAACCTCAGGTTCTGGTTGGTCGGTCGGTCGGTCGGTCGGTCAGTTCGGGGAGAAATATCAGCAAGGAGGTAAAGGCCGTGCCTCACGACATCAGCAGTCCCTTCTCTGGAAATTCCACGGTATCCCAGAGAGCTCTCGGAATTTTGTGATGTCACTCGTGTCCTAGAAACGCCAACTGCCCTCAAGACACACTCTCTCGGTGCCTATAAGACTCGGTTCTAGACATGTTGTCTAGAGAATGGAGATCGTTCGTGGAGAGGCCAGAGGGAGGAAGAAGAAAGCTGGCCTCAGATCTCACAGGAAAACATGGAGAAATAATTAGTGGTCCTGGGGAAGACGAAGTGAGTTCACCACTAGCAGGGACTAGAGAGATTTCTGGATGTGATGGCTTTGAGACTTCCAGGGCTAGGGCTCAGGAACTGGGAGGTTTCTGGGATGAAACAGGTCTGTCTGTCTTGTTTCTCTGAGTTCCTAAAGGGCCAACCCACATCAAAGATTCACGATAGTTGATTTGACAAAGTCGGGAATTGACAAGGAGTGCGGAAGGAGTCAGTGAGATTTCAATACCAGCACTGACTGCACATCATCACCCCCGCCCCCGGTCCTTTTCGTTGTGTAGCAATAATAATAGAGAAAGGGGAGTAGTGCTCTGCCAAAGCCCGTATTTTACCATGCCTTATATCACAGCCATTAGCAGGGTTGAGGCATCAAGTGCTGCAGTCAGTCCGACTCCTGTGACCCCCCTAAGGTTTCTGGCTTCCCAGTTTTGAGTGACACCATGGTCTCCAGTTCAGCTTGAGAGCTCTTTAAGAGCCAATGGAGGAGAGAGTGGAAAGAGACTGCCATTTTTTTCTTTTTCCTTGTCTTTCTTTCTTTTGCTGTTTTGCTTTGTTTTTCAAGAAAGGGTTTCTTTGTGTATCTTGGGCTGTCCTAAAACTCACTCTGTAAATCAGGCCATCTTTGAATTCACAGAGATCTGTGTGTGTGCTGTGATTAAAGCCCGGCTGAGACTGCAATTTCTTGTTAGCTCTGGGTGTCCTGAGCTGTTAGTAAGTGACAATGGCTCTGTGTTGTGAATCTCTGTGAATCCAGACTATGTTATGTCCTTCAATGACATGAGTCTGAAGCATCAAGCACCCACCCACCCCTATACTCCCTGAGGCCTCTGAAGTCACACACAGCGCAGCCTCTATGGGTCTGAATAAGGCTTAGAAAGCTTTTCCCTGGTTCACCTGGTGCAGAGGAAACCAGGTAAGTTCTGAGAGACATGCACCACCTTCCTACAGAAAGAAGGGAGGACTGATTAGCTAATACCCACAGAGGGGGAAACTCAAGTCTGGTATTTCAGACAGAACCTGCTTGGACAAAGTCTCATCTGTCAGTCACTTCCTGAGGGAAGGAGGGAGGGAGGGAGGGAGGGAGGGAGGGAGGGAGGAAGGAAGGACCACAATTATCTCTCCTCTGTGTCCTTTTTACGCTCTTTCCATGCTCTGATGAATATTGTGATTCAAGTTGGCCATGTCCCCTTTTCCACAGCATGTGCACTGTGGCTCTAGATCAAGGAATCAGTTTGTTTGTGTGTTTTGCTCTATCTAGGAGAAGCACCATAGCAGTTGCATACTGACTGAGAAATTTGATTTTTAGGAAATGATTTTTCATATCTGTGAGTGGTCTCTCCATAGATAGCCACTCATCTTTCTTTAAACTTGAGTATAGGAATGAATGATCCCTCCCTCCCTCCCTCCCTCTCTCCCTCTTCATGGGAATGAGTGTCTGCTCTTGCATTGAGGGCTCCCCAGTTCTCAGCATCTCCAGCCCAACCTGTCACAAGCTGATCACACATTTGCAAACTTGGGATATATTCTGCTGAAGTTTTGGGATAATGAATTTCATCAACTATGGGACTAACTTTGTTCTGACAGGACACTCACTCACAATCTCTCCTCATCACACCCACATAGTGTAACAACTTTGTGTTTCCTCCACAATGTGCTCATTTCTGTCAGGGAACTGAAAGCCGGCCAGCCAGCCAACACTATTTTTCCTTGTTTCTCATTTTGTTCTTATATTCTGTCTCTCCCCCCCCCCCCGCCTGGAAAACTTTCAGAGTTCACTCTGCCCCCTGAGTAAAGGTGTTATGCTTCCTTTTATTGTATATTTAGTGTGTGTGTGTGTGTGTGTGTGTGTGTGTGAGAGAGAGAGAGAGAGAGAGAGAGAGAGAGAGATTCATTATGAAATCAAAAGTCAGTCAACAACAGCAAACTTTGTATTTATTTGTCCATCCACGTATTTGCTTGTTTACTTACTTACTTACTTACTCACTCACTCACTCACTCACCCACTTCATTTATTATTTATTTATTTGCAGTGGAAGACTTAATTCAGTAAGAATGATCAGAAGGGTAGGTAGGGTATCCTTGGGAAAAGAGTAAGATATCACGATGACTTTCCCTTCCAAGAGGGAGCTTTCTAGTAAGACGTGAAACCACAGTTTCAAGGGCCCGCTTTCCAC
Source organism: Microtus pennsylvanicus (assembly GCF_037038515.1). Classification (NCBI taxonomy): domain Eukaryota; kingdom Metazoa; phylum Chordata; class Mammalia; order Rodentia; family Cricetidae; genus Microtus; species Microtus pennsylvanicus. The sequence goes on along the minus strand of NW_027460892.1, from coordinate 50,958 downwards.
AAGTCCTTTTCCAAGGTCAGGCATTTCTTAGGTAAGCAAGGGTCTCCATTCATTCCCTTTGAGGAACTCTCAGGCCCTGCCCTGACATTAACCTCTGACTCCTGCCTATTGTCAAGGCCAATGGGACACTCCTCAGCCCCTCCCTGACCTGAGGTGACCTGAGAAGCCACAGCCCACCCCAGTTCACAGGCCTCTCTTTATCTATCTATCTAACTAAGTAACTGTACAGCATAAAATGTGGAATCTCTTCTCAATGAAATGCTGTTGGCAGCCATTCGATGAATTTATTCTCATCTCAGATCCTGTCCAGCAGGGATGTCTTCTTTCCGTGTTTCTTCTTCTTTTGTATGTTGCAGTCAGTTCAGATGTGCTGGTATATGGTGAGAAAGAGAGAGAGAGAGAAATGGAATTGCTTTTTATTTATTTGAAGAGTTTTAATGATTTAATATTCAGCTATTTCCAGCCTTATTTACCAGCACATTTATTATTACCAGCGAGCACCTTCCTCTGAAAACATTGGAATCGCCCCCCATCTGTACATGTCATGCACGTGCGTGCATATGTGTGTGTGTGTGTGTGTGTGTGTGTGTGTGTGAGCGTGTGCGCATCCCATCTATCTATCTATCTATCTATCTATCTATCTATCTATCTATCTATCTATCTATGTATCCCTTCATCAAATTCCATTTTAGGAGCTGCTATGCTGACCAGTGACATGGAGGCCACCATTTTCTTAGCCAGTGACAGTCAGGAGACAGAAAGAAGGAAAGAAAGGAAGAAAGGAAGAAAGAATCTACATTCCCAAAGAAAGAAAAAAATTAAGTAAATTTTAAAAAGTAAAAAAAAAATTAAGAAAGTAAGTAAATACATACATAAAAATAGACATAAAGAATGAATAAATGAATAAAACTAAATAATAATTGAAACATTCAATAAGTAAATGAGTCACGCTAAATCAGCAGATAAATAAACAGATATATGAAAGAAGATAAGGAAGTGAAGGAATGAATGAACAAGTAAGTAAGTAAGTAAGTAAATAACTAGGTGGGTCATTTTTTTTAAAGAAGTAAGTAAATGAGATGGGCTGAACAGATAGTAAGTAAGTAAGTAAGTAAGCAAGCAAGCAAGCAAGCAATCGTGAAAAAAAAATGAGAGCCGGGCGATGGTGGCGCACGCCTTTAATCCCAGTACTCGGGAGGCAGAGGTAGGCGGATCTCTGTGAGTTCGAGACCAGCCTGGTCTACAGTGCTAGTTCCAGGACAGGCTCCAAAGCCACAGAGAAACCCTGTCTCGAAAAACCAAAAAAAAAAAAAAAGAGAGAGAGAGACACATCCATTCAATCCATAAAAGACAAAACGTGGAAATAAACATGTAAACTGGTCGACCCACCCAAAGCAGGAGGGAGGTCTCTGTCCAGCAGGGCCGTCTTCTTTCCAAGTTGCAGTCAGTCAGATCTCTGGGCAAACAGAAAAAGAAAGCAATTGTTTTCTACTTGAACAGTTTTAATATTACTCAAATGAATTAATATTCAGCTATTTATTCCCAGCCTTATTTACAACTGGATGCCCACCGAGCACCTTCCTCTCATAGCTAGCCCCTTCTACCCCTGCCCCATCTGGACAGATAGACAGGATGTATGTATGTATGTATGTATAAATAAATAAATAATAAAAAAGTAAAATAAAAATAAGTAAATAAATAAATTTAAAAAAAAGTGTTTGGTGAGTGGGGCGTGTTGGCATAGAGAACAAAAGAGATAAACTAACCACCAACACATTGAAGAATGACATCAGTCAATCAAGACATGGAAAAAGACAACTGGTCGACCCAAGTTCACAAGGCCAACTGGTCGACCCCGGTACTTAGCATTTTAAGGCCAAATATTTAATCGGACAACTGGTCGACCCGCTTCCAGTCCGTCAAAAAAAAGGAAGTGCACAGAGACAACTGGTCGACCCGTCAGGTCTAGGAAGATATAATATATATTATACATTAAAAAAAAAAAAAAAAAAAAAAAAAGAGTCCAGCGGGACATCTGGTCGACCCGCCGCATCCCCGGGGGAAAAAAATGGCCTCCCGCCCGGTGGGAGGGACTACTGGTCTACCCCGGTCCTTTGGAGAAGGAGGTGGAGAGGGGGGAAAAAAAAGTGCGCCCAACCTCCGCCGCCTCCCCGACAGGCGCGCCGCGGCGCCACGGCGCGCGAGCGGAGGTCGGCGGCGAGAGGGGGCCCGGGGCGCCGCCAGACCCTCGCCCATCCTCCCCCGCGAAGAGGGATGGAGAGGGAAAGGCGCGCGCCCGGGAAAGAGGGGACACGCCCGCGGGCCGCTGCGGTGCGGTGAGGCAAGCAGCGGGAGTGGACGGAGGAGAGCGAGAGCGGGAAGAGAGCCGCCGTCCGCCGTGAGCCGCCAGTGGCAGAGCCAGACACGGGTCCTCGGACGGGGCGAGGAGGGCGGGCGAGCCGGCGCCCGTCCCCCTTCCCCCTCTCTCGACCTCTCTCTCACGACCGCCACGAGCGCCCGTGCGCACGCACACTTCCGTGCGCACAACACACGTGCGACCCGGGGAGCGCGCCTCCCGGCGAGAACTCGGGCGAGGCAGGCGAGCGGGCGGGCAGAGCCGCCGCCGCTGCTCTCTCACGTTAATGATCCTTCCGCAGGTTCACCTACGGAAACCTTGTTACGACTTTTACTTCCTCTAGATAGTCAAGTTGGTGAACAACCACAAATAAGCAAACAAATAGAGAGATAATAACAATAAAAATATTTGAGAGTTCAAATAATTGACTTCATCCACAATAAAAGAATATAAAAATAAAAATATCAAATGCACTTGAACACATTGGCACAGGAGAAGGCTTGCTAAATAGAACCCCAGTAGCACAGACACTGAGAGAAAAAGAAAAAAAAGAAAAAAGAAAAAAAAAAGAAAAACAAAACAAAAAAAAAGAACAAAGAAAAAAACTAAAGAGAGAAAAAAAAGAAAAAAAAAGAAAAGAAGAAGAAGAAAAAAAAGAAAAAAAGAAAAAAAGAAAAAAAAGAAAAAAAAAGAAAGAAAAAAGAAAAAAAAAGAAAAAAAAACAGACACTGAGAGAAACAATTAATAAGTGAGACCTCCTGAAACTGAAAAGCTTCTGTAAAGCAAAGAACATGGCCAACAAGACAAAACGACGGCCTTACAGAATGGGAAAAGATCTTCACTAATCTCCAAAATACACAAAGAAGTCGAGAAATTGGTCATCCAAAGAACAAATAATCCAATTTTAAAAAATGGAGTACAGACCTAAACAGAGAACTCTCAACAGAGGGATCTAAAATGGTTGAAAGACACTTAAATGTATTTAGTGATTATATTTCTTTTCCCTTAGGGATAAAGAAATGGAGAAGTTCTTTGAAGCAGTAAGTCACAAAAACACCAGGCCGTTAAACTTCAGCTACAGGGAAACCCTGTCTCGTGGAAAAACAAAACAACAACAACAACAAAAAAAAAAAATCCTGAAGCCAGTGATCATTGCAAACATCTGTATGTTCAGATACTGAGCCTGAGCAAGTTAGAGTGTCACAGATTTGCTGCAATTCATTGCAAATTTCATGTGGATCACAAATCCTGCTCAAGTTACAGCTGTTAGTGTCAGTGTGAACCTTGACACCATCTCTACTGGATTCCTGTCAGCTGGGCTCCGGTCTGCTAGAAAAGCAGAAGAACTAAGGTACCGTAATTAACCTCTTCTGTGCCCCACCTGCAAGAACACTCTGTAAGCTACAGTTCTGAAAACAGCCTGGTCCTGGCATAAGAACAGACAGGAGGACCAATGGAACCGAATAGAAGACCCGGATATCGATCCACACATCTTCGAACACCTGATCTTTGATAAAGAAGTCAAAAATATCCAATAGAAAAAAAAAGAAAGCATGTGAGTTCAAGACCAGCCTGGTCTACAAGAGCTAGTTCCAGGACAGGCTCCAAAAAAAAAAAACTACAGAACAACCCTGTCTCGAAAAAAAAAAAGAAAGAAAGAAAGAAAGAAAGAAAGAAGAAAAAGAAAACAGTGCTGTCCTCGAAAATGCCCTCTCCCTTTGAACACGGCCCCTCCTTTGGGCTGAGTTTCCCACACAGCTCTGATGATGCAGGAGGATGCCGAGGGCCCAGTTGGTGCCTGTATCTGTGCCTTGGCAGCAGCTATTCATGTCTTGCCACTCAGAGTCAAATTCCCTTAAGTTTAGCCTTCCCTAAGTGCTTGTTCACTTCAGAAGACTCAACCCTCATCTTCCATGTCCTCCTGGCCTAATTTCTCATATTACTGTTTTACTGAGTATGAATCAGTAATATGAGATGTTCAGGAGAGGGAGGAAGGGTCATTCATGAAAAAAGTGAGTGTTCAACTAACTAACTCCCCATGGGTTCAGGAAGTAGTGAGAAGATATTAATGAAGCAGAGAGAAATTTCTGGTTTTGGAAGGAGGAAATCCTGAATGGCTCCCTCTGTGTCGGAGGAGAGACTCCTGGAAAGGAAACCTCAGGTTCCGGTTGGTCGGTCGGTCGGTCGGTCGGTCAGTTCGGGGAGAAATATCAGCAAGGAGGTAAAGGCCGTGCCTCACGACATCAGCAGTCCCTTCTCTGGAAATTCCACGGTATCCCAGAGAGCTCTCGGAATTTTGTGATGTCTCTCGTGTCCTAGAAACGCCAACTGCCCTCAAGACACACTCTCTCGGTGCCTATAAGACTCGGTTCTAGACATGTTGTCTAGAGAATGGAGATCGTTCGTGGAGAGGCCAGAGGGAGGAAGAAGAAAGCTGGCCTCAGATCTCACAGGAAAACATGGAGAAATAATTAGTGGTCCTGGGGAAGACGAAGTGAGTTCACCACTAGCAGGGACTAGAGAGATTTCTGGATGTGATGGCTTTGAGACTTCCAGGGCTAGGGCTCAGGAACTGGGAGGTTTCTGGGATGAAACAGGTCTGTCTGTCTTGTTTCTCTGAGTTCCTAAAGGGCCAACCCACATCAAAGATTCACGATAGTTGATTTGACAAAGTCGGGAATTGACAAGGAGTGCGGAAGGAGTCAGTGAGATTTCAATACCAGCACTGACTGCACATCATCACCCCCCCCCCGGTCCTTTTCGTTGTGTAGCAATAATAATAGAGAAAGGGGAGTAGTGCTCTGCCAAAGCCCGTATTTTACCATGCCTTATATCACAGCCATTAGCAGGGTTGAGGCATCAAGTGCTGCAGTCAGTCCGACTCCTGTGACCCCCCTAAGGTTTCTGGCTTCCCAGTTTTGAGTGACACCATGGTCTCCAGTTCAGCTTGAGAGCTCTTTAAGAGCCAATGGAGGAGAGAGTGGAAAGAGACTGCCATTTTTTTCTTTTTCCTTGTCTTTCTTTCTTTTGCTGTTTTGCTTTGTTTTTCAAGAAAGGGTTTCTTTGTGTATCTTGGGCTGTCCTAAAACTCACTCTGTAAATCAGGCCATCTTTGAATTCACAGAGATCTGTGTGTGTGCTGTGATTAAAGCCCGGCTGAGACTGCAATTTCTTGTTAGCTCTGGGTGTCCTGAGCTGTTAGTAAGTGACAATGGCTCTGTGTTGTGAATCTCTGTGAATCCAGACTATGTTATGTCCTTCAATGACATGAGTCTGAAGCATCAAGCACCCACCCACCCCTATACTCCCTGAGGTCTCTGAAGTCACACACAGCGCAGCCTCTATGGGTCTGAATAAGGCTTAGAAAGCTTTTCCCTGGTTCACCTGGTGCAGAGGAAACCAGGTAAGTTCTGAGAGACATGCACCACCTTCCTACAGAAAGAAGGGAGGACTGATTAGCTAATACCCACAGAGGGGGAAACTCAAGTCTGGTATTTCAGACAGAACCTGCTTGGACAAAGTCTCATCTGTCAGTCACTTCCTGAGGGAAGGAGGGAGGGAGGGAGGGAGGGAGGGAGGGAGGGAGGGAGGGAGGGAGGGAGGGAGGAAGGAAGGACCACAATTATCTCTCCTCTGTGTCCTTTTTACGCTCTTTCCATGCTCTGATGAATATTGTGATTCAAGTTGGCCATGTCCCCTTTTCCACAGCATGTGCACTGTGGCTCTAGATCAAGGAATCAGTTTGTTTGTGTGTTTTGCTCTATCTAGGAGAAGCACCATAGCAGTTGCATACTGACTGAGAAATTTGATTTTTAGGAAATGATTTTTCATATCTGTGAGTGGTCTCTCCATAGATAGCCACTCATCTTTCTTTAAACTTGAGTATAGGAATGAATGATCCCTCCCTCCCTCCCTCCCTCTCTCCCTCTTCATGGGAATGAGTGTCTGCTCTTGCATTGAGGGCTCCCCAGTTCTCAGCATCTCCAGCCCAACCTGTCACAAGCTGATCACACATTTGCAAACTTGGGATATATTCTGCTGAAGTTTTGGGATAATGAATTTCATCAACTATGGGACTAACTTTGTTCTGACAGGACACTCACTCACAATCTCTCCTCATCACACCCACATAGTGTAACAACTTTGTGTTTCCTCCACAATGTGCTCATTTCTGTCAGGGAACTGAAAGCCGGCCAGCCAGCCAACACTATTTTTCCTTGTTTCTCATTTTGTTCTTATATTCTGTCTCTCCCCCCCCCCCGCCTGGAAAACTTTCAGAGTTCACTCTGCCCCCTGAGTAAAGGTGTTATGCTTCCTTTTATTGTATATTTAGTGTGTGTGTGTGTGTGTGTGTGTGAGAGAGAGAGAGAGAGAGAGAGAGAGAGATTCATTATGAAATCAAAAGTCAGTCAACAACAGCAAACTTTGTATTTATTTGTCCATCCACGTATTTGCTTGTTTACTTACTTACTTACTTACTCACTCACTCACTCACTCACCCACTTCATTTATTATTTATTTATTTGCAGTGGAAGACTTAATTCAGTAAGAATGATCAGAAGGGTAGGTAGGGTATCCTTGGGAAAAGAGTAAGATATCACGATGACTTTCCCTTCCAAGAGGGAGCTTTCTAGTAAGACGTGAAACCACAGTTTCAAGGGCCCGCTTTCCACAAGTCCTTTTCCAAGGTCAGGCATTTCTTAGGTAAGCAAGGGTCTCCATTCATTCCCTTTGAGGAACTCTCAGGCCCTGCCCTGACATTAACCTCTGACTCCTGCCTATTGTCAAGGCCAATGGGACACTCCTCAGCCCCTCCCTGACCTGAGGTGACCTGAGAAGCCACAGCCCACCCCAGTTCACAGGCCTCTCTTTATCTATCTATCTAACTAAGTAACTGTACAGCATAAAATGTGGAATCTCTTCTCAATGAAATGCTGTTGGCAGCCATTCGATGAATTTATTCTCATCTCAGATCCTGTCCAGCAGGGATGTCTTCTTTCCGTGTTTCTTCTTCTTTTGTATGTTGCAGTCAGTTCAGATGTGCTGGTATATGGTGAGAAAGAGAGAGAGAGAGAAATGGAATTGCTTTTTATTTATTTGAAGAGTTTTAATGATTTAATATTCAGCTATTTCCAGCCTTATTTACCAGCACATTTATTATTACCAGCGAGCACCTTCCTCTGAAAACATTGGAATCGCCCCCCATCTGTACATGTCATGCACGTGCGTGCATATGTGTGTGTGTGTGTGTGTGTGTGTGTGTGAGCGTGTGCGCATCCCATCTATCTATCTATCTATCTATCTATCTATCTATCTATCTATCTATCTATCTATCTATGTATCCCTTCATCAAATTCCATTTTAGGAGCTGCTATGCTGACCAGTGACATGGAGGCCACCATTTTCTTAGCCAGTGACAGTCAGGAGACAGAAAGAAGGAAAGAAAGGAAGAAAGGAAGAAAGAATCTACATTCCCAAAGAAAGAAAAAAATTAAGTAAATTTTAAAAAGTAAAAAAAAAATTAAGAAAGTAAGTAAATACATACATAAAAATAGACATAAAGAATGAATAAATGAATAAAACTAAATAATAATTGAAACATTCAATAAGTAAATGAGTCACGCTAAATCAGCAGATAAATAAACAGATATATGAAAGAAGATAAGGAAGTGAAGGAATGAATGAACAAGTAAGTAAGTAAGTAAGTAAGTAAATAACTAGGTGGGTCATTTTTTTTAAAGAAGTAAGTAAATGAGATGGGCTGAACAGATAGTAAGTAAGTAAGTAAGTAAGCAAGCAAGCAAGCAAGCAATCGTGAAAAAAAAATGAGAGCCGGGCGATGGTGGCGCACGCCTTTAATCCCAGTACTCGGGAGGCAGAGGTAGGCGGATCTCTGTGAGTTCGAGACCAGCCTGGTCTACAGTGCTAGTTCCAGGACAGGCTCCAAAGCCACAGAGAAACCCTGTCTCGAAAAACCAAAAAAAAAAAAAAGAGAGAGAGAGACACATCCATTCAATCCATAAAAGACAAAACGTGGAAATAAACATGTAAACTGGTCGACCCACCCAAAGCAGGAGGGAGGTCTCTGTCCAGCAGGGCCGTCTTCTTTCCAAGTTGCAGTCAGTCAGATCTCTGGGCAAACAGAAAAAGAAAGCAATTGTTTTCTACTTGAACAGTTTTAATATTACTCAAATGAATTAATATTCAGCTATTTATTCCCAGCCTTATTTACAACTGGATGCCCACCGAGCACCTTCCTCTCATAGCTAGCCCCTTCTACCCCTGCCCCATCTGGACAGATAGACAGGATGTATGTATGTATGTATGTATAAATAAATAAATAATAAAAAAGTAAAATAAAAATAAGTAAATAAATAAATTTAAAAAAAAGTGTTTGGTGAGTGGGGCGTGTTGGCATAGAGAACAAAAGAGATAAACTAACCACCAACACATTGAAGAATGACATCAGTCAATCAAGACATGGAAAAAGACAACTGGTCGACCCAAGTTCACAAGGCCAACTGGTCGACCCCGGTACTTAGCATTTTAAGGCCAAATATTTAATCGGACAACTGGTCGACCCGCTTCCAGTCCGTCAAAAAAAAGGAAGTGCACAGAGACAACTGGTCGACCCGTCAGGTCTAGGAAGATATAATATATATTATACATTAAAAAAAAAAAAAAAAAAAAAAGAGTCCAGCGGGACATCTGGTCGACCCGCCGCATCCCCGGGGGAAAAAAATGGCCTCCCGCCCGGTGGGAGGGACTACTGGTCTACCCCGGTCCTTTGGAGAAGGAGGTGGAGAGGGGGGAAAAAAAGTGCGCCCAACCTCCGCCGCCTCCCCGACAGGCGCGCCGCGGCGCCACGGCGCGCGAGCGGAGGTCGGCGGCGAGAGGGGGCCCGGGGCGCCGCCAGACCCTCGCCCATCCTCCCCCACGAAGAGGGATGGAGAGGGAAAGGCGCGCGCCCGGGAAAGAGGGGACACACCCGCGGGCCGCTGCGGTGCGGTGAGGCAAGCAGCGGGAGTGGACGGAGGAGAGCGAGAGCGGGAAGAGAGCCGCCGTCCGCCGTGAGCCGCCAGTGGCAGAGCCAGACACGGGTCCTCGGACGGGGCGAGGAGGGCGGGCGAGCCGGCGCCCGTCCCCCTTCCCCCTCTCTCGACCTCTCTCTCACGACCGCCACGAGCGCCCGTGCGCACGCACACTTCCGTGCGCACAACACACGTGCGACCCGGGGAGCGCGCCTCCCGGCGAGAACTCGGGCGAGGCAGGCGAGCGGGCGGGCAGAGCCGCCGCCGCTGCTCTCTCACGTTAATGATCCTTCCGCAGGTTCACCTACGGAAACCTTGTTACGACTTTTACTTCCTCTAGATAGTCAAGTTGGTGAACAACCACAAATAAGCAAACAAATAGAGAGATAATAACAATAAAAATATTTGAGAGTTCAAATAATTGACTTCATCCACAATAAAAGAATATAAAAATAAAAATATCAAATGCACTTGAACACATTGGCACAGGAGAAGGCTTGCTAAATAGAACCCCAGTAGCACAGACACTGAGAGAAAAAGAAAAAAAAGAAAAAAGAAAAAAAAAAGAAAAACAAAACAAAAAAAAAGAACAAAGAAAAAAACTAAAGAGAGAAAAAAAAGAAAAAAAAAGAAAAGAAGAAGAAGAAAAAAAAGAAAAAAAGAAAAAAAGAAAAAAAAAAAAAGAAAGAAAAAAGAAAAAAAAAGAAAAAAAAAACAGACACTGAGAGAAACAATTAATAAGTGAGACCTCCTGAAACTGAAAAGCTTCTGTAAAGCAAAGAACATGGCCAACAAGACAAAACGACGGCCTTACAGAATGGGAAAAGATCTTCACTAATCTCCAAAATACACAAAGAAGTCGAGAAATTGGTCATCCAAAGAACAAATAATCCAATTTTAAAAAATGGAGTACAGACCTAAACAGAGAACTCTCAACAGAGGGATCTAAAATGGTTGAAAGACACTTAAATGTATTTAGTGATTATATTTCTTTTCCCTTAGGGATAAAGAAATGGAGAAGTTCTTTGAAGCAGTAAGTCACAAAAACACCAGGCCGTTAAACTTCAGCTACAGGGAAACCCTGTCTCGTGGAAAAACAAAACAACAACAACAAAAAAAAAAAAATCCTGAAGCCAGTGATCATTGCAAACATCTGTATGTTCAGATACTGAGCCTGAGCAAGTTAGAGTGTCACAGATTTGCTGCAATTCATTGCAAATTTCATGTGGATCACAAATCCTGCTCAAGTTACAGCTGTTAGTGTCAGTGTGAACCTTGACACCATCTCTACTGGATTCCTGTCAGCTGGGCTCCGGTCTGCTAGAAAAGCAGAAGAACTAAGGTACCGTAATTAACCTCTTCTGTGCCCCACCTGCAAGAACACTCTGTAAGCTACAGTTCTGAAAACAGCCTGGTCCTGGCATAAGAACAGACAGGAGGACCAATGGAACCGAATAGAAGACCCGGATATCGATCCACACATCTTCGAACACCTGATCTTTGAAAAAAGGAGTCAAAAATATCCAATAGAAAAAAAAAGAAAGCATGTGAGTTCAAGACCAGCCTGGTCTACAAGAGCTAGTTCCAGGACAGGCTCCAAAAAAAAAAAACTACAGAACAACCCTGTCTCGAAAAAAAAAAAGAAAGAAAGAAAGAAAGAAAGAAAGAAGAAAAAGAAAACAGTGCTGTCCTCGAAAATGCCCTCTCCCTTTGAACACGGCCCCTCCTTTGGGCTGAGTTTCCCACACAGCTCTGATGATGCAGGAGGATGCCGAGGGCCCAGTTGGTGCCTGTATCTGTGCCTTGGCAGCAGCTATTCATGTCTTGCCACTCAGAGTCAAATTCCCTTAAGTTTAGCCTTCCCTAAGTGCTTGTTCACTTCAGAAGACTCAACCCTCATCTTCCATGTCCTCCTGGCCTAATTTCTCATATTACTGTTTTACTGAGTATGAATCAGTAATATGAGATGTTCAGGAGAGGGAGGAAGGGTCATTCATGAAAAAAGTGAGTGTTCAACTAACTAACTCCCCATGGGTTCAGGAAGTAGTGAGAAGATATTAATGAAGCAGAGAGAAATTTCTGGTTTTGGAAGGAGGAAATCCTGAATGGCTCCCTCTGTGTCGGAGGAGAGACTCCTGGAAAGGAAACCTCAGGTTCCGGTTGGTCGGTCGGTCGGTCGGTCGGTCAGTTCGGGGAGAAATATCAGCAAGGAGGTAAAGGCCGTGCCTCACGACATCAGCAGTCCCTTCTCTGGAAATTCCACGGTATCCCAGAGAGCTCTCGGAATTTTGTGATGTCTCTCGTGTCCTAGAAACGCCAACTGCCCTCAAGACACACTCTCTCGGTGCCTATAAGACTCGGTTCTAGACATGTTGTCTAGAGAATGGAGATCGTTCGTGGAGAGGCCAGAGGGAGGAAGAAGAAAGCTGGCCTCAGATCTCACAGGAAAACATGGAGAAATAATTAGTGGTCCTGGGGAAGACGAAGTGAGTTCACCACTAGCAGGGACTAGAGAGATTTCTGGATGTGATGGCTTTGAGACTTCCAGGGCTAGGGCTCAGGAACTGGGAGGTTTCTGGGATGAAACAGGTCTGTCTGTCTTGTTTCTCTGAGTTCCTAAAGGGCCAACCCACATCAAAGATTCACGATAGTTGATTTGACAAAGTCGGGAATTGACAAGGAGTGCGGAAGGAGTCAGTGAGATTTCAATACCAGCACTGACTGCACATCATCACCCCCCCCCCGGTCCTTTTCGTTGTGTAGCAATAATAATAGAGAAAGGGGAGTAGTGCTCTGCCAAAGCCCGTATTTTACCATGCCTTATATCACAGCCATTAGCAGGGTTGAGGCATCAAGTGCTGCAGTCAGTCCGACTCTTGTGACCCCCCTAAGGTTTCTGGCTTCCCAGTTTTGAGTGACACCATGGTCTCCAGTTCAGCTTGAGAGCTCTTTAAGAGCCAATGGAGGAGAGAGTGGAAAGAGACTGCCATTTTTTTCTTTTTCCTTGTCTTTCTTTCTTTTGCTGTTTTGCTTTGTTTTTCAAGAAAGGGTTTCTTTGTGTATCTTGGGCTGTCCTAAAACTCACTCTGTAAATCAGGCCATCTTTGAATTCACAGAGATCTGTGTGTGTGCTGTGATTAAAGCCCGGCTGAGACTGCAATTTCTTGTTAGCTCTGGGTGTCCTGAGCTGTTAGTAAGTGACAATGGCTCTGTGTTGTGAATCTCTGTGAATCCAGACTATGTTATGTCCTTCAATGACATGAGTCTGAAGCATCAAGCACCCACCCACCCCTATACTCCCTGAGGTCTCTGAAGTCACACACAGCGCAGCCTCTATGGGTCTGAATAAGGCTTAGAAAGCTTTTCCCTGGTTCACCTGGTGCAGAGGAAACCAGGTAAGTTCTGAGAGACATGCACCACCTTCCTACAGAAAGAAGGGAGGACTGATTAGCTAATACCCACAGAGGGGGAAACTCAAGTCTGGTATTTCAGACAGAACCTGCTTGGACAAAGTCTCATCTGTCAGTCACTTCCTGAGGGAAGGAGGGAGGGAGGGAGGGAGGGAGGGAGGGAGGGAGGAAGGAAGGACCACAATTATCTCTCCTCTGTGTCCTTTTTACGCTCTTTCCATGCTCTGATGAATATTGTGATTCAAGTTGGCCATGTCCCCTTTTCCACAGCATGTGCACTGTGGCTCTAGATCAAGGAATCAGTTTGTTTGTGTGTTTTGCTCTATCTAGGAGAAGCACCATAGCAGTTGCATACTGACTGAGAAATTTGATTTTTAGGAAATGATTTTTCATATCTGTGAGTGGTCTCTCCATAGATAGCCACTCATCTTTCTTTAAACTTGAGTATAGGAATGAATGATCCCTCCCTCCCTCCCTCTCTCCCTCTTCATGGGAATGAGTGTCTGCTCTTGCATTGAGGGCTCCCCAGTTCTCAGCATCTCCAGCCCAACCTGTCACAAGCTGATCACACATTTGCAAACTTGGGATATATTCTGCTGAAGTTTTGGGATAATGAATTTCATCAACTATGGGACTAACTTTGTTCTGACAGGACACTCACTCACAATCTCTCCTCATCACACCCACATAGTGTAACAACTTTGTGTTTCCTCCACAATGTGCTCATTTCTGTCAGGGAACTGAAAGCCGGCCAGCCAGCCAACACTATTTTTCCTTGTTTCTCATTTTGTTCTTATATTCTGTCTCTCCCCCCCCCCCGCCTGGAAAACTTTCAGAGTTCACTCTGCCCCCTGAGTAAAGGTGTTATGCTTCCTTTTATTGTATATTTAGTGTGTGTGTGTGTGTGTGTGTGTGTGAGAGAGAGAGAGAGAGAGAGAGAGAGAGAGAGAGATTCATTATGAAATCAAAAGTCAGTCAACAACAGCAAACTTTGTATTTATTTGTCCATCCACGTATTTGCTTGTTTACTTACTTACTTACTTACTCACTCACTCACTCACTCACCCACTTCATTTATTATTTATTTATTTGCAGTGGAAGACTTAATTCAGTAAGAATGATCAGAAGGGTAGGTAGGGTATCCTTGGGAAAAGAGTAAGATATCACGATGACTTTCCCTTCCAAGAGGGAGCTTTCTAGTAAGACGTGAAACCACAGTTTCAAGGGCCCGCTTTCCACAAGTCCTTTTCCAAGGTCAGGCATTTCTTAGGTAAGCAAGGGTCTCCATTCATTCCCTTTGAGGAACTCTCAGGCCCTGCCCTGACATTAACCTCTGACTCCTGCCTATTGTCAAGGCCAATGGGACACTCCTCAGCCCCTCCCTGACCTGAGGTGACCTGAGAAGCCACAGCCCACCCCAGTTCACAGGCCTCTCTTTATCTATCTATCTAACTAAGTAACTGTACAGCATAAAATGTGGAATCTCTTCTCAATGAAATGCTGTTGGCAGCCATTCGATGAATTTATTCTCATCTCAGATCCTGTCCAGCAGGGATGTCTTCTTTCCGTGTTTCTTCTTCTTTTGTATGTTGCAGTCAGTTCAGATGTGCTGGTATATGGTGAGAAAGAGAGAGAGAGAGAAATGGAATTGCTTTTTATTTATTTGAAGAGTTTTAATGATTTAATATTCAGCTATTTCCAGCCTTATTTACCAGCACATTTATTATTACCAGCGAGCACCTTCCTCTGAAAACATTGGAATCGCCCCCCATCTGTACATGTCATGCACGTGCGTGCATATGTGTGTGTGTGTGTGTGTGTGTGTGTGTGTGTGTGTGTGTGAGCGTGTGCGCATCCCATCTATCTATCTATCTATCTATCTATCTATCTATCTATCTATCTATCTATCTATCTATCTATCTATCTATGTATCCCTTCATCAAATTCCATTTTAGGAGCTGCTATGCTGACCAGTGACATGGAGGCCACCATTTTCTTAGCCAGTGACAGTCAGGAGACAGAAAGAAGGAAAGAAAGGAAGAAAGGAAGAAAGAATCTACATTCCCAAAGAAAGAAAAAAATTAAGTAAATTTTAAAAAGTAAAAAAAAAATTAAGAAAGTAAGTAAATACATACATAAAAATAGACATAAAGAATGAATAAATGAATAAAACTAAATAATAATTGAAACATTCAATAAGTAAATGAGTCACGCTAAATCAGCAGATAAATAAACAGATATATGAAAGAAGATAAGGAAGTGAAGGAATGAATGAACAAGTAAGTAAGTAAGTAAGTAAGTAAATAACTAGGTGGGTCATTTTTTTTAAAGAAGTAAGTAAATGAGATGGGCTGAACAGATAGTAAGTAAGTAAGTAAGTAAGCAAGCAAGCAAGCAAGCAATCGTGAAAAAAAAATGAGAGCCGGGCGATGGTGGCGCACGCCTTTAATCCCAGTACTCGGGAGGCAGAGGTAGGCGCATCTCTGTGAGTTCGAGACCAGCCTGGTCTACAGTGCTAGTTCCAGGACAGGCTCCAAAGCCACAGAGAAACCCTGTCTCGAAAAACCAAAAAAAAAAAAAAAAGAGAGAGAGAGACACATCCATTCAATCCATAAAAGACAAAACGTGGAAATAAACATGTAAACTGGTCGACCCACCCAAAGCAGGAGGGAGGTCTCTGTCCAGCAGGGCCGTCTTCTTTCCAAGTTGCAGTCAGTCAGATCTCTGGGCAAACAGAAAAAGAAAGCAATTGTTTTCTACTTGAACAGTTTTAATATTACTCAAATGAATTAATATTCAGCTATTTATTCCCAGCCTTATTTACAACTGGATGCCCACCGAGCACCTTCCTCTCATAGCTAGCCCCTTCTACCCCTGCCCCATCTGGACAGATAGACAGGATGTATGTATGTATGTATGTATAAATAAATAAATAATAAAAAAGTAAAATAAAAATAAGTAAATAAATAAATTTAAAAAAAAGTGTTTGGTGAGTGGGGCGTGTTGGCATAGAGAACAAAAGAGATAAACTAACCACCAACACATTGAAGAATGACATCAGTCAATCAAGACATGGAAAAAGACAACTGGTCGACCCAAGTTCACAAGGCCAACTGGTCGACCCCGGTACTTAGCATTTTAAGGCCAAATATTTAATCGGACAACTGGTCGACCCGCTTCCAGTCCGTCAAAAAAAAGGAAGTGCACAGAGACAACTGGTCGACCCGTCAGGTCTAGGAAGATATAATATATATTATACATTAAAAAAAAAAAAAAAAAAAAAAGAGTCCAGCGGGACATCTGGTCGACCCGCCGCATCCCCGGGGGAAAAAAATGGCCTCCCGCCCGGTGGGAGGGACTACTGGTCTACCCCGGTCCTTTGGAGAAGGAGGTGGAGAGGGGGGAAAAAAAAGTGCGCCCAACCTCCGCCGCCTCCCCGACAGGCGCGCCGCGGCGCCACGGCGCGCGAGCGGAGGTCGGCGGCGAGAGGGGGCCCGGGGCGCCGCCAGACCCACGCCCATCCTCCCCCGCGAAGAGGGATGGAGAGGGAAAGGCGCGCGCCCGGGAAAGAGGGGACACACCCGCGGGCCGCTGCGGTGCGGTGAGGCAAGCAGCGGGAGTGGACGGAGGAGAGCGAGAGCGGGAAGAGAGCCGCCGTCCGCCGTGAGCTGCCAGTGGCAGAGCCAGACACGGGTCCTCGGACGGGGCGAGGAGGGCGGGCGAGCCGGCGCCCGTCCCCCTTCCCCCTCTCTCGACCTCTCTCTCACGACCGCCACGAGCGCCCGTGCGCACGCACACTTCCGTGCGCACAACACACGTGCGACCCGGGGAGCGCGCCTCCCGGCGAGAACTCGGGCGAGGCAGGCGAGCGGGCAGGCAGAGCCGCCGCCGCCGCTCTCTCACGTTAATGATCCTTCCGCAGGTTCACCTACGGAAACCTTGTTACGACTTTTACTTCCTCTAGATAGTCAAGTTGGTGAACAACCACAAATAAGCAAACAAATAGAGAGATAATAACAATAAAAATATTTGAGAGTTCAAATAATTGACTTCATCCACAATAAAAGAATATAAAAATAAAAATATCAAATGCACTTGAACACATTGGCACAGGAGAACGCTTGCTAAATAGAACCCCAGTAGCACAGACACTGAGAGAAAAAGAAAAAAAAGAAAAAAGAAAAAAAAAAGAAAAACAAAACAAAAAAAAAGAACAAAGAAAAAAACTAAAGAGAGAAAAAAAGAAAAAAAAAGAAAAGAAGAAGAAAAAAAAGAAAAAAAGAAAAAAAGAAAAAAAAGAAAAAAAAAAGAAAGAAAAAAGAAAAAAAAAGAAAAAAAAACAGACACTGAGAGAAACAATTAATAAGTGAGACCTCCTGAAACTGAAAAGCTTCTGTAAAGCAAAGAACATGGCCAACAAGACAAAGCGACGGCCTTACAGAATGGGAAAAGATCTTCACTAATCTCCAAAATACACAAAGAAGTCGATAAATTGGTCATCCAAAGAACAAATAATCCAATTTTAAAAAATGGAGTACAGACCTAAACAGAGAACTCTCAACAGAGGGATCTAAAATGGTTGAAAGACACTTAAATGTATTTAGTGATTATATTTCTTTTCCCTTAGGGATAAAGAAATGGAGAAGTTCTTTGAAGCAGTAAGTCACAAAAACACCAGGCCGTTAAACTTCAGCTACAGGGAAACCCTGTCTCGTGGAAAAACAAAACAACAACAACAACAACAAAAAAAAAATCCTGAAGCCAGTGATCATTGCAAACATCTGTATGTTCAGATACTGAGCCTGAGCAAGTTAGAGTGTCACAGATTTGCTGCAATTCATTGCAAATTTCATGTGGATCACAAATCCTGCTCAAGTTACAGCTGTTAGTGTCAGTGTGAACCTTGACACCATCTCTACTGGATTCCTGTCAGCTGGGCTCCGGTCTGCTAGAAAAGCAGAAGAACTAAGGTACCGTAATTAACCTCTTCTGTGCCCCACCTGCAAGAACACTCTGTAAGCTACAGTTCTGAAAACAGCCTGGTCCTGGCATAAGAACAGACAGGAGGACCAATGGAACCGAATAGAAGACCCGGATATCGATCCACACATCTTCGAACACCTGATCTTTGATAAAGAAGTCAAAAATATCCAATAGAAAAAAAAAAGAAAGCATGTGAGTTCAAGACCAGCCTGGTCTACAAGAGCTAGTTCCAGGACAGGCTCCAAAAAAAAAAAAAACTACAGAACAACCCTGTCTCGAAAAAAAAAAAGAAAGAAAGAAAGAAAGAAAGAAAGAAAGAAAGAAAGAAAGAAGAAAAAGAAAACAGTGCTGTCCTCGAAAATGCCCTCTCCCTTTGAACACGGCCCCTCCTTTGGGCTGAGTTTCCCACACAGCTCTGATGATGCAGGAGGATGCCGAGGGCCCAGTTGGTGCCTGTATCTGTGCCTTGGCAGCAGCTATTCATGTCTTGCCACTCAGAGTCAAATTCCCTTAAGTTTAGCCTTCCCTAAGTGCTTGTTCACTTCAGAAGACTCAACCCTCATCTTCCATGTCCTCCTGGCCTAATTTCTCATATTACTGTTTTACTGAGTATGAATCAGTAATATGAGATGTTCAGGAGAGGGAGGAAGGGTCATTCATGAAAAAAGTGAGTGTTCAACTAACTAACTCCCCATGGGTTCAGGAAGTAGTGAGAAGATATTAATGAAGCAGAGAGAAATTTCTGGTTTTGGAAGGAGGAAATCCTGAATGGCTCCCTCTGTGTCGGAGGAGAGACTCCTGGAAAGGAAACCTCAGGTTCCGGTTGGTCGGTCGGTCGGTCGGTCGGTCAGTTCGGGGAGAAATATCAGCAAGGAGGTAAAGGCCGTGCCTCACGACATCAGCAGTCCCTTCTCTGGAAATTCCACGGTATCCCAGAGAGCTCTCGGAATTTTGTGATGTCACTCGTGTCCTAGAAACGCCAACTGCCCTCAAGACACACTCTCTCGGTGCCTATAAGACTCGGTTCTAGACATGTTGTCTAGAGAATGGAGATCGTTCGTGGAGAGGCCAGAGGGAGGAAGAAGAAAGCTGGCCTCAGATCTCACAGGAAAACATGGAGAAATAATTAGTGGTCCTGGGGAAGACGAAGTGAGTTCACCACTAGCAGGGACTAGAGAGATTTCTGGATGTGATGGCTTTGAGACTTCCAGGGCTAGGGCTCAGGAACTGGGAGGTTTCTGGGATGAAACAGGTCTGTCTGTCTTGTTTCTCTGAGTTCCTAAAGGGCCAACCCACATCAAAGATTCACGATAGTTGATTTGACAAAGTCGGGAATTGACAAGGAGTGCGGAAGGAGTCAGTGAGATTTCAATACCAGCACTGACTGCACATCATCACCCCCCCCCCGGTCCTTTTCGTTGTGTAGCAATAATAATAGAGAAAGGGGAGTAGTGCTCTGCCAAAGCCCGTATTTTACCATGCCTTATATCACAGCCATTAGCAGGGTTGAGGCATCAAGTGCTGCAGTCAGTCTGACTCCTGTGACCCCCCTAAGGTTTCTGGCTTCCCAGTTTTGAGTGACACCATGGTCTCCAGTTCAGCTTGAGAGCTCTTTAAGAGCCAATGGAGGAGAGAGTGGAAAGAGACTGCCATTTTTTTCTTTTTCCTTGTCTTTCTTTCTTTTGCTGTTTTGCTTTGTTTTTCAAGAAAGGGTTTCTTTGTGTATCTTGGGCTGTCCTAAAACTCACTCTGTAAATCAGGCCATCTTTGAATTCACAGAGATCTGTGTGTGTGCTGTGATTAAAGCCCGGCTGAGACTGCAATTTCTTGTTAGCTCTGGGTGTCCTGAGCTGTTAGTAAGTGACAATGGCTCTGTGTTGTGAATCTCTGTGAATCCAGACTATGTTATGTCCTTCAATGACATGAGTCTGAAGCATCAAGCACCCACCCACCCCTATACTCCCTGAGGTCTCTGAAGTCACACACAGCGCAGCCTCTATGGGTCTGAATAAGGCTTAGAAAGCTTTTCCCTGGTTCACCTGGTGCAGAGGAAACCAGGTAAGTTCTGAGAGACATGCACCACCTTCCTACAGAAAGAAGGGAGGACTGATTAGCTAATACCCACAGAGGGGGAAACTCAAGTCTGGTATTTCAGACAGAACCTGCTTGGACAAAGTCTCATCTGTCAGTCACTTCCTGAGGGAAGGAGGGAGGGAGGGAGAGAGGGAGGGAGGGAGGGAGGGAGGGAGGGAGGAAGGAAGGACCACAATTATCTCTCCTCTGTGTCCTTTTTACGCTCTTTCCATGCTCTGATGAATATTGTGATTCAAGTTGGCCATGTCCCCTTTTCCACAGCATGTGCACTGTGGCTCTAGATCAAGGAATCAGTTTGTTTGTGTGTTTTGCTCTATCTAGGAGAAGCACCATAGCAGTTGCATACTGACTGAGAAATTTGATTTTTAGGAAATGATTTTTCATATCTGTGAGTGGTCTCTCCATAGATAGCCACTCATCTTTCTTTAAACTTGAGTATAGGAATGAATGATCCCTCCCTCCCTCCCTCCCTCTCTCCCTCTTCATGGGAATGAGTGTCTGCTCTTGCATTGAGGGCTCCCCAGTTCTCAGCATCTCCAGCCCAACCTGTCACAAGCTGATCACACATTTGCAAACTTGGGATATATTCTGCTGAAGTTTTGGGATAATGAATTTCATCAACTATGGGACTAACTTTGTTCTGACAGGACACTCACTCACAATCTCTCCTCATCACACCCACATAGTGTAACAACTTTGTGTTTCCTCCACAATGTGCTCATTTCTGTCAGGGAACTGAAAGCCGGCCAGCCAGCCAACACTATTTTTCCTTGTTTCTCATTTTGTTCTTATATTCTGTCTCTCCCCCCCCCCACCTGGAAAACTTTCAGAGTTCACTCTGCCCCCTGAGTAAAGGTGTTATGCTTCCTTTTATTGTATATTTAGTGTGTGTGTGTGTGTGTGTGTGTGAGAGAGAGAGAGAGAGAGATTCATTATGAAATCAAAAGAAAGTCAGTCAACAACAGCAAACTTTGTATTTATTTGTCCATCCACGTATTTGCTTGTTTACTTACTTACTTACTCACTCACTCACTCACTCACCCACTTCATTTATTATTTATTTATTTATTTATTTGCAGTGGAAGACTTAATTCAGTAAGAATGATCAGAAGGGTAGGTAGGGTATCCTTGGGAAAAGAGTAAGATATCACGATGACTTTCCCTTCCAAGAGGGAGCTTTCTAGTAAGACGTGAAACCACAGTTTCAAGGGCCCGCTTTCCACAAGTCCTTTTCCAAGGTCAGGCATTTCTTAGGTAAGCAAGGGTCTCCATTCATTCCCTTTGAGGAACTCTCAGGCCCTGCCCTGACATTAACCTCTGACTCCTGCCTATTGTCAAGGCCAATGGGACACTCCTCAGCCCCTCCCTGACCTGAGGTGACCTGAGAAGCCACAGCCCACCCCAGTTCACAGGCCTCTCTTTATCTATCTATCTAACTAAGTAACTGTACAGCATAAAATGTGGAATCTCTTCTCAATGAAATGCTGTTGGCAGCCATTCGATGAATTTATTCTCATCTCAGATCCTGTCCAGCAGGGATGTCTTCTTTCCGTGTTTCTTCTTCTTTTGTATGTTGCAGTCAGTTCAGATGTGCTGGTATATGGTGAGAAAGAGAGAGAGAGAGAAATGGAATTGCTTTTTATTTATTTGAAGAGTTTTAATGATTTAATATTCAGCTATTTCCAGCCTTATTTACCAGCACATTTATTATTACCAGCGAGCACCTTCCTCTGAAAACATTGGAATCGCCCCCCATCTGTACATGTCATGCACGTGCGTGCATATGTGTGTGTGTGTGTGTGTGTGTGTGTGAGCGTGTGCGCATCCCATCTATCTATCTATCTATCTATCTATCTATCTATCTATCTATCTATCTATCTATCTATGTATCCCTTCATCAAATTCCATTTTAGGAGCTGCTATGCTGACCAGTGACATGGAGGCCACCATTTTCTTAGCCAGTGACAGTCAGGAGACAGAAAGAAGGAAAGAAAGGAAGAAAGGAAGAAAGAATCTACATTCCCAAAGAAAGAAAAAAATTAAGTAAATTTTAAAAAGTAAAAAAAAAATTAAGAAAGTAAGTAAATACATACATAAAAATAGACATAAAGAATGAATAAATGAATAAAACTAAATAATAATTGAAACATTCAATAAGTAAATGAGTCACGCTAAATCAGCAGATAAATAAACAGATATATGAAAGAAGATAAGGAAGTGAAGGAATGAATGAACAAGTAAGTAAGTAAGTAAGTAAGTAAATAACTAGGTGGGTCATTTTTTTTAAAGAAGTAAGTAAATGAGATGGGCTGAACAGATAGTAAGTAAGTAAGTAAGTAAGCAAGCAAGCAAGCAAGCAATTGTGAAAAAAAAATGAGAGCTGGGCGATGGTGGCGCACGCCTTTAATCCCAGTACTCGGGAGGCAGAGGTAGGCGGATCTCTGTGAGTTCGAGACCAGCCTGGTCTACAGTGCTAGTTCCAGGACAGGCTCCAAAGCCACAGAGAAACCCTGTCTCGAAAAACCAAAAAAAAAAAAAAAAAGAGAGAGAGAGACACATCCATTCAATCCATAAAAGACAAAACGTGGAAATAAACATGTAAACTGGTCGACCCACCCAAAGCAGGAGGGAGGTCTCTGTCCAGCAGGGCCGTCTTCTTTCCAAGTTGCAGTCAGTCAGATCTCTGGGCAAACAGAAAAAGAAAGCAATTGTTTTCTACTTGAACAGTTTTAATATTACTCAAATGAATTAATATTCAGCTATTTATTCCCAGCCTTATTTACAACTGGATGCCCACCAAGCACCTTCCTCTCATAGCTAGCCCCTTCTACCCCTGCCCCATCTGGACAGATAGACAGGATGTATGTATGTATGTATAAATAAATAAATAATAAAAAAGTAAAATAAAAATAAGTAAATAAATAAATTTAAAAAAAAGTGTTTGGTGAGTGGGGCGTGTTGGCATAGAGAACAAAAGAGATAAACTAACCACCAACACATTGAAGAATGACATCAGTCAATCAAGACATGGAAAAAGACAACTGGTCGACCCAAGTTCACAAGGCCAACTGGTCGACCCCGGTACTTAGGATTTTAAGGCCAAATATTTAATCGGACAACTGGTCGACCCGCTTCCAGTCCGTCAAAAAAAAGGAAGTGCACAGAGACAACTGGTCGACCCGTCAGGTCTAGGAAGATATAATATATATTATACATTAAAAAAAAAAAAAAAAAAAAAGAGTCCAGCGGGACATCTGGTCGACCCGCCGCATCCCCGGGGGAAAAAAATGGCCTCCCGCCCGGTGGGAGGGACTACTGGTCTACCCCGGTCCTTTGGAGAAGGAGGTGGAGAGGGGGGAAAAATAAGTGCGCCCAACCTCCGCCGCCTCCCCGACAGGCGCGCCGCGGCGCCACGGCGTGCGAGCGGAGGTCGGCGGCGAGAGGGGGCCCGGGGCGCCGCCAGACCCTCGCCCATCCTCCCCCGGGAAGAGGGATGGAGAGGGAAAGGCGCGCGCCCGGGAAAGAGGGGACACACCCGCGGGCCGCTGCGGTGCGGTGAGGCAAGCAGCGGGAGTGGACGGAGGAGAGCGAGAGCGGGAAGAGAGCCGCCGTCCGCCGTGAGCCGCCAGTGGCAGAGCCAGACACGGGTCCTCGGACGGGGCGAGGAGGGCCTCTCTCGACCTCTCTCTCACGACCGCCACGAGCGCCCGTGCGCACGCACACTTCCGTGCGCACAACACACGTGCGACCCGGGGAGCGCGCCTCCCGGCGAGAACTCGGGCGAGGCAGGCTATCGGGCGGGCAGAGCCGCCGCTGCTGCTCTCTCACGTTAATGATCCTTCCGCAGGTTCACCTACGGAAACCTTGTTACGACTTTTACTTCCTCTAGATAGTCAAGTTGGTGAACAACCACAAATAAGCAAACAAATAGAGAGATAATAACAATAAAAATATTTGAGAGTTCAAATAATTGACTTCATCCACAATAAAAGAATATAAAAATAAAAATATCAAATGCACTTGAACACATTGGCACAGGAGAACGCTTGCTAAATAGAACCCCAGTAGCACAGACACTGAGAGAAAAAGAAAAAAAAGAAAAAAGAAAAAAAAAAGAAAAACAAAACAAAAAAAAAGAACAAAGAAAAAAACTAAAGAGAGAAAAAAAAGAAAAAAAAAGAAAAGAAGAAGAAGAAAAAAAAGAAAAAAAGAAAAAAAGAAAAAAAAGAAAAAAAAAAGAAAGAAAAAAGAAAAAAAAGAAAAAAAAAACAGACACTGAGAGAAACAATTAATAAGTGAGACCTCCTGAAACTGAAAAGCTTCTGTAAAGCAAAGAACATGGCCAACAAGACAAAACGACGGCCTTACAGAATGGGAAAAGATCTTCACTAATCTCCAAAATACACAAAGAAGTCGAGAAATTGGTCATCCAAAGAACAAATAATCCAATTTTAAAAAATGGAGTACAGACCTAAACAGAGAACTCTCAACAGAGGGATCTAAAATGGTTGAAAGACACTTAAATGTATTTAGTGATTATATTTCTTTTCCCTTAGGGATAAAGAAATGGAGAAGTTCTTTGAAGCAGTAAGTCACAAAAACACCAGGCCGTTAAACTTCAGCTACAGGGAAACCCTGTCTCGTGGAAAAACAAAACAACAACAACAACAAAAAAAAAAAAATCCTGAAGCCAGTGATCATTGCAAACATCTGTATGTTCAGATACTGAGCCTGAGCAAGTTAGAGTGTCACAGATTTGCTGCAATTCATTGCAAATTTCATGTGGATCACAAATCCTGCTCAAGTTACAGCTGTTAGTGTCAGTGTGAACCTTGACACCATCTCTACTGGATTCCTGTCAGCTGGGCTCCGGTCTGCTAGAAAAGCAGAAGAACTAAGGTACCGTAATTAACCTCTTCTGTGCCCCACCTGCAAGAACACTCTGTAAGCTACAGTTCTGAAAACAGCCTGGTCCTGGCATAAGAACAGACAGGAGGACCAATGGAACCGAATAGAAGACCCGGATATCGATCCACACATCTTCGAACACCTGATCTTTGATAAAGAAGTCAAAAATATCCAATAGAAAAAAAAAAGAAAGCATGTGAGTTCAAGACCAGCCTGGTCTACAAGAGCTAGTTCCAGGACAGGCTCCAAAAAAAAAAACTACAGAACAACCCTGTCTCGAAAAAAAAAAAGAAAGAAAGAAAGAAAGAAAGAAAGAAAGAAAGAAAGAAAGAAAGAAGAAAAAGAAAACAGTGCTGTCCTCGAAAATGCCCTCTCCCTTTGAACACGGCCCCTCCTTTGGGCTGAGTTTCCCACACAGCTCTGATGATGCAGGAGGATGCCGAGGGCCCAGTTGGTGCCTGTATCTGTGCCTTGGCAGCAGCTATTCATGTCTTGCCACTCAGAGTCAAATTCCCTTAAGTTTAGCCTTCCCTAAGTGCTTGTTCACTTCAGAAGACTCAACCCTCATCTTCCATGTCCTCCTGGCCTAATTTCTCATATTACTGTTTTACTGAGTATGAATCAGTAATATGAGATGTTCAGGAGAGGGAGGAAGGGTCATTCATGAAAAAAGTGAGTGTTCAACTAACTAACTCCCCATGGGTTCAGGAAGTAGTGAGAAGATATTAATGAAGCAGAGAGAAATTTCTGGTTTTGGAAGGAGGAAATCCTGAATGGCTCCCTCTGTGTCGGAGGAGAGACTCCTGGAAAGGAAACCTCAGGTTCCGGTTGGTCGGTCGGTCGGTCGGTCGGTCAGTTCGGGGAGAAATATCAGCAAGGAGGTAAAGGCCGTGCCTCACGACATCAGCAGTCCCTTCTCTGGAAATTCCACGGTATCCCAGAGAGCTCTCGGAATTTTGTGATGTCACTCGTGTCCTAGAAACGCCAACTGCCCTCAAGACACACTCTCTCGGTGCCTATAAGACTCGGTTCTAGACATGTTGTCTAGAGAATGGAGATCGTTCGTGGAGAGGCCAGAGGGAGGAAGAAGAAAGCTGGCCTCAGATCTCACAGGAAAACATGGAGAAATAATTAGTGGTCCTGGGGAAGACGAAGTGAGTTCACCACTAGCAGGGACTAGAGAGATTTCTGGATGTGATGGCTTTGAGACTTCCAGGGCTAGGGCTCAGGAACTGGGAGGTTTCTGGGATGAAACAGGTCTGTCTGTCTTGTTTCTCTGAGTTCCTAAAGGGCCAACCCACATCAAAGATTCACGATAGTTGATTTGACAAAGTCGGGAATTGACAAGGAGTGCGGAAGGAGTCAGTGAGATTTCAATACCAGCACTGACTGCACATCATCACCCCCCCCCCCGGTCCTTTTCGTTGTGTAGCAATAATAATAGAGAAAGGGGAGTAGTGCTCTGCCAAAGCCCGTATTTTACCATGCCTTATATCACAGCCATTAGCAGGGTTGAGGCATCAAGTGCTGCAGTCAGTCCGACTCCTGTGACCCCCCTAAGGTTTCTGGCTTCCCAGTTTTGAGTGACACCATGGTCTCCAGTTCAGCTTGAGAGCTCTTTAAGAGCCAATGGAGGAGAGAGTGGAAAGAGACTGCCATTTTTTTCTTTTTCCTTGTCTTTCTTTCTTTTGCTGTTTTGCTTTGTTTTTCAAGAAAGGGTTTCTTTGTGTATCTTGGGCTGTCCTAAAACTCACTCTGTAAATCAGGCCATCTTTGAATTCACAGAGATCTGTGTGTGTGCTGTGATTAAAGCCCGGCTGAGACTGCAATTTCTTGTTAGCTCTGGGTGTCCTGAGCTGTTAGTAAGTGACAATGGCTCTGTGTTGTGAATCTCTGTGAATCCAGACTATGTTATGTCCTTCAATGACATGAGTCTGAAGCATCAAGCACCCACCCACCCCTATACTCCCTGAGGTCTCTGAAGTCACACACAGCGCAGCCTCTATGGGTCTGAATAAGGCTTAGAAAGCTTTTCCCTGGTTCACCTGGTGCAGAGGAAACCAGGTAAGTTCTGAGAGACATGCACCACCTTCCTACAGAAAGAAGGGAGGACTGATTAGCTAATACCCACAGAGGGGGAAACTCAAGTCTGGTATTTCAGACAGAACCTGCTTGGACAAAGTCTCATCTGTCAGTCACTTCCTGAGGGAAGGAGGGAGGGAGGGAGGGAGGGAGGGAGGGAGGGAGGGAGGAAGGAAGGACCACAATTATCTCTCCTCTGTGTCCTTTTTACGCTCTTTCCATGCTCTGATGAATATTGTGATTCAAGTTGGCCATGTCCCCTTTTCCACAGCATGTGCACTGTGGCTCTAGATCAAGGAATCAGTTTGTTTGTGTGTTTTGCTCTATCTAGGAGAAGCACCATAGCAGTTGCATACTGACTGAGAAATTTGATTTTTAGGAAATGATTTTTCATATCTGTGAGTGGTCTCTCCATAGATAGCCACTCATCTTTCTTTAAACTTGAGTATAGGAATGAATGATCCCTCCCTCCCTCCCTCCCTCTCTCCCTCTTCATGGGAATGAGTGTCTGCTCTTGCATTGAGGGCTCCCCAGTT
Organism: Microtus pennsylvanicus; assembly: GCF_037038515.1. NCBI lineage: Eukaryota > Metazoa > Chordata > Mammalia > Rodentia > Cricetidae > Microtus > Microtus pennsylvanicus. The sequence goes on along the minus strand of NW_027460892.1, from coordinate 23,558 downwards.
CTCAGCATCTCCAGCCCAACCTGTCACAAGCTGATCACACATTTGCAAACTTGGGATATATTCTGCTGAAGTTTTGGGATAATGAATTTCATCAACTATGGGACTAACTTTGTTCTGACAGGACACTCACTCACAATCTCTCCTCATCACACCCACATAGTGTAACAACTTTGTGTTTCCTCCACAATGTGCTCATTTCTGTCAGGGAACTGAAAGCCGGCCAGCCAGCCAACACTATTTTTCCTTGTTTCTCATTTTGTTCTTATATTCTGTCTCTCCCCCCCCCCCCGCCTGGAAAACTTTCAGAGTTCACTCTGCCCCCTGAGTAAAGGTGTTATGCTTCCTTTTATTGTATATTTAGTGTGTGTGTGTGTGTGTGTGTGTGTGTGAGAGAGAGAGAGAGAGAGAGATTCATTATGAAATCAAAAGTCAGTCAACAACAGCAAACTTTGTATTTATTTGTCCATCCACGTATTTGCTTGTTTACTTACTTACTTACTTACTCACTCACTCACTCACTCACCCACTTCATTTATTATTTATTTATTTATTTGCAGTGGAAGACTTAATTCAGTAAGAATGATCAGAAGGGTAGGTAGGGTATCCTTGGGAAAAGAGTAAGATATCACGATGACTTTCCCTTCCAAGAGGGAGCTTTCTAGTAAGACGTGAAACCACAGTTTCAAGGGCCCGCTTTCCACAAGTCCTTTTCCAAGGTCAGGCATTTCTTAGGTAAGCAAGGGTCTCCATTCATTCCCTTTGAGGAACTCTCAGGCCCTGCCCTGACATTAACCTCTGACTCCTGCCTATTGTCAAGGCCAATGGGACACTCCTCAGCCCCTCCCTGACCTGAGGTGACCTGAGAAGCCACAGCCCACCCCAGTTCACAGGCCTCTCTTTATCTATCTATCTAACTAAGTAACTGTACAGCATAAAATGTGGAATCTCTTCTCAATGAAATGCTGTTGGCAGCCATTCGATGAATTTATTCTCATCTCAGATCCTGTCCAGCAGGGATGTCTTCTTTCCGTGTTTCTTCTTCTTTTGTATGTTGCAGTCAGTTCAGATGTGCTGGTATATGGTGAGAAAGAGAGAGAGAGAGAAATGGAATTGCTTTTTATTTATTTGAAGAGTTTTAATGATTTAATATTCAGCTATTTCCAGCCTTATTTACCAGCACATTTATTATTACCAGCGAGCACCTTCCTCTGAAAACATTGGAATCGCCCCCCATCTGTACATGTCATGCACGTGCGTGCATATGTGTGTGTGTGTGTGTGTGTGTGTGTGTGTGTGAGCGTGTGCGCATCCCATCTATCTATCTATCTATCTATCTATCTATCTATCTATCTATCTATCTATCTATGTATCCCTTCATCAAATTCCATTTTAGGAGCTGCTATGCTGACCAGTGACATGGAGGCCACCATTTTCTTAGCCAGTGACAGTCAGGAGACAGAAAGAAGGAAAGAAAGGAAGAAAGGAAGAAAGAATCTACATTCCCAAAGAAAGAAAAAAATTAAGTAAATTTTAAAAAGTAAAAAAAAAATTAAGAAAGTAAGTAAATACATACATAAAAATAGACATAAAGAATGAATAAATGAATAAAACTAAATAATAATTGAAACATTCAATAAGTAAATGAGTCACGCTAAATCAGCAGATAAATAAACAGATATATGAAAGAAGATAAGGAAGTGAAGGAATGAATGAACAAGTAAGTAAGTAAGTAAGTAAGTAAATAACTAGGTGGGTCATTTTTTTTAAAGAAGTAAGTAAATGAGATGGGCTGAACAGATAGTAAGTAAGTAAGTAAGTAAGCAAGCAAGCAAGCAAGCAATCGTGAAAAAAAAATGAGAGCCGGGCGATGGTGGCGCACGCCTTTAATCCCAGTACTCGGGAGGCAGAGGTAGGCGGATCTCTGTGAGTTCGAGACCAGCCTGGTCTACAGTGCTAGTTCCAGGACAGGCTCCAAAGCCACAGAGAAACCCTGTCTCGAAAAACCAAAAAAAAAAAAAAAGAGAGAGAGAGAGACACATCCATTCAATCCATAAAAGACAAAACGTGGAAATAAACATGTAAACTGGTCGACCCACCCAAAGCAGGAGGGAGGTCTCTGTCCAGCAGGGCCGTCTTCTTTCCAAGTTGCAGTCAGTCAGATCTCTGGGCAAACAGAAAAAGAAAGCAATTGTTTTCTACTTGAACAGTTTTAATATTACTCAAATGAATTAATATTCAGCTATTTATTCCCAGCCTTATTTACAACTGGATGCCCACCGAGCACCTTCCTCTCATAGCTAGCCCCTTCTACCCCTGCCCCATCTGGACAGATAGACAGGATGTATGTATGTATGTATGTATAAATAAATAAATAATAAAAAAGTAAAATAAAAATAAGTAAATAAATAAATTTAAAAAAAAGTGTTTGGTGAGTGGGGCGTGTTGGCATAGAGAACAAAAGAGATAAACTAACCACCAACACATTGAAGAATGACATCAGTCAATCAAGACATGGAAAAAGACAACTGGTCGACCCAAGTTCACAAGGCCAACTGGTCGACCCCGGTACTTAGCATTTTAAGGCCAAATATTTAATCGGACAACTGGTCGACCCGCTTCCAGTCCGTCAAAAAAAAGGAAGTGCACAGAGACAACTGGTCGACCCGTCAGGTCTAGGAAGATATAATATATATTATACCTTAAAAAAAAAAAAAAAAAAGAGTCCAGCGGGACATCTGGTCGACCCGCCGCATCCCCGGGGGAAAAAAATGGCCTCCCGCCCGGTGGGAGGGACTACTGGTCTACCCCGGTCCTTTGGAGAAGGAGGTGGAGAGGGGGGAAAAAAAAGTGCGCCCAACCTCCGCCGCCTCCCCGACAGGCGCGCCGCGGCGCCACGGCGCGCGAGCGGAGGTCGGCGGCGAGAGGGGGCCCGGGGCGCCGCCAGACCCTCGCCCATCCTCCCCCGCGAAGAGGGATGGAGAGGGAAAGGCGCGCGCCCGGGAAAGAGGGGACACACCCGCGGGCCGCTGCGGTGCGGTGAGGCAAGCAGCGGGAGTGGACGGAGGAGAGCGAGAGCGGGAAGAGAGCCGCCGTCCGCCGTGAGCCGCCAGTGGCAGAGCCAGACACGGGTCCTCGGACGGGGCGAGGAGGGCGGGCGAGCCGGCGCCCGTCCCCCTTCCCCCTCTCTCGACCTCTCTCTCACGACCGCCACGAGCGCCCGTGCGCACGCACACTTCCGTGCGCACAACACACGTGCGACCCGGGGAGCGCGCCTCCCGGCGAGAACTCGGGCGAGGCAGGCGAGCGGGCGGGCAGAGCCGCCGCCGCTGCTCTCTCACGTTAATGATCCTTCCGCAGGTTCACCTACGGAAACCTTGTTACGACTTTTACTTCCTCTAGATAGTCAAGTTGGTGAACAACCACAAATAAGCAAACAAATAGAGAGATAATAACAATAAAAATATTTGAGAGTTCAAATAATTGACTTCATCCACAATAAAAGAATATAAAAATAAAAATATCAAATGCACTTGAACACATTGGCACAGGAGAACGCTTGCTAAATAGAACCCCAGTAGCACAGACACTGAGAGAAAAAGAAAAAAAAGAAAAAAGAAAAAAAAAAGAAAAACAAAACAAAAAAAAAGAACAAAGAAAAAAACTAAAGAGAGAAAAAAAAGAAAAAAAAGAAAAGAAGAAGAAGAAAAAAAACAAAAAAAGAAAAAAAAGAAAAAAAAAAGAAAGAAAAAAGAAAAAAAAACAGACACTGAGTGAAACAATTAATAAGTGAGACCTCCTGAAACTGAAAAGCTTCTGTAAAGCAAAGAACATGGCCAACAAGACAAAACGACGGCCTTACAGAATGGGAAAAGATCTTCACTAATCTCCAAAATACACAAAGAAGTCGAGAAATTGGTCATCCAAAGAACAAATAATCCAATTTTAAAAAATGGAGTACAGACCTAAACAGAGAACTCTCAACAGAGGGATCTAAAATGGTTGAAAGACACTTAAATGTATTTAGTGATTATATTTCTTTTCCCTTAGGGATAAAGAAATGGAGAAGTTCTTTGAAGCAGTAAGTCACAAAAACACCAGGCCGTTAAACTTCAGCTACAGGGAAACCCTGTCTCGTGGAAAAACAAAACAACAACAACAACAAAAAAAAAATCCTGAAGCCAGTGATCATTGCAAACATCTGTATGTTCAGATACTGAGCCTGAGCAAGTTAGAGTGTCACAGATTTGCTGCAATTCATTGCAAATTTCATGTGGATCACAAATCCTGCTCAAGTTACAGCTGTTAGTGTCAGTGTGAACCTTGACACCATCTCTACTGGATTCCTGTCAGCTGGGCTCCGGTCTGCTAGAAAAGCAGAAGAACTAAGGTACCGTAATTAACCTCTTCTGTGCCCCACCTGCAAGAACACTCTGTAAGCTACAGTTCTGAAAACAGCCTGGTCCTGGCATAAGAACAGACAGGAGGACCAATGGAACCGAATAGAAGACCCGGATATCGATCCACACATCTTCGAACACCTGATCTTTGATAAAGAAGTCAAAAATATCCAATAGAAAAAAAAAGAAAGCATGTGAGTTCAAGACCAGCCTGGTCTACAAGAGCTAGTTCCAGGACAGGCTCCAAAAAAAAAAACTACAGAACAACCCTGTCTCGAAAAAAAAAAGAAAGAAAGAAAGAAAGAAAGAAAGAAAGAAAGAAAGAAGAAAAAGAAAACAGTGCTGTCCTCGAAAATGCCCTCTCCCTTTGAACACGGCCCCTCCTTTGGGCTGAGTTTCCCACACAGCTCTGATGATGCAGGAGGATGCCGAGGGCCCAGTTGGTGCCTGTATCTGTGCCTTGGCAGCAGCTATTCATGTCTTGCCACTCAGAGTCAAATTCCCTTAAGTTTAGCCTTCCCTAAGTGCTTGTTCACTTCAGAAGACTCAACCCTCATCTTCCATGTCCTCCTGGCCTAATTTCTCATATTACTGTTTTACTGAGTATGAATCAGTAATATGAGATGTTCAGGAGAGGGAGGAAGGGTCATTCATGAAAAAAGTGAGTGTTCAACTAACTAACTCCCCATGGGTTCAGGAAGTAGTGAGAAGATATTAATGAAGCAGAGAGAAATTTCTGGTTTTGGAAGGAGGAAATCCTGAATGGCTCCCTCTGTGTCGGAGGAGAGACTCCTGGAAAGGAAACCTCAGGTTCCGGTTGGTCGGTCGGTCGGTCGGTCGGTCAGTTCGGGGAGAAATATCAGCAAGGAGGTAAAGGCCGTGCCTCACGACATCAGCAGTCCCTTCTCTGGAAATTCCACGGTATCCCAGAGAGCTCTCGGAATTTTGTGATGTCACTCGTGTCCTAGAAACGCCAACTGCCCTCAAGACACACTCTCTCGGTGCCTATAAGACTCGGTTCTAGACATGTTGTCTAGAGAATGGAGATCGTTCGTGGAGAGGCCAGAGGGAGGAAGAAGAAAGCTGGCCTCAGATCTCACAGGAAAACATGGAGAAATAATTAGTGGTCCTGGGGAAGACGAAGTGAGTTCACCACTAGCAGGGACTAGAGAGATTTCTGGATGTGATGGCTTTGAGACTTCCAGGGCTAGGGCTCAGGAACTGGGAGGTTTCTGGGATGAAACAGGTCTGTCTGTCTTGTTTCTCTGAGTTCCTAAAGGGCCAACCCACATCAAAGATTCACGATAGTTGATTTGACAAAGTCGGGAATTGACAAGGAGTGCGGAAGGAGTCAGTGAGATTTCAATACCAGCACTGACTGCACATCATCACCCCCCCCCCGGTCCTTTTCGTTGTGTAGCAATAATAATAGAGAAAGGGGAGTAGTGCTCTGCCAAAGCCCGTATTTTACCATGCCTTATATCACAGCCATTAGCAGGGTTGAGGCATCAAGTGCTGCAGTCAGTCCGACTCCTGTGACCCCCCTAAGGTTTCTGGCTTCCCAGTTTTGAGTGACACCATGGTCTCCAGTTCAGCTTGAGAGCTCTTTAAGAGCCAATGGAGGAGAGAGTGGAAAGAGACTGCCATTTTTTTCTTTTTCCTTGTCTTTCTTTCTTTTGCTGTTTTGCTTTGTTTTTCAAGAAAGGGTTTCTTTGTGTATCTTGGGCTGTCCTAAAACTCACTCTGTAAATCAGGCCATCTTTGAATTCACAGAGATCTGTGTGTGTGCTGTGATTAAAGCCCGGCTGAGACTGCAATTTCTTGTTAGCTCTGGGTGTCCTGAGCTGTTAGTAAGTGACAATGGCTCTGTGTTGTGAATCTCTGTGAATCCAGACTATGTTATGTCCTTCAATGACATGAGTCTGAAGCATCAAGCACCCACCCACCCCTATACTCCCTGAGGTCTCTGAAGTCACACACAGCGCAGCCTCTATGGGTCTGAATAAGGCTTAGAAAGCTTTTCCCTGGTTCACCTGGTGCAGAGGAAACCAGGTAAGTTCTGAGAGACATGCACCACCTTCCTACAGAAAGAAGGGAGGACTGATTAGCTAATACCCACAGAGGGGGAAACTCAAGTCTGGTATTTCAGACAGAACCTGCTTGGACAAAGTCTCATCTGTCAGTCACTTCCTGAGGGAAGGAGGGAGGGAGGGAGGGAGGGAGGGAGGGAGGAAGGAAGGACCACAATTATCTCTCCTCTGTGTCCTTTTTACGCTCTTTCCATGCTCTGATGAATATTGTGATTCAAGTTGGCCATGTCCCCTTTTCCACAGCATGTGCACTGTGGCTCTAGATCAAGGAATCAGTTTGTTTGTGTGTTTTGCTCTATCTAGGAGAAGCACCATAGCAGTTGCATACTGACTGAGAAATTTGATTTTTAGGAAATGATTTTTCATATCTGTGAGTGGTCTCTCCATAGATAGCCACTCATCTTTCTTTAAACTTGAGTATAGGAATGAATGATCCCTCCCTCCCTCCCTCCCTCTCTCCCTCTTCATGGGAATGAGTGTCTGCTCTTGCATTGAGGGCTCCCCAGTTCTCAGCATCTCCAGCCCAACCTGTCACAAGCTGATCACACATTTGCAAACTTGGGATATATTCTGCTGAAGTTTTGGGATAATGAATTTCATCAACTATGGGACTAACTTTGTTCTGACAGGACACTCACTCACAATCTCTCCTCATCACACCCACATAGTGTAACAACTTTGTGTTTCCTCCACAATGTGCTCATTTCTGTCAGGGAACTGAAAGCCGGCCAGCCAGCCAACACTATTTTTCCTTGTTTCTCATTTTGTTCTTATATTCTGTCTCTCCCCCCCCCCCGCCTGGAAAACTTTCAGAGTTCACTCTGCCCCCTGAGTAAAGGTGTTATGCTTCCTTTTATTGTATATTTAGTGTGTGTGTGTGTGTGAGAGAGAGAGAGAGAGAGAGAGAGATTCATTATGAAATCAAAAGTCAGTCAACAACAGCAAACTTTGTATTTATTTGTCCATCCACGTATTTGCTTGTTTACTTACTTACTTACTTACTTACTCACTCACTCACTCACTCACCCACTTCATTTATTATTTATTTATTTATTTATTTGCAGTGGAAGACTTAATTCAGTAAGAATGATCAGAAGGGTAGGTAGGGTATCCTTGGGAAAAGAGTAAGATATCACGATGACTTTCCCTTCCAAGAGGGAGCTTTCTAGTAAGACGTGAAACCACAGTTTCAAGGGCCCGCTTTCCACAAGTCCTTTTCCAAGGTCAGGCATTTCTTAGGTAAGCAAGGGTCTCCATTCATTCCCTTTGAGGAACTCTCAGGCCCTGCCCTGACATTAACCTCTGACTCCTGCCTATTGTCAAGGCCAATGGGACACTCCTCAGCCCCTCCCTGACCTGAGGTGACCTGAGAAGCCACAGCCCACCCCAGTTCACAGGCCTCTCTTTATCTATCTATCTAACTAAGTAACTGTACAGCATAAAATGTGGAATCTCTTCTCAATGAAATGCTGTTGGCAGCCATTCGATGAATTTATTCTCATCTCAGATCCTGTCCAGCAGGGATGTCTTCTTTCCGTGTTTCTTCTTCTTTTGTATGTTGCAGTCAGTTCAGATGTGCTGGTATATGGTGAGAAAGAGAGAGAGAGAGAAATGGAATTGCTTTTTATTTATTTGAAGAGTTTTAATGATTTAATATTCAGCTATTTCCAGCCTTATTTACCAGCACATTTATTATTACCAGCGAGCACCTTCCTCTGAAAACATTGGAATCGCCCCCCATCTGTACATGTCATGCACGTGCGTGCATATGTGTGTGTGTGTGTGTGTGTGTGTGTGTGTGTGAGCGTGTGCGCATCCCATCTATCTATCTATCTATCTATCTATCTATCTATCTATCTATCTATCTATCTATCTATCTATCTATCTATGTATCCCTTCATCAAATTCCATTTTAGGAGCTGCTATGCTGACCAGTGACATGGAGGCCACCATTTTCTTAGCCAGTGACAGTCAGGAGACAGAAAGAAGGAAAGAAAGGAAGAAAGGAAGAAAGAATCTACATTCCCAAAGAAAGAAAAAAATTAAGTAAATTTTAAAAAGTAAAAAAAAAATTAAGAAAGTAAGTAAATACATACATAAAAATAGACATAAAGAATGAATAAATGAATAAAACTAAATAATAATTGAAACATTCAATAAGTAAATGAGTCACGCTAAATCAGCAGATAAATAAACAGATATATGAAAGAAGATAAGGAAGTGAAGGAATGAATGAACAAGTAAGTAAGTAAGTAAGTAAGTAAATAACTAGGTGGGTCATTTTTTTTAAAGAAGTAAGTAAATGAGATGGGCTGAACAGATAGTAAGTAAGTAAGTAAGTAAGCAAGCAAGCAAGCAAGCAATCGTGAAAAAAAAATGAGAGCCGGGCGATGGTGGCGCACGCCTTTAATCCCAGTACTCGGGAGGCAGAGGTAGGCGGATCTCTGTGAGTTCGAGACCAGCCTGGTCTACAGTGCTAGTTCCAGGACAGGCTCCAAAGCCACAGAGAAACCCTGTCTCGAAAAACCAAAAAAAAAAAAAAAAAAAGAGAGAGAGAGAGACACATCCATTCAATCCATAAAAGACAAAACGTGGAAATAAACATGTAAACTGGTCGACCCACCCAAAGCAGGAGGGAGGTCTCTGTCCAGCAGGGCCGTCTTCTTTCCAAGTTGCAGTCAGTCAGATCTCTGGGCAAACAGAAAAAGAAAGCAATTGTTTTCTACTTGAACAGTTTTAATATTACTCAAATGAATTAATATTCAGCTATTTATTCCCAGCCTTATTTACAACTGGATGCCCACCGAGCACCTTCCTCTCATAGCTAGCCCCTTCTACCCCTGCCCCATCTGGACAGATAGACAGGATGTATGTATGTATGTATGTATGTATAAATAAATAAATAATAAAAAAGTAAAATAAAAATAAGTAAATAAATAAATTTAAAAAAAAGTGTTTGGTGAGTGGGGCGTGTTGGCATAGAGAACAAAAGAGATAAACTAACCACCAACACATTGAAGAATGACATCAGTCAATCAAGACATGGAAAAAGACAACTGGTCGACCCAAGTTCACAAGGCCAACTGGTCGACCCCGGTACTTAGCATTTTAAGGCCAAATATTTAATCGGACAACTGGTCGACCCGCTTCCAGTCCGTCAAAAAAAAGGAAGTGCACAGAGACAACTGGTCGACCCGTCAGGTCTAGGAAGATATAATATATATTATACATTAAAAAAAAAAAAAAAAAAAAAAAAGAGTCCAGCGGGACATCTGGTCGACCCGCCGCATCCCCGGGGGAAAAAATGGCCTCCCGCCCGGTGGGAGGGACTACTGGTCTACCCCGGTCCTTTGGAGAAGGAGGTGGAGAGGGGGGAAAAAAAAGTGCGCCCAACCTCCGCCGCCTCCCCGACAGGCGCGCCGCTGCGCCACGGCGCGCGAGCGGAGGTCGGCGGCGAGAGGGGGCCCGGGGCGCCGCCAGACCCTCGCCCATCCTCCCCCGCGAAGAGGGATGGAGAGGGAAAGGCGCGCGCCCGGGAAAGAGGGGACACACCCGCGGGCCGCTGCGGTGCGGTGAGGCAAGCAGCGGGAGTGGACGGAGGAGAGCGAGAGCGGGAAGAGAGCCGCCGTCCGCTGTGAGCCGCCAGTGGCAGAGCCAGACACGGGTCCTCGGACGGGGCGAGGAGGGCGGGCGAGCCGGCGCCCGTCCCCCTTCCCCCTCTCTCGACCTCTCTCTCACGACCGCCACGAGCGCCCATGCGCACGCACACTTCCGTGCGCACAACACACGTGCGACCCGGGGAGCGCGCCTCCCGGCGAGAACTCGGGCGAGGCAGGCGAGCGGGCGGGCAGAGCCGCCGCTGCTGCTCTCTCACGTTAATGATCCTTCCGCAGGTTCACCTACGGAAACCTTGTTACGACTTTTACTTCCTCTAGATAGTCAAGTTGGTGAACAACCACAAATAAGCAAACAAATAGAGAGATAATAACAATAAAAATATTTGAGAGTTCAAATAATTGACTTCATCCACAATAAAAGAATATAAAAATAAAAATATCAAATGCACTTGAACACATTGGCACAGGAGAACGCTTGCTAAATAGAACCCCAGGAGCACAGACACTGAGAGAAAAAGAAAAAAAAGAAAAAAGAAAAAAAAAGAAAAACAAAACAAAAAAAAAGAACAAAGAAAAAAACTAAAGAGAGAAAAAAAGAAAAAAAAAAGAAAAGAAGAAGAAGAAAAAAAAGAAAAAAAGAAAAAAAGAAAAAAAAGAAAAAAAAAGAAAGAAAAAAGAAAAAAAAAGAAAAAAAACAGACACTGAGAGAAACAATTAATAAGTGAGACCTCCTGAAACTGAAAAGCTTCTGTAAAGCAAAGAACATGGCCAACAAGACAAAACGACGGCCTTACAGAATGGGAAAAGATCTTCACTAATCTCCAAAATACACAAAGAAGTCGAGAAATTGGTCATCCAAAGAACAAATAATCCAATTTTAAAAAATGGAGTACAGACCTAAACAGAGAACTCTCAACAGAGGGATCTAAAATGGTTGAAAGACACTTAAATGTATTTAGTGATTATATTTCTTTTCCCTTAGGGATAAAGAAATGGAGAAGTTCTTTGAAGCAGTAAGTCACAAAAACACCAGGCCGTTAAACTTCAGCTACAGGGAAACCCTGTCTCGTGGAAAAACAAAACAACAACAACAACAACAAAAAAAAAATCCTGAAGCCAGTGATCATTGCAAACATCTGTATGTTCAGATACTGAGCCTGAGCAAGTTAGAGTGTCACAGATTTGCTGCAATTCATTGCAAATTTCATGTGGATCACAAATCCTGCTCAAGTTACAGCTGTTAGTGTCAGTGTGAACCTTGACACCATCTCTACTGGATTCCTGTCAGCTGGGCTCCGGTCTGCTAGAAAAGCAGAAGAACTAAGGTACCGTAATTAACCTCTTCTGTGCCCCACCTGCAAGAACACTCTGTAAGCTACAGTTCTGAAAACAGCCTGGTCCTGGCATAAGAACAGACAGGAGGACCAATGGAACCGAATAGAAGACCCGGATATCGATCCACACATCTTCGAACACCTGATCTTTGATAAAGAAGTCAAAAATATCCAATAGAAAAAAAAAGAAAGCATGTGAGTTCAAGACCAGCCTGGTCTACAAGAGCTAGTTCCAGGACAGGCTCCAAAAAAAAAAAAACTACAGAACAACCCTGTCTCGAAAAAAAAAAAGAAAGAAAGAAAGAAAGAAAGAAAGAAAGAAAGAAAGAAGAAAAAGAAAACAGTGCTGTCCTCGAAAATGCCCTCTCCCTTTGAACACGGCCCCTCCTTTGGGCTGAGTTTCCCACACAGCTCTGATGATGCAGGAGGATGCCGAGGGCCCAGTTGGTGCCTGTATCTGTGCCTTGGCAGCAGCTATTCATGTCTTGCCACTCAGAGTCAAATTCCCTTAAGTTTAGCCTTCCCTAAGTGCTTGTTCACTTCAGAAGACTCAACCCTCATCTTCCATGTCCTCCTGGCCTAATTTCTCATATTACTGTTTTACTGAGTATGAATCAGTAATATGAGATGTTCAGGAGAGGGAGGAAGGGTCATTCATGAAAAAAGTGAGTGTTCAACTAACTAACTCCCCATGGGTTCAGGAAGTAGTGAGAAGATATTAATGAAGCAGAGAGAAATTTCTGGTTTTGGAAGGAGGAAATCCTGAATGGCTCCCTCTGTGTCGGAGGAGAGACTCCTGGAAAGGAAACCTCAGGTTCCGGTTGGTCGGTCGGTCGGTCGGTCAGTCAGTTCGGGGAGAAATATCAGCAAGGAGGTAAAGGCCGTGCCTCACGACATCAGCAGTCCCTTCTCTGGAAATTCCACGGTATCCCAGAGAGCTCTCGGAATTTTGTGATGTCACTCGTGTCCTAGAAACGCCAACTGCCCTCAAGACACACTCTCTCGGTGCCTATAAGACTCGGTTCTAGACATGTTGTCTAGAGAATGGAGATCGTTCGTGGAGAGGCCAGAGGGAGGAAGAAGAAAGCTGGCCTCAGATCTCACAGGAAAACATGGAGAAATAATTAGTGGTCCTGGGGAAGACGAAGTGAGTTCACCACTAGCAGGGACTAGAGAGATTTCTGGATGTGATGGCTTTGAGACTTCCAGGGCTAGGGCTCAGGAACTGGGAGGTTTCTGGGATGAAACAGGTCTGTCTGTCTTGTTTCTCTGAGTTCCTAAAGGGCCAACCCACATCAAAGATTCACGATAGTTGATTTGACAAAGTCGGGAATTGACAAGGAGTGCGGAAGGAGTCAGTGAGATTTCAATACCAGCACTGACTGCACATCATCACCCCCCCCCGGTCCTTTTCGTTGTGTAGCAATAATAATAGAGAAAGGGGAGTAGTGCTCTGCCAAAGCCCGTATTTTACCATGCCTTATATCACAGCCATTAGCAGGGTTGAGGCATCAAGTGCTGCAGTCAGTCCGACACCTGTGACCCCCCTAAGGTTTCTGGCTTCCCAGTTTTGAGTGACACCATGGTCTCCAGTTCAGCTTGAGAGCTCTTTAAGAGCCAATGGAGGAGAGAGTGGAAAGAGACTGCCATTTTTTTCTTTTTCCTTGTCTTTCTTTCTTTTGCTGTTTTGCTTTGTTTTTCAAGAAAGGGTTTCTTTTTGTATCTTGGGCTGTCCTAAAACTCACTCTGTAAATCAGGCCATCTTTGAATTCACAGAGATCTGTGTGTGTGCTGTGATTAAAGCCCGGCTGAGACTGCAATTTCTTGTTAGCTCTGGGTGTCCTGAGCTGTTAGTAAGTGACAATGGCTCTGTGTTGTGAATCTCTGTGAATCCAGACTATGTTATGTCCTTCAATGACATGAGTCTGAAGCATCAAGCACCCACCCACCCCTATACTCCCTGAGGTCTCTGAAGTCACACACAGCGCAGCCTCTATGGGTCTGAATAAGGCTTAGAAAGCTTTTCCCTGGTTCACCTGGTGCAGAGGAAACCAGGTAAGTTCTGAGAGACATGCACCACCTTCCTACAGAAAGAAGGGAGGACTGATTAGCTAATACCCACAGAGGGGGAAACTCAAGTCTGGTATTTCAGACAGAACCTGCTTGGACAAAGTCTCATCTGTCAGTCACTTCCTGAGGGAAGGAGGGAGGGAGGGAGGGAGGGAGGGAGGGAGGGAGGGAGGGAGAAAGGAAGGACCACAATTATCTCTCCTCTGTGTCCTTTTTACGCTCTTTCCATGCTCTGATGAATATTGTGATTCAAGTTGGCCATGTCCCCTTTTCCACAGCATGTGCACTGTGGCTCTAGATCAAGGAATCAGTTTGTTTGTGTGTTTTGCTCTATCTAGGAGAAGCACCATAGCAGTTGCATACTGACTGAGAAATTTGATTTTTAGGAAATGATTTTTCATATCTGTGAGTGGTCTCTCCATAGATAGCCACTCATCTTTCTTTAAACTTGAGTATAGGAATGAATGATCCCTCCCTCCCTCCCTCCCTCTCTCCCTCTTCATGGGAATGAGTGTCTGCTCTTGCATTGAGGGCTCCCCAGTTCTCAGCATCTCCAGCCCAACCTGTCACAAGCTGATCACACATTTGCAAACTTGGGATATATTCTGCTGAAGTTTTGGGATAATGAATTTCATCAACTATGGGACTAACTTTGTTCTGACAGGACACTCACTCACAATCTCTCCTCATCACACCCACATAGTGTAACAACTTTGTGTTTCCTCCACAATGTGCTCATTTCTGTCAGGGAACTGAAAGCCGGCCAGCCAGCCAACACTATTTTTCCTTGTTTCTCATTTTGTTCTTATATTCTGTCTCTCCCCCCCCCCCCCCGCCTGGAAAACTTTCAGAGTTCACTCTGCCCCCTGAGTAAAGGTGTTATGCTTCCTTTTATTGTATATTTAGTGTGTGTGTGTGTGTGAGAGAGAGAGAGAGAGAGAGAGATTCATTATGAAATCAAAAGTCAGTCAACAACAGCAAACTTTGTATTTATTTGTCCATCCACGTATTTGCTTGTTTACTTACTTACTTACTTACTTACTCACTCACTCACTCACTCACCCACTTCATTTATTATTTATTTATTTATTTATTTGCAGTGGAAGACTTAATTCAGTAAGAATGATCAGAAGGGTAGGTAGGGTATCCTTGGGAAAAGAGTAAGATATCACGATGACTTTCCCTTCCAAGAGGGAGCTTTCTAGTAAGACGTGAAACCACAGTTTCAAGGGCCCGCTTTCCACAAGTCCTTTTCCAAGGTCAGGCATTTCTTAGGTAAGCAAGGGTCTCCATTCATTCCCTTTGAGGAACTCTCAGGCCCTGCCCTGACATTAACCTCTGACTCCTGCCTATTGTCAAGGCCAATGGGACACTCCTCAGCCCCTCCCTGACCTGAGGTGACCTGAGAAGCCACAGCCCACCCCAGTTCACAGGCCTCTCTTTATCTATCTATCTAACTAAGTAACTGTACAGCATAAAATGTGGAATCTCTTCTCAATGAAATGCTGTTGGCAGCCATTCGATGAATTTATTCTCATCTCAGATCCTGTCCAGCAGGGATGTCTTCTTTCCGTGTTTCTTCTTCTTTTGTATGTTGCAGTCAGTTCAGATGTGCTGGTATATGGTGAGAAAGAGAGAGAGAGAGAAATGGAATTGCTTTTTATTTATTTGAAGAGTTTTAATGATTTAATATTCAGCTATTTCCAGCCTTATTTACCAGCACATTTATTATTACCAGCGAGCACCTTCCTCTGAAAACATTGGAATCGCCCCCCATCTGTACATGTCATGCACGTGCGTGCATATGTGTGTGTGTGTGTGTGAGCGTGTGCGCATCCATCTATCTATCTATCTATCTATCTATCTATCTATCTATCTATCTATCTATCTATCTATGTATCCCTTCATCAAATTCCATTTTAGGAGCTGCTATGCTGACCAGTGACATGGAGGCCACCATTTTCTTAGCCAGTGACAGTCAGGAGACAGAAAGAAGGAAAGAAAGGAAGAAAGGAAGAAAGAATCTACATTCCCAAAGAAAGAAAAAAATTAAGTAAATTTTAAAAAGTAAAAAAAAAATTAAGAAAGTAAGTAAATACATACATAAAAATAGACATAAAGAATGAATAAATGAATAAAACTAAATAATAATTGAAACATTCAATAAGTAAATGAGTCACGCTAAATCAGCAGATAAATAAACAGATATATGAAAGAAGATAAGGAAGTGAAGGAATGAATGAACAAGTAAGTAAGTAAGTAAGTAAGTAAATAACTAGGTGGGTCATTTTTTTTAAAGAAGTAAGTAAATGAGATGGGCTGAACAGATAGTAAGTAAGTAAGTAAGTAAGCAAGCAAGCAAGCAAGCAATCGTGAAAAAAAAATGAGAGCCGGGTGATGGTGGCGCACGCCTTTAATCCCAGTACTCGGGAGGCAGAGGTAGGCGGATCTCTGTGAGTTCGAGACCAGCCTGGTCTACAGTGCTAGTTCCAGGACAGGCTCCAAAGCCACAGAGAAACCCTGTCTCGAAAAACCAAAAAAAAAAAAAAAAGAGAGAGAGACACATCCATTCAATCCATAAAAGACAAAACGTGGAAATAAACATGTAAACTGGTCGACCCACCCAAAGCAGGAGGGAGGTCTCTGTCCAGCAGGGCCGTCTTCTTTCCAAGTTGCAGTCAGTCAGATCTCTGGGCAAACAGAAAAAGAAAGCAATTGTTTTCTACTTGAACAGTTTTAATATTACTCAAATGAATTAATATTCAGCTATTTATTCCCAGCCTTATTTACAACTGGATGCCCACCGAGCACCTTCCTCTCATAGCTAGCCCCTTCTACCCCTGCCCCATCTGGACAGATAGACAGGATGTATGTATGTATGTATGTATAAATAAATAAATAATAAAAAAGTAAAATAAAAATAAGTAAATAAATAAATTTAAAAAAAAGTGTTTGGTGAGTGGGGCGTGTTGGCATAGAGAACAAAAGAGATAAACTAACCACCAACACATTGAAGAATGACATCAGTCAATCAAGACATGGAAAAAGACAACTGGTCGACCCAAGTTCACAAGGCCAACTGGTCGACCCCGGTACTTAGCATTTTAAGGCCAAATATTTAATCGGACAACTGGTCGACCCGCTTCCAGTCCGTCAAAAAAAAGGAAGTGCACAGAGACAACTGGTCGACCCGTCAGGTCTAGGAAGATATAATATATATTATACCTTAAAAAAAAAAAAAATAAAAGAGTCCAGCGGGACATCTGGTCGACCCGCCGCATCCCCGGGGGAAAAAAATGGCCTCCCGCCCGGTGGGAGGGACTACTGGTCTACCCCGGTCCTTTGGAGAAGGAGGTGGAGAGGGGGGAAAAAAAAGTGCGCCCAACCTCCGCCGCCTCCCCGACAGGCGCGCCGCGGCGCCACGGCGCGCGAGCGGAGGTCGGCGGCGAGAGGGGGCCCGGGGCGCCGCCAGACCCTCGCCCATCCTCCCCCGCGAAGAGGGATGGAGAGGGAAAGGCGCGCGCCCGGGAAAGAGGGGACACACCCGCGGGCCGCTGCGGTGCGGTGAGGCAAGCAGCGGGAGTGGACGGAGGAGAGCGAGAGCGGGAAGAGAGCCGCCGTCCGCCGTGAGCCGCCAGTGGCAGAGCCAGACACGGGTCCTCGGACGGGGCGAGGAGGGCGGGCGAGCCGGCGCCCGTCCCCCTTCCCCCTCTCTCGACCTCTCTCTCACGACCGCCACGAGCGCCCGTGCGCACGCACACTTCCGTGCGCACAACACACGTGCGACCCGGGGAGCGCGCCTCCCGGCGAGAACTCGGGCGAGGCAGGCGAGCGGGCGGGCAGAGCCGCCGCCGCTGCTCTCTCACGTTAATGATCCTTCCGCAGGTTCACCTACGGAAACCTTGTTACGACTTTTACTTCCTCTAGATAGTCAAGTTGGTGAACAACCACAAATAAGCAAACAAATAGAGAGATAATAACAATAAAAATATTTGAGAGTTCAAATAATTGACTTCATCCACAATAAAAGAATATAAAAATAAAAATATCAAATGCACTTGAACACATTGGCACAGGAGAACGCTTGCTAAATAGAACCCCAGTAGCACAGACACTGAGAGAAAAAGAAAAAAAAGAAAAAAGAAAAAAAAAAAGAAAAACAAAACAAAAAAAAAGAACAAAGAAAAAAACTAAAGAGAGAAAAAAAAGAAAAAAAAGAAAAGAAGAAGAAGAAAAAAAAGAAAAAAAGAAAAAAAGAAAAAAAAGAAAAAAAAAAGAAAGAAAAAAGAAAAAAAAAGAAAAAAAAACAGACACTGAGTGAAACAATTAATAAGTGAGACCTCCTGAAACTGAAAAGCTTCTGTAAAGCAAAGAACATGGCCAACAAGACAAAACGACGGCCTTACAGAATGGGAAAAGATCTTCACTAATCTCCAAAATACACAAAGAACTCGAGAAATTGGTCATCCAAAGAACAAATAATCCAATTTTAAAAAATGGAGTACAGACCTAAACAGAGAACTCTCAACAGAGGGATCTAAAATGGTTGAAAGACACTTAAATGTATTTAGTGATTATATTTCTTTTCCCTTAGGGATAAAGAAATGGAGAAGTTCTTTGAAGCAGTAAGTCACAAAAACACCAGGCCGTTAAACTTCAGCTACAGGGAAACCCTGTCTCGTGGAAAAACAAAACAACAACAACAACAAAAAAAAAAATCCTGAAGCCAGTGATCATTGCAAACATCTGTATGTTCAGATACTGAGCCTGAGCAAGTTAGAGTGTCACAGATTTGCTGCAATTCATTGCAAATTTCATGTGGATCACAAATCCTGCTCAAGTTACAGCTGTTAGTGTCAGTGTGAACCTTGACACCATCTCTACTGGATTCCTGTCAGCTGGGCTCCGGTCTGCTAGAAAAGCAGAAGAACTAAGGTACCGTAATTAACCTCTTCTGTGCCCCACCTGCAAGAACACTCTGTAAGCTACAGTTCTGAAAACAGCCTGGTCCTGGCATAAGAACAGACAGGAGGACCAATGGAACCGAATAGAAGACCCGGATATCGATCCACACATCTTCGAACACCTGATCTTTGATAAAGAAGTCAAAAATATCCAATAGAAAAAAAAAGAAAGCATGTGAGTTCAAGACCAGCCTGGTCTACAAGAGCTAGTTCCAGGACAGGCTCCAAAAAAAAAAAAAACTACAGAACAACCCTGTCTCGAAAAAAAAAAAGAAAGAAAGAAAGAAAGAAAGAAAGAAAGAAAGAAAGAAGAAAAAGAAAACAGTGCTGTCCTCGAAAATGCCCTCTCCCTTTGAACACGGCCCCTCCTTTGGGCTGAGTTTCCCACACAGCTCTGATGATGCAGGAGGATGCCGAGGGCCCAGTTGGTGCCTGTATCTGTGCCTTGGCAGCAGCTATTCATGTCTTGCCACTCAGAGTCAAATTCCCTTAAGTTTAGCCTTCCCTAAGTGCTTGTTCACTTCAGAGGACTCAACCCTCATCTTCCATGTCCTCCTGGCCTAATTTCTCATATTACTGTTTTACTGAGTATGAATCAGTAATATGAGATGTTCAGGAGAGGGAGGAAGGGTCATTCATGAAAAAAGTGAGTGTTCAACTAACTAACTCCCCATGGGTTCAGGAAGTAGTGAGAAGATATTAATGAAGCAGAGAGAAATTTCTGGTTTTGGAAGGAGGAAATCCTGAATGGCTCCCTCTGTGTCGGAGGAGAGACTCCTGGAAAGGAAACCTCAGGTTCCGGTTGGTCGGTCGGTCGGTCGGTCGGTCAGTTCGGGGAGAAATATCAGCAAGGAGGTAAAGGCCGTGCCTCACGACATCAGCAGTCCCTTCTCTGGAAATTCCACGGTATCCCAGAGAGCTCTCGGAATTTTGTGATGTCACTCGTGTCCTAGAAACGCCAACTGCCCTCAAGACACACTCTCTCGGTGCCTATAAGACTCGGTTCTAGACATGTTGTCTAGAGAATGGAGATCGTTCGTGGAGAGGCCAGAGGGAGGAAGAAGAAAGCTGGCCTCAGATCTCACAGGAAAACATGGAGAAATAATTAGTGGTCCTGGGGAAGACGAAGTGAGTTCACCACTAGCAGGGACTAGAGAGATTTCTGGATGTGATGGCTTTGAGACTTCCAGGGCTAGGGCTCAGGAACTGGGAGGTTTCTGGGATGAAACAGGTCTGTCTGTCTTGTTTCTCTGAGTTCCTAAAGGGCCAACCCACATCAAAGATTCACGATAGTTGATTTGACAAAGTCGGGAATTGACAAGGAGTGCGGAAGGAGTCAGTGAGATTTCAATACCAGCACTGACTGCACATCATCACCCCCCCCCCGGTCCTTTTCGTTGTGTAGCAATAATAATAGAGAAAGGGGAGTAGTGCTCTGCCAAAGCCCGTATTTTACCATGCCTTATATCACAGCCATTAGCAGGGTTGAGGCATCAAGTGCTGCAGTCAGTCCGACTCCTGTGACCCCCCTAAGGTTTCTGGCTTCCCAGTTTTGAGTGACACCATGGTCTCCAGTTCAGCTTGAGAGCTCTTTAAGAGCCAATGGAGGAGAGAGTGGAAAGAGACTGCCATTTTTTTCTTTTTCCTTGTCTTTCTTTCTTTTGCTGTTTTGCTTTGTTTTTCAAGAAAGGGTTTCTTTTTGTATCTTGGGCTGTCCTAAAACTCACTCTGTAAATCAGGCCATCTTTGAATTCACAGAGATCTGTGTGTGTGCTGTGATTAAAGCCCGGCTGAGACTGCAATTTCTTGTTAGCTCTGGGTGTCCTGAGCTGTTAGTAAGTGACAATGGCTCTGTGTTGTGAATCTCTGTGAATCCAGACTATGTTATGTCCTTCAATGACATGAGTCTGAAGCATCAAGCACCCACCCACCCCTATACTCCCTGAGGTCTCTGAAGTCACACACAGCGCAGCCTCTATGGGTCTGAATAAGGCTTAGAAAGCTTTTCCCTGGTTCACCTGGTGCAGAGGAAACCAGGTAAGTTCTGAGAGACATGCACCACCTTCCTACAGAAAGAAGGGAGGACTGATTAGCTAATACCCACAGAGGGGGAAACTCAAGTCTGGTATTTCAGACAGAACCTGCTTGGACAAAGTCTCATCTGTCAGTCACTTCCTGAGGGAAGGAGGGAGGGAGGGAGGGAGGGAGGGAGGGAGGGAGGGAGGAAGGAAGGACCACAATTATCTCTCCTCTGTGTCCTTTTTACGCTCTTTCCATGCTCTGATGAATATTGTGATTCAAGTTGGCCATGTCCCCTTTTCCACAGCATGTGCACTGTGGCTCTAGATCAAGGAATCAGTTTGTTTGTGTGTTTTGCTCTATCTAGGAGAAGCACCATAGCAGTTGCATACTGACTGAGAAATTTGATTTTTAGGAAATGATTTTTCATATCTGTGAGTGGTCTCTCCATAGATAGCCACTCATCTTTCTTTAAACTTGAGTATAGGAATGAATGATCCCTCCCTCCCTCCCTCCCTCTCTCCCTCTTCATGGGAATGAGTGTCTGCTCTTGCATTGAGGGCTCCCCAGTTCTCAGCATCTCCAGCCCAACCTGTCACAAGCTGATCACACATTTGCAAACTTGGGATATATTCTGCTGAAGTTTTGGGATAATGAATTTCATCAACTATGGGACTAACTTTGTTCTGACAGGACACTCACTCACAATCTCTCCTCATCACACCCACATAGTGTAACAACTTTGTGTTTCCTCCACAATGTGCTCATTTCTGTCAGGGAACTGAAAGCCGGCCAGCCAGCCAACACTATTTTTCCTTGTTTCTCATTTTGTTCTTATATTCTGTCTCTCCCCCCCCCCCCGCCTGGAAAACTTTCAGAGTTCACTCTGCCCCCTGAGTAAAGGTGTTATGCTTCCTTTTATTGTATATTTAGTGTGTGTGTGTGTGTGAGAGAGAGAGAGAGAGAGAGAGATTCATTATGAAATCAAAAGTCAGTCAACAACAGCAAACTTTGTATTTATTTGTCCATCCACGTATTTGCTTGTTTACTTACTTACTTACTTACTTACTCACTCACTCACTCACTCACCCACTTCATTTATTATTTATTTATTTATTTATTTGCAGTGGAAGACTTAATTCAGTAAGAATGATCAGAAGGGTAGGTAGGGTATCCTTGGGAAAAGAGTAAGATATCACGATGACTTTCCCTTCCAAGAGGGAGCTTTCTAGTAAGACGTGAAACCACAGTTTCAAGGGCCCGCTTTCCACAAGTCCTTTTCCAAGGTCAGGCATTTCTTAGGTAAGCAAGGGTCTCCATTCATTCCCTTTGAGGAACTCTCAGGCCCTGCCCTGACATTAACCTCTGACTCCTGCCTATTGTCAAGGCCAATGGGACACTCCTCAGCCCCTCCCTGACCTGAGGTGACCTGAGAAGCCACAGCCCACCCCAGTTCACAGGCCTCTCTTTATCTATCTATCTAACTAAGTAACTGTACAGCATAAAATGTGGAATCTCTTCTCAATGAAATGCTGTTGGCAGCCATTCGATGAATTTATTCTCATCTCAGATCCTGTCCAGCAGGGATGTCTTCTTTCCGTGTTTCTTCTTCTTTTGTATGTTGCAGTCAGTTCAGATGTGCTGGTATATGGTGAGAAAGAGAGAGAGAGAGAAATGGAATTGCTTTTTATTTATTTGAAGAGTTTTAATGATTTAATATTCAGCTATTTCCAGCCTTATTTACCAGCACATTTATTATTACCAGCGAGCACCTTCCTCTGAAAACATTGGAATCGCCCCCCATCTGTACATGTCATGCACGTGCGTGCATATGTGTGTGTGTGTGTGTGTGTGTGTGTGTGTGAGCGTGTGCGCATCCCATCTATCTATCTATCTATCTATCTATCTATCTATCTATCTATCTATCTATCTATCTATCTATGTATCCCTTCATCAAATTCCATTTTAGGAGCTGCTATGCTGACCAGTGACATGGAGGCCACCATTTTCTTAGCCAGTGACAGTCAGGAGACAGAAAGAAGGAAAGAAAGGAAGAAAGGAAGAAAGAATCTACATTCCCAAAGAAAGAAAAAAATTAAGTAAATTTTAAAAAGTAAAAAAAAAATTAAGAAAGTAAGTAAATACATACATAAAAATAGACATAAAGAATGAATAAATGAATAAAACTAAATAATAATTGAAACATTCAATAAGTAAATGAGTCACGCTAAATCAGCAGATAAATAAACAGATATATGAAAGAAGATAAGGAAGTGAAGGAATGAATGAACAAGTAAGTAAGTAAGTAAGTAAGTAAATAACTAGGTGGGTCATTTTTTTTAAAGAAGTAAGTAAATGAGATGGGCTGAACAGATAGTAAGTAAGTAAGTAAGTAAGCAAGCAAGCAAGCAAGCAATTGTGAAAAAAAAATGAGAGCCGGGCGATGGTGGCGCACGCCTTTAATCCCAGTACTCGGGAGGCAGAGGTAGGCGGATCTCTGTGAGTTCGAGACCAGCCTGGTCTACAGTGCTAGTTCCAGGACAGGCTCCAAAGCCACAGAGAAACCCTGTCTCGAAAAACCAAAAAAAAAAAAAAAAAAAGAGAGAGAGAGACACATCCATTCAATCCATAAAAGACAAAACGTGGAAATAAACATGTAAACTGGTCGACCCACCCAAAGCAGGAGGGAGGTCTCTGTCCAGCAGGGCCGTCTTCTTTCCAAGTTGCAGTCAGTCAGATCTCTGGGCAAACAGAAAAAGAAAGCAATTGTTTTCTACTTGAACAGTTTTAATATTACTCAAATGAATTAATATTCAGCTATTTATTCCCAGCCTTATTTACAACTGGATGCCCACCGAGCACCTTCCTCTCATAGCTAGCCCCTTCTACCCCTGCCCCATCTGGACAGATAGACAGGATGTTTGTATGTATGTATGTATAAATAAATAAATAATAAAAAAGTAAAATAAAATAAGTAAATAAATAAATTTAAAAAAAAGTGTTTGGTGAGTGGGGCGTGTTGGCATAGAGAACAAAAGAGATAAACTAACCACCAACACATTGAAGA